>NC_083323.1:68758130-69460695 GCF_963455315.2 Globicephala melas | reverse complement strand
TGTTGATGCTGATATGTCTGTTCATTATTTGAATGTGGAGCACTTAAAAGCTGATCAGAAGCATATACCACCACCACCACCTTGGGTATATCAACTTGAGGGACTTTATTGTTGAACTGACCTATTTTTAGGGCCCAAATTTCCAGTGTCTATGTCTTTTCTCCTGGGAAGGAACGACATCTCCCCCCCCCACCAATCCCCTGCTCGAGGTGAAATGAACTTATCTGAGAGTGTTTTGGACATTGGCAGGGGAAGGAGACTGCAGGTATCATGGTTCAGCATGACTGGCGGGTGGCAGGAAGGGTCCTGGTGGCTTAACTGCTCTTTACACAAAAATTTTAACCAGCTATGTTTGTGTATTTGTTTGTGTGGTAAAATATACATAAAATTTACCATTTTAGGGCTTCCCTGGTGGTGCAGTGGTTGAGAGTCCGCCTGCCAATGCAGGGGACATGGGTTCGTGCCCCAGTCCGGGAAGATCCCACATGCTGCGGAGCGGCTGGGCCCGTGAGCCATGGCCGCCCGTGAGCCTGCAAGTCCGGAGCCTGTGCTCTGCAAGGGAGAGGCCACGACAGTGAGAGGCCCATGTACCACAGGAAAAAAAAAAAAAAATTACCATTTTAACCGTTTTTAAGTATACAATTCAGTGGCATTAAGTACATTCACAACGCTGTGTAACCACCACCACTGTCTACACCTAAAACATTTTCATCATCCCCAACAAAAATTCTGTACCCATTAAACAATAACACTCCCTTCCCCCTTCCTCCCAGTCCCTGGTAACCTCGATTCTACTCTGTCTCTATCAATTTACCTAATGTAGGTACCTCGTATAAGTAGAATTATACAATATTTGTCTTTTGGTGTTGTTTGTACCTTTTTATTTTTCAGAGAACTCAGGTTAAGTAAATGGCCTCAGGCCATCAACTCTAAGTGGAAACGTGGCCACAGAAACCTAGGTATGTCCGTCAAGAGACTATAGTCTTAACTGCTATGCCATTACTACCTTAGTTGTTGACTTTCCCATCCATATGCATGTATGTATCCATACACAGCAGGTATTTTGCACTTGCCATTAAATCCATAATGTTTTTCCATCCCATTAGGAATTCTCTGAAACATTTTAATGCTTTCTAATAATCATTTTGTATGTATCATGCTTTATCTTTTGTTGATATTTAACTATTTGTGTTCTGAATTTTAAATAACAATATATACCTTTGTACATAAATATTTGTATTTCTGACTAGAACCCTAGGATAAAAGAGAATGTTGTTTCTAGTTCAAACAATAGAACATACTTAATAGTTGATACTTGTTAAATTACCCTTCAGAAATTAGCCAGTGATAAAATATTTTCATTTACTATTTTAAATTTTCTATATATTGTTTATGTCACTAGCTCATTCTCTATTCTGTTTTAAGGTATTCATATAAACTTTTCTGTATTTTGTGGCATGTTTTTTCCCAATTTTTTTCTTTGCTTTAAATTTGATGAATTAATGGGTGAAACAGAAAATAGAGTCCAGCATTCAACCTTTTTGTCTGGTTTCCTCACTGAGATCTAGAAGATATTTTGCTGGTAAGGGGTTAACACTTTCATTGCCTTTATAGTTTTCAAAGTGGAAATATTTTTATTGCTTTTAGCAATTAAGAAACTAATAAATAGATGTTCTTTTAAAAAGCATTCAATAGTACAGAAATAGAGAAAGTAGAAAATTAAAGGCTCCGTAATCCCATTCCCATATATCCATCTGCAAAAGGTATGGGAAGCTTCAGTCATAAATACAAAGAAATATAATACATGAAAAAAACCAGGCAATTATTAACTCTAGGAAAAATGTAATCATAGCACACTCATTAGCTCTGAACAGTATTTCAATGGTCCTAAAATAAAAACAATAAAATATGGATTTAACCAAAAATTTTAACGTAGCCATGTTGGGAAGGTGGAGGAGGGCAGAGGGGAGTATAGGAGATTGAAAAGTCTTCTTTCATCCTTTTATGGATTAAGTGGCAGAAATATATGTATTTTATTTAGCAAGATGTATGTACAAGTGAAAAGGCACAAATATAGAAGCTGGCTGTTTTTGGGGAATGGAACTTTGTGCCAAAGGACAAATTACTGCTCTTTGGTTACAAACCTTTGAGAGCTACTCTACTTTAAATTTTATGGGTAATTACAATGTATCCAGATTGGGATAAAGGTAAAAGAAATAAGATGACAAAAACACCTACATTTAAAAATAAAATTCTCTTGAGAAAATTTTATTAACATTAATCACAATAAATCATTCAACCTTTTCAGTCTTTAAGAGGTTTTTGTTTTAAAGATGAAATTTATTTCAAAAGTCCTCAAATAAGCCAATCATGAATAAACTTTTATAATGAACTTCTCAAACAAATCTTTTTACTTATCTACGTTTTTTCTTGGGATGACAATAGCATTATTATGATAGTACTAAGTTTTCTTTTTTATTCAAATGAACTGTTTTCAAGATTAATGATTATTAGCAAATCTTGATGCAAGATAAACATACTTTAAAATTACTTTTCAATTTCCTATGAACTATTTTAAAGTAAAAAACTATTTGGTACTAAGTGTTCTTATGTTCAAATTCTAAAAGTAATCTTTAGTCCCAATGGAACTTGATACTCCAAGATTTAAAAAATTTTTTAATGATATTGACATAATATATATAATTTTAATCACTAAGTTCCTCCTCATCACTGAAATATGTGCTTTTCTTTATCCTTGGGCGTCTTGAATCATCTGATGTTGAGGGACCCCCTGAACTGGGTTTCCATTTTTTTTGTTCTTCTTCAATTTTGGCTTGCTGTAATGTGGTTCGGAAAACAAACAAAACAAAATCAGGAATCTGTTTAATATTATTTACAGTCCATTGATTCAAAACATGGCAAAACATACATGACAAGTGCCAGCACTCTCTACCCTCCTAGCCCGTGCAGACAGTTCTACTCCATTAAGATGCCATTTCCCCTACCCCCAAGTTTTGTCCCAGTCTTACCATGTTAATCAAAATTATTTTAGACAAGTTCTACTAATTAACAGGCATATGAAATGAAGCCTACTTGTCATCCCTGTTGGATGTGGGAATGTTACATAAAATACATTAGTTAACTAAAAGGAAAAAATAAATTGATGTATGCATTTACGATTTATCAACTACATTAAAACAAAATAAGTGGTTATATAAAATCAGGAAGTTATACACCCTTCTTCAAAAAATGTTTCGTATACTTGTATTAGGATATTTAATGGTCAAAAATATGTTTTTGGTTTTGTTTTAAAATGAAGCTTCTTTTAAAACAGTATCTTCGATTTAGTAAAATCTTTTCCATTGGGCTAAATTCACTTGAATCAAATAGTTCTGTTCAATTCTATAATGAAAACAGATTAAGACAGTAAAAGTGTTGTGGGGCCCTCAAAATCTAGAAAGAACCGATAGGCACTTTTCCACCACACTGTTCTAAAGACCTTAAAGAAAAAGCCTATCTCCTAAAGTTTAGGGGCAAAGGGGAAGACAGAGGTTGCCATCAGGAGATGATTAATAAAGTAAGCAAGGAATATAAAACCGTTAACTCAAGGCAGCTATGGCATGGTACCTTAGAAAAGAACTATTTAGTACCTGGAAAGCTATGGCCTGACTGAGGCTGTCAAGAGCAGGATCTTCCCCTTCATCATCACTTTCTTCTACTTCTTCACTAAATTATTAAAAAAAAAATCAGAATGCACTTAAAAAATCAGAATGCACTTAGGAAAAAGACAGAAGCTACACAATAATGCATTTGCTAAGAGTGGCTATACATACATTTCTTCCTCTGGTTCAGGAATTTTCTTTTTTTTCTTTTTCTCTTTCTTCTTTGGAGGTTCACGTTCTCCAAGCATATTTTTAGGACAGGCATAACTTAAGTGTCCACTTTCCTTTTGTTTCCCATTAAAAAGGAAAGGAGAAATATTAAATTTGTTGTGTTATTAACAGAAACTAGGTGGTTCCTTAAGACTAAAATGTTTTATAACTTAAGAAAGAATATTGTCACACAGGGGCCTCCCTGGTGGCACAGTGGTTAAGAATCCACCTGCCAGTGCAGGGGACACGGGTTTGAGCCCTGGTCTGGGAAGATCCCACATGCTGCAGAGCAACTAAGCCCGTGCACCACAGCTACTGAGCCCGCGAGCCACAACTACTGAGCCTGCGAGCCACAAATACTGAAGCCCGTGTGCCTAGAGCCCATGCTCCACAACAAGAAGCCACTGCAATGAGAAGCCCGCGCACCACAACGAAGAGTAGCCCCTGCTCGCCACAACTAGAGAAAGCCGGCGCACAGCAACAAAGATCCAACACAGCCAAAAATAAATAAATAAATTAATTAATTTAAAAAAAGAATATTGTCACACAGGGAATATACACAAAGAAATTAAAACCCATTACTTTAATATTTAGAAGGAAGAGATTATGATATTATAACTCCCAATAAGGAAGTATTCTAGTCGTTTCACTAAGAGTAAAAGAAGTTTTCTTCCTTCAAACATTTTAAATCTGAAGATTCAGGATATAAAATAATTCAAAATTTAAATGGACCATCTACCTTAGTTGTAAAAATTTTAAGTTATTATGATAAAATGGGGACAAAACTATTCCTAACTTCCAAGATGTTGCTGAACATTTTCTTTTAAAAACAAATGGAAAATTTAAAGTCTTCCTCACTTTTCCTATCAATTAATTTCATTTTGCTTCTTTCATATCTAGACTACACCTGCACTGTCCACTTATGGTAGCCACTAGCTATAATTCTCTTGTGGTTACTGAGAACTTGTCTGAATTGATACATACTGGATTGTGAAGGCAGTATGAAAAAAGAATGTAAAATATTATAATTAAAAAAATTTTAATTCCATAATTCAAATGAAAATATTTTGAATTAAAATATATTAAGTTTTTACCCTGTTTACTTTTTTTAATGTGGCTATTAGAACATTTATAATTAAATCTGTGGCTTGCATATGTTTGTATTTGACAGTGCTGGACTAGCCATAACATTGTAATGAGCCATAACATGGTTTGAGTTGTAAAATGAGACAATGAATCTGTGTATTAGCTTACCAAAATACCTTTAGAAGTAATATGTGAGAATGAGGGTGTGCGGAGAGGCTGAGCCAGGATTAGAACAACAGAAGAGAAAAATAATCATGCTTTTCAAGTATATTTTACAAAGCATCAAATAGACTGTGTATTTTGTATACCTGGGGACACGGCTGAACCCAAGAGGTGTTATTGTTAATGAACTGCTGAGAGGATGTACTTAGAGAACCATTTTTCAAATTGTTTTTGGAATAATGGTATACCAAAAACTGTTAACATATGCCATACAAAAAAAAAAAATGGGGGCAGGGGTTTAATAGTGAAATAGCTTTGGGAAAAATCAGGCTAAAATAAACGTAAACAGATTTTTGTGGGGGGATGTTTTAAGAAATATTATAATGTACTAAGTATAATATGACAAATCTATGGATCCATAAACCAAAAAGACAGATTAACAGATTCATCCAGGAGTTCTTAGATAATTTAATATTTACTGTGAATATGTGGATATATACTTATTTATCTGACCATAACAACTCCACCCTCCTTTCCTTTCTTTTTTTTCTTTTTTATGATGGACTCTGGAACACAGGTTTTGAAACATTAACTTAGATGTCAGAATCATAAAAATTTACAGAATGTACCCAGTGCCTTGCTTGCTTTCTCTTTCCGTCCATCCATCCATCTGTCTATTCACCCACCCATCTGTCTGTATATGTATATATTTTTGAGGGGGAGTGAGTGGCACTGGGGAAAGGACCCCAACACATTTCCTTCTATTTTCCACATGATCATGTAGCCAGGACAATGTCTCTCAGTAATCTACTCTTCAGTAGAAAGCTCCCCATTAACCTCTGGATCCTGCTTTTTAGTATACATAAAGACATTTTAGAAATAGGCAGCAACAGACCCAGACTGAAATTCTCTTGATACAATTATGGGCCTTGGGCAATGTTGTGTTGTGGCTATACATCTCTCCTAATCACCCAAAGTTTAAATGGATAACAACAGATGATGAGAACTAGATAAGAAAATCTGGGTATAGTTCAGCTCCTGAACTATCAGCAGTACAAATAGGGGGGAAAACTTCAAAACAATATCCCATAGAGGATGGGTCATATCATAATGTTTTTACTGATTTGTGATACTTAATCATTTATGGGTCACTAAAATCATTTATGGGTCACTAAAATCTTTCAGACAATAATGTAAGTAATTAGTCTTAAACTTTTTAATCTAACAACTTTCAAAGGTTTGGAAACTGGAGAAAATACCACCCTATATTACCCAACTCAGGTTAACTTTACATACGACATTTCAATTGAGTTTACTTACATGAGTCTAGAGTCCCAAAGTAAAACTTTCATAACCTGATTTTAGCCATCCAGAAGTCTTGGAGAACACAAACAAAACACTGATGTGAAAAATACCTTCAAGTAAACTATGGAAAATTATACTGTTTTAGGTTTACTCACCCCACATTCATAACACTTAGATTTATCAAAGTAGTTTCGTCTTCGGATGAACTCAGCTGCTCTTCCATTGTCAATAGCAATGCTTGCTTTTATCACTCTACCGAATAACTAGAACAGAGAAAAATGCACATGCAATAGGATGTATTTCACTGAAACCTAAAACTACAGTTATTGGATCCCATTTCCTCAAACCTTCAATTCCATTTTATTTTTTAGATTATTTTAGCAATTGCCTACTTAGGTGTGACAAATTCTTTCCTGTAGAATAGACTTTTATTCCTTATATTCTACCAGTGTTTTGGGAACCCAGTACAGTTTTGACCTCTATTCTGTACGTTAAATACCCTCAGGACCTACTGATATCCATCAGACTTGACTATCCCCTCATCCCCACATTTTTAGCCTGGATAAGCACAAAGGCTTTTGGTTAAAAACCTTGTTGGGAATGAATGGCTTACCTGTTTGTTGTTTATTGCCCTGGTACAGCTTTGTGCAGAGTCTTTATCCAAAAATAAAATAAATGCAACCCCTTTACTCTTCCTGGTATCTTTATCTTTCATTATAGTAACCCTTAAAGCATAAACAAATAGCCAGTTAAAAATAATAAGGCAGCATAAACAACATATATGAATAAATACTTGAAAAACTCAAGTGGTCAAAAAGGGTTAATAAAACATTTATAGAGTAAGCAAGGAAATTAATATATTTGACAAATAGCTAACTCTTCAAAGTCATGGGATATCAAGAAGAATGGAAATGGGAAAGTGTGATACTGATTTCACACAAGTGAACACAGCTATGATTAGGAGTATCTGATAAATCTAACATTAATCAGAGTTGAAGGATGAAGAGATTAGAGACAATGGAATCTTGAGGAGTAAGCATAATTCCTCTTCTCTACTGACTCCCTCACTCTGCAGGAAAAAACAAAACAAAACAAAACTGAGATGTTCTCTTCTACCCAAAAAGTAAAGTGATTTACTCAAATTATTTTTTTCTAGGTGTTAGAACATAACTATAATCTTAATATTCTTTTAAGGAATCTCCACTTCTGTGCTTCTTAGCCATACTACCCAAGGTACGTAAGTGGTAGGGATGGTCGTAAGAGCACAGAGCCTGTTCTTTTTCCTGATGCTTTACCCATCCCTAGTCCTGTGGTCCTCGCTCATCATATGTCATTAAATACAGTTTAAGAGAATATTCAACAGGGCTCTTGGAACACCTTGCTATGTCAGAAAGGAAGTACTGGGGCTTCCCTGGTGGCACAGTGGTTGGGAATCCGCCTGCTGATGTTGGGAACACGGGTTCAAGCCCTGGTCCGGGAGGATCCCACATGCCGCGGAGTGGCTAAGCCCGTGCGCCACAACTACTGAGCCTGCGCTCTAGAGCCCATGAGCCTCAACTACTGAGGCCCACACGCCTAGAGCCCGTGCTCTGCAACAAGAGAAGCCACTGCAATGAGAAGCCTGCGTACTGCAACAAAGAGTAGCCCCCGCTCGCCGCAACTAGAGAAAGCCCGCGTGCAACAACAAAGACCCAACTCAGCCAAAAATAAATAAATTAATTAATTAAAAAAAAAAAAGAAAGGGAGTACTTGAAAAAAATAGTAACGATGGGGCATGGCACAAGAACAGAGAAGCCAGTTGGAGGGAGCACCGATTGGCCAAATCTAGGACAGTCTGAGTACCAAAATAATTAAATACAGTAATGAATTATAAACCACATAAAAAAGGAATTCATAAGTCCATACTGATAATAAATAAAAGGGGGAGAAAGGAGAGCTACTGAATGCCAAAGGATGACTGGTGAATGTATAGGGAGTGCTAGAGTTGGAAAATCACCATTTGAAACAATCATGGTACTGGATCAGTCAAGAATTATCAACAAATGCTATGTCTAAAATGAAATTTTTATGTGTAATAGGATGTTTGCATTGTCTCAAGAGTGTCTCCCACTGACTGCTTCTTAGTTGCAAAAGGGAAAAAAAGTAATTATACAGTGGAGAAGTTGGTTAATGTCTTGACTGGGTGATCAAAATTAGTATCACTAATGAGGGACAGATGCATGCTGTATGAATCCAGATGTGACACCCTCAGAACACATCACCTATAGAGTATAACACTCAAGAATACATAACCACCACATAATCATGAGGCAACATCAGGAAAACACAAAATGAGGGGAAAAAAAGATGGGTTAGAGCTATATTATTTATAAATGTTCCAGATTAAAGGAGGCTAAAAGGATAGGACAGTTAAAATAACACCTAACTCTAGACTGGATTCTGTACTAGAGGCAAAAAATTCTATGTGGGACATTATTGGGTCAAGTGACAAAACTGGAACATGGATGACTGATTCAACAAAAGTACTGCATCAGGATAAATTTATGAGTTTGGTAACTGTACTGTGGTTATATAACATATAACGCTATTGTATTTGTAGGAAATACACACTGAAGTATTTAGGAGTAAAGGGTGATGATGTTTATAACAGCCTCAAATGACTCACAAAAACAAATTGTGTGTATGTATACACATAGATATATATAAACATACTCATATAGGTGTGTGTGTGTATACACACACACACACATACATGCACACACATTGGGGAGAGAGTGCAAATGATAAAGTAAATGGGGATAAAATGTTAATAAGTCAATCTGGGCAAGGGATATTTTGATGTTCTTTGTACTATTTTTGTAACTTATAAATTTGAAATTATTTCCAAATAGCAAAAAAAGAGACAAAGCTCTAAGACAAAGCTTAATAATTTTCTAAAAACTGAATTAACAGGAAAACAGACAAGAGAACATGAATGAATAAATAAACAGAAATTTGATTTAGTATTACGTTTCACATATTAAAATTTATTTTATTTGGATTTGGGATTAGGTACCTATAGAGTCATTGGAATGAAATTGGTAAGAAGATGCCACGATATTAAGAAAACTGATGTCTTATTAAAAAAAATATAAGTTACAATAATTTAGGGAAAAATGGGCAACTAAAATGGTTTACTTTCTCAAAAGGCTGCATCTGTTTATTCATTGGGCTTAGAAGGAAGGAAGAGAAGTCAAGCACTTGATGCAGCTCAAGTTTAGGCTGGTTTTCTTCAAAGCCACACCAGTTAGCATAAACAGGAAAGTTTTTAACCAATTTTGAAAGAAGTATAAAGTAAGATAGTTACTTTAACTTTTTAAAAATTTTATAATGTTTGTGATGGTCAGTTAAAGTCATAAATCATTTTTTTTGAAAGTACTATTTGGAAGTGTTAGCTTTCTAAGTCATACTCAGTTAATCACCTCTTTCATCTGTCCTCTCTTTTCCATTCCCACTGCTTTTTTTCTTGTCCACGGTGGCATTACTGTTTCCATAATCTATTCTTACTGGTTCCCTTGGTGTTAAGTTATGCTCACATGCTAGTGGAAAAGTCTTCTACTTGAGGAATAAATAAAATCACTTATTCCTTTGCTCAAAAATCTTTGGTTCTTCAAGTTGCCTATTCTTTGGTCCAGCAATCAATATCCTTCATGATTATGGCTCCCATTCCCTCATCTTTCACTGCTCCTCACTTGCAAACTATGAGGTCTAGCCACAAGAAGGCACTCAGTGTTCATGAAGCATGGCCTGAACTTCCCCTAAACTGGTGCCTCTGTTCATATGGCTTCTATCCGCTTTCAAATCTCAATGTTTTGCCCATTAAAATTTCACTCCTTCCTCAGGGTTCAAAATGTATCAGTTCTTAACTGGAAATAATTTCTTCTCCTTTCTTTTCTGCTTGTCTCCACTGAAATCTCTGTATAAACAATGCCTCATCTCCCCTATTCAAAAAATTTATTTTTGCAGTAATAACAAATCTTTATGTTTGGATACATGTGATGGAATTTTTACTCTATTATTTGCCAGGCACCTCTCTAAGCTTTATCTATAAAATGTTCCTTTCATCTCACCTATTTTGATATAAAAATCTTCTTTAAGGTTGTCTCTGTAACCCCTATTAATCCTACCTCAATATGTTAAAACAAAAAGACAGATACAAATGGGAAAGCAGTTTCTCAAAAGCGTGCATCCATTTGTTTGTTCATGTGGCCATTCAGTCTTTCCATTAGCCTCAAGCACAGGTACTAAGCACTGGCAGTAGGATGGGTTTTTATCCTCAGGAAAAGGCTTACAGTCTAGAGGTGGAGAAAGACCTATAAACCAATTAAAATACATTACTTTGATAGAGGTACCTTCTACGGTAACAGAAAAATAATTACATCAAGGATTTAAAAAGACAAACCTAGGATGATTCCCATGTCTCCAGCATGGGAAAAAAGCTAGACAGTGGTACCATTTCCTGATATAAGGTAGATGATGTACTCATTTAAGCACATGAAGTGAAGCAGACACTATTCTGGGAAACCTGGGTGTCATCCATAACACCTCCTTCTCGCTCACCCAACCCTTACATACAAAGTAAGTATATCATTAAGTATTACCCATTTTCCTGCCTAATGATCTCTCAAATCTGACCACTCTTTACCTCTCTACCTGTATCATCTTAGTCCAAATTTCTCCCCTGGGCTATTGTTATATCTTTTGACTGGTCTCCCTGCACCTGCTCTTGTTCCCCTCCAATCCAATATCTACACTGAAGCTGGATGGAATAAGCTTCTAAAAATTCAAATCATGTCACTCCCTCATTTAAAATTATTTAATGGATTCTTGGTGCCCTTAGAGGAACCTGCTTCCATCTCTGGACCTGTCTTGTGCTTTCTCCCTCTTGCTCACTCATCTCAAGTCACACTGGCCTTCTTTCTGTTTCTTGATCTCGCTTTATTTTCTCTTGCCACAGGGCCTTTGCACAAGCAAGTCCCTCTACCTGAAATGTTCCTCCCATTCTTTTAACCTACTTAACTCTTACTCAGCCTCTAGGTTTCAACTCAAAGGATAATGACTTAGGTAAATTTACCCTGACTCTCTAGACTAGATCAGGTCTTCCCTGTTTACAGGTGCTTATAACTCTGTGTCTAACTTCATAGCATTCTCATGGCTTATAATTATGTATTTGTACGGAAATTCATTCAGCGATTCTGACAGGGAAAAATCAAGAAAAGGTAAAGGTTAAAGGAATAGGCTGGAATCAAACTATTGGATTCAAACCTTGGCTCCACTGCTAACCAGCAATATGATTTTAGGTTTACTGTGTGCTTCAGTTTTGTCATTTATAATATCAGGATAATAACAGTAGCTACCTTAAAAGGTAGTTGTGAGACTTTAATGAGATAATTTATGTAAAGATATTAGAACAATGCATAGCGTATTTATGTATTCATTTTTACGTATCATCATTATTAGTGTTCTGATTGATAATGATCACTGTTTGAAATTCTGAAGACCTAGTAGCATTTTTGATTATTTTTTAATAGAGAAGTAAGTTTAAAAGAAGTTAACCTCAGGATGCACATGAACTTCAACTGTTTAACATTCATTTATCAAAGCTAAAAGAAAAACAACTAGGCAAGATAAATATGCTCTAAATTCTTGGGATTTTAAATATGACTTTAAATTTACACCAGAACATATTATTAGTTGTAAGATAGAATAACACTATCTTGCTTTTACTTTACACTCTCATTAACCCTGCATTGTTCAGGAGTCAACTGTGTTTGTTTTTATATTCTATTTGTTTGACAAATAATAATCCATTTATAGTATACTTGATAACACACCTCCTAGTACCTAAAATATATATTTAATCGGAGCCTTTCACTTATGTCTTATATTGGATAACAGGATCAGTTTTAGTTCTTAGTAATATAGTACAAAATTATATTATTTAAATAAATTAGGCCGTATAAAGGAATACCATGAAATCATTAAATACAGGGATGTATCTATATGGTACATGGAAAAATATTTACAATATAATGTCAAGTTAAAAAAAAGACAACAAAATTGCATGTATAGAATTGTCTTTTAAAACTTGTCTATAGATATTTATGTATATTAAAAAATTACTGAAATATATATAAAATGTTAACAGTAGTATTTTTATTTCTTTTTTATATCAAATATCTGTTTTATAAAAAATAGTAAATCTACTTCCATTAAGAAAATAATGGAGAAGTAAATTCTGATAGACTTTTAAATGAAGTTTCAAAATCTGATATACTTACTTTACAACTTTGCCATACTTGGAAAATATCTGAAACAAAAGACCACATAATAATTTGCAATTTAATTTAAAATCATAAAAGAACATTAAATTTTCAGGCTGTATATACTGACCACATTGTTTGTTGTAGTTTATGAAAATTTTTAGCCTCTGGTCTATAAGGCAAGCCCTCGAAGATATATTTTTTTAGTGACTAGCATAATCCTCTTTTTTGGCTACTGGTGTCACAGGTATTTGCCTTAGTTCCTAAACTTCTGACAAAAGAGTGCATACAGAGAAAAAAACCCACTATTCATGTGTGGTAGATTGAAGGCACACACATTGCACAGCTGAGTGTTCCTGTGGTATATCCATGACAACTATCAACCCCACCATAGCTCCAGAGAAACCCTGTGCTTCAGCTATCAATGTTGTGGAATATCACTGTTCCTGGCCTACCCCCCAGCCCCCCACTCCATCAAGCAATCACTATGTCAGAAGACAAATCCTTACATAGACTGTTCATAAAACAAAAAAGCTTCTATAATGAAAAATCCATTCCCATCAGTCTCCTTCTGCCCACCCTAATATGTTGGTGGCACAAGAAAGTTGGCCCTTTCTTCTCTTTTACATCTACATCTTCACTCTAAGCAATCTTATCTACTTCTACTGTTTCAGCCGGTCCTATTTATTATATAATGCTTGGTACAAAAGTCCTTCAGAATACATTAATGTATGTAATCAGTAATAATAAATGCTTGAGTTCTATAAGTTGTGTAACCATGGAACATAGTATAACTGGACTGCAGTGTTAGTAATACTGAATTCTGAAGACCAAAAAGACAGTTTTCTCTCTTTTCTTTTTTTTTTTTTGTGGTTTGCCTTTCATTTTCTTTCTTTTTTAAAAAAAATTTACTTTATTGCAGTATAGTTGATTTACAATGTTGTGTTAGTTTCTGGTGTACAGCAAAGTGTATATGTATATATACACACATATACATGTATATACATATATATATACACATACTCTTTTTCATATTTTTTCCATTATGGTTTATTACAGAATATTGAATACAGTTCCCTGTGCCATACAGTAGAACCTTGTTGTTTATCCATTCTGTATATAATAGTTTGCATCTGCTAATCCCAAACTCCCAATCCATCCCTTCCCCACCACTCCTCCCCCTTGGCAACCACAAGTCTGTTTTCTATGGCTGTGAGTCTGTTTCCATTTTGTAGATAAGTTCATTTGTGTCATATTTTAGATTCCATATATAAGTGATATCATACAGTATTTGTCTCTCTTTCTCACTTACTTTACTTAGTATGATAATCTCTGGGTCCATACATGTTGCTGCAAATGGCAGTATTTCATTCTTTTCTATGGCTGAGTAGTATTCCATTGTGTGTGTGTGTGTGTGTGTATGTATGTATATCTATCTCACATCATCTTTATCCATTCATCTGTTGATGGACATATAGGTTATTTCCATGTCTTGGCTATTGTGAATAGTGCTGCTATGAACACAGAGGTGCATGTCTCGTTTCAAATTATAGTTTTTTCTGGACATATGCCCAGCACTGGGACTGCAGGATCATATGGCAACTTTACTTTTAGTTTTTTGAGAAACCTCCATATTGTTTTCCGTAGTGATTGCACCAATTTACATTCCCACCAACAACGTAGGAGGGTTCCCTTTTCTCCACACCCTCTCCAGCATTTATTGTTTGTGGACTTTTTAACGATGGTCATTCTGACCAGTGTGGGGTGGTACCTCCTTGTAGTTCTGATTTGCATTTCTCTAATAATTAGCTATGTTTAGCATCTTTTCATGTACTTATTGGCCATCTGTATGAAAGACAGTTTTCTACGTAATATTTCTAATGGCTTCTCATTTCATTCAGAGTTCTTACCATTATCTATGCAAGCCCTATAAGGCACCCCTGAATGGGCTTACCTCTGATTGCCCCTCCTCTTCTCTCCACTTTATTTACTCTGTCTGCCTGAAATGCTTGTCCCCCCTAGACATCTGCATAGCTGCCTCTTACTTCCTTCATGTCTTAATCGAAAGTCACCTTCCTAAAGTAAAATTTCACTATTTAATAACCCTCCTTTCCTGCTTTATTTTTTCTCCTTAGCACCTAATACCTTTGTATTAACTTAGTATCTAACAAATAACATCATTTAAATTTTTTATATTTCAAATTGTTTCTCTATCTTGCTACATTGTGAGTGCCAAAAGGGATTTTCACCTTTTTGTTCACTGATGTGTACCTAGTACTTGTAAGTGGTCCTTGGCATATAGTAAGTGTTCAATAAAAAGAGATGTCTCTATTTGGATACAAGGAAGGACAATAAAGTTTGTTTTCTTCTCTGTTCGAGACTCAAGCTATGTTAATTAATTAATCGAGTACTATGTATCACCTATGCAGCATCTCTCTACTGTACTTAACATCTACCCAAAGTAGCAGAGAAAAGCAGGCACACTTGTAGATACGACTCATGTCATTCCTTCCAGTCCCTCTCAACCACCCATCTGCAGGACAGGCACAGAAGGAAATTTTGTTCTCTGTAAGGTAACAAGGTGAAAGAAGATGTTGGAAGGGATTTTTTTCTCCTCCAGTCACCCCTATCCTGAACTGAAAACAAACTTCATTAAACTGTTAAGTTTTCGCCACATATATAAATTAAGATATACTTTCAGGATTGGAGGATTAGGAAAGGGATCTGTTTTGCTTCCATCAGCCCTTCCTCCAAAACCTCCACCCCACTACCAGTTTCAAAAGCCAAGTAAGCAAGGAGGAAAAATCAGCATCATTATGCTAGTAGTGGCTTCTGTGTTTATAAAAAACTTGTTATCCTCTATAAAGCACTGGGAATTCTCTTTGGAAATTACAAGTGTCTAATTTTTTCACTTACTTATGTTTACCATACAGGTCTTTGGTATTAATGATTTAAGTGCATTGTAATGTATTTATTATGAATTTTGCTTAAGAGAACTGTTTGCTTAAGCTACATTTGTATCTCAAATAGAGAATTCAGTGGATAACAATACTAATACAAAAACTTACCCGGTATAAGTCATTGTTGGTCAGGGAAAAGGGCAGGTTGGATACATACACTGTGCTTTTACTTGGGGCCAATCCACCACTCATTTCTAAAAAACAAACAAACAAACCCAGAAGCAATTTAAACCAGGTATTCTTCATTCCAAGTAAAACCAATACTATAGGTAAGTGACAAATTTATATACTTTCCGTCTTAGTAATACTCAGGAACATTGACTCCAGCTGGGTGAATTAAGGGATTCCTTTTCTCCAGACACCACTTAAAAGAGTTTTCTGGTCCTTCTTTCAAGTAGATTCTTTACACTAACCCCTTTCAGTGATGGAATATGGCGTGAATGGAGAGGTGGGTTTCAAACAGATGAAGGAAAAACTCTGAGGCTACTCTTAACCTCCCCTCAGGCTGAGAGCAAGAAAGTGCTTTCACATATACCTAATACCCTGCCTACCCACGTGAGAAAGAGCCTGGGAGCTCAGAAAGAAACTTAGCTGTTGATTTTCACTAATTTGCCTGGGTAACTTTTTGGTTGTCTTAATATTTTTCTCTGGAGCTGTGCTAAGAGGAAATTTTAGCCTCACATTTTGACGATGTAAATAAAGTTCTTTCAAATCTCTAATTTTGCATATTATTGCTAAATTATGAAATGATACATTTCATTATTGGAATAGTTTTCAGGGCCCTGAAGGGTATTGACCTGTAAATGTATTTTTCAGTTTACAAATATAATCTGTAATTCATTTTCATACCGTATATTGCAAAGTCAGAAAATTATCTCTGAAAGTTATATTAGACTCAATCAACCAAGTTCAAATTTTCGATTTAAAAAGTGTGTGTGGTGTATTTACAATCACAAACGTCAAAATATTGATTCTAAGGCGTGCCAGTTCGCGATGTAATGGGAAAACCGCTTGATACTTGGGATGTTTTGGGGGACAACTTCATCGACAGGTCGCTTTTTAAAAGCTTCCAACTGAAACTCTTCACACGTTAGCCGTTCTGGTGAGAATGCGAGGGCAGGGAAAAGTAAAGGTCTTGGAATAAAAAGGGTGGCGGGAGAGAGGGTCAAATGTTTCCGGCAGCTGGGTCTGGGGAGGAGCCCGCAGGGAAAAAGGCCGCAGCTGGGTAGGCGTTTACCTTCAGGTGGGGCAGGCCCGGGAGACTAGAAGAGCGCGAGCCCTCAGCTCGCTCGGGGCTCAACCCCGACAGTTCGTCGCCCCTTGCAGCTGCCTTGGCATCACGGGTCCTGGGAAGGGTCAGGAGCCGGCGACAAGAAGTTAGCAGCAGTGCCTCTTCCAGGATGTCCTTTGACCCAAGCCCCGGAGGCGGGTCTAGGGGCGGGCGCTTTTGCCGACGTCATCGCGCGCGCCGGAAGTGCCTCCCTGGAAGCGCTGCGACGAGTGAACGACTACGTTTACGGGGTCTCCCGGCGGCCCAGAGTCGGTGAGCGCGTTTTACCTTTCCGAGAGGTGGAAGGGGACGGGCACGGGCTGCTACACCGGGGAGAGGGGAGTGCGCGGGCGGGCAGGCCTTTCCGCGGCGGAACCTGGAGTTTCCCGCTGCATTTGAATCGTGCAACGATTCTGCTCCTGCGGTTGAGGGTGGAGAGACGCAGCGGAGTTTGGAATAAAGGAAAGTGTTGAGTCTGTGATACAGGTTCGCTTCTCTTTAGCATCGTAATATGCAAAAAGAGGACTGAACTAGGTGACTTCAGTGAGCCGAGGTCAGTTAGTAAGTCGGTAAATTTACTGAATGTGTTCGACGTACCCAGTTCGGTTATAGGCACTTCGGCAGCTACAAAAAAGTGTAAAGCGGTCCTTTTCTGGAGGATATCTCAGTCTCGTTGGGGAGACAAGGTCAACCTGGGGAGACTCGGATTCACAGAATGACTCATCCTGAATATTGGTATGGACACATGTTAACTTTCTTGGCACCTTTTTTCTTCCTGTAAATCTGTAATGGGCACACACTGCTTTTTCCCCAAGTGGCTGTAAACAAGCCCATCATTCCGCCAGAAAAAACAGAAAATAATGCAAGGTAGTTTATACTTAACTTCTACCAACCAGCACACACAGACCAGGCCTCTAATCACTCCCTGGGAGCCTGCGTGCCAGCAGCCTGGAGCTCAGAGCCTCTCCTGGAGCCTGCACAATCAATCCAGACTGAAGCCGATGTCTTCTAGAGAGACGGAAGTGCAATCCAGCCAGGGCGCAGCAGAATTTTGAGAGGCCCGAATGCCTCCGCGTCCACCAGGGGACCGTTGGGACTAATTCTCTTGGCAAACTTGTGGCCAGCCAAAACTGCCATGCTTCACATCCCTGTTATCCTTGGTTACCGTCCAAGATGTAAGCCCCTTTGGTCTTCTATGCTACACCCCCATCCCCGTGCTGCTTTATGCTCGCTCCCTCTGCCTTGATTTAGGCTTTCACTGCTTCTCCCTACTTTTCTTCCACATTTCACCCCTCAACACAACAACTGGGCTCTCTGAAACCTTTCTTCCTTGCTTAACAAACTTTTACTTATTCAGCCTCTTTATGGAAATTTTCTTACGTCTCCTGACCCTAACTAACGCTTGTTTTTTTCCCTCCAGCCCTTTCAGTTGAGCCCTTTCTTTTGACACCTGCGTTTGTGGGTGGGTCATGGCTCTTGCCATATGGAACTGATTTCACTTTCTTAATGCTTTTTTCTTCAGGCATTGTCTTTGCAAAAGTTCTTTGATTTTCCTGATCCTTACCCTACCTTTTTCTGGATAATTCCTATACCTGCTAAAGATCTCAGTTTAGTCAATTTCTCCGAGGGGGTGTTCCCTGACTTTCCATAGACAGAATTAGGTACCCTTGCTGTGTGCTAAGTGCCCTCTACTTCCCTTTTAGTAGCACTTATAGGATGTATCCTGATTGCTTATCTCTTTGTCTGTGCTACTAAGCTAGGCTTTTGGGGAGGGACTGTGTTTGTCTTGTTTACTTTTGTAACTCCAGTGCCTAATAGGCAGTCAAGTATTTCTTGAATCATTGCAGTTGCTGCAGATACAGCCTCAGAAGTCAGGCGGTTGATGTCATCTCCTGACTTTAAAATGTAAAAATCTGGGCTTCCCTGGTGGCGCAGTGGTTGAGAGTACGCCTGCCGATGCAGGGGATGCGGGTTCGTGCCCCGGTCCGGGAAGATCCCACGTGCCGTGGAGCGGCTGGGCCCGTGAGCCATGGCCACTGAGCCTGTGTGTCCGGAGCCTGTGC
This sequence comes from Globicephala melas, assembly GCF_963455315.2. Classification (NCBI taxonomy): domain Eukaryota; kingdom Metazoa; phylum Chordata; class Mammalia; order Artiodactyla; family Delphinidae; genus Globicephala; species Globicephala melas. The sequence continues at coordinate 69,441,675 of NC_083323.1, read as the reverse complement.
TCCGCAACGGGAGAGGCCACAGCAGTGAGAGGCCCGCGTACCGCAAAACAAACAAACAAACAAAAACAAACAAACAAAATGTAAAAATCTTTCAAAAGACGTCAGCTGCTACTCAGCTACAGCTGATTGTGGCTGTGTGGCTGTGTGACTGTGTGATCCCAGCGTTGCCAGAGTGTCCAGCCTTTTCAAGGAAAGTTGGAAATATAGTTTCTTAAAGGGTTATCTTCCAGTTTTTAAGTGTGGTCAATGGACTAAAGTTTTATTAAAAAAAAAAAAAAGAAACTTGGGGCTTCCCTGGTGGCACAGTGGTTGAGAGTCCGCCTGCCGATTCAGGGGACACGGGTTCGTGCCCCGGTCCGGGAAGATCCCAGATGCCGTGGAGCGGCTGGGCCCGTGAGCAATGGCCGCTGAGCCTGCGCGTCTGGAGCCTGTGCTCCGCAACGGGAGAGGCCACAACAGTGAGAGGCCCGCGTACCGAAAAAAAAAAAAAGAAAAAGAAACCTGGGCCAAACATAAGTCACACGTGGGCTTCGCAGCCATTGATATGGAATCTTTTGTAAGTGTTGTAGGGTTCAGAAATGGGCTTTCTGGAGAATAATAGATTTTGAACTGGGCCTCTGGATGTTTGGGAGTTGAGTGAGAGAATGGAAAGAGGTATTGTGGTTTGGGAAATAAGACAATTCCAGGGTAGTGTTTGTTACTTTGTGACCCAGTGAGGAGGAAGGCATGAATGATCCTTTCCGAGAGAACAGAAGTTTAGGTGAGATGGTAGAAGGGGGCATGTAAAGGGCAGAGATGTTTGGATTTGTTACAGTTAATTAATAAGAAACTGTTTGGGTTCTTGATCAGGGAAACTTCAAATATGAATGACATATTAGCAAAGTTAATTGAGTATCCTTTTTTTTTTTTTTTTTTTTTTGCGGTACGCGGGCCTCTCACTGTTGTGGCCTCTCCCGTTGCGGAGCACAGGCTCCAGACGCGCAGGCTCAGCGGCCATGGCTCACGGGCCCAGCCGCTCCGCGGCATGTGGGATCCTCCCAGGCCGGGGCACGAACCCGTGTCCTCTGCATCGGCAGGCGGACTCTCAACCACTGTGCCACCAGGGAAGCCCTGAGTATCCTTTTTTAAGGGTGAAATGGAGGGTAAAAGACTGGAAGGAGGCTGACCACTAAAGACTGTAAACTCCATCCAGATGTGAAATGAGATGTAGATTTGAAAATATTACACACAAACTTTGCCTATTTGAGTAATTTCTGTTACTTGATCACTTATGATGAACAATAATCTACTACTAAGTATTTAATACTTACATAAAAGAAGTTTCCTTAAAGCAGTGAAAAGTCAAGTAACTTGTAAAACTACTAAAGAATGCAGTGCTTTAATAGTACTAAGGTCTATTGTTGATTATGAAGCAATCAGCGATCTCCTTTCCTCTAGCCTCTTCACCTTCAGTCCTTCCTGTATACTGCCAGGTTAATGTCATTTGGAATGACATTTTTTCCCCTCACCTTATTTCTAGGTTTAAAAGCCTACAGGGAGCTCCTCCTCTAGTTTTTCGCATTTTTTTTCTTAAGTATTTAGTTGACATGTATCTTTATTTTTTTTTAAATTTATTTATTTTTGGCTGCGTTGGGTCTTCGTTGTTGCGTGGGCTTTCTCTAGTTGCAGTGAGCGGGGGCTACTCTTCGTTGTGGTGCGCGGGCTTCTCATTTTCGTGGCTTCTCTTGTTGCAGAGCACGGGCTTTAGGCACACGGGTTTCAGTAGTTGCAGCATGCAAACTCAGTAGTTGTGGCACAGGGGCTTAGTTGCTTTGCGGCATGTAGGATCTTCCCGGACCAGGGCTCGAACCCATGTTTCCTGCATTGGCAGGCAGATTCTTAACCACTGTGCCACCAGGCAGGTCCCTGTTTTTTTGCTTTGTTGTGCCATTTAATGCCCTTGAATTTTGTTTTCTCTGTTCTTGCCTGTTTGCTTTGTGAAGCAAGGTGATATGGTGGAAAGGGCTTGGTTTTTAAAGTCATACAGGCCTGAGTCTGATTCCACGCTCCGTATGCCTCTGAGATTTGAGCTTTTCAGAGCCTCTGTGGTTTTTTTTCTGGAATGGGAGGGATAATATCTACTTCAGGGGAGGAAATGAAAGCTTGTTGAATACCTATGCAGGCTCATTTCCCACTCCTTTGCAATGCCAGTCTTCTGCCCTGGTACTTTGTATCTTTCTCATGGACGTTTTATCTTCCCCAATTCCTTTCTGTTTTCTTGGATTCTACCATTGACTGTTGTTCACCCACACTTAAGCACTCTCTCAAGATTATATTTAAATTTTCTTGGCTTTTTTTAAAGTATCATTGCCTGCATTTATCTCTCCCTGGGCACTGAACAATGATTAATTCCTGTGGATTCTTTATTTTGACCATTTTAATTGACATCCAATGTTATTTTTTTTCTTCACAGACTTTAACTATATTCTAAAATTCATTTTTGTTTTAGATGTCTGGAATTTTAAACATTTTCAAGTAGAAGTAGTATTATGTAATTTTTAGGTTCAAGTCTATACTTAAAAACTTCTTGTTTTAATTTAGGATATCAGGAATATGTTTACCTTGCTTTAACATCAATGGATCTCATCCTAAGATAAGTTTAAGATTAAAAAAAAATGTCCCAGGCAACTGTATAGGGATTTCAGAGGACAAGACCTAGGCATTAGTATTTTTTTTTAAAGCTCTTTAGATGATTCTAATGTGCAGACAGGGTTGAGAATCACTGCTTTAGGTGCTAGAGCTAAAGGATTCTCATTGGTACCTTTTGCTCAAAAATGAAGTGGCATTAGTGTCATGAGAAGTGTAATAGGAGCCATAATCTAATAGTGCTCATTGGAAGTTTTCTGAGTAACCAAAAGGTACAAACTATTATTTAGGTTCTTCAGAATGGCTCATGTAGTGGTCATATGAATAATATATTTATTTGATCAGTATTTAATAAGTACCTTTACTGTGCTAAGCAACAGGAATAAGAAAGGTACACATTCGTTGCCTTTGCAGTGGTGTTTAGATTGGGAGGGAGGAGAGGAAGGAAAGTAAATTGAATGTAATGTTATATAGCACTAGGCAGAGGGTGAAGGCAAATAAGTAGAAGAAAGATATTCTAGGCAGGAGAAAAGCATGCCATGATATGGTGGTGAGAAATAGTGGCACACTTGCAGAACAGGATGTAGTTTGTTATGTCTGGAGGTTCTGGAGGCTGTTGGGGAATTGGTAGGAGGTGAAGCTGGAATGGTAGGAGCAAGGTCATAAATAAGCTTTTTCAAGTTTAGGCTGAGACTTCATTCTTTGGGATATGGGGAATAACTGAGATTTTTAAATCAGGTGTCTTATCAGAATGAACACTCTGGCTGTAGTTTGCTGAGTGGAAGAGATGACATCAGAAGCAAGGAGACCAGTGTTTTACTGTTAGGGAGTCCAATGGCTAGATTAAGAGCATATGAACAAAGACAGTGGTAGCTGGGTTCAGGAAGTGGAAGTACATGTACCTTATATATTGAGATGGTAGATATACCTGGATTTAGTTACTTAGATATGAAAAGTTTTGGGTCTTGTGTGACTCAGGTTTCTGATTTGGGCCTTTGGGTATCTGATATAGTGTCATTGACCAAAATGGGGAAAACAGGAGATAAAGCAGTTTTCTGAGAAGTGTGAAGAGCTGTTCTGGCATATTGAGTTGGAGGTGCTGTGAGATATCCTCTTGAAAGGAAGTGGAGATGTGGGAATCATTTATCCAGAGGGGGCATGTTACCAGCTTTAATAGATTTACTCCATGAATACTGAGCACATACGTTGTGCAAATTATTCTAGGTGCTTAATATTAATCAATGAACAATGTAGAGATCCCTGCTTTCATATAGTTCACATTCCTAGTAGCAAGGGACCAATAATTTACATCAAAGTTATATAGTATCTTAGATGATTAATGCTGTGAAAAAAATAGCAAGATTAGGGGGATCTGGTAGAAAAATGACATTAAGAAGACATTGGAGGTGACATTGAGGGGTTTAACCATGCAGATACCTGGAGAAAAGCATCCTGGGTGGGCAGTTGCCAGTGTGAAGGCCTATGGCTCATCTAAAGCATGAGGTCAAATGTGACCTAATTGCTAACCATGGTTTGCTATCAAAATAGTTAATGAATATAAAGAGTGAAAGGAATGCATTTGGGAAGGAGGGAAAGCTATTTATCCTGTGTGTATTTAATACTGGAAGCTGGCTAGAGCAATGTACAGAGTTTCTCTGTAGTCTAAGCTGCTATTATAACCTTTTAGATAAAATGGAAAATGGATCTTTCTCTGTTGCCTTGCCTGTGGATTCAAAGCATGAATAGTTTGACAGAAGAATATTGCCTGTGACTTTCCAGTTTCTCAATTTCCAGGCTACTCTTACCGAGAATTCAAGTCCTCCGTGTCATCTTCGCCCTCAATTGAAGCTAACATGACAGTGGTTGGGTAGCTCAATGGAATGCTCTAAGAAAGCTTATTTCTTCCTGGACATAAATATACCATGATGGTATATTAAACGTACTCTATTGAATATGGCATAAGAGAATGAGATTTTTGTAATCTACGACCAGTTATTAGCAAACTTCTAAATGAAGCCTACATTCCCCACACTGAATTCTAATTCTATTCTCTGCTTAATTGTCATGTAGAGGGGTCCTTCCATTTTTCAGTTGTATTCAGTTTTCATACGGTGTTGGATCAGAGAACTTTACTGGAGTACTTCTGATACTTCCCTAATGGGAGGAGATTAGTGAAGTGATGACAGGGTAAGTAACATGATCACTTCACTGGGAGTCAGAGCACCTTAGTTTAAATTTAGCTGACTGGCTTCAGTTGCAGAACTGGTCAATAGCCTAAATCTGGATAATGTCATAAACATGTGCCGCTAATCATAAGGTTACTGTACTCATCAGTTATTTTATTTTATTTATTTATTTTACATCTTTATTGGAGGATAATTGCTTTACAATGGTGTGTTAGTTTCTGCTCTGTAACAAAGTGAATCGGTTATACATATACATATGTTCCCATATCTCTTCCCTCTTGTGTCTCCCTCCCTCCCACCCTCCCTATCCCACCCCTCTAGGTGGTCACAAAGCACCGAGCTGATCTCCCTGTGCTATGCGGCTGCTTCCCATTAGCTATTTTACGTTTGGTAGTGTATATGTGTCCCTGCCACTCTCTCACTTTGTCACAGCTTACCCTTCCCCCTCCCCGTATCCTCAAGTCCATTCTCTAGTAGGTCTGTGTCTTTATTCCCATCTTACCCCTAGGTTCTTCATGACATTTTTTTTTCTTAGATTCCATATATATGTGTTAGCATATGGTATTTGTCTTTCTCTTTCTGACTTACTTCACTCTGTATGACAGACTCTAGGTCCATCCACCTCACTACAAATAACTCAATTTCGTTTCTTTTTATGGCTGAGTAATATTCCATTGTATATATGTGCCACATCTTCTTTATCCATTCATCCGATGACGGACACTTAGGTTGCTTCCATCTCCTGGCTATTGTAAATAGAGCTGCAATGAACATTTTGGTACATGACTCTTTTTGAATTATGGTTTTCTCAGGGTATATGCCCAGTAGTGAGATTGCTGGGTCATATGGTAGTTCTATTTGTAGTTTTTTTTTTTGTTTTTTTTTTGCGGTACGTGGGCCTCTCACTGTTGTGGCCTCTCCCGTTGCGGAGCACAGGCTCCAGACGCGCAGGCTCAGCGGCCATGGCTCAAGGGCCCAGCCGCTCCACGGCGTGTGGGATCTTCCCGGACCAGGGCACGAACCCATGTCCCCTGCATCGGCAGGCGGACTCTCAACCACTGCGCCACCAGGGAAGCCCTATTTGTAGTTTTTTAAGGAAACTCCATACTGTTCTCCATAGTGGCTGTACCAATTCACATTCCCACCAGCAGTGCCAGTGTTCCCTTTTCTCCACACCCTCTCCAGCATTTATTGTTTCTAGATTTTTTGATGATGGCCATTCTCATCAGTTATTTTAAAGCCCTTTGAAAGTTACAAAAAAGATTCTTTGAATTCAAGGTGACATTAGCATATTCTTCCCTTATTATCCTATAGTACCTTCGTTATATCCTCCTGCTCTAATACCTTTTCCCTTTTCTGTTGTTTTAATTAAAGATCTGGCTTAAAGCCAATCTTCTTTACAGCCCAATGTTCTTTCTTTTGTATGTAATCATCAAACTGTGTCTTCTGTTTTGTTTTACTAACAGTACAGGGTTGCATATGGAATCGTCTATTTATATTACTGCCTTCCCCAATTATATAGACTTCTTTTTTTAAAATTAATTTTTATTGGAGTATAGTTGCTTTACAATGCTATGTTAGTTTCTACTATACAGCAAAGTGAATCAGCTATATGTACACATATATCCCCTCTTTTTTGGTTTTCCTTCCCATTTAGGTCACCACAGAGCACTGAATAGAGTTCCCTGTGCTATACAGTAAGTTCCCATTAGTTATCTATTTAATACATAGTATCAGTAGTGTATATATTTCAATCCCAATCTCCCAGTTCATCCCACACCCCCCTTCCCCCTTGGTAGTCTAGGTTTCTTAAAGATAAAAGAAGTTTAATAATTTGGCATGGGCCTTATCAGTGGTGTTTGATTTTTTGGGGTGTTTTCTACTAGTAGGTGTAATTATTTTGCTACACCAAGTTCTGTTTAATTTCACCATTACATTGTGTTCTACTATTTTTATGTTCTTATTCTGAAAATACACAGTAATTTGGATAGAATAAAGAATTATATTCTGATATTGCTGTTTTGTAAAAGCAATAGGTATGGTAAGAGTACATTTAAAAACTGAATACCTGCAGATTCTGTAAAGATATTAATATTTCAGTATACTCACTGGTAAGAGGTAACTTAAAAATGAAATAATTGATTATGAGATTACTTTATAGCCTAATATTTCTATTTAATCATTGTAATATAGACATGTAAGCAATTTATTTGTTATTTGTAAAGGAAACTAACTTCCTTTTATAAAATTATTCTTATATTTACAGTAATCGAAATTTTAAATTAAGATCTTTAAAAATTGTCAACTTTTTAAGGTAAAAGAAAATTTACCTTATTTACTAAACATTTTTGCTTGAAACTGAGATTTCTGTAGCTCCAGGTAAGGTGAATATTCCATTGGGGCATCATCAGATATGAAGTCAAATATGCAAAGTTGTCATAGGATTAACTATAGGAATTGAAATTTTGGTAACAGTAGTGTAATATCTTGCTGTTCTGTGGATGCTCTCTGTTTCTAGTAGAAATTAAGTTCAAAATACAGATTGATGCCTTACAGAAGTGATTGTTACATTCAGCAAAGTCAGCTGGTGCCAGATAAACTCACGTTAAAAAAATTTTTTTTAATTGTGGTAAAATATACATAAAATTTTCCTTTTTAACCATTTAAGCGTACAGTTCAGTGGTGTTAAGTATTTACATTCACACTGTTGTGCAACCATCACCACCACCCAATGCTTTTCATCTTCCCAAACTGAAACAACATACCTATTAAACAATGACTCCCCATCAGATAAGTTTGCTTTTATTTAGGTTTTTTCTCTGTCTCTGGATTTTAACTCTGATTCATTTGCTTACATTTAGCTCTTCCACAACTGAATTTAATTGGCCTCTTGTCTCTTGATGATGTATATTCTAGACAGTGCTATTTTGACTTTCTGTATGATTATGTTTCTGTTTTTTGCCTTGTTCTAGCAGCTTTGTTTCCAATTGCTAGGTTTTCATCAAAATTAAATACTGTTACTTTCTTTGCTGCTTTTTTTTTTTAGCTTCTGTAAGCTGTGGATTTATTAATTAAAGTAGAAATACTGTGAGGTAATTGCAATAAAATTTTTGCTATTTGTCTTCCAAACTGTCAAGCAGAAAAAGGCAACTAGATCAGGAGTGACCTATAAATTTAAGACTAAAAATACAGTCTTATTTCTGCACTCAGCTAGTGAGGCACTTCTCAAAATTTCTATAAAGCAATTAGGTGACCCTAGTCTTTCTAGTAGACCCACTCCTCTATCCTTTGAATTTCATGTAAGGTGGTAGGTAGGGCTACAGCCTTGAGTAGATTTGGAGTCACTTTTTTTTTTAACGTAAGAATATTTGAAATACTTGGAATTTCCTTTGTTAATCGTACATGCCCTTTTTTTTTTTAAAAATTTTACCTAAGCCTGCTCAGTGTACTTTGTATATTTTAAGAGAAAGTCATTAAAAGTTCTCCATTAAACTTATACCTAATAAGTTTGGTGTTCTTTGATGAGTCAATGATTACTGGTTTGATATTGGGATTACTTTTGAACTTGGGACCATTTATTGCCAATATAAAACTGTAGCGTTTTCCAGACTGAGGATGCCAGATTTTCTTTCAATATGTGAGGTATTTTAAAGCTAGTGTTTTTAATATTCTAGGTAAAAATGACTTAAACATCTAGTGCAATCCTTTCAGAGAAAGGATAAGAGTTATGCCCTGTCCAGCTCTCAGCTGGCAAAGTTAGGACTAGAAGTCTTCTTGATGTAATTTTGTTGTTCTTACGAAACTTGAGTGGCCTCTGGTGGTCAAAGTAATATCTTCTATTTTCAAAGATGTGTTTGAAGGGAGTCTTGCTTATTAAGGTGCATAATTTTTTATTTTGAGAGTTTTATTTATACAAATATGAAGGTTTAGTTATTTTTCTCCATTCGTACATACAGACACAAATCCTTATGTCTGTATTTTCCCGCCCACCTACAGGAGATTGTTGAAAACTTTAAATTTGATTCCTGAAGAGACTCAAGTAAGTAGTATAGTAATTATTCATACATTCTTTGTGGGCAGCCAGTAGATTTCAGTATTTTATTGCTGTATCTAGTTAAGAAACTATATAGGATTTCTTTAGAATTCTTGTAGTTTATTTTTGTTTCTCATTAATTATAAAATCTTACTTTTCCTTATGTTCTCCTTTAGTTCATTAATTTATAGTCATAATTTTTGCCATCAATTGACACATTATACTTATTGAATGATTTTTCAGGACCTTTAAAAACAGTTTCTTATTTTTATAATAGATAATAAGATGTATAAAACATGCAGTGAAAATATTTACCCTCCTATACTCCAGCCACCCCATTTTTCCCAGACGCAGGCACGGTTATGTTCTCTTGCTTACACTCCCAGAACTGGTCTGTGCAAAAGCATATATGTATTCATAACTTGCCTTTTTACTTCCAGAGTGTCAGCATACTCTACATGTTAGATTGCCCTTTGCTCTTTTTTACTTAGCAGTGTATCTTCGCAATCTTTCTATATTGTTATATATGGGATTATTTTTCTTTGAAATGGTTTGCATAGAATTCCTTTATGTGAATGTACAGCACTGTATTTAACCTGTACCCTCCTGAGGGACATTTTAGGTTGCTTTCAGTCTTTGCCATGCACATGTACAAGTATACGTAGAAGTGGAATTGCCAGGTCAAAGCGTATGTGCATTTAACATTTTCAATAGATACTGTCAAATTGTTCCCAGTCTATTCCAAATTATACTTCCTCCATTAATTATGAGTGTTGCTTTCCTTATTCTCATCAAAACAGTTTGCTTTCTTCAGAGCTTTGGGTACTCCATTATAGTTTTAGTTTTCATCTTCTTTATTTTGAAGAAAGGTGGGCATCTTTTCAAAAGATTGAGCCATTATGTTTACTTTTTTGTAAACTGTCTTCATATCATATGTCAATTTTTCTTTTGGGTTGTTGATTTTTTCCTGTGATTTGATTTCAGTTTGTTGCTGTTACTATTTCTGTGTACTGTATCTTAAGTAGTATAAAACCTAACTCATTCTTTAGACTGAAACCCTTTTACTGAAACCTGGATTCAGTAAAGGTAGGTGAGGAGAAGCAATGTTGACTATTTCTTTTCCATGTTGACTATTTCTTTTCCTTTTAAGCTTCCATCAGTTCTTCTACCTAAAAGACTGGTTACTTTGAAATAACACTGTTAATGATGTCTGATTGTAGAGTTAGAATTCAGGTTGATGTATGCATAATGTTAAAAGCTAATTTGTAATTTAAATTAACATTTCCCTAGGCATCTTTGGTTAGTTAGTTCATTTTATTTGGTCTAATTGTATTAGAAAATATTATAGGTTTGTTTGTACAGAGAAAATTAAGATTGATTTTACTATGATAGTGTTAAAAAAAATATTGCTCTCATCTTCCAGTCTTTGTTTTTTCCTTAGCCTAAACTAACCTAAACTATTACAGTTCTGTGCTGCCGAAATGGATTGTCTATTTCTTTTTCTTCCCCCTTAGTATTACATCAGAAAGAACCACCAAAAATCTCTTGACATATGGCTCCTCTGAAATATTTTTCATCTTCACTGATCTGTGGACTATGTATGTGGACTTGTTGCCTTATTTTCTATGTACTAAAAGGCCATAACTTGGTACCTGTTCCATTTTCACTTCTCGCTCATGATCATCCTTCTACACATCAGGATGGTTCACAGTTCTAACCTGTTCCATGATTACTTCACCCTCTCCCAGTTCTGCCCTGTTAACCATTTGTCATCTACTCCAGGGCTTGTCAAGCTATTCCCTGTGGGCCACCTGCCTGGTTTTGTAAATAAAATGTTTTGGGAACATGGCCACACCCATACATATATATATATTGCCTATGACTGCTGTCATTTATACTACCAAAATTGAGTAGTCGTGACAGAGACCTGTGATCTGCAGGGCCAAAAATATTTGTCTGGTCCGTTAAAAAAACATTTGCCAACCCCTCAATTACTGTATCACCATTTCATGTAAATGACCTTTGGGCTGTTTCCTGTACCCTATTCTCATCTTCTGTCTTATTTGCCTTGTTTACCTGTTCACAGATGCTCTTTCATCTGGACTCTGTAATGCACTGCATTAGCCCTCTACCCAGAAAATGTCAGCTGTCTGTTAAAGTAGGAAGCCTCTCTCTGCATCCCAAATGGGAAAAATGCTGACAGAACTTTTAATTTCAAATTTTATGAAGGTGCCTCTGCATTAAAATAAGATTATAATATTAAAAACAAAATCAAGAGTGGTTTGTCTCAGGGTTTGTTGAGTGTGTTTTGTGGGGGGGGTTTTCCTATTTATTTTGGCTGCGTTGGGTCTTTGTTGCTGTGCACAGGCTTTCTCTAGTTGTGTCGAGTGGGGCTACTCTTCGTTGTGGTGCATGGCCTCATTGCGGTGGCTTCCCTTGTTGTGGAGCACAGGCTCTAGGTGCGTGGGCTTCAGTAGTTGCAGCATGTGGGCTCAGTAGTTGCGTCACGCGGGCCCTAGAGCGCAGGCTCAGTAGTTGCAGAGCTTGGGCTCTGGGGCATGCCGGCTTCAGTAGTTGTGGCTCGCGGGCTCTAGAGTGCAGGCTTAGTATTTGTGGCACATGGGCTTAGTTGCTCTGTGGTGTGTGGGATCTTCCCAGACCAGAGCTTGAACTCGTGTCCCCTGCATTGGCAGGTGGATTCTCAACCACTGTGCTACCAGGGAAGTCCTGTTGAGTGTGTTTTTACAGGAGTGTTTATTTAGTATTTTTTTCAGTTAAAAACACTTCATTGGACATAAAGAGACAGTAAGCTCCAAGGATGTAGAAAAGCTGAAACTACTGTTGTACACACCATCCAGCTTTGCTTATTAGCCTTTTACACTGTTCATTAAAATGAATCTTTTCTAATTTTTACTCTATGAGAATGAAAAATCTGTGGTCTTATGGATCTTCCCACAGTTGATGAGAATAAGGTCTTTGAAGCTTTTAAATAGCCTTGGAAATAGAAGGAAGGTGGGGCTTTCTATTACATTTTTTTTTTTTAAGAAAATTTCAAATTGTTTTGAAGAATTGCCATAATCATTGTTTTTTCCTTTTGGTCACTTACATTTTTTTTTTTCCCTTAAGTATCTCTGGAAAATATCTGTATTAGAATGTAATCATTTACTTTTTCCTTTTCTTCTTTACTATTTCATAGTAACATAAACCCATTATTCTTTGATTTCTTTTTTTTTATTCTTTAGTGGCTTACAGAAGAGATGAAATGTGGTCTGAGGGACGATATGACTATGAAAGACCTCCAAGAGAAAGAGTACCTCCTCGAAGTCACCCCAGTGTAAGTTATTCTTACCTGTAGAATAATTCAGAACCAAGTGTCCAAGTGAATTTTGTCTACCAAAAGCTAGTTGAAATGTAGATAGATCAAGCTTATCTTTTAAAAGTCAAAAGTTTGAAAATGAAAGGCAACATTTTATTTATGTAGAAAATCTGTATTTTATATTTCTTGCTTAAATTTCTAAAAGGGAGTTAATTTGTGAAGAAAATTTGAGGTTTGATAAAGCTCAGACCATCAGTTAACAAAGAAATATTTGAGCACCTGCTCCTACTATTGGCTGTCGCCTGTTTTTCTATATTCCTAAAAATGTTTGCAAATTGGATATATGAAATTCTAAAGTAGGAGGAGGTAGGCAGTTTCTGCTTTGCTGTTCTACTGCTTGTCTCTTTGTTGCTCTGGGAATTGGTAATTTTGAACCAGTCCTTTTCTTTTCTAAAGGAGCTTGCTGTTTTGCTTATTATTGTATTCCCAGCACTGTGTATAGTACCTGGCACATAGTAGGAGCTCACTGTTTATTGAATGTATGTATGCTCTCTTTCTCTCCTCAGAATCCTCTATAGAGACCCAAGGGAGGGTTTGGGTAAGGTCAAGAAGCTGTCAATCTTATTAAACTTTTGCTTAGGCCCATTCTAAGCACCAAGGGATTGGGCTCATGGTGATGGTATATGGGTATATTATGGATTCATTATACACTATCAAAGGGCACAAATATTAGTTTATATGTTAGTTATTTTTTGTATATTTTGTAAGTAAATCCTACAACCCACTTAAATGAGTGATATCATCTTCATGGTTGTCATTTGGCCTAGGTTACAGCTTAGCTTGGGGTTGATCTAAAATGAATTAAGTTGGAAAAAATGAAGAGGCCGTCCATATTTCAGAAGGGGCAGACTTAATTATTATAAAATGTCATTTCTTTCCAGGTTAATAAATAGTCTTGATGTTTCTAATCAAAATCTCAACTTAAAAATTTTTTCAGCTTGATAGAATTATTTTGTAGTTTACCTAGAGCAAACAAGTGATAGATAAACAAGGTGTAGGACTAACACAGGGATGGGAAAAGGGATGAATTTTTTAAAAATTATTTTTTTAGGTCCCTTACTCTCCCATAAATATATCCCATTAGAAATTTGGGATACTTAAAAGAATTTTCTGTGTGGTTATGCCATTAACTGAATATATAGTTGGGTTTGTTTTACTTTTTTTTTTTTAAATTAATTTATTTATTTGTTTTTATTTTTGGCTGTATTGGGTCTTCATTGCTGTGTGCGGGCTTTCTCTAGTTGCAGTGAGCAGGGGCTACTCTTCGTTGAGTTGTGCGGGCTTCTCATTGTCGTGGCTTCTCTTGTTGCAGAGCACGGGCTCTAGGCACGCAGGCTTCAGTAGTTGTGGCACCTGGGCTCAAGTGGCTCATGGGCTCTAGAGTGCAGGCTCAGTAGTTGTGGTGCACGGGCTAAGTTGCTCTGCGACATGTGCGATCTTCCTGGGCCAGGGATCGAACCCGTGTCCCCTGCATTGGCAGGCCGATTCTTAACCACTGCCCCACCAGGGAAGCCGTACTTTGTTTTTGATTTTGGGGGTTTGCCTTTTTTTTTTCTTTTCTAATTAGATTTTTTTTTTAATGTAACACTTTTACATGGCTCCAAATTATAAAATAAGGTAATTTAGAGAGGGGATGACTTACTTTAAATGGAAATTTATTGTAACCATCTATTTAACTAGTACCTACTTACTATAAGTGAGGTATATATCAACTTCCTAATCTTCAAAACAATTCTGAGTGTTAATGGTACATTTCTAGAATGTAGTAGAGTGTTTTAGAAGCCTTAAAATGTAGACAGAGATTTATATACAGAAATATAATTTCAGAGAACAATGGGAAATACTCATGATAAAATCATGGGGAAAGTTATGACATAAAACTTTTAAGACACCATTCTGCATTATGTGTGCATGCTGTGTTATATGATAGAACACACTGCAGTGGGAGTTGGCTTAAAGAGCTGTTAAAACTGGAAGTTGAGGGACCTGCCCAGAGGTTATTGCTTATCAAGGAAGCTGGCTTAAATATGCTGGGGGAGGAGTGAGTTTTAAGATGGGAATAATCAGTTTATCAGTGTCATAAAGACCAATAAGTAGGGCCCTCTCTATCATTGTCTGTGTGAGAATGGATTTGAGAGAGCTCATAGCTAACAGCCTTTATTTTTCTCTCAAGTAAGTGGTGGCAAGATCATCTATTGAAAGTGGAGGAGATAGAGGGAGACTTGAGGCCATTGAAGCCATTGTAGGTATCTCCTGACTAGAGATGTTTAAAAAGACTGTTGCTGAGGGGCTGTAAGCTTATGTACCTTAAATTTTATAGGGGCACCAATCTGCAGGATTGTGTACTTTATTATCTAAGTAGCCCAGGTTGGGAGTAGAGAAAGCAAGTTGTATTGATTTAAGATTCCAAAATGAATGGTGGATCCAGGGAGATAAGGATATTGAAGAATTATTGAGGCGATATATGGAATGGGCTGATTAGGAAAGGGAATAAGGCTATGAGAGGGACAATGGATTGAAAGAAGTAAGGGGTTGAGGGACAGGAAAGGCTTAATGAGGTTGAAAACCAGGGTATGGTGGAAAGATAAGCAATCAGTATTTTGGAATGTAGAGTTTCCAAGATGGAACAGTTCTGGGTGACTGAAGTTCAGTATATGGTGGTGGGAATGAGGGTGGATGAAGGTTATTGGAGTTGAGGTCAACAAAACTTTGAGGTTAGATTTTGGATCAGTAATCTAGATTAGGGGCTATCAGTCCTCACTGTACATTACCTAGAGGGCTCTTAAATACCAGTGAATGGTCCCTAGATAATTAAGTCATAATCTCTGTGGATAAGATCTGGACAATAGTGTTGTTTAAAAGTTCATCAGGTGATTCCTGTATGCAGAGTTAAGAAAGTCAGATTGTAGCTGAACACTGAAGTTGCTGATGATGACAGTTGAGGTAAAGATGACAGGTGAGGGAAGTCCTCAATGAATGAGGATATTGTAGTAAAATTTAAACAAACCCAAACGTTTTCATTTTATACCTTTTGTGTGTGTGTAAAAGTGAAACAGAGGCAATTTTCATAATTTTCATCAGTGGTAAGCAGATAGGGAGGTATGTTTTTACCACAAGTGCCCTTAAAATCAGACTAGATGTACTCAACTGTAAGTGCCTAAAGGTAAATCTCACTTCCTTAAGTTCTCTGGCTGCTAGGTTTCTCCTAGATGGGGAGGAGCCCAGACTGCTTTTCTCCTTCTGGAGCGTGGAATGTGCCCAGAACTTGTCCAAGTTCATTCCTCTGGTCTCTCTTCTTTTAATTCCATTAGATTGGTCTCTCCAACCGCCCCCCCACCAATCAACTTCTGTTACTTTATAAATCCTTTTGTATTCCCACATCCCCCCTCCACAAGACTCAAGACACTACATTTTTCTGGTGAACTTGGTCTTATTATGGTTAGTAATTTAAAGCCTTCCTTTCCTTTCGATATGTTATACCCCTTTGATGGCTCTTGGAAAATTATCCCTTTGCTTTTTATGTTACACCTACATTTTAGTTAAAAAAGCATAGGTTCTTAACCTTTTCTGTGCCATGATCCCTTTAGCAGTGTTGTGAAACCTATGGATCTCTTCCTAGAATAGCATTTTTTCTTTTTTTTTTTTTTTTTGCGGTACGCGGGCCTCTCACTGTTGTGGCCTCTCCCGTTGCAGAGCACAGGCTCCAGACGCGCAGGCTCAGCGGCCATGGCTCACGGGCCCAGCCGCTCCGCGGCATGTGAGATCCTCCCAGACCGGGGCACGATCCTGTGTCCCCCGCATTGGCAGGCGGACTCTCGACCACTGCGCCACCAGGGAAGCCCTAGAATAGCATTTTTAAAACTGTAAAATAAAATACACAGAATTAAAGGAGACCACTTATATTTGAATATAATTATAAAACTATTAGAAACCAAATTTGTGATATAGTAATATATACTTCTTTTAGTAGGTCATTAGCTATCAAACAAGAAGTAGTGGTGGGGATTTCATTGCTGTGTTTTCAAAGGAGTGATGAGTGTAAATGATACTTTGAGGTATCTGCAACAGCTATAACATGAACATAAAAATATCTGTGATTTCTGTTAGTGGTGAAGCCACAGATGCAGCTTTTGCTGTTGTGTTGTTTGTCGCCTACTTTTAGGTGAAAAAGTAATTTTTTATTCACATCTGATTTCAGGGACCGACAGAATTCTTGGGTTAAAGTGTTTAAGTGACACTGGAACTAGAAATGTAAATCACTGAAGTTGTAATTCTGACTTTGGATCTAATAAAAACATAATAAAAAGTTTAAAAATACTTGTTTACAAAGCAGAGATCATCTAATGTTATTTTAAAAAGTATATTGGTGTATGACATTGATATGTACAAGAATGTTCCCAAGCAGCATTATTCATAAGAACTCCAAACTGGCAACAATCCAAGTGTCCAACAGCATGGATAAATTAATTGTGCAGTTATACAGCAATGAGAAAGAATGGACTGCTTGCCATATGCAACAGCAATACTGGAAGAAAGAAGAGTGTGTCCTGTATGATGCCTTTTATACAAAGTTTCAAAACAGGCAGAACTAGCCAGGAAAGAGGTTACTTTTGGGAGACAGACAAAGAGCACAGGAAGGCTTTTGCCATGCTGGGAGTGTTCAGTTTCTTGATCTGGGTGGTAGTTACACAGTGTGATTACCTTGTGAAAATTTATCCAGAAATACATTTACGGTTTGTACACTTTTTTATATGGCTGTCATACCTAAATAAAACTTTACCTAAAAGTTTGAAAGGACAGAATATATATATTTTTCTAAATGTAAAACTTTAGCTAGTTCTTCATAAAGTGAGAACCCACTCTCATTAGTGTCTGGGATAGACAAAGTTAATGTTCTATTTTATTTTGTATGTTTGGGTTCTGTTCTCTAACAACAAACAATTTTACTGCATTTCTCTTTTTTTTTTCTTACTGTTCCCTTTGTCCCATTCATTTCCAGTTCTGATACATCAGAAATGTGTTTGAGAAACTATTGCTATGACATAAAGTATGACATCAAATAGGGACTCTAGAAGGTACCTACTACACTAGTATGACCTCAGTTATAAAGCAACTATTTTGTGAGCTTCTAGCTTTGATAAACCTGGAAGGCAATTGGACACATGTATTTTGGTGCTGATGTTAAATTACACTTAATTTGAGTATTGGAAAGCTTATCCTCAATGTACAACTTGACAAATATATCAATTATTATTTTAGCACTTTAGAGCATTTAAAAGTTACTTCTGTGTCAATAATAAGTTACTTTTAAGGTGCTTCACATAAATTTTTATTTAGTCTTAAACTTGGGTAGATAAATAGGAGACTTAAGCTCAAAGAAGTATACTACACAGAATCTGCATGTAAACATACACATTCCTTTGTTGGGAGGACATTGATTGTCACCCAACATCTACATTTAACTTCTAGATGTCTGTAAGGCCTTTACTTTTAATTTTTTAATTTTATTTTTAAAAATATTTATTTACTTATTTGGCTGTGCCAGGATAAATAAAGTTGCAGCATGCAGGATCTTTAGTTGTGGCATCTTTAGTTGCGGCATGTGGGATCTTTAATTGCGGCACACAGGATTTAGTTCCCTGACGAGGGATTGAACCTGGGCCCCCTGCGTTGGGAGCGTGGAGTCTTAACCACTGGACCACCAGGGAAGTCCCTGTAAGGTCTTTATTTTTAAAACCATGCTTTTTACTTTTTAATCTGTAATTTCTGTGAGCTTGGTTATATGATTTTGTAGCCTTTTTCAAGTTTTGTAAC
This sequence comes from Globicephala melas, assembly GCF_963455315.2. NCBI lineage: Eukaryota > Metazoa > Chordata > Mammalia > Artiodactyla > Delphinidae > Globicephala > Globicephala melas. Next base: position 69,423,641 of record NC_083323.1, on the reverse strand, counting down.
AATGGCTTTTAGATACCAGTAAATTTCCAGTTGTGGAAGTCCGCCTTGTTAGCTTGATAGGGAACAGATAGGTAATGTGGAACATTTTAATGAAGTTGCAACATAAAATGTCCATTTTCCATTGGCTTCTTTCAGATTTTTAGAGATGTTTTTAAACTTTTTCCAAACTTTTTAAAGTTTGGAAACTAGGATCAAAACACTAGCAGCTTATATTTGGGGCACTGTAATGTAACTGGGACTGAAGCAGTCCTATCTGCTTCTACCTGCCTTCTTCTGTTCCTTTAACAAATGCATATTAAGTAAAGATTTTCTAATTTTGGTAGCAGTAAGAATTGTAAAGCCTGAGGGTAGTGATGAGCAGCAACATTTTTAAAAAATTTTATTTTTGGGGAGTTCCCTGGCAGTCCAGTGGTTAGGACTTGGAGCGTTCACTGCCATGGCCCGGGTTCAAACCCTGGTCGGGGAACTAAGATCCCGCAAGCTGTGTTGTGCGGCCAAAAAAAATTTTTCTTTAAAAAATTTTTCTGTCACATATAATTAGTTTTGAGTTACATAATTAGGTTTTATAATTAAGTAATTACATAACAATATTTATTTCCTTGGGTTAGTTGAATGTATCTCCTCTTCTTGTCATTGGTTATTTCCCTCCTGGAGACTCTAGCCAATCAGAAATCAAGTTTTTAGTGAATTCAGAACATGAGTTTGTTAATTTCTAAGGTCTTATAGATAATATATGGGACATATATTTGTTCCGTATATTCTCATATTTAAATGTACCCAAGATAAAATCAGACATCTGTTTTTAATCCAACTTGAAATAAATAATCAAGTCTACTTCATTTAGCAATTCAGTTATATACATATTCCAGATACTGTTGCTTAAAGTATATTAATGTGGAAATATTCCTTTTCTTCCCACTCTTATTTCATGAAACACTTTTATTAAAAGTGTGCACATGCATAATTTAATTCTTTTTATGCCCCGCATTTTACTGTTTTACCTAGTCAGTGTTCCTGTAAATTTACCCATGTAAATAAAACTTTTTTCAGTATTTTATTATGAAAGTTTTCAAACCTACAGCAAAGTTGAATTTTATAGTGAACATCCATTTACTCATCATTTAGATTCAACTGTTAACATTTAACTGAACTTGTTTTATCATGTCTTTATCCATCTGTCTGTCCTGTATGCATACACTTAATCCATCAAATTTTGGGGATGCATTTCAAAGTAAACTGTGGACAACAGTACACTTTACATTACCTACCTAAACATGTATATCGTTACCTAAAGTGCAATGTTTTTTTTTTACAGTTTACTTGAAATGTGAAAATTACATATGTGAAATACAAAATCTTAAGTGTTCATTTGCTGATGTTCGTTTGTGTAGAGCTGCCCTAGGAGGTGTTTAATTTTTTTGGCTGGCAGAATTGCATGAACTTAACTTTATTTTTGTTGTCACTATTTCCAGAGAGATATGACCAATTCTTGGCTACATTCTGTAATATGTCCTAATTTTCTTTTTTTTTTTTAAATTATCTTATTTCATTTATTTTTGGCTGCATTGGGTCTTCGTTGCTATGCGTGGGCTTTCTCTAGTTGTGGCGAGTGGGGGCTACTCTTCGTTGTGGTGCACAGCCTTCTCATTGTGGTGGCTTCTCTTGTGCAGCACGGGCTCTAGGCACGCGGGCTTCAGTAGTTGTGGCATGTGGGCTCAGTAGTTGTGGCTCGCAGACTCTAGAGCGCAGGCTCAGTAGTTGTGGCGCACGGGCTTAGTTGCTCCGCGACATGTGGGATCTTCCCGGACCAGGGCTTGAACCCGTGCCCCCTGCATTGGCAGGCTGATTCTTAACCACTGCACCAGGGAAGTCCTATCCTAATTTTCTGGGGCAGTTCCGGTTTCAGATATTTGACCCATTATTCCCGAAAGCCATTGAAATGACCCAGAAAAATCAATATTTCATTGAAAATTCAGTGAGTGAATTAAACCAATAAGTGCTACAATACAGAGACATGTCATAAAACATGAAGGATCAGAGTGAGGAAACCTCAGGCTTTTGAAAGCAGAAGTCCACCAGCCTGGTGGGTAATCAAATTTTTTAGTTAGGTGTGGTACTTTTCTAGTAAAAAGCATGTGATGCCAACAGGAGCGTAAAATTGAGATAGCAAAGTGGAATATATATTATGTATGTGGTGCTTGCTGTGTGCCAAGTACTGTTCCAGGTGCTGGGAATAGAGCAGTGAATAAGACCAAAGTTTCTGTGCCCATGAAACTTGCATTCATACTAAGTTGATTGTGTCAGGAAATAATGGCATTGAATAGTTACATGTACCATTGTACTTAGTTACTTTGTTGGTAGGTTAATGTTTTAGTTGTTTTTGACTTTTTATAAGGGTGAAAGTTAAGTATATGAAAGTAAACAGAATGATGTAATGAACTCCCAAGGACAAATCATTCAAATGGTAATTATCAACTCATGGTCAATGTTGTTTTGTCTATGCCTTCACCACTTTCCTCCCTCTTAGATTATTTTGAAGTAAATCCAAAAAGCCTTATTTCAAATGAAAATATTTCAGTATGTGTTCCTAAAAGATAAAGATGCTTAAGGGGGTGCTTATATATTAAAATTTTTATTTTAAATAAAATGTTTTTGTGTTAAAATGGGTGCAAAATATATTTTAAGGACAATGGAAAATAAATGTTTTTAAAGAAATGTAATCCTCATAATCTGTACCCAGTTAGTAATGAGACTAAACATTAGTATGGGAAATTTGATGTAATTTATATATTGAATCAAAGAAAACATCAAACTTGGTGCTTTTACTTAACTAAAATGAAAGTGTTTTTCATAACAGGTAGTTGTATTAAATTGGAATTTATAGAAAATGAAGAAATAATTCGTTGTTTTGCAACAAGACACAATCACCATTTCAGATTTCAAAATTGCAAAACTAATTTGATATGTATCTTAATCTGATCAGATTTCTATTAGCACAAGCAAACTGTGAATAGTACATATTTCAGAAATGCAGACAGCCTTGTGGTAGGAATTGTCTCGTCTCTAAGGTAATGACAATTACAAAAGTGTAAAAAACATAGAACTATAACTTTTCAAAAAAATGGTTAAGTTTATATACATGTTTTTGCTTTCTACGTCCTGCCAGAGTGGATAAATGATTAGGTAAAATGGGTTTTCAAATTTATTGTTTTTTTTTAATGAACTACATATACTTTTTATTTTTGGTCTGACTGATCATACCATTAACACTAACTTTGGAGAAGCAAATCCGATGGATCCATCTGCATTTTAAATAATAGAAATGTTTCTATTCCATTGAGTTTATTTTTTAATTAATTGAAAATGATCCTGTTGTCCTTAAAAACCCTCTATAACATATTCTTCATAAGTCATAATTTTTATTTCTGGTTTATGTATTATGGTGCCATTGTTTTCCAAAACATTTCTAAAAAGGAGGTTCCAAACATTAGTATCTGAAGCCTTGTGTACTTCCATTAGCATTTAGGAAGGAAAATTACATATTTATAGCTTAATGTAAGATTTGTACAAGAATTTCAAACAGTGGTGGTATTTCCATTCAGATCTGGCTTTGTAAGTAATATAAAATACTGTTTGAACTTTCTTAATAATATAAGCTTTTGAAAGAGAAATTCTGAAATCTTTGCCTCTCATCATGGATTTTATCGGAAAGAAAAAAATTCTTGAATGGTATATCTGGATGAGCTGTGAACTCTCTGAAAATACAGTCTTGCTTTGTCACAGACTCCTACAGTCATCTTCGTTTCCTTAAATCTTTTCATAGAATGAGGCAATTTTCTTTAAAATTAGATGCCTACAGAGCAGAGATGGTATAATGTTACTTACATTTGAAGATTTTCGCAAAACATAAAGAAAATGCCAGTTTCATCTTCATTGCTAGATGTAAGAACTGTCATTAGGAGACTTTTTCTTTTGCTGATTAACAAGTTTGGAATGATTATTTTCATTTGTATTATTTTGTAGAAACAATTTGTTAAATATATAACTAAATGTGACTTGAGTTTTACTTCTTTGAAAGTTTTACCATATACATTTTAAAATCCTGAAATAACTTTGTAGTAATTTGGGGGAGTTGAACACAGAAACAGGCTGCTTGGTAAAGTAATAAGCTGTCTATTAATAGAAGCATTTAGGTGTATATGCTCACCCCGCCATCCCTTCACCAAAGCATGTACAAACAAGGGTATTGTGGAGTGGAATTTTGTGGTTTCTTGAAACTGGAGATATCAATGATTCTAATTTTATGTATAATAAATTTTGAAATAGAAAATGCTATAAATTGTAATGTTAATTTTGGCTTAATGCCAATTTTTTTTAAGAAACTCAGTATTTGTTTAGATTTAATTGAAATCTCTGTGAAAGATAGTGTTTAGAAGAAAGAGTCAATAAATTCATTTGTGTACTATATTTTATGTAATCATACAGAATATATATTACAATCTAATGTCTAACATACTAAAGAAGGAAACCAAGTTGTATCCCCATGGAAAAAAATTAGGTGGGTCATTTTAACTGTCAAATAGATATGAACTATTGATTTTATTTTTTCCTAGCACATTGACAAATTTCCTACCCATCGGGAAATTTGAATTGGATGTAATTATTTATATCTGAATAGTTGTAGTTATTAATGCTAAGAAGTAATGTAAGGAAATAGACACTTTGAGGAATTTAGTGTTTCACTTAGACTTGCAAAAATAGTAATCAAAATAGCAAACATTTTTTGAGCACTTAGTGTGTCCTGCTATGCTAAATGTTTTACAATTTGGTTTTTATTTAAACCTTACAACTCCATGAGTTAGGTACTAATATTAATTTTGCAGATAATGAAACTGAGACTTAAGGTGGTAAAATAACCAGCCCCGAACATTGGGCATTATATTTTGGTTTTTCATTTTGTCAAATTAGTTAACTGATATTGATCATATCGTATACTTAGATAGCTTGCCAGTTTCTTTCACATATACCTCATCTGATATTGATAAACATAGCAAGATTGCTTAAGACCAGATTGTTTACAGATACATGTTCTGTAGCTCTCCAGTTCTTCTTGTTGATAATCATTTTTGTTTAGTTATTTTACAGCAGCTTCTTGTCTAAGACAGGTGTTCTCCCTCTGTCCAGTTTCCCAACTCCCACTAAGAATCCATTCAGCTGCTAAAACTTTAAAACATTAACGTATTACTTTGAAAATTAGTTCATATTTTATAATGAGTTTTATTTTGCTTCAAAACTCGTGATGTCAAAGTCTCTCCTCTCTCTAGTGCTGCTGGAGAAATGGCAAAATGTTTTCTCTAGATCTTTCTAGCTCAGTATTACCTCCCTGTTTGCTGTTGGTTATGTGTAAAAATCTTATATTTCTTCTGAACAGTACTTCAAACACAGTAGACCAAAGATGTGTGCTATCTTAAATGGTTTTACTTATAAAATTCCTAGACAGTTAGGGATTAGAGCTACTGTAACATTCTCACTTTTGTAGTTTATTTTTTATTAAAACAATAATATTGTACTTTTTCTTTTACTTATGATTGGTTTTTTGCATTGCTGCATGTTACTTTAAACACCTGGCTTTCTTCATTGAACAGTTTTATTTCCTTTAATTCATGTGAAGACCTTACTATTAGTTATATTCATGTTATTTCATTAATGCATTTTTGTTTGTTTATACATTTACTCTATTTGATTAAGGATAAGAACTCCTGTGCTTTTTTAAAAACCTTTCCAAAACCAAATAGAGAAGTTAGTGATTTTTATATATTTCTTTTTGTCTGTTTTAGGATGGCTACCGTAGAGTAGTTAATATTGTGCCAAAGAAACCACCACTGCTAGACAGACCTGGTGAAGGAAGCTACAGTAGATATTACAGTCATGTTGGTTACCGAGAATATGACGAGGGCCGCAGTTTTTCTCATGATCGAAGAAGTGGTCCACCTCACAGAGGAGTATGTAAATTTCCCCCATGTACTAATTGTTATTTTTTATAAGTTTAAAAAATCATGTAATTTTTGGAATTTATGGGACTGGCCATGAAGGCAGTTGAATAAACACTTCCTGCTTGATGCTCTGTTGACTTGCCTGCTGGAGCTGTCAAATGGGAACTGGTAGTCAAGAATCTTGGGGTGCTGGACAAAGTGGGTAAGCCCTCTGGATAGCTCTATCTAAATTACATTAATTCCAACTAGCCTGCTTTTTTATCCCCTAAATTGGCAAGGATTTGCAGAACCAGATAAAGGTAATCTTATCTATTGCTTTTGTATTCAATAAGTGATAACCAGGTAGTTATCTTTTACTAGATGTGCCCACTTACAGTTACTTTATTTTTATCATGATGAAATGCTGTGGGTAAGGTTGGGTTAAGGTTGTTGAGACTCAGTCTCATTTTTGTTATTATTAAAGTCTACTTCCTAACTCAGATTAGAAAGCCCTCAAAACATTGCCTTTCCTATAATAAGCACTTTTAAAGTGTTAGCCATTATTGCTATTATTATTATGTTTTTTCTCGTGATCATCTTTAGTAATCTAGAAGTATATATTTAATGTTGCAATAACCTGTTATTGAACTTGATTAAACTATTCCTTGATGCACTTCCTTTGACCTAGCTTGCATGTTTATAACATTCCTTTGCTAAACCATTTTCCTACATTTTCTCCTTCCCTTCTATATAATGTTGTAATTAACAGTACATATTCAGACATTGCTTATGATAAATTTGACCTCACAGTAGCCATTGGAATTAGTTTCCTTACTTTACACCTGAGGAAATGGAACTAAGGTGATTTACCCAAGATAAGTATGTATGGGAGTTTAGTTCTTTTACTACCACATCATCGTGACCCTTGACAATTCTAAAGTGGCAGTGAGACTATTCAATGTTTTCTTGCGTTTGTTTTTAAGTTTGGGGTGTTACAGCTTCCTTACTTCTCAATAGAATTGATTTTTATTTTGTTCAATTTTAAATGTCATGCTGTTCCTTTAGGAAGAAGGGTTTGGTATTGAAAAGTAAATACTATGTGTTATCTCTGTTTTAGAAATACTGGATTTTGCCATCAGAACCATTCTTCCAGGTAGTCTCAAGGAGAAACAGTTTGGCCTTTGCATAAACAGTTGTTATCCCTCTTAGGAAAACCCTGTGGCCATTTAGTATAGACAGGGAATTTTGGATTCATTGGACCAATTTGCATTTGAAGCCGTATGGACAAGATTTTTTTCTAAAACCTTGCAGCATAATAGTGCCTCGATAATATTTTTTACTATTGTTGTTACAAATTGTGTTTATTCATACTTGACACATTTTCTCTTTAAATTTTCTTCAAACAAACAAGCAGACCCACTTGAGATCCTTAGGATTCTCATGATGCTAATTCTTACCTAGGGTTCAGTTAGTATAAAACAAACTGCTTACTTGATCCAATATTCTATTATAGCTATTGAGTTTTTTCTTTTGTTTGTTAATAGTTTAATGTCGGGAAGGAAAATGATAAATACATTTTACTTCTGTAAGAATAGAGTACATGATGCTGAAGAGGAGGATGAAGATAGTATTTATTTTAGGTGAATCAGTGTTTCTGATTGTAGGTAATGCACATGTTACAGTTGTCCCTCGATATCAGGGGATTGGTTCCAGGACCCACCAGGATACCAAAACCTGAGGTTGCTCAAGTCCCTTATATAAAATGGCATAGTATTTGCATATAACCTATGCATATCTTCCATATACTTTAAATCGTCTCTAGATTATTTATAATACCTAATACAACATAGTGCTATGTAAATAGTGGCTGGCATGCAGCAAATTTAAGTTTTGCTTTTTGGAACTTTCTAGAATTCCCTCTTCCTCAGTATTTTTGAGCCGATGCAGAACCAGTGGGTATGGATGGCTGATTGTACATTGTTCTTTGTATAATTTTAAAGTAATTGAGTATGGATTACCATGTGGTTCTTTTATATGTATCTTTTCCAAATTTGTTTTAGAGGACAAAGTGTGCTTTCTTTGATTAATTTTAAACTTAGTGCCACATCTTGTTCTAATATAGCTTATCAGTAAGTGTTGATTTCTTATTATATTGTTTCCAGTTGTGGTTTTTAATGGGAGGTAGGTTGAGAAAAGGAAACTTGAACAAGAAGAGTGGAAAAGTGACAAGTTCTTCATTGGGCTTGAATATGAAAATTGCTGAGCAAACTTGACAGAGGAAGAATAAAATGAAAGGTTGAGAAATGTGTGCTTGGCTAAATTTAAATTGAACCTTTGTTCTCGAACAGACTTTCTATGTTGTGAATATTGGCATGTGCTTTTGGTAATAAGGCTGTTTGGGCCTACCAAAGAAATACTTTACGTATTTTAATAGAGATAAATGGTACCACAGGTTCTCAGTCTACCAAATTAGTTGTTGAAATGGATGGCTTGCGGTATCCTTTTTACTTTTTTATGCCTTTGAAGCTCAGAGAAATTTAGAAAGGTGTCTTTGCCCTCATATTATTTTGGTCTTAGAGACTAGTTTCCAGTAATTCTGTTAGATACATATATACCCTCCCTGACCAAAATAATGTAAATGAATATCTAAGTAACGTTTTTCTGTTATAGGATGACTCTGGCTATCGGTGGACAAGAGATGATCATTCTGCAAGCCGACAGCCTGAATACAGGTAAAAAGATAAAAATAACATAATTACTTTGATATTTGCCTCACTGAGATGTCTGCTATTGAAATCTAACCTCAAGGCACATCAATGAAATATTTAATAGGATTTAAAAATTTGAAAGCAACTAGCATTATATTCTTTTTGTGACTGTGTAATATATTAATGGCACTAATAGCTAGCGTTCTGTATCTCTTGGTATTTTGTAATTGACAGTAAAAATATATATTTAAAAATATTTAAACTCTTGTTATATTCTTCTCTAATTATTTAATTATTCTTAATGAGTCATGTGGATTATAAGGTATGTATTTGCTTAATTAGAAAATAAGGCATTTTTTCCAGGAGTATCCTTCTTGAAAACATTTGAGTCATTACAAATTGTCTCCTATTAAAAAGCATCTCTCAGTTGCTTTATCTTGATCAATTAAGTTCTGTTGGGAAAATGCATTTTTGAAGGACCTCGATCATTGTTAGCTTTGGTTACTTAATAGAGGCATTTGATAGAATAGTTAAAAAAAAGATGGACATTTTTAACCAGGTTGATAGTTGTTTTTTTAAATGATTTCACTTTGGTAGTGTTGGGAGTTGTAAAAGCAGCCTTTTAAAGATCTCTTATAGACTGTCAGACAAGAACCCCAAACTCATGGAGAATGGCAAGGAGTAACTGCCACAGCTCCATAGGTGCCAGAAGTAGACAGCTGGATTCAGTGGATAAGGGCAGTTAATTACTCATAGCACAGCAGACAGAAGGGGCATCAGCATGGCAGTATTGGTTTCCTGCCCCCAGGTCCCACAGGGTGATGTGATTGGCAGAGATGGTGGCTATGCATTGCAGCTAAGGAACCCAGAGTTAAGTGATAGGTACCTTTTGTTGCAATCAGGAAGCAAGCCAGTCCTTTCCCAGGGAGTAAGCAGTCACATGGTAATTATGCTGTGGTCACCCTGACCTGTTGAACTGTCTCTTGACCAGTTACAGAAACTCTTCAGTATCACTGGATGGTTAGGTCTTTCAGTTTGGTATGTATGGCAGGCATGTACAAGGACGTTCAGAACTCATGGCAGACTGCCTCTCTCAAAAGAAGCAACAGAGATAATAGATGCTGAAAAATACTTTGATAAAATGTAACACTCAGTAATTATAAAAACTGTCAGCCAGCTAGGAATAGAAGAGAATTTCCTTTATTTGATAGGCATTTGCTATACTGAATGGTAAAGTTAGAAGCATTCTCCTTAAAACCAGAACAAAGCAATAATGCCTGTTTTCACTGCTTCTATTCATTATGGTAATGGTGGTCTCAACACCTTCAGTAAGACAAGAAAAATGAAGGTTAAGGGTTAGAATGAAAGAAACAAAACTATTTACAGATTGTATAATTATCTATGCAGAAAATCCAAAGGAGTCTATAAACTATAGAACTACTAGGATATTAGCAAAGTTCAGTATAATAAAATCAACTATCAGCAGCATAAATTAGACAACGTAATTTAAAAATACTATAGCAGGGACTTCCCTGGTGGCGCAGTGGTTTAGAATCTGCCTGCCAATGCAGGGGATACAGGTTTAAGCCCTGGTCCAGGAAGATCCCACATGCCACGGAGCAGCTAAGCCCATTCGCCACAACTACTGAGCCTGCGCTCTAGAGCCCGCAAACCACAACTACTGAGCCTGCATGCCACAACTACTGAAGCCCGCACGCCTAGAGCCTGTGCTCTGCAACAAGAGAAGCCACCGCAATGAGAAGTCCACGCACCTCAACGAAGAGTAGCCCTGGCTCGCTGCAACTACAGAAAACTCATGTGCAGCAACGAAGACCCAACGCAGCCTATATATATATATATGTATATATAAAAATTAATTAATTAATTACAAAAATACTATAGTATGAAAACTATAAGGAGTAATAAGAATAAATTTAACTGAAGTGTGTGAGACCTATTTGGATGAAATTACAAGTCATTTCTAAGGAACATTTTAAAGTCCTGAGTAAAAGGAGCAGCACAGCATCCTTGGCTATGAAGAGACAGTATCACAAATATGTCATTTCTCTTCAGATTCAGGTGTGAATTCAATGTGGTTCCAGTCTAAATTCCAGGATTTTTTTTTTTTTTTTGCATAGAAGTTGGCAAACTGATTCTAAAATTAATATGAAGAGTGAGGGGCCAAATAGCAAAAAATAGTATTGAAAAACGTGTGAAGACTGAATATGCCATATATCAAAACTTATTAAAGCTGTAGTAATGTAAACAGTGAAACAGAATAGGGAATCTGGAAGCAAACCTAGATATTGAAAAACATGTGAAGACTGAATATGCCATATATCAGAATTTATTAAAGCTGTAGTAATGTAAACAGTGAAATAGAATAGGGAATCTGGAAGCAAACCTAGATATTGAAAAACATGTGAAGACTGAATATGCCATATATCAAAACTTATTAAAGCTGTAGTAATGTAAACAGTGAAATAGAATAGGGAATCTGGAAGCAAACCTAGATATGTCGAGGAATTTAGGATATTAGTAGTATTAAAAATCAAATGGGGAAAGAATGAACTTTTTAATAAATAGTACTGGGACAAACTGCTATCCACTTGGGGGAAAAAAATGTGAAATTGGAAGCCTGGCATGTCAACATAAATAATCTGATATAATAGAGACCTGAATATGAAAAGCAAAATTAAAAAAAAAAAAACACAGCTTTTGGTTAGATTAGCTAATGGTTTATATTTCTCCCTAAATAAACAGCTCTTTTGTTTTTTGAAACAGCTCTTGGATTATTTTAATTCTGTTGTTTTTCATTGTTTAAAATAAGAGTTTCTGTTTTTATCTTTTTTCTTTTTGTCTTTTTTAGCATTTTTTCCCTGTGCCTGTGTATAATTTTACATAAATGAAATAAAATCATATATGTGACTCCTCAGTCTTAACAGCTATATTAACAGCTTGGTGTATATTCTACTTTTCTCCATATTCATAGGCATTTGGGGTATTTGATTTTTGTTAATGAGATCATGTTACACACACTTTTCTCTAAGTTGCTTTTCTCCTTCAGAGGCTTATGAAAATCCCTCCGAGTTATTTGGTTTACCTTTAATTTGAATGTTTTTAGTGACCAAGTAATGTTCCATTTTGTGGCTATACCAAATAATTTAGTTGTTCACCTATTGATGAATATTCACGCTGTTTCCAATACAAAACAGTGCTGCAATAAATCTGAGTACATAATATCTTTAAGAAACAGTACTTTGGTTTCTATGGGATAGATTGCCAAAAGTGGAGTTTCTGGGTCAAAGGGCATATATATTTTAAATTTTAATAGATGTTTCCAGTTTGCTTTCTAAAAGCCTAAAACACTTATGCTTTCATTTTAAAAATCTAATATTTTAATTCAAGTTTAATTTGTTTTTCTTTTTCTTCTTTTCTTTTTTTTTTGCGGTACGCGGGCCTCTCACTGTTGTGGCCTCTCCCGTTGCAGAGCACAGGCTCCGGACGCGCAGGCTCAGTGGCCATGGCTCACGGGCCCAGCCACTGAGCTGCATGTGGGATCTTCCCGGACTGGGGCATGAACCCGTGTCCCCTGCATCGGCAGGCGGACTCTCAACCACTGCGCCACCAGGGAAGCCCTGTTTTTCTTTTTTATTTCTCATTGGTGAAGCAGTTTTTATTTTATATTTTTAAAATTTTTATTGGAGTATAATTGATTTACAATGTTGTGTTAGTTTCAGGTGTACAGCAAAGTGAATCAATTATACATATATCCACTCTTTTTTTTTTTTTTCAGATTCTTTCCCCATATAGGCCATTACAGAGTATTGAACAGAGTTCCCTGTGCTATAACAGCAGGTTATTATTTATCTGTTTTATATATAGTATTGTAAATGTCAATCCAAACCTCCCAGTTTAACCCCACCCCCCGTCCACTGGTAACCATAAGTTTGTTTTCTACATCCGTGACTTTACTTCTGTTTTGTAAATAAGTTTATTTGTACCCTTTTTATAGACTCCACATATAAGATTTAGATTCCACAAATATGATATTTGTCTTTCTGTGTCTGACTTACTTCACTCAGTATGACAGTCTCTAGGTTCATCCATGTTGCTGCAGATGGCATTATTTTGTTCTTTTTTATGGCTGAGTAATATTCCATTGTATGTATATGTACTATATCTTCTTTACCCATTCCTCTGTTGATGGACATTTAGGTTGCTTCCATGTCCTGGCTATTGTAAATAGCGCTGCAGTGAACATTGGAGTGCATGTATCTTTTCGAGTTATGGTTTTCTCTGTGTATATGCCCAGGAGTGGGATTGCTGAGTCATATGGTAGTTCTATTTTTAGTTTTTTAAGGAACCTCCATACTGTTCTCCATAGTGGCTATACCAGTTTACATTCCTGCCAGCAGTGTAGGAAGATTCCCTTTTCTCCACATCCTCTCCGCATTTATTGTTTGTAGATGTTTTTGTTGATGGCCATTCTTACCCTTGTGAAGTGTTTTTCTTATTTATTAACATAAGTAAAGTTTTGAAATTTCCTGTAAGCATTGTAACTGTATCCCACTGATTCAGATATGTAGCAATTTTATACTGATTCTGACATAGTATATTCTAGTTATTCTGTGATCAGAGAATGTTGCCTGTATTCTTACTCTACTGTTTGAAATTCATTGATCATTAGTTGATCAGTTTCCTTATCTGTACCATGAGCATTAAAATAAGATATTTTCTTCTTGAATTTTTTCTGGATATATACATGCATTTCAGTGTTCATAGAAGCACTATTTATAATAGCCGGGACATGGAAGCAACCCAAGTGCCCATCAACAGACGAATGAATTAAGAAGACATGGTGTGTGTGTGTGTATATATATATATATATATATATATACACACAATAGAATATTACTGAACTATAAAAAAAAGAATGAAATACTGCCATTTGCAGCAACATGGATGGACCTAGAGAATATTATGCTAGGTGAAATAAGAGAAAGACAAGTGCTGTATCACTTAAATGTGGTAACTAACAAATAATACAAAGGAATGTATATACAAAACAGAAACAGATTCACTGTTATAGAAAACAAACTGGTTACCTAAAGGGAGAGGGAAGGTGGAAGGGACAAATTAGAGGTATGGGATTAACAGATACAAACTACTGTGTATCAGTATAAAACAGATAAAAAACAACTATATACTGGGTTGGCCAAAAGGTTTGTTCGGTTTTTTTCCGTAAGATGGCTCTAGTAGAACTTAGTTGTCTTTAACTTCATTTGAAACAATTTTGTTAGATTGTATGTGACCGCTGTCATATCAGCGTGCATTAAAAAAAAAAGACATCAAAATTGGTGAATTTTTATGTAGCCATTTTAATACTGAAGATGGAAGAAAAAAAGCAACATTTTTGGCATATTATTATACTTTATTATTTCAAGAAAGGTGAAAACGCAACTGAAACGCAAAAAAGATTTATGCAGTATATGGAGAAGGTGCTGTGACTGATTGAACATGTCAAAAGTGGTTTGGGAAGTTTCGTGTTTGAGATTTCTTGCTGGACGATGCTCCACTCGCGGGTAGACCATTTGAAGTTGATAGCGATCAAATTGAGACATTAATTGAGAACAATCAACATTATACCACATGGGAGATAGCCGACATACTCAAAATATCCAAATCAAGCATTTAAAATCCATTGCACCAGCTTGGCTATGTTAATCACTTTGATATTTGGGTTCCACATAAGCAAAACGAAAAAAACCTCCTTGACCATATTTCCACATGCGATTCTCTACTTAAACGTAATGAAAACGTTCTGTTTTTAAAACAAATTGTGTCGGGCAATGAAAAGTGGATACTGTACAACAATGTGGAGCAAGAGATCGTGGGGCAAGTGAAATGAACCACCACCAACCACACCAAAGGCCGGTCTTCATCAAAGAAGGTGATGTTGTGTATATGGTGGGATTATGAGCTCCTTCTGGAAAACCAAACGATTAATTCCAACAAGTACTACTCCCAGTTAGACCAACTGAAAGCAGCACTTGACAAAAAGCATCTGGAATTAGTCAACAGAAAATGCATAACCTTCCATCAGGATAACACAAGAACGCATGTTTCTTTAATGACCAAGCAAAAACTTACAGTTTGGCTGGGAAGTTCTGATTCATCTGCCATATTCACCAGACGTTGCACCTTCAGATTTCCATTTATTTTGGTCTTTACAAAATTCTCTTAATGGACAAAATTTCAGTTCCCTGGAAGACTGTAAAAGGCACCTGGAACAGTTCTTTGCTCAAAAAGATAAAAAGTGTTGGGAAGATGGAATTATGAAGTTGCCTGAAAAATGGCGGAAGGTAATGAAACAAAAAGGTGAATACGTTGTTCAATAAAGTTCTTGGTGAAAATGAAAAATGTGTCTTTTATTTTTACTTAAAAACAGAAGGCACTTTTTGGCCAGCCCAATACTATATAGCATAGGGAATTATACCCATTATCTTGAAGTAACCCGTAATGGAATATAAACTGCAAAAATACTGTATCACTATGCTGCACAGCTGAAACTAACACAATATTGTAAATCAACTATACTTCAACTTTAAAAAAGGATTAAGTGATTTTACACATACAATGCATATTTTACCATGCCTGTCGCATAGTAATCATTTAATAAATGTTAACTTTTCAGGGTATAGAGTTAATTCTATATGGTATATTCATTCATTTGGTAAGTGTTTACCAAACACTTACATAGTGTTTACTATGTCAGGTACTCTTCTAGCCTCTGGAGACAATAAGCTCCTACTTTCACGAGGCCTACATTTTACTATAGATTATAGATAGTAACAGATAAAAAAAAAACATAATTTTTATGAAGAAAAATAAAACAGCGTAGTGGAGTAGAAAGTGCTTCTACTTCAGCACCTTCCTGTACCTTCACTTGATGTCTGGATGTCTTCAGTAACATTTCACATTTTACACTATCACAAAAACTATAGCTTTTGCTGGCTGGCATCTTTCTGGAGCTTCTACCTAAAAGACTTTGTGAGTGGAAAATAACTGTTGTTCTAGGGGGAAAAAATTACTGCATTGTAAACCAGACAAAGAGAGTAGTTGTGTATTTTTGTAAGAGAATAATGCTCTGAGCAATTAGGAGAACGATGCTAGTCAGTGTTTTTGTTTTTGTCAGTGGGGTATACATAATAATTCCTTATTGTGGGAAGGAAATATGAGAATATTTAAAATATTTTATTTGAAACAGTTTTTAAAATTTAAAAAAGTTGCAAGAATAATTCAAAGAATTCCTGTAATCCTTCACCAGAGACCCCATTAATGTCTCCAACACTGCCCCAGTAATGCACTTTATAGCAAAAAGATCTATCTGACCTCATGGGTCATGTTTTTGTAGACTTCCTTAATCTGGAACAGTTTCTCAGTCTTTCCTTGATTTTTATGGCTGTTTTTGGCAAAATGAATACAGGACAGACATTTTATAGAATGTTTCTCAATTTGGGTTTTTCTATTGTTTCTTCGTGATTAGATCCAGGTTATGCATTTTTTTCTGATGCAGTTTCTGAAGTGATGCTGTCTTCTTTGTATTGCATCCTGTTAGGTTGCACATGCTGTTGATTTGTCCCCTTATTAGTATTGTTGTCTTTTATCACTTGATTAAGATGGGGCCTGTGAAATTTCTTCACTGTGAAGTTAGCCTTCTCCCTTAAAGTTAGTGTTTGTGGGGAGATACTTTGAAAGTATGTGATTATGCCATTCTTCATCCCACTTTCACCCCCTAGTTTTAGCATACATTGATGTTTCTTGCCTGAATTAATTATTAATGAGATGTTTTTAAATGGGTGATTCTGTAATTAGGTGCTTCTTTCTATATTTATTATGCAAGCATTCTGTTGTGAGAAGAGCTTTCTCTTCTCTCCACCAGCCCCTTTAAAAAACAAACAAAACTTTGTTCTTTGTGGTATAATCTGTTGCCACTATTATTTTGATGCCCAAATTTGGCCAGTGTGAATCCCTTCAAAGTAACTTCTGTGTTTTTTTTAAAAAAATATTTTGTTGTGGTAGAATATATATGACATAAAATATGCCATTGTAACCATTTTCAGTTATACAATTCACTGGCATTAATTACATTTACAGTGTTGTACAACCATCTCCACTATTTCCAAAACTTTTTTTTTTTTTTTTTTGCGGTATGCGGGCCTCTCACTGTTGCGGAGCTGCGGACGCACAGGCTCAACGGCCATGCCTCACGGGCCTAGCCGCTCCACGGCATGTGGGATCTTCCCGGACTGGGGTACGAACCCATGTCCCCTGCATCGGCAGGCGGACTCTCAACCACTGCGCCACCAGAGAAGCCCTGGATAAGTCCACTTTTGATGTACAAAATTTTTAAATTTGATAAAATCTAATGTATCTATTTTTCCTTTTGTTGCTAATGTTTTTGTGTCATGTAAGAATTTATTGCCAAATTAAGATCACCTGTGTTGTTTTGACTTATCCACCTCATTTTTTGATTATTTCTGCTGAAAGATGTTCATGGTCCTTTTTATACTTTCCCTGCCCTGACCCTAAAATCAGCAATTTCTCTAAGGAACACAGGTTCTCTTTAGTGGAGAGTGGTTTTTTATAACCAAGATCTGGACACTAGGTGCGTGCATGTATGCACGTGCACACACATACACACACACACACACACACACCCCTTTACGTCTGTATTTATTTTTATACAGTATTTACATATATGAGTTCATGGCAGTATCTTTTCCATATTTTACCCTGCTTCTTCATCAGTGAGAAACCTGGCTTCCATTTGTTGGTAGAGACAGTCCTCCATGGGTCTCTTGCACTCCTACACATCTGGCCAAGTTACACCAGGAGTGCAAGGCCCTGATCACTTTTTATCCATATTATTTCTCAGAGCTGAGTGTGTAGTGAGCAAGCACTCTTGAAGGATAAGGTAATATCACCCTCTGTGTCAAAGAGCAGTCTTGCTTATTGCTTGGGGTAAAAATAGTGGTTTTTTACTTGGGTTCCCCAAGTTCAGTGTTCCTCAGTTATGAACCAAACCCATGACATGTGCATCCATCTGGGCTCATATCATATCATCCCTGTGGGACTTGGGACCTGGGGAAACTGACACAAATGTGCCAGTGCTTATGTTGTTTGCTATGCTGATATATTAAGTACTTTGTCTCTGACCCAAGAGTCTTGTGTCTTCTGCAGGCATCCATGAAACAGTAACGGTCTAACTCATTAGCTTGTAAATAGAGTAAAATCTGATCTCAGACCTGAAACCAGCACCCTCAATATATTTGCTTACATTCCTGTACATAGTTAATCCTCTGACCCTGTCGGTCTTTCTTCTCATACTCCCCAGCACCTTCCTTTTGCGGATTGCCATCACTGGCTGCTACTGGGGTGCCTTGCTTTCACACCATCTTCCACAGGTCTGTTACTGGCAGTGGAACGTTCTGTTTTATGTGTTTCATATTGTAGCACATTACGTACTTTATAAATCTAGCGTGTGTGTGTGTGTGTGTGTGTGTGTATTAGTGGTTCATATTCAAATATGTTTTATTAATGGGACTGTGGAATCACTGGAAGCAACTGGATGAAATAACAGCTAACAGAGGAAAAGAGAATGTATCAAGTTTTCTATCATCCTCATGCAACAACCCCCACCCCCGGCTTGTCACTTTCTTCTTTTTTTTTAATATCTTTATTGGCGTATAATTGCTTTACAATGTTGTGTTAGTTTCTTCTGTACAACAAGGTGAATCAGCTATATGTATACATATGTCCCCATATCCCCTCCCTCACTTTCTTATTTAATAGAGCCACATACTTGGTAATTTGTCTACATTTCAAGTATATCATTGCCTACTAATCTTGGTTCTGTATTTACTCAGTGATTATATTATCTATTTGTTCAAAACACACTTGTAGATGAAATTCAGAATATGTTAGGATTTTTTTCATTTTGTATTCAAGGAGCATGTCATACTTTATTGATTTAGATAGAATGAGGTTATTTTTAACAGTCACTTTTCCCCCTGTACTTATGAGGTCTTATAATAAACCTTAGGATGGAATTTATTTAAAGTACTAAATAATATCTAAAAATATGGAACAAGAGTGTCACCAAGTGGTCAGTATACTTTATTTTTAAATACTGTATTTTTTTCCTGCATTCACATATGGAAAATTTTGATTTAGTTAAGTATTTCATACATATTGATTTTTTTAAAAGAGTAGATTTAATTTTTAATTTTATTATAGCTATTTTATCTTCTTAGGTGATAATCTGTTTGATGGAGAAAAATACTGTATAATATCTTTTTTTCTTTTTTTCTAAAATTAGTTAATTAATTTATTTATGGCTGTGTTGGGTCTTCGTTTCTGTGTGAGGGCTTTCTCCAATTGCGGCAAGCGGGGGCCACTCTTAATCGCGGTGCTCAGGCCTCTCACTTTTGCGGCCTCTCCCGTTGCGGAGCACAGGCTCCAAACGCACAGGCTCAGTAGTTGTGGCTCACGGGCCTAGCCGCTCTGTGGCATGTGGGATCCCCCCAGATCAGGGCTCGAACCCATGTCCCCCACATTGGCAGCCAGACTCCCAAACACTGCACCACCAGGGAAGCCCCATCTTTTTCTATTTAGTTCAGGGGTACAAATGTTTATTGAGTGTTTACTATGTGTAGGCCACTGTGTTTGTATCACTGACTTACAGTCTAGGTAGTGAAATAGATGCACAAGTACATAGCATAATATAATATGTGCTGAAGTTTCATCAAGTGCTGAAGACAAATAAGCACTTATCCTGTACTGAGGTTTTATTAAAAGTTTCTGGTAGGGGTGGATAATTTGAACAGAACCTGAAGGAAAAGTAAGAGTTAATCAGAAAAAGAGTAACAGGGACCATATTCCTGCAAAGGGAAGAGCATGAGCAAAGCTGTGTAAAGCATGATGTGTAGAGCTATTAATGGGTGATTATGTAAGAGCTGGGGAACTGTGGATTAAACTATAACTAAGAAGTCTGGGTTTTATTCTGTTAACTGCGGGGAACTACTGAAAAATTTTAGCTTGGTAGAAAGGGGGGGGCTACAGTAACGCAGTCAGGTTGTAGCTTGTCGTCATTGTAGGGGATGACTTTTAAAGATGGCACTAGGGCTTCCCTGGTGGCGCAGTGGTTAAGAATCCGCCTGCCAATGCAGGGGACACGTGTTCGGGCCCTGGTCCAGGAAGATCTCACATGCCGCGGAGCAACTAAGCTCGTGCGCCACAACTGCTGAGCCTGTGCTCCACAGCCCGCGAGCCACAACTCTTGAAGCCCGGGCGCCTAGAGCCCCTGCCCTGCAACAAGAGAAGCCACGCAATGAGAAGCCCACACACCGTAGTGAAGAGCAGCCGCTGCTCACCGCAACTAGAGAAAGCCTGCACACAGCATCAGAGACCCAACGCAGCCAAAAATAAATAAATTAAAAAAAAATAAAGATGGCACTAGAGATAGAATAAGAAACCATGAATATCTTAATTGGAGAAAGGGAGTTAGGGGTGGAGGAAAAGGGTTAAATTTGATAAATGCTTAGGAAGTGAAAAATCAGCAAGATGTGGTTGTTGGATGTGGGAATAAAGAAGAGGGGAATATCTGGAGTCCGGGCGGTGTCCGGCATGGGAGCCAGGGGACCACGATGGTAAAGAAGTGGAAAGGCCGCGTTGTGATCGACTCAGACATGGAAGACAACAACAGCGATGAGAACCTGGATCAGGGGACACAGGTTCGATCCCTGGTCCGGGAAGATCCCACATGACGTGGAGCAACTAAGCCCGTGCACCACAACTACTGAGCCTATGCTCTAGAGCCTGAGAGCCACAACTACTGAAGCCCGCATGCCACAACTACTGAAGCCCGTGCGCCTAGAGCCCATGCTCCGCAACAAGAGAAGCCACCGCAACGAGAAGCCCGCGCACCGCAACAAAGAGTAGTCGCCGCTCGCTGCAACTAGAGAAAGCCCACGCACAGCAATGAAGACCCAATGCAGCCAAAAATCAATAAATAAAATAAATAAATTTATTTAAAAAAAGGGGGAATATCTGGATTTTTTGTTTGTTTACTGTGTGTGTAAATAATACCATTATCTGAGATTGGCAGTATAGGAGGAATGGTTTCAAGGGAGGAGCTGCATTCAAAATTGAGGTTGTCCAAGGAGAAGGTATAGTTAGACAAGAGCAGTGGACTAAGGTCAGAACCTTAGGGAACACTTTTACGGAAGTGGTGGAAAATAAAGCTTTTTAAAACGATATTATGGGTCACCGATGCCTAATGCAACTGAGTATTTCAGTGATATAAAGATTAAAATATCTCTTGGGTTTGGCAGTGTCAGGATGAATGACATGTGAAGGGGCTAGATTCAGCCTGGGTGGATAACTTTTTTAAAAATACTTAACTGGGATGGAAAGTAGGCAGTGTTGTTAGCTGGAGAAGGACACTGGCTAAAGGGAGATCACCTAAAACCTTTTTTTAGCTGATCAGTAATTTGAGCATATTTATAGGTTGCAGGGAAAGAGAGGTTGAAGATACAAGACAGAAAAGGGATAACTGATGAAGCAGGTGGATGAGAATGAGGATGAACACCATTGATAGAAGGGCTAACTTTTTGTTTTTTTAGGTAGCTGTGGTGTGGCATCCTGACAGATAGTTTTGTTATTTTAACTAACTTTTATTGGAGTATAGTTGATTTACAATGTTGTGTTAGCTTCTGCTGTACAGCAAAGAGAATCAGTTATACATATATCCACTCTTTTCCATTATAGGTCATTACAGAGTTTGAGTGGAGTTCCCTGTGCTATACAGTAGGTTCTTACTAGTTATCTGTTTTATATATAGTAGTGTGTATATGTTAATCCCGATCTTCCAATTTAAGAAGGTCTAACTTTTAATGGTGGGGAGGAAAGAGTTATATACCAAGAAAGGAAGGACAAAATTAGGGGTGGGCAGATGAAGGCAAATTGGGGGAGACGGGTGTGGGCTGGCAGTTGAGGTAGTTCATGCCTAAAGATTGCTGTATTTTTCAGTATGTAAGGTAACTCATTGAGAGTGAAAAGTTTGGTGCTAGGTTAAAGGACTTGGGGAGAATTATCAACATATAGAATACTTGCTGGCATGAATGGGAGATGGAGCTCACTAATGATAAATAAAAATATTACTAGTGGAGTTGAAGGCACAGTGGAAGTCAGAGACCATGTATCCAAAGGGGGACCAATCTGTAGGCTTGTGTAATTTCTCTAGGATATGGCAACCCAACTGTATCAGTGAAAAAAATCACAGATTTTGGAATTAACTCAGGCTTTGGGTTGCCTTAGACGATGTATCAGAATTACCAGGAGGGAAAGTTAGTGGTTTTCATAAAGTATTTCAAACACTAATTTAGGCTGGAAGCACAATAAGAATGGGGTTCATGGATTGCTAGGAAATACAGGAGACTTAAGGTATCCATGAGGTGTAGGTGGAGTTATTGTAGGAGTGAGAAAACTGAAGGATAAGACATTGTGATAAGAATGCAGTATTGGATTCTGATGAAGAGCACCTCTGGGTAATAAGTGGCAAGGTTTTGGATTTCAGGGAGTGCCTAAGTATTGTGAAGAGGTAGGAGGTGGTCAAGGAATTGCTACTGTGCTGCACAGATGATCCACATGAATTCTGAAAGTCACTCATGATGTGGATAGGATATGTTACAGTGCATAGGATATGTTACAGTGTTACAGTGTGTCATTGAGTTAAAGGCTTTAGGAAATGTGGGAAAATTCCCAGAAGGTTGGTAATATAGGCAATGTGGGGTTACAGTGGGAAGCCATTACTTTAAATAAGGAGTTGTCGGGCCCTTTCTCCCTTTTTTTAGAGGATGGAGGATTTAGAACATAATCCTGTGCCCCATATACCTCAGGAGCTTGAGGTAAAGTCATCAATGTGCACTTATTACTCAGGAGTTTGAGGGGAGATAGTATTTGTGTTCCATTGCCAGGCTTCAGTTAAAGGAAGTTGGAGGGATTGGTTTATGAAGAAGCTGATATGAAAACATTACAAGATTGACTCAGATTACTATATTTTTGTTACGTGAGTGAAACAAATACAGTTATTAAGCATAAAGTACTTGTGATACTTACAGGTGAGTAGTTAACATATTTGTTTATCTGTGGTAATAATGCCCCTGTCTATCAATGGCAGTAACTCATGTGCCTACGGTGGCCAGTTAGGGAATGTAAACGAATGCCAAGGGTCAGATTGGAGCAGCTGCTACCTGGTACCAGCTGATCTTTGCTGTTTAATAATATAAGGCCACTGTGGCCTGCTTCAAAAGAAGTCAAAAATCCAGATTTTTAAAAAATGTTAGATCTCTTGATTTTTCAGTGTTCACAGCTAATTAAAACAAGGGTTTGTGATCTCTGGAGTAGGGCAATAATCTGGGACTCCGAAATGAAGAGCATGTAAAAGCAGCTGTCTCATCATGGCGTTTCTCAATCCTGGCTGTACTCTGAATTAGGTGTAAAGCTTTTTTTAAAAAAAAAAATACTCCATAATTCCTGGTCCTCGCACTTGGTGATCTGATGTAATTGGTCTTGGGTGGGACCGGTGCATCAGTATTTTTTAAAAGCTCATCAGATGTTCTAATGTGAAGCTAGACTTGAGAACCGTTGATCTAATAGGTAGTATGGCTCGACAACAGTCCAGAAACTGCGGGATCATGTTAACAGTGACTTCTTGGCACCTTCTCTCATTTGTGCTAACTTCATCTTGAATCTTTTATTTTTGACAGCAGTTATTCCCTTTGCTTATGTTTCTAAAACTTGTGTTCGTAAGAATTGCTTAGGAGCTCATTAAAAATGAAGATTACCAGTCTTCATCTCAAGAGATTCTGATTCAGTAAATGGAGCCTTAGAATCTGAATCATCTGTATTTTTCACAGGCCCCCTGGGTGATTGTGATGCAGAGGGTCTGAGGACTGAAGTTTGAGAATCTCTGACCTGTACTGTCTGTTGCTGATGGCAGACAAATCTGTATCTCTGGCCTTGGCTTGTTTTCTGAGCTCAACATTTCCACATCCAACTGCCTGTTAGACACATTTTCACTTGGGAATCCCAGACTTTTCATTGAAAACTTTTTATTTCATCATTCTTGAAAAGACTTCAACCTCTTCTTCACACATCTTAGGCATGTAGGTAGACTACTTTTCCCAGCCTTCCTTCCAGCTAGGTGTGGCCATGTAACTATCTCCAGAATAATGTGAGTAGGAGTTCTGTTTCTACACATATTCTTCCACAAGCATTTACCTTTTCCCGTGTTGCAGGGTGGACCCTGGAATGCAATGGCAGCAGGCATGTGACCTTGGAAGCCACATGTTGAAATAGCAGAGTGGTCAGCCAGGGTTCTTGGATGATGCATGGAGCAGAGTCTGTCACCTTGGAAGGCCTGCCCTATACTGTTTCTTGGTGGTTAGATAGACTTCTTTTGTGTAATGACTCAACATTACATTTTTTGGTATTTTTGTTATAGCAAGTTAGGAACGTTTTTCCTTAATAACATTAGGCACTGTTTTAGGTGTCAGTGATCAAATTGTGAATAACACAGAAAAGATCTATATTCTAGCTGGGAGATCTCAGCCCATATCTCATTCCCAGATTACTTTTAACTGTAAAGATGTGGTTTTGCGGAAAGAACTCTGCACTGGGTCCCCAAACTTCCATCTCAACTCTGGTATAAGACAGTTACTTGATTTTGGGGTAGTATAGAATAAAAAGTAATGCGGGAAATCCCTTAGCTTAAGTAACAGTACCCCTCGTTCTCTTGTTCCACATTTAAAAACAGATATTTGAGGTCTGCACTTTTAACTTATTCTTAACCCTGCTCTACTAGTTACCAAGCTGCTTTCTCTAAATGATTCCTGAAAATTTAATTCCTTTTTGAAGTTCTTGTTGACAAGAAATGAAGTAGCCAGTATTTTGTGTGAAGTATTTCTGAGTGTTGAATGTGGGAAGGAAAGAAAGATGAGGTCCTGAATAAGAAGTAAAATGCTTGCTTTCTCCCCCTTGTTCCCTCCCATTGTATCTTTGCCTGATTTTTACTCTTAACCAGTAAACATACATCTGCTGAAACTGAGAGGTTGATCACAATTTGTCTGGCTTGGTGTGAGGGGTGGAATTAGTTTGGGGGTGTATATTAACAGGTGAGAATCCTGAACTTTTTAAGTTTGCTTTTGAAACCAGCATTCAAGGTAATTATAGTGTCGATTGTCCCAGGTTCACATTTTGAGAAACAGTGCCTTATAGCATATTAGTTCTTCCCATCTTCCATTCTCTAGGTGACTTTGCCCCCTATATATATGTCCAGCATTATGGCTGAAATGTTTGTGACAAAGCCAAAGATGCTGTCCTAGCTCTCAAGTTATATACTTTTTTGATAATAAAAATGATCAGTTCTGTTAAATATATGTTTTTTTGGGAGAGGCCTCATAGTAAGCATTCTAGTTGTACTTATATTTCTTCTCTTTTTTGATTGGATTCATTATATATGTTGATATCCTCGTTTTCGACATAGCTAGAAACTTTAGAGTTTGAAGGCTTTTGATGTAAGTTTGCTTTGTGCAGTAAATGGAACTTCGTCTTACTTGCAGTGCAGAGTTATACCCTGTGAATTATGGAATGACAATTAAAATGTGCTCAAGTTCCCAGTATCATGTTGCTGTGTTTAACACGCCTCAGGGGCATCTTTAAACAAAATTCTTTCTTAAAATCAGGATGATACTTGCACAAAGAAAATTATACTAGTTGATATTAATTGAATTTTATAGCTAATAATGAGTGTTGGGACTAACGCACTTTAAAAGAAAAAAGTATGAATAAAGCTGTGATACTTATTCAATCGATTCTTTTAACTTTTTTTGGACAAACTAATGATAAACTATAGAGATTTTATGTTTTGCATTTTAAGTACTAAATGACAGTTGTATATGTGGGTTTGTTTTAATTTGTACCATTCTTCAGGAGACAGTTCTATAATTAAGAATGTTTAACTTAAATTTATTTTACTTACGCGATTTTAAATACTTAGATTTTCTTGTTAAAATGGGATTTTTACATCTGAAATAATTTTAAGGAATCTTAATTAGTGATCAAGAAGACAGAAATCTCTAAGTATTTCAAATAGAGGGTTAGTCATTAGCAGTTCAGGGTCAACCTAAGGGAAATTAGGTCATATGAAGCCAAGCTAGTCTACTTCCAGTTCACCCTGCTCATTGGGTAACCCTTAGGAAGATCTTTATATCCTAATTCTGTGAAGCCATCAGAATTATTTCTCAGCTTTTCATCCTCTCAACTACTGTTTCTGAAATTGGCAGATATATAAAAGCAAAAGCAGCCCAAAAAAGACAGGCTCAGCAATCTGGGCTTCCTACTTCTCTTGTAGTTTGGATCCATAGTTCTTTACTATGTTTTTAGCTCTCTGATGGCTCTGAGCAGATTACTAAAAAACAAATCTTTTGTCCAGTTTCTCTAGATTTTTTTCAGCAGTCAAGTTAGAATTATTTAGTTCCCCATTTTTGGACGTAGAAATATTTCTTAAATGTAGTAGTGGTATTTTATTGAAGTAGCAAAAATCGAGGTGAGCCTTGAAGTAATGGTATCTTTAGGTCAAACTCTATGAAACAGAAATATTTAAAAAATGATATGTCAAAGATTTTATTAGTAGAAAATATCTATTAAATACATGGTACAGAGTAAAACCATGAGTGAGGTTTACAGAAATACAAGCTGTTAAAGCAAGGGCAACGGAAGACTTAACATTTTTCTGTTAATAATTATTTTGTGGGCTTCCCTGGTGGCGCAGTGGTTGAGAGTCCGCCTGCCAATGCAGGGAACACGGGTTCGTGCCCCGGTCCAGGAAGATCCCACATGCCGTGGAGAGGCTAGGCCCGTGAGGTATGGCCATTGAGCCTGCGCGTCCGCAGCTCCACAACGGGAGAGGCCACAATAGTGAGAGGCCCACGTACCGCAAAAAAAAAAAAAAAAATTATTTTGTGTTTGCTTATTCATTAGTCATTTGATAACGTTTAGCTGCATACATACAGTAGCAGGCACCGAAGATTTAAGAAAAACTATGGGAGACAAAAAAAATCTTTAAATTTTATATATTGTTATAAAGGATTATTTTTTAAAAATGTTTTATCTATAGAAGATTGTCTTCGAATCTGTGCACTATTCTGCAGGTCAGGTGAAGAGAATCATATTTGGAAATAATGTTGAAGGTTAAGAATTGCTTTGTTAAGGT
Organism: Globicephala melas; assembly: GCF_963455315.2. NCBI lineage: Eukaryota > Metazoa > Chordata > Mammalia > Artiodactyla > Delphinidae > Globicephala > Globicephala melas. Next base: position 69,396,621 of record NC_083323.1, on the reverse strand, counting down.
ATAGCATTTTTCTGAATAATGGAAAAATAAATAGCAACAAAATATAAGTTGGATTATTTCTTGGTCAAGACATATTATAAGGTTTGCCTTTGCAGAGAGAATATCCTGAGGTGGAGGAAGCTAATCATATTTTACTGATTTCTTGGTGATCCTCTGGGAAGATTACCTGACACCACGTTGGTAGTTGAAGTTGACAAGGCTGCCTTATCTTGGGTTTGGCGAGTAATGCTATGCTGTTCGGGTGTTTGAAATAAATCTTTAAAATATAATAATGATTTTTAGATAGTAGTTGGTCTTACAATTTGTTTTCCCTTAAAATAAATATTGAAAATGAAAATTCTTTTCTCGAAGATGAAAGTTCTGTTTGGTTTCTTATTTTTTATTTTTATTTTTGACGGTTCGCGGGCCTCTCACTGTTGTGACCTCCCCCGTTGCGGAGCACAGGCTCCGGACGCGCAGGCTTAGTGGCCATGGCTCACGGATCTAGCTGCTCCGCTGCATGTGGGATCTTCCCGGACCAGGGCATGAACCCCTGTCCCTTGCATCGGCAGGCGGACTCTCAACCACTGCGCCACCAGGGAAGTCCCTTTTTGCTTTCTTTAAAAAATCCCTTCACATCATTTTAAGTGATAAGGAGCTAAATTTTTATATATCACATTTTTAGAGGAAAATAAACACCTTTCTTTTTTATTGCTGCGTTGGGTCTTCGTTGCTGCGTACAGGCTTTCTCTAGTTGTGGCGATCGGGGGCTACTCTTCGTTGCAGTGCTTGGGCTTCTCATAGCAGTGGCTTCTCTTGTGGAGCACCGGCCCTAGAGTGCATGGGCTTCAGTAGTTGTGGCTTGCGGGCACTAGAGTGCAGGCTCAGTAGTTGTGGTGCACGGGCTTGTTGGCTCTGCGGCATGTGGGATCTTCCCGGACCAGGGATCGAACCTGTGTCCCCTGCGTTGGCAGATGGATTCTTAACCACTGCGCCACCAGGGAAGTCCCAATAGCTTTCTTTTTCATAGACACTTATTAGAGCATATAACATACATAAAGTACACAAATCAAGGTGTATATCTCAGTGTTAACCATAAGTGTAACCACATCCAGGTTAAGAAATAGAACATTACTTGCATCCCAGAAGCTTCTTCATGCTCCTATTCATAACTCCTATAGAGTTATTTTCTTCTTCCTCTCCAAAGGTGATCATTATTCTGACATAAAGCCATCTTAATAGTCAATGAGAATAATTACAGTCGTTGTGACTTGCAAAACTTTTTGTCAATACGTTAAACTCTTTCAATAGAAATGTATAGGGAAGTAAAGTAAATGGTAAAACTAATATTCATTTAATACACTGTAATTTATAACATTAGAAACATTGAGAGTTTGAGTTTTATTTCTTTGTAAAAAAACTTATCAAGAGTAGTTTGAACAGTGTTTGTCTTCTTCTTGAAGCAAGCATCTTTTTTATGCCTTGGTGAATGGTCATACGTACTCCATTCTGAGTTTGGATCAGTTTCCGATATTTTATCCTTTGCATTTTCATTGTTGTGAAATTTCTCTGAGAGTTACTTTAATGTGAATTTTTTTGTTAGCCTCACTTCCTCTGGGACATCTTCATCCTTTTTTGTCACAGTCCCTTTTGTTGTTTGCCTTCAGTAAGCTTGCCTTCACCAATTTCCTGAGGCTGTATATCTTGAAGGCAACATTGTCAACATTCCTATGGTCACGTTCTTCGGTAACTCCATTTACGTTCAATTTGAATTCCACTCCTACCATTGTCACTTTGTTTCTTGGCTGCACTTTTGTCTTTGTTGACTAATTCTCTTTCAATTATCCATTTTTATAAAATATCACGTGGGTTTATCACTGGGAACAAGAAGGCAACAAAACTACATGCTTTGTTGTCTGTGTATGAACTGAGTAACAGATGCACCGTGATTAATCCAAAAGCCTTTGAAAAATGCAGTGCGATTCGTCACTGATGATGATGTGCATTTGCTAGTCCTGTGGTGATTTGTGGACTGAGAGCTAGCAGCTTTGCACCCATTTATATTCCCATTCGCAACACATGTGAATTTCAGTTGTTCCACATCCTTGTCAACACTTGGTATTTTCAGTGGTTTTTTTTAAAATTTGAGTTAATAAGTATGAATACTTATTATGTATTATGAATTATGTAGGCATTATTCCTCTTAATCCATCATTCCTGTTTTATAGATGACGAAACAGGCACAGAGAAGTTAAGTAACTGTCACACCTCTCCCATGGTAACCAAATGATGAAGCCAGGATTTGAACCCTGGCAGACTTGTTCCAGAGTCTGTGCTCTAAACTATTGGACTGTATATAAATTAAAGATTGAAAATAGAGTAGAAAATACTTTACTTGAAAATGTAACATATAATTTGAATGTTTAGAAGAGTTGAAGGAATTTTAATACTTGAAGTTAGGTATGTTATAAAGTAACATTTTAGAATCGTTAAGTGGTTCCAAGAAAGCTTTAGAATGTTTCTTCTTATTTCTTAAACTGATAGATTAAATTTGAGTGTGTGTGTGTGTGTGTGTGTGTGTGTGCCCGCGTGGGTGCGTGCACGTGTGTGTCTCAGGATTTCTGAACTTTGACACTATTGGCATTTTGAGCTGGGCAGTTTTTTATTGAGGGGGTCTGTCCTGTTTATTGTAGGTTGTTTAGCAGCACCCCTGACCTTTACCCACTAGATGCTAGTAGTATCCCCCTGTTGTGACAGTAAAAAATGTCATGTCTTCAGATATTGCCACATGTCCTGCTTGGAGCAAAATTACTGTCACTTGAGAACCATCAATATACTAAGGAGCCTCACTTAATAGAATCCTTTTTTATCCTTGCATATATTTTGACTGTTTTTCATATTCATAATTTGGATAAGTAGGGTTTTTTTGCATTTAGAGTATCAGATTCTCAGAGCAGTAATAATAGTTGTACTCCTCACTTGAGTACATTAAGCATCAGGAAACTGTTTCTAGAGGTTGCTTTTCCTCTTTGAAGTATAATTACAGCTACTTAATTACTTATAATTACAGCTACTTACTGTGGAGAATATTAGCTATCCAGATTTCTTTTTGGATTGGAAGGTTGGTGTTGGAGGGAGGTGGCTTTGAGTAATGGAAGATCAATTTTTAAAATCTAAAATAGGGAACTTAGAATATTGACATCAGAAAATATTTAGTTACATAAGTTTTTCATAATAGTCAAACTGATTTACTAAATAATTGTGAAATATTTGGTCTTCCACTTGATAAATAGGAACTATCAATCAATGAAATGAAAGAAAAAAGCTTAACAACTAATTTCTAATTAAATAAAAATTTAAAACTTACATTATGAAGTACTACAATCACATTATAGAAAAGAAAGAAAGGAAAAGAAAGGAAAAAAAAGAAAGGAAAAAATTCCTTGATTTTACTAGGAATAAGTTTACAGATGAAAGCACTGTTGACTTTCTGTTGAATTACATGCTTTAAAAACTCATTGCACTCTCACATTACATTTTATGCCAAAGAAATAGAAGTGAAAGGTTTTTGTTTAGGTATAAGGTAAAAGATACAAGGTTGCTCAATTTGTCCTTGCCATATTATCTTAATTTAAAGAAAAAAAGAAAAAAACAGCTAAGCCCTTGTAGTATATCCATTTTTACCTAAGTCTGGCATAAATTATAGTGGAAGACAAAAATTTAAGAAAATTAAGACTCAGTTGTGTCATAAAATTAATATGACGTGCACCAGTGATATATATTAAGACACCCATCTTATTTATGGATTACTGGATTGTTTTGATAACAGTAACTTTTTTCTCTCAAAGAAACTCTTCTGGTTGACATTTGAAACCAAGCGCAAACTAAATTAACCAGGTGTTACGCCAAGAAAAAGAAGGAATTCAAAGTATTGTGTAGCATTTTGTAACTTTAGATTGAGCCTAGAAAAAGTGAGATTTGTACAGAATATAAATAGAGGAAGAGAGAAAGGAAACTTGTTATTTAAAGATAAGAAAGGCATTCTGACAGTCAGTGTGGATCTTGAAGTCTAACTCTGTTTTATGGACTAGAGTAGTATTTTTAGGACCAGTAAATCCCTAGCAATTTCCAGCCCAACCCAAATTGTGTATTATGATGAGGCTTATATATCCCACCCTAGTTTTCACTATTGGATGGGATCATTTGCCTATTTGATAGGAAAAAATTAAAATAACTTGAGTTATATTAAATATTTAGTGAGATGATACATTTGTCTTTCATTGATTTATCTTCATATCCTTCATCTACTTTTTATTGGTGTTTTCATCTTGTTCAAAGGTTTGTCAACATTCATTAAATTATTAAAGACTAACATTTAAGATTGCCATCAGATGTTGGAATTTTCCCTCTTAATTGGAAATTTGCTTTAAATCTAATTACATTTTCAACTTTAGGCTCTTTTTTTGTATGTAGTTTAAACTTGGTACTTTGATACACAGTGGTTTCTTCCTGTAGACTTATAATTATTTAGTATCTTTTAAATATATATATATAGAGAGAGAGAGACAGACAGACAGACAGACAGACAGAGAGACAGGTCTTTTTCTCCTATTCCTTCCTTCCAAACATTTAGCTTTTTAGTCAGCCTGAATTTGTCATGGTATGTGTTAAAGGAAAGAGAATCTATCACCCTCTTCCCCACATTGTCTCAAAGTTAGGTAAAATATTTTATAACTTGAGGATCCATGTGTTTGGGGGAAGGTTAAAAATAAGATAACGGATAATGAAAAGACTAAAGCTTAAAACTATAGTCATAGATACCATATTCATTGTAAAGTTGCTGTGCTTAAAGGAGTTAGGAAGTAAATTAAGATCAAAGGCCATACATGAGCAGATGAACTAATTTTTGGGTCTGTGTCTTCCTGCAGAGGATGCTCTGAGAAGTGTCACTGTAAATAAAGGTGTTTAATTTTATTAAACTCAGTGTTTCCCACAGTTGTGGCTTAGTATTTTGTGGAACATATTTTGAGAAAGGCTTTTTTATATTATAAGTAAATAAATACTAAATTTGTATATTTACAGTTACATTATAAACATATAAAGTCAGGTCTCTGGTAGAAAATATGAATCAGCCAAAACATATTTCTATCATTATGTAATGAATTTGCTCTCCAAAATACAATTAAACTTCTAAAGCATAAAAATCTTGAGATATTTGCAAGGGGTAGGGTGAAAAAAATCCCCATACTTTTCTTTGTGTTCTGTGAGAAAAAGGAAGCTATAGGTAAACTTTTTATTCTTTAATAAATTGTGTTTGGAAACCTTCAGGAAGTACATACTTGACATTGGGATCAGCAAATTATAACCCATGGGCCAAATCTGACCAGCTGTCTATTTTTGTAAATAAAGTTTTATTGGAACACAGCCACACACATTGGTTTACATATCATCTGTGGCTGCTGTTGTGTTAGAGTGGAGTGTTGAGGAGTTGTGATGGAGACCATATAGCCCACAAAACCTAAAATATTTGTAGTTGGACCTTTAAGCAAATGTTTGTTGACCCCTAGTCTAGCGAATGGCCATTCTGCCTACTTTTCACTTTATATGTGTTTCATCTGTGTACAGAACTCCATAACTGCCATTCTTTACGTTGAATTATCCACAGTTCATCTTCTGTAAAGCAAATTGCTTGGGAAGTCAAGTGGAAGTCTTGTTCTGGAGGTTTTATTATTTTGAGTAGGTTTTAAACTCTTACAAACATGTAAGATTTCATAGTTTTTCTGAATGACAAAGCTATCAAGCGGTTGTATTGGCACGCTTAGCTAATTTCTTGAATAAGCCTTTATACTGATTTGATGGAAATCATAGTGGGGTAATACTGTCAATAGAATTAGCTAACATCTGTTGAGTGCTGTGTACCAGGCCCTGTTCTAAGTGCTTTACATATAATATCTCATTTACTCCTTGCAGCTGTAAGTAGGTACTGTTATTATCCCCACCTTGTAGATGATGAAATTAAGGCATAAGGAGGTTAAGTAACTTGTTCAAGGTCATGGAGTCAGTAGTTACTTTGGGAGGGGCTTTTAGTACTTAGGAGGCTAGTTCACAGAGGGCCTTAACAGTCTCTTTCCTTCCTCTACTACTTATGCTTCTGTTAAGTCCTATACATAGGGCTAGTATTATATTTGAAATGTAGGTGCTGTATAATTCTATAAACGCCAAGAAAGCTCTCTGACTCATCATTGTGTCCTTGGCACCAACATATGATGCCTTCACAGAGCAGTTAGAGTGATCATTGTAAATGTACATCAGATCTCTCTACTGCCTCATTCTTTGTTGGGTTCCATCCCCTCTGTTATATCTCTGCTCAGATATTACCTTCTCAGAGATGTTCTTCCTGATCATCCCATCAAAAATAACCTCCCTCACATCTACCTTTCTTTAAACTGCCTGTCAATCTGAAATGTTGTATTTATATGTCTTCTCCATTGCCCAGTGAGGGCAAAGACTTGGTCTTTTAGTATCAAAGTAGAGTGGATATATTTTCTCTTGTTCTTTCCATCCATTTTCTGCAACAGGAGCCTAACTTCCAAGGGTTGAAACCACTTACCTCCCAACTCACTTGCCTCCTAATTCCTTGATTCTTGAGATGAGTTCTGGGCATACTTCTTGCTCCTTATTACCTCCTCCAAGCCACAGTTCCAGTGTCGTCTCTGAACTTCTCCATTTGTACCACCTGTCCTCATCTTTGTACTCTTTGATGAATTTCCAGGACCCCATTTCTTGTTCCTGGATTATTATAGTTTCTGGCATATAGTCTTCTCCTCCATCCCTTCCTGTCCTGATTTGATGATGCTCTTAATTAACACCAGTTCTTTCTTGTGTTTTCAACTCTTTAGCTCTCCACTGGCATGGTCAAACCCTACAATCATCATCCCTGGAAAATGTTCTGCCTCTATCATTAGCCCTGAGTTTCTGTTTTTGACTTAAAGATACCATATTTATATGTACACAGCTCTTAGACGTTAGTTTGTCTAGTTCAGTCCTTCTCAAAGTTTCCTGTGCATCAGAATCACCTGGAGAGCCTTGTTAAAGCCTGGAATTCTTGGTCTCACTCCCAGAGATTCTGATTCAGTAGGTGTGGTTTGATGCCCTGAATTTGAATTTCTGTCACCTTCCCAAGGTAATGCTGATGAAGGTCTGGGGACCTGCATTTTGAGGAACACTGCTCAAATGAATACATTCCCCCAAAGGACAGATACTTTCCACTCTGCCTTAAGCGTCTGTTCGTGTCCTTACTTTCTTTACCTTCTATTAATGACTTCTAGAATTATGTTACTGAGGTAAAGGACTTCTGAAGAGAGATTTCTCATATTTTTTCTTCTTGAAATGAAAATTTTCCTCTTTATCCTTTTTGTGTTCTTCTCTTCTTGCCTTCAGTGCTATTCTCTTCTACTTAGTTCCTTTGTCCCATTTTTTCCTGGTGATTTTTGGCTCCTTTTTCAGTTACCATTTTTGTGTCTTGGTTTATCAGTTTCTCCATCTATAGGAAATTAGCCTTTTCCCCCCAACTTCCAAATATGACCAAGTAAGCCCCTTTCCTCAGAGTATTGTCCCAATTCTCTTCCTTCTTCCCTCTACCAAACTTTTTTTTTTAGAAGAAAAGTAATGGTTTAACTCCGTTAGTAGATAGGTCATAATTTCTTATAGTCTGATTTGGTTTCCAAAGTTTTACTGGACAGCCCACTCACTGGTCATGTGACTCTTAGGTTTTAAATATGAAGATCTGTTCCAGCCTCTGCAGTATTTGATATTAACTACATTTTCCCTTTTCAAAAATTTCTTCCTTTGTTTTTTAGTTACTACTTTTTTAAGTTTTCACTGTTCTGACTACTTCTCTTCTTGTTTGCATAATATCCTTTAATCCTTCTCTACTTTTTCTTGAAGCTTGGAATGCCTTTCCCACCATCTAACTCTGTGCTGTTCATACGGGAGCCACTAGCTGAATGTGCCTGTTGAGCACTTAAAATGTGGCCAGTTCAGACTGAGATATTGTGTAAGTGTAAAATACATACTGGATTTTCAAGCTGTAAGATGAAAGGGAGAATATAAACTATCTTACTAAATTTTTTAATATTGATTACATGTTGCTAATATTTTAGATATATTGGGTTAAGTAAAATATTGCTAAAATTCATTTCACCTGTTTCTCTTTACTTTTGAAATATGACTACATCATGTGTGCCTTGATTATATTTCTCTTAGACAGTATTGATCTAAATTTCACCTTTGCTTAAAGACTCCTTGGTCAGTTTTTCATCTATTAATATGTATATATGTCTCTTCTAAATTACAGTACCAGCCTTTTGGAACATTTACTCCCCATCCCCCCAATTAGATATTAAGCTTCTTCAGAGCCAGAGTAATTCCTCATAGTGCCTTTCATATATTGGGACATAGATATATAGATATGAAAAAATATGTATACATACACACATGAATAAATGACTTGGCTAATATTACCACTTTATCAAAGTAGTACCATATACTTATGGTAGATGATGCCTGTGGTGATGTTTTGTTTAATCTGATGGTCAGTAGGAGATGTTGATGTGAAGGAGAGGAGAGACGTTGCTCTGCTCTGAGATGTTGAAATCTGACGTGCACTTCCCCCACGTGTATCTAGCCACCCCAAGCCGCTCTGATAGCTCTGAACTGTGCTGTTGTGATTTTACTGCCATCTGGTGTCAGGATTAGGAAACTGTAGTTCAGCATTTCATCTTTCCATTCCCTCCAGAGAAAATAGGCAGTCTTTCCTCTGAATGTGGGCCTGTTCTTCTCCATTTCCTGAGTAAGTTATCAGGAAGAGCTCATTTACTTTCGCTGTATGAAACCTTTATTCTCCTTCTTGGAGCACTCTTTCATTGCCTTCCCTGATAACTTACCTGTGCCTCATGTTTCTGTGGCCACTCTATTCTCAGCCCATTTCCTTCTCAGTGTGGCAGTTTTATAACCCTAGATTCTGGGCCTTCTGCACTTTTTATCCTTTGTTTTCATCTATACCCAAGGCTTTTAAATACTTCCTGTTTACAGACAAATTTATAGTTATAGCCAAAAATCTCTTCTGATATTATCACCAGTATCTGTTGTTGCCTACCAAGATATTACATGAGCATCTCAAATATAGCACTGTCAAGTCTAAATGTGGATCTCCCACCCTGTCCCTATTTCTCAGATCTATTTTTCTTATTTCAGTAATTCATCGTGGCCAGAATTCTGGGTATCATCTTGTCATCCACCATCTCTCACACTCATTAGTCAAACATTTACCTTGTTTCGTTGAGTCTACAAAACTGCACTCTTGTGCATGTTGAATTTGTGACCCTTCCCCTGCTCCCGCCTTATCTAAGTCACCACTGTCTCTTGCTTGGACTAAGTAGACTCCTAGTCTCCCTGCACACACCATTGGCTACATGTTTTATCTGTATGTTTAATATCAACCTCTCCCACTAGCCTGAGAGTTCCGTAACGGCAGGGACTGCATGCATGTGGTTCACCATTGGGTCCCCAGTGCCTGGTACAGTTCCTAAAATCTGTGTAATACATATATAGCTACTTACTTCAGCTCTCAGTGATATTCATATGATTCCTATAGCTTTAGTGATTGAACTTGAATATATTGGAATTTCTTTAATGCTTTATTTCAGTATTAGTATTTTGTCTGAGTCTATTTATCATAAATGAGTTTTAACTGTTTTCTACTTTTGCACAGAGAAAATTATATCTGGAAAGAGGATATAGTTTGGGTATTAATCAGTTAATGACAACAATCTACTTATATATTGTGGACTACCAGTCAATATGCTGAAATTATTTTCTGAGCAGTTGAAATTTCACACAATTGGCTCATCTTTTTACCATTCTTCTGTCTGAAGATAATGGTCTCTAATTTTAATATGGAGGTACATTTGCTAAATCTTCAATTAAAACCTGTTTGACTCCAAGTGTTCTTTTAAATAGAGGCTTGTGTCTTTTTTAAAAAAATTAATTTATCTGTTTATTTTTGGCTGTGTTGAGTCTTCATTGCTGCGCGGGCTTTCTCTAGTTGTGGTGAGCGGGGGCTGCTTTTCGTTGCGGTGAGTGGGCTTCTCATTGCGGTGGCTTCTCTCGTTGTGGAGCACAGGCTCTAGGCACACGGGCTTCAGTAATTGTGGCACGTGGGCTCAGTAGTTGCGGCTCACAGGCCCTAGAGTGCAGGCTCGGTAGTTGTGGCGCACGGGCTTAGTTGCTCCGTGGCATGTGGGATCTTCCCGGACCAGGGCTTGAACCTGTGTCCCCTGCATTGGTAGGTGGATTCTTAACCACTGCGCCACCAAGGAAGTCCGAGGCTTGTGTCTTCATAGTTGTATTTAATAATTTTAATTTGCTTTACTGTTATAAAGATAGTTTTGCTTTATAAGTCTTTATTATTTGGGCTTTCTGCTTTGAGTTGATGATATTGCTTAATAAGGAAATTTAATTTATAAAAGTAAAGATGATATAAAAAGTTGGTATTTAGAGATTGGCAACAATCTGTTGTAAATTCAGAGAGCAAGGATTTTATAGGTATATACCAGGGTTTCTCAACCTTGGCATTGTTAACACTTTGGGTTGCATAGGTTTTTACTGTGTATATGTGTGGGTGTTGTCCTGGGCATTGTAGCATTTTAGGAGCATCCTGCCCCTAACCACTAGGGGCATTCCCTCCTCTCCAGTTGTAACAACAAAAGTGTCTGTAGATGTTGCCAAATTATCACAGGGGGCAGCGGGGAATCACACTAGTTGAAAACCAGTGGTACTTAGAAGAGGGTAGTAGACCATGAACTGTCTCATTGGGGAAATCTTTGGCATTCTCTAGGTGTCTTTGAGAGTATGGTAGCTGTGTGGTATGTTGTTGGTAGCAAGCAGAAGTAGAGACTATATGACTTTTTCACATTAAACAATTTTTGTGCTTGCTTAAAATAAAGTAACTTTTGCACTTAACCACCTGGTTCTACCCCAAACTGAAAAAATGACATAATTCACTGATAAAGTTTCATTTTGTTGACTGATTTCAGAAGTTAGGTGGTGGTAGAAAAAGGGGACATAAATTACAACACAAACAATGGTTTGTAACCAGAGCTTTTGCCATTTGTGCTTGTATATATAAAGTATAGAATATAATTAACTTATTTTATTTTTTCTTCAAAGGGGCATGAGAGATGGCTTTAGAAGAAAAAGTTTCTACTCTTCCCATTATGTGAGAGACCGGTCTCCTCATAAAAGAGACACTTCTTTTTTCAGAGAATCACCTGCAGGCCGAAAGGATTCTCCACACAGCAGATCTGGCTCCAGTGTCAGCAGTAGAAGTTACTCCCCAGAAAAAAGCAAAACTTACCCTTTCCATCAGTCTCAACATAGAAGTATGTATTTTTAAGAGTTCTCCTTTTTTTTTTTTTTTTTTGCAACCTCCACTGATAAGAATTTATTGAGTCAGATTGCCTTATATGTGTTATAAGATATTATTTTTAACTCTTTATTTGAAAAATTTCAAACATACAGAAAAGTTGAAAGAATAGTATAATGAATGTTATACACACACATACACACACGCACACACACACACACACATTTTTAAACCATTTCAAATTGCAGTCTGTATGACATTTCACTTCTAGGTCTTCAGCGTGGAAGAGGTTGTAATCATGTTGGAAAGTCACACACCTCCTGTATTTTCTGCTAATTCCTGAGCTGATCCAGCCTCTTTACTCTTCTATCACTAGGGGAAATCTATTTATATTTTTCATGAAAAATATTAATGGATCCCCCTAAATATAAGGTATAGCCTTATAGAATTTAGAGCTAAAACCTACCTTAGGTTCATTCTTTCCCAACCTCCAATTTTTTTTTTTTTTTTTTTTTTTTAAGTTTGGAGTGCCTGGCCATGCATAGCATTCAGTGCATGTCGTCCTGGCCCAGTTGTTCAGTATGTGTTGGAATAAATAAATGAAGCAACTTTTCTAGGTAATGCTTTCCTGTGTTGTCATTCTAGACTCTACTACCTGCAGTTGAGCTCATTCACAAAACACTTCCTCATGCCTTCTGTATCCAGGGCACTATGTTAGAACGATGTCCCTGTCACCAAGGAACTAGAATATATATGTGTATTTTTCCCCAACTGATAACAATTTTATCATTATGTAAATATAACATGTAAAGTATAACTTTGATATAAGGCTCATTATGTCATAAATGAGTTAACGTGACATTAGCCGGTCAGGGTAAGAGACTCTCACTCTGGGGTGGAAGAACACGCCATGGAGGAAATGACATTTGGGCTTATCTTTTAGTTCAGACTTCTACAGGTGGAGAAGTATCTTCTAGGTGGAAGGAATTATAAGCCAATAATTTTTCTTTCCTTTTTAACTTCCTTCCTTTCAACTGTTTTTTTCAAATAATAAGGTTTTTAGTTCAACAGTCTTTGCCTCCTGCATGTTCAGAATGATGGAAGATCACTTCAGATCATTAGATTGTCTCCATTGTAGCTGTTGCTGGATTCCTGTATTTAACAAGCATTTATCACTTGTCTACTGTGATAGGAGCTAGGTAGAGTGGGGTTTCCAAAAAACATATTTTTGGATATATGTGTAAGAATGCCATTTGAAGGATTTAAAACAAACACAGTCACTTACACATGCCTGACTGCTTAAAATATTCTTGGAATAGTTCCAGTAACTGAAAGTTTTACTGTGGAGTTCAATGTTAAAAGTTTGGTATTTTCTCCTATGCTTTACTTCCTTTTTCTCCCCTCACCCTTCAAGTGGATAAATAGCCTCTAAGTCTAATTTATGCTCACATGCACAGACCTAAATATCCCAAATTAGCTAGATATACCTTCTAAGACCATATTTTTTTAGATGTGTGTGACTTAAATCCAAATCTATTAATAATTTGGTTAAGAGGAAGAAAGTGTCTTTGGAAACTGATTTTGAAGCCTTTTTAACAAAACATGAGTAAAACGGAAGCTTGAGATCCTTCTTTACAGCTTATAGTGAAGCTATTAAGTTATTTAAGTTACTGTTGAATTAGCCTTATTTTTTACATTTCTCCTCTAAAACAGATTCCTAGGGAGGCATCTTCTATCTGCCTTTGGCCTGGTAGTCAGTGGCCAGAACTCTAAAATCTCAAGATGAAATGTAGAGTCACACGGTGATGCTCCTGTCTTAGTGTCTGCGATATGCTTTCCCCATCCTCTGAGGTCTAGTACCTTTAATATCTTGCAGTGATGGAAAGATAACAGAGAAAGTTGGGAGACTAAAATCTGGTGTGAATTGAATGAAATAGAGTGTATGACTTTGTTAATGCCTTCATGTTTATTTTCTTAAGTCATTTAGCTTTGAAAGTAAAGTTCTTTAATCAAGAAAAAAAAGTTTGTTCTGGGAAAACTCTCTTTATGGGTTACTTTGGTTGATTCCTTAGCTGTTGGGGCTGAACTGTTGAAATGTTTTTCTGTACTCCTTTCACTACATAGTTCTTAGAATAGTTACATGAGATAATCTTCCAAAAAGTTAACAGTAAAAGTCTTGCTTTAAACAATAAAAGGAAAAAGTAATTGTTATTTTACATATTTGTGATAATGGTTTTTGCTTTAAATCTAAATCTCAGAAATGTTGATGGCACCTTTTCTTCAAAAAAGGACTGAGAAATATCATCCTTCAATTATCAATCACTTAAACTGGGCTAACTAACAATGATGGGTTAATTTCATTTTCCAATGTAAATTGAAATTTTGACAAAGATTTTAAATGTTTCTGTAACAGGTAAAAAATAATTTTCTTATTCCTTATGCCCTCATTTTGTTAATTCTTTTTTAACTTTTAATTTTTTGCTTCTTGTTCTTACTTTTCAGAATAATTTTATTTATTTTAATAATCACTAGTAGTTTGTCCATGGTAATTATTTTAGGACTAATTCTTCACAATTGTTCTGTGCATTTAATATATCTGTGCTTAATTATAAGCCACAGAATGACTATTACTTTTTCATCTCAGCTGCTTAGTTCCCATTTTGTGCTTACACACACGCACACACGTTATTTAATTAAATTTTTTCTGCATAGCCTTTTGGGTTAAATCCTATGGAACTTTGTACTGACATAGACTAATTAGCTTCCTAAATCAAACTGTTTACACCTTGTGTTCCACGTTTAAGAATTTTCTGCCTATAACTTAAGTGGACTAACCTGTTCATAACAGTAACTACAATACTATTTTTCATTCCTTATTGTTGTTCATATTTACATGCTAACAGTGTAGGTTGTCCTTCTTAATCTGTTTATTAACACATTATTAAGATACTGTTATAGTTTAAATTGTTTTGTTATGTATACCTTGTGTATTTTTACTTGAATTTTATTTTATTCTAATTAATCTAATGAAACATCTCCCCATTTGTCAACTATCTCTTAGATATTTATTTCCTTTTTCCCTACCTTCTCTCAAATGAATCTCACTGTTTTCCTATCTTATACTTTTGCTATTTACCTTCTGTTTAGGATAATAGCATTAATAATGATCACTATATTTAGTCTCCCATATGGGTATGGGAGGCTTTTTGTTAAAGTACTTCCTGTGATGTTTACTGTATCACAGTACAGTCTTTCCATTTTTGTATAGCTCATTTTTAAAAACAGTTAAAATCTTTTCCTGTAATGTCTACTTAATACTAGTTATTTATCTTAGAGCCATAAAGATATTTCTTTTTTTGTTGGAACGGTTTGTGTATTTGAAAAGTACCATCATAATCTTTTCGATTTTTTTTTTCCAGGTTTAAATATATTTAGTTCCTTCAGCTGTTCCTTTCATTTGACATGGTTTTCAGACCTTTTGCTTTCCTAATTTTCTTTCTATTCCTTTTAAGTCATGATGCCAGAAGTGAACTTTTATTTTGTCAACCATATTGTATTACTGGTACTTACTGAAACTGCAGGCAACTGAAACCTAGGCCATTTTCACATATATTACTATGAAACAAAAAGCCCTGCAGCCTGTACTTTTTTCAGCTGCAATTACTTGTTTGTAGTTAATTCATTAAAAAAAATATCTGGGAATGATATATTTCATGTAGTTAACTTTGACTTATAATTCTCTTCCATAAAGGTCTTAAAATCTCTTTAGTGATCCTAGGTATTTAGCAGCAGATAAAAAGAGCTTTGTTTTATCTACAAATGAAGTGTGCTTTATGTGTTTTGTATTAATCATTAATAATTATGTTGTGTTATAAAGCAGAAACTAACACACCATTGTAAAGCAATTATACTCCAATAAAGGTGTTAAAAAAAAATTCTGTTGAGTAGCATAAGGCACAATATAGAAACCTCTGCAGTGTTTATCTGCAGTGTTTGCTGTTATTCAACCAGTTGTGATTCCCCATCTTGTTTTCTTTTCCACTTGAGGATTACAAAGCATTTCCACTGTGGAAACAGTGACATAAAGATTGCCTTGCTTAGTGTTGTAAGTCTGTTGTGGCTCCTAGGGATGATTATGTTAGGTATTTACAAACTCTTTGTTAATTCATTCTAAACATTTGCTACAGATTAATGTCAAATTTACCAGTGATGCTCATATATAAATTAGGTATATGACATTTTTAAAATGTCATTACTATGGAAGATTTGTCAGTTTATTGTTTTTGTTGGTCTGTATCTGATTTTCTATAGCTCTGACTTTGGGCCCAGCCTCCCCTTACTTTCTCAATATCAGCAGCCACTATTAAGAATGAAAGGTATTTTTAAGAAAGACTTATTCATCAGTGTTTAATCCTTTTCGAAAGCATATCTTCCACAATAACTGAAAATGTACAAGAATTAAAAATACTATTTTGAGAAGAGTGTGTTTGGAAGATAGACTCTATTATTGAACTTAAGTATAATGGGAAAAGGCACATGTCTTAATACCTGTTGGCTGTGAATGAATTTGGAAGTCCACATGAATTTTTGGATCATAGCTGAAATTCCAATAAAATTTAGAGGTTTAATTCTGCCTTTAGAAAGAAGGCTTTTCTGTGCAGGTGTAAGTGATAATGGGAATATGGAAATAAGACTTTACCATCAGATTATGTTTATTACGCAGTAAGAACCTGTTTTCTTAGCAGCTAAATATTATAGTGTTTCTTGGTTTGAAAGTCATTGTATTTATGTTCAGTACTCATAAAATCATTCAACAAAAATATATTTCATATAAATGGTTTGCCAAGCAAGACAGACCTAGTCTTTGCCTTCTGAGTTTATGATTTAGAGAAGGATACAAATCATTACATGGGAATAGGCATTTTAGGTGATATCTGACGAGTGGGCAGAAGTTTGTGGAGAAGGATTATTGGGATGAGCTGTTTCATGAGGAATTTAATCTTGGACTGTTAACTGATCCAGGCTGTAAATGTGCTATTGAATTAGATTCTACAATGTATTCTTTTGTGTGAGAATCTATTTATTATATCACAAAGAGCTTTGGCTGTGAGTTTTCTGGGTGAATCCCAGGAGTACAGCTATAGCTTTTCTGGCACCTGAGTGATGGAGGTTCTGAAACAGTAATCAATTAATGGCATTTTCATATGTGTAGGCATTTATAGCATCCCTGTTGTACATGTTCATAATATGTACAGATGATGTAATATTTTACTTATATTTTAAAAAGTGAGCCCATGTGGTTGTAACTGATGTATTAAAGGAAAGTTCTCTTCAGAAATGCACTTCCATGTATTCACAGTTAATATGCCTTTATTTCAACTTGTTGGATGTCTTACCTCCAAAAGTTTGTTATTTGTGGGAAGCAGAGGTGGTACAGAGAGAGCTTTTTCTACCCCTGTGTCTGGTTGTTTTTTTGGTGTCTTTACCACAAGGATCATTTTTCTTGTGTCCCCTCCATTTTTCTGTTTCATACCTTCTTTTTTTTTTCTTGGCTGCACCACATAGCATGTGGGATCTTAGTGCCCTGACCAGGGATGAACCTGTGCCTTCTGCAACCGAAGTGCGGAGTCCTAACCACTGGACCTCCAGAGAATTCCCTGTTTCATACCTTCTTGAATGAACCAGTAGATCTCTGAGAAATCATGTTCTTCCTAACCAAGAGCCCCAAATTTGCATGTCTTCATCCATGATCCAGAAAAATGAATCATTTCCTCAGCATCCTTATAGCCACCTCATCTTCATTTGTTCATATCTTAATTTCCCCTTTAATGCTTCAGCTATAAAGGAGAGATGAATCTACTACCTGTGCTGTTAAGTTTATTGATTGATTGATAAGACGTTCAGAAGTATCTGGTTTTCTCTTACACATCAGGCACTGTACCAAGAATTTAATAGTTTGCAAGATGTAGCCCCTAATTTTATTATCTCCAGTGATGGTTTTCTTTTTTTTTTTTTTAAGATTTTTTGTTTTTGATGTGGACCATTTTTTTAAAGTCTTTACTGAATTTGTTCCAATATTGCTTCTGTTTTATGTTTTTTGGCCACGAGGCATGTGGGAACTTAGCTCCCCAGCCAGGGATCAAACCTGCACCCCCTGCATTGGAAGGTGAAATCTTAACCACTGGACCTCCAGGGAAGTCCCTCTAGGGATGGTTTTATTTTTTTTTCCTAGCAGTGTATTTTGCTCCTATATGGGTTATCAGTAATTAATAATACTTGATAGGATTGGGTGAGTCTGGTTAAGTTCATCGCTGCTTTCATCAGGAGAACACATCAGCAAGAAAGTATATTTCTGAAAGATCGTTTCAGACTTACAGCTATTATATGCAAAGAGACAGCAAATATTGTTAAATTCTTAGAGAACTTTTAAATGTTTATTGTAACATGAAGCTGCTTCTCTGGCTTTCATTTCGCCTGCGTGGGAAGCACTTTATACCTAGTCTATGGAACCAGTATTTGAAATTCTTGTTCATTGTCTTCCTCACCATTTATTCTTTCACTCACCAGTACATTGACTTGGATTTTGATTTCCATATTGCCAACTTTAGAATTTTTCTTTCCTGGTTTCTTTCCTTCATTCTACTTTAGAACTCATTTTCTTTAGCAAGTCACAGCAAAGGCAGGAATGTGTTGAGCCTCTTGCCCTGCTCTCAAGTAGGAGTTAGTTTCTACTTACTAAGATCACATGTGAGATGAATTTGAAGTAATGGCTAAGTGGCCAAGGAGTAGCATTCTGTCAGTTAGAAATATAGAAGTGTGAGTGAAAGAAGTGGATTTGAGAGACATTTGTCTTCATAGTATTGGTTGGAGCCACGGAAGAATAACAAAACAAAAAGGATTGAGGATAGGAGGAACATTCATATTTAAGGAACAATAACCAACAAAGGAGAAAGAGAAAGGTAGGAAGATGTAGGATGACAAACAGAAACGTACAAAGGCATGAAAAGCAAATGCTAAAATATTAAGAAGAACTTGTGTATGAATCATTAAGCTGCAGTAGTAGAGCACAAGAAGAAAGACCTTCAGTTTTAATATAAGCAGATCATTGGAAACTCTGGGATGAAGAGTTTAAGCACAATGGGTTGTTTCTATTACCTCTTATGTTAAAAAAAATACTCTAAAATTTCGTGGGCTAAACAACCACTTACTTGTTTATGATTTTGCAATCTGAGCTGGATTCAGCTGGTTTTACTGTCTGTTAGGATATTATTAAATAGCCCAGGTCTGTTGAAGGTAACATGGATGGGAATCTGTAGTTAAATGCAGTCATTCCTACAGTGGTTCTGAAATTTGGAATCAAAATCAATCAACACAGCACCAGTTGTGTGTTAGTAAACCGACTCTTCAGGGGAAAAACACCTGATTGTGACATTTGCCAGTATTTGTGGAGTGAATACTTTTACCATGGCTGATTTCAGGCTACCAGTGTGGAGTCACTGAACTTAAGAGTTTGGAAGACATACAGACAGTTCATTCTCAACAGCTAGTGTGAGCCAAGCCCAAGCCCCAGACACTCCTATAAAAAAATATCGTTGTCCTGACCTCTTCATCTACAAAGAATTTGAGGCAGGTTAACAAAAATAAACACTTATTAAAACAGGATTAAGTAAACGGGTGAAGAATTTTATAAAAAAGGGAAATAAGGGTGTGAAAATAAAAGAATAAAGTTAGTAGTTTATGAAATAGATGCCTATGATAAGGATTTCAGCAATTACTATAAGTGAGCTAAGGATTTGCCTAAAACAAAGAGGAAATGAGCAATAGATAGTGTTCATAGTGAAGCTTAGATAAAAACACATCAGCTGCGCACGAGGAACAAAACTTTCTGATGACATCAGTGAACAATTAGATAAGGATACTGCTTCAACATTCTTGCAAAAGTAGGATGGCAATATTTGTGTGATATTTCTTGAATTTTTTTTTTAGTGCAAGGTGCTGACAGTGCCAAAGTGATTCAGAAAATGTATTATTTTCTCAGAAAAAAGGATAAAATTGGCAATTTGGGATCTATAATAGAATAATTTGAAATAAATGATAAGAAAACATATTGGAAATATAGCTGAGAACCCCTTCTAGTTTATTTAGGCTATTTAGAAAGCCGATTCCATCTGCATCATTAAGAGTTTGCAGGTAAGGAAACTAACAAAATATTTACAAGATTCTAAGTATGGGATAATTAGGAGATCAAGTAGCTGTGGATTTGTTTATAAGGAAAATCCATATATGAGAGAGTTTGCATGAAAAGAATTAGCAAGATTTAGTAACAGGCTACCTGTTGAGAACAAGTCAGAATGATTACTTGCAGGTAGCCGTCCTATGCTCAGGGAACTGATATGATATACCATGAAGACTTTCCCAGGTGTCCTTTTTGATTTCTAGTGGTGATTCATCTTTCACTCTTGATTTTTTTGGTGTCATTCTTTAATCCTTTGAATATTGACTTTATGGAGGAGATTAGATTAGATGCTTATAGTGATAAGTAAGACGTGCGATCCCCGTCTTTAACTTTTGGTGTCTTATCATAGGATCCTTTTCTCATTTCTTTCTGCTCATGCTGTCCTTGGTTAGCCTCATCTTCATACATCATTGTTGTTGGACCCAATCTTAAACAGAGTTTTTCTCCTATTCTGTTATTTATTTCTCTTATTGGTGTTTGCTCAGGCAGCCCAACTTGAAAGCAGGGTAGGAAGGTGGTTAGGGTCACCGGCAAATGCTCAGAAGTTCCTGTTCTCATTACTCCTACTTCTGGGTTCTTCTCCTGTTCCTCCTGGGCACAGAGGTGCTGGTGTTAATTCCTCCCTGCCCACCTTTCCCTAGAGTCCGTGCGTGCTGGTGCCTCCTACAAACGGCAGAATGAAGGAAAGCCAGAAAGAGGTGAGTTTTGAGCTAGATTGTGATTTGGGATCGTGAAGGGTGGGGGGCTATAATTTGTAGAGGTTATAGAAATGGGAAAAGTGTATAACTGCTCCATTAGTCTGCTGTTGGAACCAGAGCTGAACAATAGCAGACTCAGGTAGTAGGATTTGGGGAGACATGTGGGTTTGTTGTCTGGGCTAGCCACTCCCAGTCAGCAACTGCCACCTCATAGGAGGTTGAGATCTCTAGAGTAGACAAGTCACTGGAAGAAAGGACCCAACATCAGTAGGATCAGGATATTTCTATTTACCATTTTTGTGCTCTTTCTGCTGCCATCTGTATCATCCTTTTTCTTTATCCTTTGCTTCTTGCCTGTCCCTGCCCTCATGCCACCGGTATATATGAATATATGTTGATATTTGATAAACCACTGCCCTCTCCTTCAATGTTCCTTTGCTTCTGCACACTGAGATTGGTTGAAATCTGCTTAAATTAGCCTTATGCAGCTAAAATCATGAAAGATCCTAAGACTACACTTGGTCACCATACTTGGCATACCTGTAGAGCTGATGCTTTGTTTGTAAAGGAGGTGCTAAATAAGAGATTAACAGCTGCTTGTGAAAGTTTTTTGCTGTGTTTAGCTGCTGTGTGCCAGAATTGAGCCTATAATTATGTCTTTAATTAACATAATGTGCTGTGCTGATTGGTCCAGTTCTTCATCTCTCAAGGAAATACTTAATCAGAGTAGACTGGGGAGGTCATTGAATCCTAAGGGTAGAAAAATAATTCATCTTTTCACAAGTTTGTGAGTACCTACTCTTTTCTTAAAGGACTCAGCTTGGTAGGCCTTGGGTATTCGGGAAAAAATGAGCTATGATACTTGTTCCTCTAGGGGCTTTTGGTGCAGTGGGATAGACTGACACTGTCACATTATGATATGGAATTTGCCATGTGCAATGGAAATACAGTAGGGAATGACTAAATAAGCCATGTTCTTAGCCATTTGGGGATGTAGTGATGGTTGTATCATTTTGCTTTTGATTTTTAAGGTCTGTAAGAACTTTTAAACTTGCTTAGTGCGAAAGTCTCTTAATGGTACCACAAGTTAAAAGATTCTAGAGTTAGGTCTTTTTTAAGACTATTGGAGCTTCACAGTTGGAATACTGTGCCTAGAGCAGGAGTTTTCAACCTCAGCACTACTGACATTTGAGGCCGGATAATTCTTTGTTGTGGAGGGCCGTCCTGTGCATTTGTAGCATGTTTAGCAGCATCCCTAACCTCTACTTAACCATGTGCCAGTGGCACTCACCCACTGTGAAAATCAGAAATATCTTCACACATTGCCACGTGTTGTGGGTGTGGGGAGCTGTGGGGGGCATCTTGAGAAAGCCTTTCCGGCTCTGCAGGACATTGGAAAGAGATGTTATTCACTACGTCCCCAGGTGGTTGGAAGCCCTTGACCTCCAGGCCCTTACTTTGCTGTCTTGACCATAGCAGGAAGAGCTTAAGAGGCTTTTTGACTGAAGCTGGCTTTGCCTCAGTTTCAAGGTCGTTTTTTCTCCGCTTTTGCTCTTGACTGCTTTCCTGGCCTTAATCCACTATCCAGTCTTGACCAGTTTCTGTGTCACTCCAAACTTGGTGCTGCTTTTTCCTCTTCTCTGTAATTAAAGTTTTCGTAGCACTTGAAAGCAGAGGCTATCTGTTACAGTTGACATATAGATAATTTAATGAAACATTTTTCTGTTAGCAACAGCTCACTGTTATTTTTAAGATTATATTTAACTAAACCCATTTTTGTTGTTGTTTTCGTTGAACTGGCTAAAATAATATTTAAATTTATTTTCTGGCTTATATTTCCATAAAAATAATAGTATACATAGAGCACTATGTGAGTGTCTGAAGTGACCAAAGATAAAGTTTAGTGACTTTATCTCATATAGATTTATTTTTCACCATTTAACAAATATTTGGGTACTCATTCATATCAGGTACCGGATTAGTGCTCTATTATAGTTTTCTAGTTTTAATTTTTTTAAAACATTTCATGAATACCTGCTAAGTTTCCTACATACCCTTCTCTTTGAGCTATAGCTTAATTAGCTAATAATTAGCTAATTCTCTTTGGTAGCATCTATATAATAACCTCCATTGGATTTTTAGTGTGATGTATTAAAAGTTAACTTTTCGGAACTGGAGGAGGAAGCATTTATGATGTTAAAATGTTTTTTGCCTTTCCTGAGGTCTTCTCTGTGGTTCCGTGTTTGCTAACTGGCATTGATATGGCCTAGATTGCCATATATACTGTCCTTTGGTTCTAGGTTATTTGAAATTTTTGATGGTGCCCAGCCTCAAAGACAGATAGGAGGATTTAGATATTAACAGATTTAATTTAATAATGTAATAAAGATTTCACTATTAAAATAAGTGTATGACTTCCACCCCTTATTCATTTACAAAAACACTCTAGTTGAAAACAAATAAGCTAGAAAATTGCATTTTATATTTTCTTATATAGGTAAAGAAAGACCTGTTCAGTCTTTGAAAACATCAAGAGACACTTCACCCTCAAGTTCTTCAGCAGTTCCTTCATCAAAGGTTTGTTGTACTTCTAAAATCAATTCAAAGAGGAAACACAAAGTAAATGAGATGGATTGTATAGTACAGGTGCTTTTATTCTTTACTGTCACACCTAACGGAGGTAATTTGCTGCATTGAAAGCTTGAGTTTCAAGTAACCATAACTTAAAAGTTGCCTCCAGAGTAAATGAGCAGTTTTCTCATAGAATTATTTCCACAGGTTATGCTAAAATTAGTATTTACTGATCCCCTTCTCATCTTGACCATAGCCGAGTGGGAATGAATATCCAGATGAGGCATATTTGAGAGACTGTGCTTTTATTTTGGAAGTGGGGTAATAGGCAGAGACCTAACATTTATTGTATAATGACTTGATTCTATGTACTATATTATATATTTTCTTCTGTTATTAATTCATATAAAAATTCTATGATGTAGGTAAGTGTATATTTCCATTTTGTATAACAGGCTCAGAAGTTAAATAATTTCCTCAAATTATTTCACTGATGAATTCTCCCAAACGTTTAAGAATACCTGTACTTCTCAAACTTCCAAAAAATAGAAGAGGATTGAACACTTCCAAACTTGTTTTATGAACCTAGAATTATCCTGACACCAAAACCAGACAAGGACATTACAAGAAAAGAAAACTACAGGCCAGCATCTCTGATGAAGATAGATGCAAAAATCCTCATCCAAATGTTAGCAAACCAAATTCATAAGCACATTAAATGGATCGTATACCATGATCAAGTGGGATTTATTCCAGGCATGCTAGCATGCATGGTTCAGTATCTGCAGATCAATTAGTGTGATACACCACATTAATAAAGTAAAGGATAAAAATCATATGATCATCTCAGTAGATGCTGAGAAAATTTAACATCCATTTATGATAAAAACTCAACAAAGGGGACATAGAGGGAACATGCCTCAACAAAATAAAGGCTATATATGTCAAGCCAACAGCCAACATCATTCTCAATGGCAAAGAGCTGAAAGCATTTCCTCTAGGATCAGGAACAAGCAAGGATGCCCACTCTCACCAGTTTTATTCAACATAGTATTGGAAGTACTAGCCAGAGCAATTAGGCAAGAAAAAGAAATGAAAAGCACCCAAACTGGAAAGGAAGAAGTAAAACTGTCACTATTTGTGGATAACATGATTTTATATGTAGAAAACCCTAAAAAGAAATAAAAGCAAAAATAAACAAATGGGAGCTAATTAAACTTAAAAGCTTTTGCAAAACAAAGGAAACCATTGATAAAATAAAAAGACAACCTACAAAATGGGAGAAGATATTTTCAAATGATATGACCAACAAGGGATTAATATCCAAAATATATAAATAGTTCATACAACTCAATATCAAGGAAGAGGCAGAAGACCTGAATAGGCATTTTTCCAAAGAAGACATACAGATGGCTAGCAGGCATATGAAAAAATGCTCAACATTGCTGATTATTAGAGAAATGTGAATCAAAACCACAATGAGATATCACCTCACACACCCAGGATGACTGTCATCAAAAAGTGTACAAATAACAAATGTTGGAGAGGATATGGAGAAAAGGGAACCCTAGTGTGCTCTTGGTGGGAATGTAAATTGGAGAACAGTATGGGGATTCCCCCCCCCAAAAAAAAAATTAGAACTATCCTATCATCCAGCAAGCCACTTCTAGTTATGTATGCAAAGGAATTGAAAACAGGGTGAACACATGGCAGCTCTGAGAGTGCAAGGAAGCTCTGCACCCCTTCACTTAACCTTGCCTAAGCATCTTTTATCATAAACTGCCTCCTATTGGCCACAAAACTCAGCCCACGTGTCAACACTGGGAGTTTGGTGTCCATCTGCCATGATGCTTCAGTATGCACGTATGACCACTGCTCATACTGCTCTCATACGGAGAGCAGCCGAGATGGCAAGGTAGAAAGACCCTGAGCTCATCTCCTCTCAGGAGCACACCAAAATCAGTTTCCTGCAGAGCAACCATCAGTGAAAAAGAGTGGGACCTACCAGAAAAGATCTACAACTAAAGACATAAAGAAGGAACCACAACGAGACAGGTAGGAGGGATGGACTCACAGTATAATCATATCCCATACCCCCCAGGTGGGCAGCCCACAAATTAGAGGATAATTATATTGCAGAAGTTCTCCCACAGGAGTGAGAGTTCAGGGCCCCATGTCAGGCTCCCCAGCCTGGGGTTCTGGCACCAGGAATACAAGCCCCCAGAGCGTTTGGCTTTGAAGGCCAGCAGGGCTTAATTGCAGGAGCCCCACAGAGTGGGGGAAATAGAGACTTCACTCTTAAAGGGCACACACAAAATCCCATGTGCAGTGGGACCCAGGGCAAAAGCAGTAATTTGATAGGAGCCTGGACAAGACCCACCTACTGGTCTTGGAGAGTCTTCTGGAGAGGCCAGGAGCAGCTGCGGCTCACCCTGGAGACATGGACACTGGTGGCAGACATATTAGGGAACGCTCAAACACATGAACACTGTTGCTGGCTGCTGTCATCTTGGCTCATTAGCACCAAGACCTGGCCCCACTCAGCAACCTGTAGGGATCAGTGCTGGGGTGCCTCGGTCAAACAACTAACTGGGTGGGGACACAACCCCATCTATCAATAGACAGCCTGCCTAAAGACTTCCTGACCTCTAGACACACCCCTAGACACAGCCCTACCCACCAAAGGGCCAAGACCCAGCTCTAACCACCAGAGGACAGGCACCAGCCCTTCCTGCCAGGAAGCCTACGCTAGCCTCTAGACCAGCCTCACCCACCAGCAGAAGCAAGCCAGACCCTACCCTGGGACCAGCTGTGCCCTGGCCCTGACCACTAGCGGGCCAACACGACCTTCAGGACACCCCAGACCCCATACCCAACTGTTTCAGGAACTTGCCTCTCCCCTACTCCAGCAATCTGAAATGAGCTCTGGGATCCCTGGCCCTGCAGCCAGACTCCAGGAAGCAGTTCTGCTTGCCAGTAGTCCAGCACTAACCCCGGATCTGGCTTCACCTGCCAGTGTGTGGGCAACAGCTCTAGAGTCTTTGAGACCCTGACTCTGCCCACCAGTGAGCCAGCACTAGCTCTGGGGCCCCCGAGGGTTCTGCAACCAGCCAACTTGTGACCAGGCCCCACTAAACAGTAGCCAGCAGCATCTTCACAAGGCAGGGCCTGGCAACCAACTGGACTAGGGGGCAGCCAACTGGACTAGGGGCCAACCAAGCCTACCAGACTACCCACGTAGTTAGCCCACCATGACAGGAGGACCCACACAGCCCTTTTAGGGGGAACGCCTAGAGCATATAGCTTAGGTGATGAGGGGCGGGGGGAGTGTACTGCTAGGACACAACGGATCTCCTACAGAAGGCTACTTCTCCAATGTGGAGAAACATAACCTACCTACCACATACATAAAAATACAAAGAGCAGCTTAGACAAAATGAGGCAGCAGAGGACTATGTTCTAGAAAGGAACAAGCTATAACCCCAGAAGAAGAACTAAGTGAAGATAGGCAGTCTACGTGTAAAAGAGTTCAGAGTAATGATCATAAAGATGATCAAAGAACTTGGGAGGAGAATGGATGCACAGAGTGAGAAGTTTTTAACAAAGAGTTAGGAAATATAAAGAACAGCAGAGGTGAAGAATACAATAACTGAAATAAAAAATATGCTAGAATGAATCAATAGTAGACTAAATGATACAGAAGAACAGATCAGTGAGCTGGAAGAGAGAGTAGTGGAAATCACTGCCACTGAATAGAAAAAAAAGAATGAAGAAATTAGGACAGTTTAAGAGACCTCTGGGACAACATGAAGCACACTAATATTCACATTATAGGGGTCTCGGAAGGAGAAGAGAGAGAGAAAAGGAAAGAGAACGTATTTGAAGACGTAATAGCTGAAAATGTCCTTAATCTGGAAAAGGAAACAGTTACCCAAGTCCAGGAAGCGCAGAGAGCCCTGTTCCAGATTAACCCAAAGAGGAACCTGCTGAGACACATAGTAATCAAAATGACACAAATTAAAGATAAAGTGAGTATTAAAAGCAGCAAGGGGAATGCAACAAATAACATACAAGGGAACTTCCGTAAAACTATCAGCTGATTTTTCAGCAGAAACTCTGCAGGCCAGAGGGTAGTGGCACGGTATATTTAAAAGTGATGAAAGGGAAAAACCTGTGACCAAGAATACTTTACCCAGCAAGGCTCTCAGTCAGGGTTGATTTAAAATCAAAAGGTTTACAGACAAGCAAAAGCTAAAAGAATTCAGCACCACCAAACCAGCTTTACAACAAATGGTAAAGGAACTTCTCTAGGTGAAAAAGAAAAGGCCACAACAAGAATACAAGAAAATTATGAAATGAAAAAGCTTACCAGTAAAGGCAAACGTACTGTAAAGGTAGGAAATCATCTACACACAAAGCTAGTAAGGAGGTTAAAAGACAAAAGTAGTAAAATCATCTGTATCCACAATAAGCAGTGAAGGGATACACAAAACAATTAGATGTAAAATAAGATAAAGACAGTAATCGTGAGGGGAGGAGGGTACAAATGCAGGGTTTTAAAAATGCATTTGAAATTAAGAGATCAGCAACTTAATATACTGTTACACAGAAACCTCATGGTAACCACAAACCAAAAATCTATAATATATATACACACAAAAAAGAAAAAGGAATCCAAACATAATACTAAGATTAGTCATCAAATCACAAGAGATGAGAAAAAATGAAGAAAGGGGGGGGGAAGGTCTACCAAAATGGCAATAAGAACATACATATTGCTAATTCTCTTAAGTGTAAACAGACTAAATGCTCCAACCAAAGACATAGAGTGGCTTCATGGATACAATAACAAGACTCATATATATGGTGTCTACAAAAGACTCACTGCAGATGTAGAGATACATACAGACTGAAAGGAAGGGCATGAAGAAAGATATTCCATACAAATGGAAATCAAAAGAAAGCTATATAAGTATAGCAGTACTTATATCAGACAAAATAGACTTTAAATAAAGACTGTCACGAGAGACAAAGAAGGACACTACATAATGATCAAAGGGTCAATCCAAGAAGAAGATATAACAGTTGTAAATATATATGCACCCAACATTGGAGCACCTCAATGTATAAGGCAAATATTAACAGACATAAAAGGAGAAATCAATAGTAACACAATAATAGGAGGGGAGTTTAACACCCCACTTATTACATCAGTGGACAGATCATCTAGACAGAAAATCAATAAGGAGACATAGGCCTTAAATAACACATTAGACTAAATGGACTTAATTAATTTATAGAGAGCATTCTATCCGGAAAGCAGCAGAATGCATATTCTTTTCAAGTGCATGTGGAACTTTCTCCAGGATAGATGACTTGCTAGGCCACAAAACAAGCCTTGGTAAATTTAAGAAAATTGAAATCGTATCAGACATCTTTTCTGACCACAAGGCTATGAAAGTAGAAATCAACTACAAGGGAAAAACCTGCAAAAAACACAAACACATTGGAGGCAAAACGGTATGCTACTAAACAACCAATGGATCACTAAAGAAATCAAAGGAAATGAAAACAGTATTTCAAGGAGATATCTGCATTTTTTTTGGCGGGGGGAATTGAACCTGGCCCATGGCAGTGAAAGCCTTGAATCCTAACCACTAGGCCACCAGGGAACTCCCCTGCATTTCTGTGTTCGTTGCAGCATTATTCACTATAGCCAAGATGTAGAAACAACCTAACCTGCCCTCAATGAATGGATAAAGAAAATATTGTATACATACATGATGGAATATTATTCGACCATGAAAAAGGTGAACATCTTACCATTTGTGACAAAATGGATGGACCTTGAGGACATTATGCTAAGTGAAATAAGCCAGACAGAGAAAGACAAGTATTCTATGATCCTGATGACATGTGGAATCTAAAAAAGTCAAATTCACAGAAAGAAGGGTTGTTACCAGAGTCTGGGGGACAGGAGAAAAGGGGAGATGTTGGTCAAAGATTATGAACTTGAAGCTATAATATGAATGAGTTCTGGGTATCTAATATATAGCATAGTTATTATAGTTAATAATACTCTCCTGTATAATTGAAATTTGCTAAGAGATCTTTGATGTTCTCACCACAAAAAAGAAATGGTAATTATGTGACATGATGCAGGTGTTAGCTAATGCTAAGGTTGTGATTATTTTGCAATTTAAAAAAAGTGGGTATATATCTCCATTTTATGGAAAAGGCTTAGATGTTAAATAATTTTCTCAAGGACATAGCCAGTTTTCACTGCATCATTCTTCTCAGTCCTTCCTTCTCAGCATCTGAAAACGTGTTGAAAAGGTGCATGGTTCTAATCCTCAAAACTTAAAACTTTGGGGTGTTGCTGAGGTTCTCTTCACCAACCTCACACTGTTTCTCTTTCCATAACTGTTGTTACTTCTATTCTCGTCTTTCTTCACTTCTTTTTGTTTTCTGTCTTTGGTATGTTTGGCTTTTCTGTAAGAAAAGATATCAGTTGGTGGTCTGTGCTGGTGTTCAGTGGGCAGCTGCTTCTCTGCCTCAAATGGAAAAAAGAAAAGGTGTCTTTGTGACAACTTGTGTTTTTGGAGCTTTCCCAGAAGTCTGAGGATGCTAGAATGCTGGATTTTGAATAGGAAAGATTGATTGGATTTTTTGGTTCTTTCTTATCATATCAAGGGTGCTTTACCCATCTGAAACACTGGCTTGGTTTTGTTTTTTTTTTTTTTTCCCCAGCTAGAAATGAATGAAGAGTAAATAATACCCATCTAAGTCACTATGAATATTTAAATTATGATATTTGAAATATTTATTTCCCTTGAACTATAATGTGGTGTGAGTATGTTATAGCATAGGACTTTGTGGTACGTGATGAAAATATATTTTAACCATCAAATCCAACCCTAATGGATTTTAGATATTTTCATCTGACATTTTATTTTAGATGTTTGCATTTTTGTCTTAGAATGGAATTAAAATTTCAGAATTTTAGATCTATAATCATTTTATATATTGGGGAAGTATAGCTTCCTGTGTCCTCTTCCCAGGGTTACATGCTAGCTTTATTACCTAGATTTCCTGATATGGTGGAGGACTTTTTCTTTGAAACATTATGGTTACTGTCATGTAGGAATAGTTTTTCAGAGTTTATTTTCTGCTGTTAGAAGTCAGTTTCAAATGAGAGTTTTTTAAGTGTACAGAGTTAATGATGGTTGAATAGAAGGATTCAGTTATAAAAGATTTTGCTTCCTTCTTTACTAGAGATAATTTACAATGTTTTGTTTTGTTTTTGCTCTTTCTCTTCAAAACAGGTACCAAAGAAAAGTGAGGTGTACATTTAAAAAAATATTTTTGTTTGTGTTTCTTATTTTTAAAAAAACTTTTTAACCTTATTACTAAGTAATAGTAAAGGTATTGCTTATATCTTTTTAACCTTATGTATGGGTAGGACTTTGGAATAAGATATTGAGACTTACTCAGTGGCCATGGAAATACTCCATGTAGATACACTGTGATTATCTTCTAGTAAACACTATGGATGGCAAACCAGTTTTTTGGTAAATTGAATTGAAGGTGGTCAAGGGCCTTACTCATCTAGAAGACCTAGCTTTAACTTCCAGCTCAGCATTTATTGGTAACTGTGTACAAATCACTAACCTTTTGACATTCAGTTTTTTGGTTTATAAGTTGGGGGTGATAAAGTCTAGCCACCTTCATGGAATTCCATTTAATTAAAATACCTTTTTTTGGTTTGCATGTGTAAGTGCTTTATAAATGATAGTATACCATAACATGGGGATTTTTACTGACACTGTCATCCAGAGGAGGTATATTTAGAATCAATGATGTGACTTTATAGAAGTAAGAGATGGAGACAAAATTAAAGTACCAAGCGTTATGCTGGATGCTTTCAGGTCTGTTACTTCCCTTGATTCTCACAACTACTTTAAGAGTGAATATAATATTATTAATCCCTGTTTTGTAAATGAGAAAATGAAGGCTCACAGTGTCATAAGTTATGTATATAAAATCATCTACCCTCACTAGTGATGAAACCGCTATTCAAACCCAGCTTTGTCTGTAACTCCAAATCCTATACTTTGTTTAGTATTGTATGTGGTTGGAGAAGGGAAGTAGTGATAGTATCAAAAAATGAAATTTAAGTGTATACATTTCATGTAAAGAGTAGGATTTATATAAACTATTACAAAGTATAAAATAGCATATCTGGACTTTTCTGTTTCATTAATTAGAAATTTACCTTGATGAAATTTTGGCATTGGTTATTTCATTGAATATAATTAAAGATACAAAGTTGAAATCAGTATAATGTCTTGTATATTCTAAATAATATTTAGTATATTAGCTGTCAGTGTTTTTCGTTTCGTTCCTTAGATGAATTTCTAAAGCTTTATATAAATGAAAGTAGGAGTCAGATTTAGTCTATATGTCCCCCCAAAATTGCAACTTAACGAAATTCTGTGTTGAATATTTTTGAAAAAGCGAAGAACGTACTTGTTCTCTTTATAAATTTGAAGGCTTAAATGATTTCATGTGTAAGTGGGGTATACTTCTTGATGTATTTGCAATTTAAAAGCCCTTGAGAACTGTAACAGAACCATTCTTTTGTTTTTATTAGGTGTTAGATAAACCCAGTCGGCTAACGGAAAAGGAACTTGCTGAGGCTGCAAGCAAGTGGGCTGCTGAAAAGCTAGAGAAGGCAGATGAAAGTAACTTACCTGAAATTTCTGAGTATGAGGTAAGGCAAAATTTCTTCTTTATGTTTCACATCTGAGAGTTTTGCCTGGATTTTAAATTATTGATGAAAATTTTAGTTCTAGTGTTTTAAAGTATATTTGGGGAAAATGTCCTCATGGATTATTAAATTTTACCACACACAATAATAGAATGAATATAAATGACTCTGAATTCAGTAATTACACTATGTCTGAATGTCTCTAGTAGTTTAGAAGTGTAAGAATAGTATAAATATGGAGTATAAGGAAAATGCAATATTTATATCCTTCTTTTGTGAGCTTTTAAAAGTATTTCTAGAAATCATGCTAAGCCACTAGTCATAAATCAGTGAATTCAGAACAAAAATCTAATTAAACCTTTGATCTTGGGCTATATTTATATTGCATGTTATATTCTATGCAAATTATCTCATAAATATTCCAAGAAATGCAATTATGCATTATTTGGTCTACCTGTACTTTTTGATGAGTCTTGAGTACCAAAAAATGAGAACATTTTTGGGTCCACAGAATACTCTTTATAGAATGTTTTCATTAAAATATTTGAAAATGAACTGAAAAATTTCTCTATAACCTGTAATAGAGGGAAATACAGATATTTTGTGGGCCAAGTTAAGCTTCTAGATTTAAAATTTGTTACTAGAGGAATTATTTTGACCTGGCAGAGAATATAAAAATCTCTGTACGATGACAAATTATGTATATTCGGAGGAGATTTCTCACTTTACAATATATTTTTGGTTGCCTTTTAAGGAAGGTCCTTTGATAAAACAGATCAAGCATTAGAATTCGATGTACAAATTGTATACCTACATACATCTTAATACACTATGAAAAGATCCTTTCCAAAATTACTAATGTACACTGCTCATAGAAAGTACAAACCAGTACAAACCCTATCAGTACTCAGAAATAGAGCCTTTCTTTTTTAAAATGCTGATCTGTCATTTAGCTATCAGTTGTTCTTAAATAGGTCAAGGTTTCCTTGTTACTGTAGCTATAATAATAGATATTTACGTGTATTTTCAAGTAAATATATAAATATATCAAGCTGTCCTTCTTTGGTACCTTTCTAGCACTATTTAAAAGCGTGAACAATACACTAATACATTAATAGGGTCAGTTTGCCTATTTTCCTTAATAATTTAGAATAATGGTTTTTATATTAATAATAGAAATATGTGCTTTAAAATTGCTAATTTGGACAGCTGATAATTTTTCTCAGAGTACTTAAACCAAAAACTTCCAAAAATACTTAATTTTTTGTTTCCTAAATCTTCAATTAGCAAAGCTTTATTAAGATACATTCTTTCTCCCCTCTCATCATTTTTGATATCTCTTAATTTAAAAAAAAATATCTCATTATCCACCTTTTCCAGATTTTAAATATTCTATTTATAGTCTTTTTTCATTGCTTGACTGGATTTTGACTCTGAATAGTCAGTGATATTGGGTCTAGAAAGACTTTTTTTTCAGGCTTCTTGTTTTTTCTCTAAAATATGCCCAGAATTTGCTAGGTTTTGAATTAATGAGAAGTCAGTAATCCTAAAAATCTATATGTGGGTCATAGGTCAGACATGATTTTTTGTTGGACCAAAGGCAAGGTGAGAACAGGGTTGAGATTACTTGAGTATGTTTGTTAGTTGGTGTGCATCATGAGTGTTGAGCAGCATTATCAATCTTGTAGCATCTAAATGTTCTTCAAGTTACATTGATACTTTTCCATACTGGAGATAAAGCAGTTGAGAAATTCTTAACGATACTCTGTCTTTTGGGCACAGATAGTCACATTTGTTTTTGGGTAGTTTTTAAATAGTTGCTCATTTCAGTGATCTATGTTTTATGAGAAATAAACTTTTTGAGAATTTTGACTTTGGTTCTATAAACTCCTTTCTGATTTGAAAGAATAAGGTGGAAGGAAAAAAGGACTTTGATGCTGTGGAAGAGTTTGGCATAGTGGTGTGTGTGTGTGTGTGTGTGTGTGTGTGTGTGTGTGTGTGTGTGTGTTTAAATCTGATTGTGACAATCTTTATATTAGCTGTTGAATAGAGAGGAGATTAAATATTTAAGTTTCCAGTTTATCTTCTCTTGCTGTCATCAATATAGTTTTAAGCAATTTGGTTGGGAGACCATGTAGTTTATAGAGAGTCCAGTGAAATTGAAGGTAAATTCAGTGATATGTTTAAATATTCAGGAATATTATAGTTCATTCTTCTGTAACAGTTTGCATACATTTACCTTTTGGACTCTAATAGAGAATTTCCCAAAGTATTTGATAGAATGATAATTCTGAAGGGTCTTAGTGGTCTGAGGAAGAACAAAAAAGATTCTGTTAGCCCCCTTACATTTGGGAAATGCTAGATTTAAAAGAGTAGGTTGATTTTGGCACTTCAGCACTTTTCAGAGATTTTAATATGTTAATATGCTCATCAGTGGTCTGTGACAGGAGGATGAATAATAAAGTTTGCATAATTTATCAAATTTTTGGCTTGAATTTTTTTTCACAGTGCTAATTTTAGGATTAGTGTTTTAAGGCATGTATTTTCAGAAAATAATACTATACTGGCTTTCTCATAGTTTATTTAAATTCACTAAATATTCATTCTGTGTCTGTTTGTGTCAAACACTGCATTAGAGACATCATCTTAGCTTTCAAAGAGCTTGCAGTCAAGTTTGGTAGAGATATAATTTACTATCTGTAAATATATGGCCATGAGAGTTTTGCTTTTGGCTATCAAAATGAAAAGCAAATTATTCAGAGATTATTAGAATGTCGCAGTAGAGCAGGTTGTTGCTTCTTGCTGCAGAAGAAAAATTTTAAATGTTTCTTATTTAAATGTGAAAATGTGAATTATGTTGTTTCCATGTATCAGGTGTTATTTTCCGCTTACCCTGTCCCTAGTGAAGTATGCCCAAGTTCCATGGCCCTCTTTCAAATTCAGATCCATTCAGTGAAATCAATAGTGCTCGAGATAATAAGACTCAATATCTTTCTTGATTCCACTTTTCTTCCTTTCCTGTTGTAAAGTTTTTTGCCACTATTTCACTGATGACCTTATATTGCCTTTATTAAAAATTTCTTTTACTTGTCTAGTTATTTAGATAGATAGATAGATAGAATGTATCTCATGTCTTGTTTTCCCTCCAGTACCTTGGATAATATATATCTAATGAACTAAACTAAATTTAATTACTAATAAGCTCTTTTTTTCCAGTTTTACTGAAATGTAATTGACATACAGCACTGTATAAGTTTAAGGTGTACAGCATAATGAATTGACTTACATATATTGTGAAATGATTATCACAGTAAGTTTAGTTAATATCCATTGTCTCATATAAACACCACAAAAAAGAAAAATATTTTTTTCCTTGTGATGAGAACTCTTAGGATTTACTCTCTTGTCAACTTTCAAATACACCATACAGCATTGTTAACTATAAACACCATGTTGTACATTACGTCCTCAGTACTTATTTATCTTATAACTGGAAGTTTGTACCTTTTGACCACCTTCATCCAATTCCCACCCCACTACTCCCCAGCCCTCACCTCTGGTAACCATGGATATGATCTCTTTTTCTATGAGTTTTTAAAACAATTCCATATATAAGTGAGATCATACAGTTTTTGTCTCTCTCTGTCTGGCTTATATCACTTACCATGGTGCACTCAAGGTCCATCCATGTTGTTGCAAATGGCAGAATTTCTTTCTTTTATGGCTGAATAATATTTTATTGTGCATGTAACTTCTTTGTCTGTGTATCAGTTGATTGATACTTAGGTTGCTTCTGTATCTTGGCTATTGTAAATTATGCAGCTATGAACATTGGGGTGCATGTACGTTTTCGAGTTAGTGTTTTCATTTTCTTCAAATATATACCCAGATGTGGAATTGCTGGATCATATGGTAGTTCTCTTTTTAATTTTTTGAGGAATCTCATACTGTTTTCTGTAGCGACTGTACCAATTCACAATCCCACCAACAGTGCACAAAGGTTCCCTTTTCTCCACATCCTCCCAGCATTTGTTACATCTTGTCCTTTTGAGGCTGGTCATTCTAAGAGGTGTGAGGTGATATTTCATTGTGGTGTTGATTTGCATTTCCCTAATGATTAGGGATGTTGAGCACCTTTTCATGTACCTGTAGGCCATTCGTGTATCTTCTTTGGAAAAATTTATATTCAGGTCCTTTGCCCATTTTTTAATCGTATTATTTGGTTTTGTGTGGGGTTTTTTTTGTTTTTTTTGCTATTGAGTTGTATGAGTTCTTTATTTTGGATATTAACTCTTTGTCCACATATATGATTTGCAAATATTTTTTCCCATTCTGTAGTTTGTCTTTCATTTTGTTAATCATTTCTTTTGCTGTGCAGAAGGTTCATAGTTTGATATAATGTCACTTGTTTATTTTTTATTTTGTTGCTTGTGTTTTAGATGTCATATCTAAAAAGTCATTGCCAAGACCCATATCAAGGAACTCTCTTTCCTGTTTTCTTGTAGGAGTTTTATGGTTTCCAGTCTTACATTTAAGTCTTTAGTGCATTTTGAGTCAATTTTTGTGAATAGTGTATGTTAGGGCTCTAGTTTCCTTCTTTGACATGTGAATAACCTGATTTCTTCAGCACCATTTATTGGAGAAACTTTCTTTTCTCCGTTGAGTATTCTGGCCTCCTCTGTGAAATATTAGTTGGCCATATATGCATGGGTTTATTTCAGGACTTTCAGTTCTGTTCCATTTGGCCTATGTGTCTCTTTTTATGCTGGTATCATACTGTTTTGATTACTGTAACTAATGAGCTCTTTTAGTGTCAATTCAAGTTATTTCTCTCTTCGTTACTTGCCTTTTATTTTCCCAAAACTCATCTACTCTGATGTGTTTATTATGCTCATCAATTTATATTTTTGTATGTAGGTCTAGAATTATGATGAAGCTTGAAGTTCCTATTTTGAGTGTGTTTTAATAACTTTTTGTTTTGTTTGTTTTGCATTGACCTAACTAAGATGGAATCTAGTGGCAGAATTATTTTGACTGTGGGGTAGTCAGAACACAGTATAAATAATCTTTCTTGACATCATCTGAAATGAACTGTTGTCTGTCTAGTGTTAGAAACCATATACTGATATTGTGATTTATTTCTTAAATTATTTTTTGTTGTAGTATAATACATATAACATAAAACTTCCATCTTAACTGGTTTTTTTTTTTTTTTTACGTTCCACATCACTTTTATTGCACAGTGGATAGATAATAAAACAATCTTTTTTTAAAAGGATACTTACACCAAACAACCATGGGGAGTACGGGGATATACATTCCCAAATGCAAAGAGGAAAAAGGAGACAGTTAACATGACTTTTTCCAGAAGCCAGAATGAGCCCCAGAGTTTTGCCACAGTAAGACTAGTGGTACATAGTTTGATATGGTCACATTTAGCCAGTTTATTGGTATAGTGTCAGCAGTTGGGAAAAAAAGAACTACGCAATGGAAACCTTAATGCTCAAAGAACCATTAGGTGGCAGTAGGGACACAGGTATCTTTTTTTTTTTTTATACAGCAGGTTCTTATTAGTTATCCATTTTATACATATTAGTGTCTACATGTCAATCCCAATCTCCCAATTCATCCCACCATCACACACCCCGCCCCCACCGCTTTCCCCCTTGGGGTCCATACGTTTGTTTTGTACATCTGTGTCTCAATTTCTGCCCTGCAAAACCAGTTCATCTGTACCATTTTTTGAGGTTACATATATGCGTTAATATACGATATTTGTTTTTCTCTTTCTGACTTACTTCACTCTGTATGACAGTCTCTAGATTCATCCACGTCTCTACAAATGACCCAATTTTGTTCCTTTTTATGGCTGAGTAATATTCCATTGCATATATATACCACATCTTCTTTATCCATTCGTCTGTTGATGGGCATTTAGGTTGCTTCCATGACCTGGCTATTGTAAATAGTGCTGCAATGAAAACTGGGGGAGCATGTGTCTTTTTGAATTATGTTTTTCTCTGGGTATATATGCCCAGTAGTGGGATTGCTGGGTCATACGGTAATTCTAGTTTTAGTTTTTTAAGGAACCTCCATACTGTTCTCCATAGTGGCTGTATCAATTTACATTCCCACCAAAAGTGCAAGAGGGTTCCCTTTTCTCCACACCCTCTCAAGCATTTGTTGTTTGTAGATTTTCTGATGATGCCCATTCTAACTGGTGTGAGGTGATACCTCATTGTAGTTTTGATTTGCATTTCTCTAATGATTAGTGATGTTGAGCAGCTTTTCATGTTCTTCTTGGCCATCTGTATGTCTTCTTGGGAGAAATGTCTATTTATGTCTTCTGCCCATTTTTGGATTGGCTTGTTTGTTTTTTTAATATTGAGCTGCATGAGCTATTTATATATTTTGGAGATTAATCCTTTGTCCGTTAATTCGTTTGCAAATACTTTCTCCCATTGTGAGGGTTGTCTTTTCGTCTTGTTTATGGTTTCCTTTGCTGTGCAAAAGCTTTGGTTTCGTTAGGTCCCATTTGTTTATTTTTGTTTTTATTTCCATTACTCTAGGAGGTGGATCAAAAAAGATCTGGCTGTGATTTATGTCAAAGAGTGTTATTCCTGTGTTTTCCTCTAAGAGTTTTATAGTGTCCAGTCTTACATTTAGGTCTCTAATCCATTTTGAGTTTATTTTTGTGTATGGTACTAGGGAGTGTTCTAATTTCATTCTTTTACATGTAGCTGTCCAGCTTTCCCAGCACCACTTACTGAAGAAAGTGTCTTTTCTCTTGTATATCCTTGCCTCCTTTGTCATAGATGAGTTGAGCATAGGTGCATGGGTTTATCTCTGGGCTTTCTATCCTGTTCCATTGATCTATATTTCTGTTTTTGTACCAGTACCATACTCTCTTGATTACTGTAGCTTTGTAGTATAGTCTGAAGTCAGGAAGTCTGATTGCTCCAGCTCCATTTTTCTCCCTCAAGACTGCTTTGGCTATTTGGGGTCTTTTGTGTCTCCATACAAATTTTAAGATTTTTTTGTTCTAGTTCTGTAAAATATGCCATTGGTAATTTGCTAGGGATTGCACTGAATCTGTAGATTGCTTTGGGTAGTATAGTCATTTTCACAATGTTGATTCTTCCAATCCAAGAACGTGGTATATCTCTCCATCTGTTGGTATCATCTTTAATTTTCTTAATCAGTGTCTTATAGTTTTCTGCATACAGGTCTTTTGTCTCCCTAGGTAGGTTTATTCCTAGGTATTTTAATCTTTTTGTTGCAATGGTAAATGGGAGTGTTTCCTTAATTTCTCTTTCAGATTTTTCATCATTAGTGTATAGGAATGCAAGCGATTTCTGTGCAATAATTTTTTATCCTGCAACTTTACCAAATTCATTGATTAGCTCTAGTAGTTTTCTGGTGGCATCTTTAGGATTCTCTATGTATAGTATCATGTCATCTGCAATCAGTGACAGTTTCACTTCTTCTTTTCCAATTTGTATTCCTTTTGTTTCTTTTTCTTCTCTGATTGCCGTGGCTAAGACTTCCAAAACTATGTTGAATAACAGTGGTGAGAGTGGACATCCTTGTCTCGTTCCTGATCTTAGAGGAAATGCTTTCAGTTTTTCACCATTGAGAATGATGTTTGCTGTGGGTTTGTCGTATGTGGCCTTTACTATGTTGAGGTAGGTTCCCTTTGTGCCCACTTTTTGGAGAGTTCTAATCATAAATCGGTGTTGAATTTTGTCAGAAGCTTTTTCTGCATCTATTGAGATGATCATATGGTTTTTCTCCTTCAATTTGTTAATATGGTGTATCACATTGATTGCTTTGCCTATATTGAAGAATCCTTGCATCCCTGGGATAAATCCCACTTGATCATGGTGTGTGATCCTTTTAATGTGTTGTTGGATTCTATTTGCTAGTATTTTGTTGAGAATTTTTGCATCTATATTCATCAGTGATATTGGTCTGTAATTTTCTTTTTCTGTGGTATCTTTGTCTGGTTTTGGCATCAGGGTGATTGTGGCCTCATAGAATGAGTTTGGGAGTGTTCCTTCCTCTGCAGTTTTTTGAAAGAGTTTGAGAAGGATGGGTGTTAGCTCTTCTCTAAACGTTTGATAGAATTCACCTATGAAGCCATCTGGTCCTGGACTTTTGTTTGTTGGAAGATTTTTAATCACAGTTTCAATTTCATTACTTGTGATTGGTCTGTTCACATTTTCTATTTCTTCCTGGTTCAGTCTTGGAAGGTTATACCTTTCTAAAAATTTGTCCATTTCTTCCAGGTTATCCATTTTATGGGCATAGAGTTGCTTGTAGTAGTCTCTTCGGATGCTTTGTATTTCTGTGGTGTCTGTTGTAACTTCTCCTTTTTCATTTCTAATTTTATTGATTTGAGTCCTCTCCCTCTTTTTCTTGATGAGTCTGGCTAATGGTTTATCAATTTTGTTTATCTTCTCCAAGAACCAGCTTTTAGTTTTATTGAGCTTTACTATTGTTTTCTTGGTTTCTATTTCATTTATTTCTGCTCTGATCTTTATGATTTCTTTCCTTCTGCTAACTTTGGGTTTTGTTTGTTCTTCTTTCTCTAGTTCCTTTAGGTGTAAGTTTAGATTGTTTATGTGAGATTTTTCTTGTTTCTTGAGGTAGGCTTGTATTGCTATAAACTTCCTTCTTAGAACTGCTTTTGCTGCATCCTATAGGTTTTGGATTGTCATGTTTTCATTGTCATTTGTCTGTAGGTATTTTTTGATTTCCTCTTTGATTTCTTTAGTGATCTCTTGGTTATTTAATAACGTATTGTTTAGCCTCCTTGTGTTTGTATTTTTTACGTTTTTTTCCCCGTAATTGATTTCTAACCTCATAGCGTTGTGGTCAGAAAAGATGCTTGATATGATTTCAGTTTTCTTAAATTTACTGAGGCTTGATTTGTGACCCAAGATGTGATCTATCATGGAGAATGTTCTATGTGCACCTGAGAAGAAAGTGTAATCTGCTGTTTTTGGATGGAATGTCCTATAAATATCAATTAAATCTATCTGGTCTATTGTGTCATTTAAGGCTCATCTTAACCATTTTAAGTGTATAGTTCAGTGGTATTAAATACATTCACATTATTATGCACATCACCACCCTCCATCCCCTTAACTCTTTTCACCTGTAAAACTGAAACTCTACACCAATTAAACAACAACTCTCCAAAGCAATTTTATCAGTTTATTCTCTCCCTCCCTCAGTCCCTGGCAACCACTATTATGCTTTCTGTCATTATGATTTTAACTACTTT
The DNA here is from genome assembly GCF_963455315.2 of Globicephala melas. Taxonomy (NCBI): domain Eukaryota; kingdom Metazoa; phylum Chordata; class Mammalia; order Artiodactyla; family Delphinidae; genus Globicephala; species Globicephala melas. Next base: position 69,355,653 of record NC_083323.1, on the reverse strand, counting down.
AAGTACTTAAGTGGAATCATATAGTATTTTTTTTGTGTGACTGGCTTATTTCATTATGCATAGTGTCTTCTAGGTTCATCCATGTAGTAGCATATTGTAGAATTTCCTGTTTCTTTTAAAAGGCTGAGTAATATTCCACTGTGTATGTGTGTACTATATTGTGTGTGTGTGTGTGTGTGTGTGTGTTAAATGCTTTATATTATTTAGAATTCCTTAGTGGATTTTTAAATAGGTTTAAAAGATACTTTAGTGATATTTTGGGAAATTGATTGGGGTTTTTGGATGGGCTAGGAGTACATTCTTTTTTTAAAAATTTTTTTACAGTAAGTCCTTGTTGGTTATCTATTTTAAGTATAGCAGTGTGTGTGTGTACTGCATTTTGTTTTCTTTTCATTGGTATGTTGTGTTTTCATTTTCATTCATCTCTAAGTATTTCTTACTTTCCCTTGTGATTTTTCTTTGTTTGTTTAAAAGTACATTAATTTCCAGAATTTTGTGAATTTTCCAGATTTTTCTTTTTAAATCTGTTGAGACTTAATATGTGCCCCAATACAGGGAAATGTTCCATGTGCACTTGAGAAGAATGTATACTCTGTTGAAGTTTGGTGGATTGTTCTGTATATGTCTGTTAGATGTAGTTAGTGTATTGTGTTGCTTAAGCCCACTATTCCCTTACTTATTTCCTTACTTATTATTGTGAAACTGTTTATTTCTCCCTTCAGTTTTGTCAGGTTTTGTTTCATATATTTTTATAGTTTGTCATTAGGTGTGTAAATATTTGTAATTGTTATATCTTCTTGCTTTATTGAAACTTTTATTAATACATAATGTCCTTGTCTCTGGTAACCTTTTTTTATTTAGAGTTTATCTGTCTGATATTATTATAGCCACTCTTGCTCTCTTTTGTTTACTATGTGCATGGAATATCTTTTTTCCATCCTTTTAGTTTCCACCTGTTTGTGCCTTTGGGTCTCAAGTGAATCTCTTGTTGATAACATATTGTTGGATCATATGTTTTTATTCATTCTGCCAATTTCTGTCTTTGGACTGGAGAATTTAAACCATTTACACTTGAAAGTAATTACTGAGGAGGGACTTACTCCTGTCATTGTGCTATTTGTATTCTATATGCCCTGTAACTTTTTTGTTCTTCATTTCCTGCATTCAGGTCTTCTTTTGTTTTTAGTTGATTTTTTGTAGTGAAATGTTAAAATTTCTATCTTGTTTCCTTTTGTGTATATTTTATAGCTGTTTTCTTTATATATATTTTATATTTATAATATAATTATATTATATTATATTATATATTATATTATATTATATTATATATTATATATATAATATAATATTATATAATATAATTATATAATTATATAATTATATAATTATATTATATATTATATAATATATAATATTATATAATTATATATAAAATTATATAATTATATTATATAATATATAATTATATAATATATATATATTATATTATATATTATATATTATATAATATATAATATAATATATTTTATATTTATAAAATATATTTTATATTTATATTTTATAGCTGTGGGTACAATGGAGAAGACATTTAACATCCTAAAATTGTAACACTAATTTAAATTTATACCAGCTTACCTGCAATAACATACAAAGCCTGTACTCCTTTACAGCTCTGTGTCTACCTCCTCATTTGTTGATGTTCCACAATTACATCGTTATACATTGTGTGCCGCCCCAAACCATAAACTAATAATTATTTTAAATACATTAGCATATTAAATTATCTAGAAAATAAGACTTGGAGTTATAAACCAACATTGCAGTGATACTAGTTTTTACACTAATAATTTTTTTCTTTAAATGTCATAGTCTCCTAAATCATGCTGCAAATAAAAAGTGCAGTTTCCAACTATTTACAGTAATACTAGCTGTTTTAACTATGCATTTAACTTCATTGAGCTCTTTATTCCTCCATACAGCTTCGAGTTACAATCTAGAGTCCTTTCATTTCACCTTGCAGGGCTTCCTTAAGCATTTCTTGCATGACAGATCTAGTATCATGAACTTCCTCAGCTTTTGTTTATCTGGGAATGTCTTAATTTCTCCCTCACTTATGAAGGACAGTTTTGGTGGATATAGCAGTCTTTGTTGGCAGTTTTTTCTTTTAACACTTTGAACATATCAGTCCACTGTCTTCTGGCCTCCAAAGTTTCTGATGAGAAATCTGCTTAATCTTAGTTGAAGACCCCTTGTATTGATGATGATGATTTCTTGCTGCTTTCAAGATTCTCCCTTTGTCTTTATCTTTAAAGTTTGATTATAATGTGCCTTTTGAGCTTCTTTGAGTTCATCTTGGGTTTTTTTGAGCTTCTTGGATGTTTATATTCATGTCTTTCATCAGATTTGGGAGTTTACAGCCATTATTCATTCAAGTATCTTCTCTGCCCCTTTCTCTCTCTCCTCCTTCTGAGATTCCCAGAAGGATGTATATATTAAGTGTATATTGGTCCACTTGATGGTGCTCCACAGATCCCTTAGGTTCTGTTCACTTTTCTTCAATCTTTTTTCTTTCTGTCCTTCAGGCAATAATTTCCTATTTCCTTGTCCTGTTTTTCAAGTTCACTGATTCTTTCTTCTGCCTTTGAATCCCTCTAGTGAATTTTTTATTGTAATTATTGGTCTTATTAGCTATGAAATTTCTTTTTCATTTCCTTTTAGGTTTTTTATTTCTTTATTGATATTTCTATTTTGTTCACACATTGCTTTCTTGGCTTTTCCCACAACTTTCTTTAGTTCTTTGTGCATCTTAGAGATGGTTATTTTAAAGTTTTTTCATCCAGTAGATCTGCCATTAGGTCTTTTTCAGGAGCAGTTTCTGTTGATTCATTTTTTTCTTTGAATGAGCAGTACTTTGCCGTTTCTTTGTATGATTTGTGATTTTTTTTGTTGAACACTGGGCATTTGAATCTAATAATGTGGTAACTCTGTAAGTCAGATTCCCCCTGTTCCCCTGGGCTTGCTGGGTTTGTTGTTGTTGTTGTTACTGTTTGTTTTTTATTGTTGGCTGTTTCTGTACTGAGGATCAGTCTGAGGTGTAAACAAAGTCTTCTCTGTTCTTTCTGAGCCTTTCCCTTGTTGTGCCCATTTACTTTCTAACTTCCCCCATGTATACAGTTTTTTTTTTTAACATTCTTATCTTTAATGTCTGGCTCCCAAAAGAGGAAGGTGTGAAAAATGAAGGGGGGAGGGTTCTGGTCCTTTATATCCCCTGGAAGTCACTTCAGTCAGAATAAGAGGGGCTTGCAACAGTCGGGGGAGGTATAATAATAATGGCTGTTCGCCTGTTTGTCTGCCCCTCTGATCAGAAGCAGCAATCAGTGATCGGAGCACAGTTCCCTGATATTTGAAGGATAGGGTACTTTTTCCCCAGTCCGACTCCCATAAGCAATGTGTAAGCTGCTCTAGGAACATGTACACAGCTTCCTGCCAAGTGGGTAGGGGTGGGAGATGGGCAGCTGCTACTGTGTGAAGAGCTGAATTTAACCTCAGTTTTACCACCCATGTCTTCCTCGGAAGGGACAAGACTTCAACAGAGTCCAGAGTTCCACAATAGTTAAATCAGACATTATGCCAGTGTAATTTTTTGTGTAGGTTGGGAGACAGATTGCTAGTGCTTCCTATTCTGCTGTCTTCCCAGAATCCTCTCCCCTTAAATGATTCGTATACTTTCAATTTAAATCCCTTAAGATATATAACTCAGACTTATAAAAACCAGGTTTTTTAAAAAAGTAGATTATGCATGCACATGTCAGAAATTCAAAAGGCATTGGAATAGGTACAGTGTCTTCTAAGTTATCCCTATTGAGACAGCCTCTTCTATCATTTTTTTCCCCATAGGTTATATCCCTCCAGAGATAGTGTGTTCATATATATGCATAAAGGTATATATACCCATGCTTCCCTCTTCCCTTTTGTTTTTGACACAACTGGCAGTATATTTATGGGGAATGACCTTCAGGACTTGCCAGGAGAAAAATTAGGATACATTATGCAGTATATTTAGACTGTTCTTATTCTTTTAAATGATTTCTTAGTATTCCATGGTTCTAGATAGTGCATAATTTACTTGATGGACGTTTAGGTTGTTTTCAATCATTTGCCACTAACGGCAACCATATCTTAGCATTCGTTGCTCATGTGTGTATCTGTAGATTAAGTTCCTACAGGTGAAGGTGCTTGGTGAAAGGGATATGTGGTACATTTTGATAAATATTGCCAAATTACTCTCTAAAGAGATTGTGGCAGTGTACAACACATTAGATGTTGGAATGCCACTGCTCTTACAGGTGAAAAATACCACTAATTAATATATATCTTGTGACTTCTGTAAACCTACTGCTGTTTGCTGCTACGTCAATCACAAAAACCGTAAGTTTTTTGATAAACTTGTGATAAGTACAGTTTTCTTATTTCCTCCTTCACCTCCCACCCAACTAAAATATACAACAGTAAAATATATTAGCTCAAACTTTACTCTTTCCAAGTTACTGCTTACTGCAGGCTCCATGAAGCCAAGAACTTTTGTCTGTTCTGTTCATTGATAGATCTAGTGTCACTTGAGCAGTGCTTGGCATTTATCATAGAATAAATTTTTGAGTAAACTAATGCATTGTAGTTAAATAATAGTTTTCCCTCATTTATTTAGTTTTCCTCTTTTCATCAAAAGTATTTTTAGAAAGTAAGATAATCGGCCTTGGGCTTTTTATGGGATCATTTACTCATTAATGAACTATTGCAGTATTGTTGAAGTAATAATTATTGCTGTTTGGAGTTGTTTTCTTTTCAGTTATTTCAATAAATTCTTAGGTTACAGGAGGCAGGGTATTTTTAACTTCTGAAGTAGAGTCCTTTTCTATGTTTCTGTGTAATATATTTGCTTATGTGTGTTCACACTTCTCACTTCCAGTTGGACTTTTTTCTTCTGTGTTTCTTATATAGATTGCTTAAGGAATAGTTACAGGACAAAACCTTCTAGCTCTGTCTTAATATAGTATGAAATATAATTTTGGAATGGAATAAACCTGGAGGCTTTGTCTTACCTAAGATTTAAAAAGTAGCCATCATTTCCTCTTTAATCCTCCTCACATAAGTTCATTATGCATAGCAAGATTGAAAGTGTTTCTTTTCTTAAGACAGGTTAAATTTAGCACTTTCTCTTGAGATAATCTGCCAATTGGTGCTTATATTCAGTCATCTAAAATGCTGTATGTCCTTTAAGAAAGTAATAAAAGATTTCTAATTCTTTTTAAAGGCGGGATCCACGGCACCATTGTTCATTGACCAGCCAGAAGAACCTGAGACAAATGCAACAGATGGCATAGAATTATTCGAAGACAGTCAGCTAACCAGTCGCTCTAAAGCAATAGCCTCAAAAACCAAAGAGATTGAACAGGTGAGAATCCAGTCTGCTTAAAGTATAAAATCTTTTGTTCCTGTCATTTTGTACACAGTAGTTACAGTAAATATTTATTGAATAAATATTTCATTTTGTCTTTTTCCATATGTGACCCTGAAATTACAATGTAAAAAATTCTAAAAAATGTTTGATTTGATTTCACAGTAATTTTGATCAGTTTGGTCCTCCACCCCTGCTTACTTTTTTTTCTCTTTTTAATAAAAAGCAAGCTTCTATTTTAGAGAATATTAATATTCTAGTTAGTGTGGAGCAATTAAAGAACTATTAAACTTAGAGATGGGTTGAAAAATATTAAATATACCAATATAATAGCAAATGTTAGTTTTGAATACTGGGATTACAGATGTTTCTTGATGGTTTTCATTATACTTTTAAGTATTTTTCAAATATTAAAGAAAAAATAAAGGATAGGTATTTAAATCTAATTTTAATGATGTCATTTTGAAAAGTCAGGGTCTTGTTTTTAATAGATTGAATAGATTGCTTAAGGAATAGTTATAGGACAAAACCTTCTATCTGTATCTTAATACAGTGTGAAATGTAATTTTGGAATAGAATAAGCCTAGAGGCTTTGTCTTACCTAAGATTTAAAAAGTAGCCATCATTTCCTCTTTAATCCTCCTCGCATATGCTCATTATGCATAGAAAAGTTGAAAGTGTTTCAATATGGAAATATTACCTGCTTTATAGGGTATTATCACTTTATGAGAATTAAATGAAGTAAATGAAATGTGAAAGGGCTTTCTAAAATGTGACATGTTGTACAGCTGTTTGTTTTTGATGTTGTTACTCTCTAGTGCCTTGAGTAAATGTCATTATATTGTTATATAATCTTCTAAAAACTGTTGGAAATTAAGAACAAAATTAAACCTTTTCTCAAGGCGCTGTCCATTTCCACATCAATTAAAATCTATTTCCCTTGGTTAAGTAGAAGATCTTATTTAAATCCTAGATATGATTGTGCAGCTTATATAGGAAAACGGTGACTGAGAAAATCCAGTTTAATTTGGTGATGTGAAAGGCAGATTGGTGCCTTTCAAGATATCAATTAAATGGGAGTAAATAAATGGTTTGCTCACTAGGTGTATCTTCCAGTACGAATATGAATATCATTGCCCTATATAAAATTACTGTCTTTTTACTCTGACTTATTTTTCTTTGTAGCTTTTTTTTTTCCCTACCATTTGACATATGTTTGCTTGTCTCCCTTCCATATGGAAGCTTCATGAGAGCAAGGACTTTGTTTTGTTTACTGCTTTATCTTCATTACCCAGAATAGCGATTGGCATGTAGTGGGCTCACAAGAAATATGTGTTGTATGAATAGTCACTGAGTCACTTGAAATCAGAGTGTGTCTTAACCTGACCACTTAACAGAGTGCCTAGGCCCAGCACTTAGTAAGTGCTTGATAAGTGATTGTTAAGTGAATGAATTATTTAATGTTATTTTTCTTTTTCACCTAAATTGCAGCTCTTTAAAGGAGAGGTTTTCTTAAGAATATAACTGGTAGAAAAACTTGACTGACTCCCCTGTTGGGAGGGAGTATTTTGGGTTGTTATTTATTAATATTTTTGTACTGTCTCCTCTTGTTATTAGTCATAGGTGATCTATTTGATCTTGAAAAGGTGGGTTACCAGTCAGAGGTAGAGCCTAGCTTAGCAGCACACACATAAAATTATTTAGTATGAAACCAGCGTTTGTATACTTTACAGACACCCATATATGTTTGACCTGTAAGTATGACTGTATTTCTGTTTTCATCTGTCCATTGTTCAAACACATGAAAAATCTGATACTAAAGTATATTGAACAAGGAAAGATGAACTAAAGAAAGAAAAATAACTCTAAAAGGTCATTACTGTATTCTGATGTACTAGAGAAGTAAAACCATTATAAAATAGAAAACTTAATGATGTTAAATATTGGAATGTAACTACTGTGTTGCTAGGGTACTTTGGTTTTCATATATTGACAAGAAAATCAAACCAGAATTCCTCAAAATGTCACAAAGCTAGTAAATAATGACATGTAATTATTTTATAAATCATGTCTTAATGTTACAGTGATTTTTGAAAATGAAAAAATTAGGTTTAAGGGGATTTCTCTCCAACATTTGCACATTTTATTTTTAGAGATTAAATACCAGATGGATAGGAATATTATAAAGGTTTGAGAAAGCTAGATGGTAGTTATTATACAGCTGTCTAGTAATTTATATTTTTCCATATGCTTGAAATATTGCATGATTTAAAAAATGAATAATAGCCCCCCCAAAAAGAGCCTGCATAGATGAGGCCAACAAATCAAACTTAGAATAATGTAGGAATGTAAATATTGGTGTTATAGCCAAGTTGCTTTTTCTCCCTGTTATGTCAAGTGCAATATGTTCAGATATCTTATAAATTTCCACATGTTTTTTGAGGGTTTATATAAATTAGGTCCTTCAGCCCTTGAATCCAAAGAAAGTCATTAACTTGAGGCAGTATTACAATATGTAATAAACTAAATCTTCAGGCCAAAATTTAATTTAATTCAGAGGGCCTACAAATGTGGCTTATTCGATGTTTAAGGGCACGCATATGGATATAGAGTGTATCAGAATCACTTCAATAAGAGCAGATTCATGTTCTTTGCCATATTATTGCCATCTCATTCCTGGACATATAAGAATTCGGTAGGGTAGAGGTACAGGTGTCTTTTGAAAAAGCTGCCAGCTTATAGTCGTATATGGTGGAGAACCACTGGTCTAAAATCCTTGAGCCAGAAGACATCAGATTGCATCTCTGAATATTATGTTGCTAGAGATCATTTGAATCATCTCACTTTTACATAAATATCTTTTAGTGGATATGATTCATTCTCTTGCTACAGCACATTTATCCTCCTTATGCTTTGGATCCTGTGGTGTATCTTTTCCCCCTATTTCCCCAGATTATCCCCTCTTACCCAGTTTGGGCCACCTTTTACATTCAAATACTGGAATATTTTCCTAGGCTTTCTGGCTTCTGAGCTTAGAAAGGCGAACTTCAGAATTTCTTCTGTCATTATGGTAATTCCTAGAGAGACTTAATCCACAAAAATATAGGTGATGAATTGGGAGATTGGGATTGACATATATACACTAATATGTATAAAATGGATAACTAATAAGAACCTACTGTATAAAAAATAAATAAAATTCTAAAATTCAAAAGAAATATATAGGTGATTCATATTCTGGTTCAGGTACTTGGCATTAACCCCTTGATCGTGATATATCTCTCAAGTCCTCACATCCTACTACTACTGAACTATTTGATTTGAAAGTGCATCCTACTCCTTGATATTTTACCAGTGAGGAATCTTGGCTTTTAACAAATTGTTACTTTGAATGAACGATGCAAATTGAAATCCTCCATTATTACATACCCTTCTTCCCTTTATTATACCTTGAGGGATAAAGCAATATTTACTTTAACTCTTTGGAATTCTCTTATTTAAGATTTGCAAAATCCCTCATAAATTTTGATAAAATTGTGCTTAGACATAGCCTGTCAGTGAGATCCTCTGTTTTCTTGGGGACCTGGCATCTAATGATATTTAAGTCTTCTTGTAATTTCCCACTGGCAAGATCTGGCTTTGATTGTTCTACCTTCCTCTTTCTTCAGATGGAATCAGATAATATGAGTAGATCTGGGGTGGGTACACACACACACACACACACACACACACACATATGTATATGTATACATACACAGACAAAAAATATGCATATGCATTGTTGGCCTAGCAGATCATATGACTAAGAGTGTCAGGTGGCTAAAATCCTCCTAAAGACCCAAGAAGTTGTAGAGAAGCAGGTGCCTAGTGAAGCAACTGTAAGGATAGTTGGCGTGTAACTGAAGTTTATTAGGATCTTTTGCTCTGCCGACTAGTCTTAAAAAAAAAGAACCTTTCATCTCTTCACTCTCAAGGCACCATGCTTATATTGTAATTCTCTGCTTTTGTTGTACATCTGTGGGGCTTTTAAAAAGTAGAGCTTGTTGGATATCTGCCATAAATATTCCGGTAAGTTAGTTATCAGAGCTTCTCAAACTTTAATGTGGGTGTAAATCACTGGGGGATCTTGTTAAAATACAGATTTTGATTCAGTAGATCTGGGATGGGGCTTGAGATTGGAATGTCTGACATTCTCCCAGGTGACGCTGATTTTACTAGTCTGTACCATATTTGGAGTAACAAGGAGTTGGAAGGAGGTGACTGTTTTTTCTTAGGTTCTTCTATACTTTCTAATGTACTGAAAGGTTGAAAACTATGACCACCTTTTATGTAAATTAAGAGACTTTTGTACTGTCTGTTTTTTAATTGTGGTATAATTAACATGCAATAAAATGCATAGATCTTAAATATTCAGTTGGATAAGTTGTAACAGTTGTAGCACTTTGTAAATATCACCCAAAACAACTATTTATGAAAGTCTTTTCTATTACGTTAAAATGTCCTCCAGCCCATCCATTGAAAGCTGTATTTTAAGTGATAAAATACACAAGGATAAAATTCAAAAGGCACAAGAGATTATGCAGGGAAAACAAGTTTCCTTCTCACCTATAATTCTTAGCTGCCCAGTTTCTTTCCCCAGAGTGTAGATATACTGTATATGTGATGTATGTGTATATATGTGTATATATACATATATATGTGTATACACAGAGTTTATATACAGTATTTATGTATGTGTGTATACACACATACATACATATACACACACACACATCTGGAGCATGTTTGATTCAGATGAGTGGAGATAAAAGTTGGTGTGTGTGTCTCCATGCTTTTTCTTTAAATACAGTACCATACTCTGTACCCTGTTCAATGTTTTAGTGACCATTCTATATCAGTATATATAACTAGTCCCCTATTAATAGACATTTATAATCCCTTGGGAACCGTGTTTCAAAATATAGGTCCTCTGATTTCTCCACATTAAAAAAATGTATATATATGTATTTTTTTAAATAAACAAAATATTACATTTAATATATACATTTTGGGGCTGTGGAGTTGCTTTACTACTGTGGGTGTCAAATGCCTGTGTTTATGTTTTGTGAAGTGCTGTACAGGTTTTAGTAACTGCATAGGAGATCACCAGAGTGCCTGTTTACCTCTTATGGTTCTAATGGCATGTCAAGTTTGAGCGTAACTGTAATATGTGAGTTTGTAGAGAATCTGAATTTCTTGCTTGTACCAATCTTTATCAGCCTTTCTTAAAAATTATGTTAGTAGATGCAATTAATAAAATCTAAGCCAATCTAATTGCGGGGATGTACCTGATAATATTCTTTAAATACATTACTCATGATGCTCCTCAAATCGCAGAAAGTCATCATTTGTAAGGGGGAAGGTCCATCTCTTCTTTCTTCTTATTTGGTGAGTAATTCAAAAAAGAACAAGTACCATGAAGGCAAATTCATTTTTAAGACCTCTTTGGCTATTTCAGGACACTATCCTAATAAAATAAAGCTGTTTTATGAAAAAGCTGATATTTCTACCTGCAAGTTAAGTCTCTCTATTAACAGAATGGTTGATTACTATATTTATCTGATAATTTATAATTGAAATATAGACAGGAATCATTTTAGATCCAGAGAGGGTGCCAATCTAATGTTCTAAAACAGAGAGACTACTCAGAGACTCTTGATAGGGGGGATTGTGTATTTTTCTTCTTTCCTTCTTTTAACTTCCAAAGACTTAACCTGAATATACATTTGTTTTGGTAAAGACATTATTTTTTATAGTCAATCATAGCTATGCCAGCCTTGTTATATTGAGGAAATTTTATTTCTTAGCCATGTTGGGGCCACTTTCCTTACTCTAGTTAATAAAAATCAAGTTACTTCAGAAATCATTTTGTTGCCTGTCTAGGTCATCAGTCTTATAGGTTAATACAGTTTTGCTGTAAGTCTAGATCAATCTACTTAATATGTGATTTTTATTTTAATTTGAATTCTACATGTTAACCATTTTGTGACCGTATGGGCTGCTCACTGGCTTTTCTTCATTTTCTTCCTCAAAATAAAAAAGTTAGGCTGAATAATCTTAGGTCTCTTCCTAATCTAAATCATATTAAAAATTAAAAGCTAAATATTGCTTCTTCTGTACACATTATTCATTGTGTACATAAAGAAGCTAATTTCAGATTTAACTATAGAATATTTAAGAGTTGATTCTTTTTTAAACCTCTTAATGAGGACACAGTGTACTTACATTAAAATGCTTTTTAAAAACTCAAATATTTATCATTGCTATGCATCAGTCAGTAATTAAATAGTGCTTGTTGAGCTAATGAATTGTGCAGAAAGGGTTTTCTTCAGTAGACAAGACGTTCCGTTAGTCACCATTCTGCCTGTGGCCCTCTTCTTTTCTTCGAGTGTCTAGTTTCAGTCACCGTCTAACTATATAGCTGATTCTTCCCAGTCCTCTCACTGGGTCGCTCTTTCTCCCTCAATATAAAATAGGATATTTTTGTTTTACTTTTACAGAGAAAAGGCTTGAAAATTAATCAAATGAACCATCTTCCTGAAATGTCAACTAGAGTTGCAGACATGGAGAAGAGTCACACATGATGGGTTAAAATGAAATTGTTTCCAAAGTAGTGGCAACTCTATCATTGTATATCCATGATCTAATAAGCATTTTATACTAGTCCTACATGATAGAAACATTCTTTGTTTTTTCTTTTTATCAGAGCAAGTAACGAACTTTTTAAAAGTGTAGCTCTTACCACTATCTTGTCTAGACATCAAGTCTACCCTACTGTATTTAACAGTCCATTATTACCAACCACTTATTCGGACCTTACATATATAGATTTAGTAAAATATACTCACATATGATTTACCTCTGAAAAAATCTCTTATTCCCAAAACCCATTGAAAATAAATCATTTATTTTGGCTAAATTTCAGAGTTTTTGAAATTTATCAGTCAGATTCTGTGCATGCTCTTACTATAGATGCTTGTTGCTGAAACGTAAGTGTAAAGTTTTCACTTTAAGGGAGTTTCATCTGGAAGCTGTCTCAGAAGGTAATTTGTATCATATTTGAAATGTCAAAACCAAGTGTCTTAGCTTTTACGTTTAATTAAAAGTAAGTTATTTATACCTGATATAAATTCATAAATACGGAGATTGATGACTCTGTTAAGATACAATTTTTACATAAAATATAAAATTTGGACAATACAAATACCAAGCCTTATAAAAACCATACTTAAAATGTTGCAAGTACCAGAAGAGATGAGGCCATCCTGGACATTATACCTGGGAATGTCATCATTTAAACAAAAGTACCCAATACAGGTATTCCCCATGGCGTAAGCCCATGTGTGAGCTTCCTTCTCTCACCTCCCTTCTTTGTTTCCTGTCAACCAGTGTTAGGTAAGGATTTTCTCTAGTGGTTCCAAATTACTGTCACTTGCTATTCAGTTCCCCTTTTGTAAGTTAACAATTTTATTTAGTCTCTGAGTACTTCACATTGGGAACATTTCTAAGTAGTGTGGCATAGAAATTGCTGGATGCTTCCATTTAGTGCTTTAACTTCTCAGAGCCTTTTCCTCATTTGTTAAATGGGATTAGTTGCATGTTTTCCTGCAGAATTAACAAGCTCTTGTATGTGAAAGCCCTTTATATATTGAAAATCACTATACAAGTGGTTATGGTTGTGTTGAGTATTACTTTGCCTGTTTCTTTGCAACCTTGGAATATTGACTACTTTCAGATTACCTCTTAGGAATATTTTATAGCAAGTTTCCTGTATAAGTTTAACTTTGAGAGCCCATTTTCTCATCAGTGTGAAGATTTGGGCTGTTTACCTCTTGTCCTTTTACTTCTGTTTTTATTTTGGGGGATTTCCCCTTTATTTGTTCAAAATGAAATGTGAAAATAATTTTACTATGAAATATTTTATTTATTTTGGGGGGCTTTGTAATTTTCCTTTCACATTTTCCATTTGGATTGCTTTTTTATCTCACTGGTCCTTATCTATTTTTCTAGACATAAGAAGTACCATAAAAGATTAATGTTTCCTTCTCCTTAGAATTCCCTGCTTTCCCTTCCCATTCCTAAAACATAAATTGTTCCCATATATCACCCTTCACTTGTCATCCCTTATTTTTAACATGTGATCCCTCCTATAACATCTGCTGTCTTCTCTTAACTGTTGTTTAATTCAAGTATTGTGCAAGGAGATAACAAGCTTGTCTGTTATATACACTCATTTGCTGACTACAGTGTGAGTTAATTGATATTCTCAATTCATTTACAGACGGTGTTTTAAAAGTTGCACTTAGATAATCTTATGTTTCTGCTTAAAGGTAACTTGAAATTAAACACTAGAAGTGAGTTGATGTTGGGAGTCACTTATATAATTATCTATTTTGTGTACTTTTCCTTTATTCTTTCTCTTTTTAAAATTTTGTTTCTAAAAAAAGTAGTACAGGAAATTGGACAATGCAGTGTATATCATTTCTGTTTAGAATACTTGTTTACTTGAATTAGCCAGGAGATTATTTGGAGATTTTTTTGTCTGCCTCTGAACTGAATCTTAAGATTTCTAAGCCTTCAGTTATCTGGACTTGAGAGGAAATGAGCAGTTCAGCATCGTTCAGTTTTCTGGTTAGCTGATGTTCAATTATGCTAAACTCTGCTATGATTGCTAATATGCTCTACTTTAAGAAAGTCACCTTAGCGATGTATAACACATGTACAGAGAGAAGTGTTCAAAACAGAGTTGTTAACCTGAATGATTTCTCACAAAGCAAGCACGAGTGAAAACTACCATTCAGGGCAAGAAATAGAGATTACCAGCACCCCAGGAGTCCCATCATACCCCCTCCCTAATCACTGCCCCTCCTTTCCCAAAGGTAACCACTAAATTGATTCCTAACATTGTAGTATAGTTTTTGAGCTTTACACAAATGGAATCATACAGTATATATTATTTTGTGCCTAGCTTTTTTTTGTTCACCGTTGTATTTATGAGATTCATTGATATTGTTACATGTAATATAGCTCCTTTTGGTTTTAATTTGCATTTCCCTGATTACAGATGATGCTGAGGATATTTTCGTATGGTTATTCGCACATAGCACAAGTACTCTTTTGTAAAGTACTTGTTGAGATTCTTGCTAGTTCTCCTGTTGAGTTCTTTTTTTTAAAATGATTTGTAGAAGTTCTTTATATATTCTTTATATATATATATACAAGCCCTTTGTTAGTTATGTGTGTTGCAGATACCTTTTCCCATTTTGTGTCTTGCTTTTTCATTCTTTTGATATCTATGGAGGAATAAAAATTCTTACTTTTAATGTAGCCCAGACTTTTGAGTCTTATTCTATATTGCTTTTATTTGTCTCCTATTTAAGATATCTTTCTCTTTTATTATCTTCTAGAAGCTTTTCTGTTTTGTCTTTTACATTGAGTTACAATCCATCTGAAAATGATTTTATATATAGTGTATATTAAATGTAGCTGAGATCGAGTTTCACTTTTTTCCATGTGGATATCCATTTGACACTGAACCATCTTTTGGAAAGACCATGTGTTCCTCACTGTTCTGCATTGACACCTGTGTAATAAGTCAGGTGTCCATATATGTGTGAATCTGTTTCTGAACTCTGTTCTATTCTGTTGGTCTTTTGATTCGTGTAAAAGTACTGCACTGTCCTCATTACTGTAGCTTTACAATTAAGTCTTGATATCCAGTAGAGCAAATCCTCCTCCCTGTTGTTGTTTTTTCAAGGGTACCTGTACTTGGAACTGTGAATTTCTGTAGAAACTTTAGAATTGGTTTCTCATGTTCTCAGTTTAACAAACAAAGCCTGTTGGGATCTAGGCTCAGGATCTCTCACGAGGCTGCAGTCAAGCTGATAACAAGGGCTATAGTTTCTTAAGATGTGACTGGAGTTGGAAGATCCACTTCCAAGCTCACTCATGTAGCTGTTGGCATGAGTTTCAGTTTCTTGCATGTAATCATTGCCTCCCCCAAGAGTGAGCAAAAAAGAGCAATGCTTTGCTGCCTTTTTTGGTCTGTTGAGTCACATACTGTCTGTCACTTCTACCTTGTTCTGTTAATTACAAGTGAGTCACTAAGCCCAGCCAACACTCAACAGGAAGGGATTACACAAGGATGAAAATACCAGGAGGGTGGGGATCACTGGGGGCTCTCTGGGGGTTGGCTGCCACATCTTCCATGATCATTGTAACCTGAATTTACCAGCTTTATTAGTCTTTTTCAAAGAACCAACTTTTGGTTTTGTTCTTTTTTTTTTCTTGTTTTGATTTTATATTTCACTAAATTCTGACGTTATTGTTTTCTTTCCTTCTTCATTTTTTGGTTTAATTGCTGTTATTGAAAAAATTTTTGAGATAGATACTTACTGATTTGTAGTTTTTCTTTTCTTTTCTTTTCTTTTTTTTTTTGGCGGTACGCGGGCCTCTCACTGTTGTGGCCTCTCCCGTTGCGGAGCACAGGCTTCGGACGCGCAGGCTCAGCGGCCATGGCTCACGGGCCCAGCCACTCCGCGGCATGTGGGACCTTCCCGGACCGGGGCAAGAACCCGTGTCCCCTGCATCGGCAGGCGGACTCTCAACCACTGCGCCCCCAGGGAAGCCCTGTAGTTTTTCTTTTAACCTATAAATTCCCTCTCAACATGGCATTAGCTCATCTTCCAAATTTTGATGTTATTTTTATTGTCATTCAGTTTAGAATATTTTCCTAATATTCCTTGGATTTCTTATTTAGAGTTATTTAGAATATTTCTTAATTTCCAAACATATGGGGATTTTGTAGGTTTTTAAAAAAATAAATTTCTATTTCTAAACCACTCTAGTCAGAAAACATTCTTTAGGATTTTAGCCCTATGAAATTTGTTGTAACTTACATTGCAGCCCAACACATCGTCAGTTTTTCTTTTTTACTTCTTTTCTTTTTTTTTTTTTTGGCTGTGTTGGGTCTTCATTGCTGCACATGGGCTTTCTCTAGTTGCAGTGAGCAGGGGCTACTCTTCGTTGCAGTGCGTGGGCTTCTCATTGCAGTGGCTTCTCTTGTTGTGGAGCACGGGCTCTAGGCATGCGGGCTTGAGCAGTTGTAGCACACGGGCTCAGTAGTTGTGGTGCACGGGCTTAGTTGCTCCGCAGCACGTGGGATCTTCCTGGACCAGGGATCGAACCTGTGTCCCCTCCATTGCCAGGTGGATTCTTAACCACTGCTCCACCAGGGAAGTCCAGTCAGTTTTTCTAAGTGTTCCATATACTTGAAAAGAAGGTGTACTTTTTATTTGTTGAGTGCATTGTTCTATTAGTATGTCAATAAGGTAAAGTTTATTATTGTGTCAACTCTTTCATATCCGTATTGATTTTGCTTGTCTTAACAGTTTCTGAAAGAGTTGTGTCAAAACCTTCAAATATGTTTGTGGATTTGCATATCTCTTTTAAATGTTTCTATTCCTTTTATATATTGAGGCTATGATGTAAAGTGCATATGAGTTTAGAATTATTTTATGTCTTTATGAAATAGTCCCCTTAATCTCTAATGTCTCATATTTATCTAAGTTAGTTTGGGCATGATATCTGTTTTTGTTACCTTACTTTCATTCTTGTATTTAAGTTATTTCTCTTGTAAGCAGCCATATAGTTACGTTTTTAAAAAATCCATCTTGAATAAAATATGTCTTTTCTTTGAATCATTTCCATTTACTGTAGTTACTGTTATATTTATGTTTAGTTGTTCTTCCTGTTCTGTAGTCCTTTTCTCTTTCTTTGGTATTTTTAAATTTATTGTTCATCTCCCATACTCCCACATTTTCTTTGTAGTTATACATTCTTTACACCGTGCATCCTTGACGTATTGAAGTCTAATATAAACTAATACTTTTCACTCATTGATGATCAATGCAGGCACCATAGATCGTTTGAAATCCATTGAACTTCCTCTTGATTGATTTGATTTAGTTTGTATTTTACTCCCATATGTATTTTAAACCCCACAAGATACTTAATAGTATTTTATGCAGTTAATGTTCATTTGGTTTATTTAAATATTCACCGTTTGTATTATTTTCATTGCTTCTTATATCTCTAACTTCCATCAAGGATCATTTTCTTCTACCTGAAGAACAATGACTCAATAGATTCCAGCACATCCACACTATGGAATTCTGTATACTCAGTAGAAGGATTTATGGAGAATTACCACAGTGCTGCTGCAGTATTTTAGAAGTTAGAATAAGTAGTGTAGGAACTGTAGAGTTAGGGGATTTGGCTTGAATCCCAGTTCAGCCGCTTGCTGTGCTTCTTCGGGAACGTCACTTAACTTTTTCTGAGCCTTGGTTTTTCCTCACTACTCTAATGGGAATGGTGATATTACCCACTTCATAGTAAAGGTAGAATTAAGTGGGAATGCATATTTAAGTTGCCTAATATATTGTCAGTATCAACATGGCTGCTATTATTGTTTTGTACTATTTTTCATAGTAGATGAAAAGTATTAAGTCTTGTGTGCTTACAGGATTTTTGTGGATTCTCATGGAATCCCAACTTAGAAAAATTAAGGCTTAAACTGACCAAGTAACTTGTAAGTCACACTGAAAAATAATCTGTTCCTTTGGTAGTCTTGTATTTTAAATTATAATCTTTGTGAATGGGTTAAAATTATAATTAACGTCATTGAAACAAAGGACAAAAATGACAACTCTCACTTTCATCTAGTGAGTCCCTCTTACTAGCAGTGAAAGGTGAAAGGCAAAGTAGATGTTGAATAACTGAAACATGTAGGATGGTGATAATGTGATGCTATATTGTCATCTCCATTTTACCTATGATGGTAGTGATTATATTGAGGCTATAGTAGGACTTAATTTTTGTATATATATCTTTAAAAGATTAATTTGCTTGGAAAAAGTCTATAAAAGATGTATTAGAAATTTCATATTTTGAATAGGGCTTTGTCTTTTATTTATTGCTTTATCCATACAATCCGCATGTTAGATTGATAGGAAGTATTTTATTTCCGGGGATTTTGAAATAATCATTTATGGTATGTGAATTCAAGTTACAAAGTTTTTAAAATTCCATGTCAGCAGATGTAGTAGTATGCCTTTCTCCCATTAAACCATTTCTTGTTTTTTTTTTTTTTTTGCGGTACGTGGGCCTCTCACTGTTGTGGCCTCTCCCGTTGCGGAGCACAGGCTCCGGACGCGCAGGCTCAGCGGCCATGGCTCACGGGTCTAGCCGCTCCGCAGCATGTGGGATCTTCCCGGACCGGGGCACGAACCCGTGTCCCCTGCATCGGCAGGCGGACTCTCAACCACTGCGCCACCAGGGAAGCCCAAACCACTTCTTTGTATCCAGTTTTTCTTGAACATTTTCCTGAACATATATACTCCATTGTCTTTTACTATATATAGACTGTATTGAATTGTGGTGCTTATTTCTATCTTTATTTTCAGGATATTTCTGACTTTGAAGATTATTTATCTGTTTTCATTAGCTTCATTGGCTTAATTATAGGGGTGTATACACACACACACACACACACACACACACACTCTCTCTCTCTCTCTCTCTCTCTCTCTCTTACATATAGGCATACATACACTTCTTTTGAGGATTCTTAATTATAATTTTGCCCAGAGCTTGGGCAGTTCCATACTATATTGCTCTCTAATTATGATTTACGTTACTCTGCCCTGAAATTTTATTCTGTTTATTAACATCCTTCATCGACACTGTTTGAGGAGAACTAAGAAAAACCTCTTGTACTTACTACTTCAACAACTGCGTGTGTTTTTCTGTCCTTTATATTTGTTGTTCAAAAGTTATAGATCAAATAAGGTCTTAATAATAACACAGTTGTGGCCTCTCCCGCTGCGCAGGCTCAGCGGCCGTGGCTCACAGGCCTAGCCGCTCCGCAGCATGTGGGATCCCCCCGGACCAGGGCACGAACCCGTGTCCCCTGCATAGGCAGGCGGACTCTCAACTACTGCGCCACCAGGGAAGCCCAACACAGATTTTTTAATCTAGAGAGTTAAATAGTACTCATTTATTCTACTTAAGTGTTTAATCACAAACTATGTTAGTAAAAAGTCTTGGTACTATTGAAACCAAGCTAGAAGAAATGCATCTGATTCTCTCAGTAAAGAATTTGTTCTTACATAAAAATATTTTTCCATTCCTTTTTTTTTTCCTTTCTTTTTATTTATTTATTTTTCGCTGTGTTAGGTCTTTGTTTCTGTGCAAGGGCTTTCTCACGGGCCCAGTTGCTCCACAGCATGTGGGATCTTCCCAGACCAGGGCTCGAACCCGTGTCCCCTGCATTGGCAGGCAGATTCTCAACCGCTGCCGCACCAGGGAAGCCCTCCATTCCATTTTTTTAACGTAGTACATTCTTGATTGTAATTGTGAAAGAGATCAGGGCCCCATGTAAAGCAAAAGTGTAAAAAATATTAAATTATTGATTTTCTAGTTGAAACCGGGTATTAAGAGAGGGCAGTTTGTTTGCAGCATGTTTACTTTTCTAAATTTTGTTTTATTTATGCTAAAACTTTATTTTTATTCACTGAATTCGTCAGTTGCACAGCCAACTGTTGTTTGCCCATGAAAGTTACACAGCCAAAAGTTAATAACATCTTTTTCTCCTACTCGTAGTTAACATATGTTCATCCACAATGCTATTTACCTTTCTAATAGGCTGAAAGGACAATTACCAATTAATCATCTTTGTATCATCTAGTTCCTTGCCTACAGTAGACTCACAGTGAGTGTTTACCAGTTGAACGAATGGAACTAGAAGCAGTGCCCAAAGCAACCTTGGTCCCACGTAGTTTTTGCTCTGCCATTTTAGCTTCAAGGATCTTTCCCTTCAAGGGATTGGGAACTAAAGGAAGAAGGAAAACCATCTTCATTCATTTTGTTGCAAAAACATAGCCAGATTTTAATGGTTTTCATAGTCTACAAGGTTGAGAGGATTTCTCATATATTTATTACATATGACTAAAATACATATTAGAAGATTGATGTAAGAAATTGTTATTGATGTAAAAGATTAGATCTTTACAGCAACCTATGAAGGGACAAGGAAGAGATTATTATTTTAAAATTTATTTACTTTTGAAGTGCAGTTTCACTATAATGTGTCTAGATAAGGATGTTTTAAAATTTATTCTGTGTAAGATAATTTATGCTTTCCGAGAATTTACATTTTTCATTAGAGCTAGAAAATTATAAACTGTTACTTCTCTGAATTTTGAGTATCCTGTATTTCTACTTTTATGTACTCCAGTTGGACACAGGTTTTCATCCCATCTTTCATTTCTCTTAAATTTTTTTCTTTTGTCTTTTCTATCTTTTTCTATTTGAAATTATGGGTATTTTGTTCAGGACTCCCTCTAAGTCTTCAGTTGTATCTAATTTGTTGTTTAACCTATCCACTGAGTTCTTAATTTCGGTTAATATTTTTCACTTTTAGAAGTTCAATTTGGTTCTTTTTGTAAATCTACCTAGAATTAGATTGTTTATTGCTTATGTTTTCATTCTCTCATTTCTTTAAACATCTTATTTTCTGTAACTGATCATTTTAATAGCTGAAGTCTCAGGTCTTTAATCCAGCTGTTGTTTCTGCTAACCCTTGCTTATGGTAGCATGTTCCCTCATTTACGTAATTTGTATTTTGGAGTTGTGATATTATATTTAGAACTACAAATGCATATGAAGGTAGACTGTGCTTATGAATTCTCAGAGGAAACTGCCTCTCTTCACCTCGAGAGCCTAGACCAAGGCAGAGAAGTTTTCCTGTCATTTTCTTTTACTGACAGGTGATTTTTGTTTGTTTTTTTCTAGTTCGACCTTTCACAAAAATCTTAGCTTTATACAGAGGCCTTAAAACCAACTCTGTCTTGAATGAGCCAGAAGTCGTGTCTCTCATTGCCCAACAGGCTGTGAGTTCCTGGCTCTTTGGGGCAGCCATGGCTCATGATATTAGCTTAGCACTCTGGTTTATTGCTTCTTTTCTTTCTTTGTTTGTGACTGTTAAGGGCAGTTCCCCTTACTTATTTTAAGAGCTTAGCTATGCTTCTAAAAGAATGTGTTTCTAAGTTTTTTAAGGAAGGAGAGTTTTCTGGGAAATAATAGTATGTTGTTTTTCCCTATCTTTATTTTACAAGTTTAAAAAGCTCAAGTGACTTATTCAAGTTTATACTGGAAATGGTAAAAATGTGACTGCTTCTTAACTTATTGCATTCTGTTATTCTTGTTTGCCTTGAAGCTGAGATTTAAAGAATCAGTTTCAGTTAGGAGAACCAGAAAGGTTTCATTTTGGAAGTGACAATTGTTTGGACTCTTAAAATTCAGGTAGGAGTCTCATAGGTAGGAATATGAGGTAAAAGATTCTAGATAGTGGTGAATGACATGAACATAAGATGAAAAATAGGACACTGTAGGGAACAATCAACAATTACAAATAGTTTAGTTTAGGTAAAACCATATTCCACATGAATTTTTTGGGGGGTTCTACTTTTAAAAAAAATTTATTGAAATATAATTGATTTACAACGTTGTGTTAATTTCTGCTTGTACAGCAGAGTGACTCAGCTATACACATATATGTTCTTTTTCATATTCTTTTCCATTATGGTTTATTACAGGATAATGAAGACATTTCCCTGTGTTATTCAGTAGGACCTTGTTGTTTATCCATCCTTTATATAATTGTTTGCATCTACTAATCCCAAACTCCCAATCCTTCCCTCCCCCGCTGCACTCCCCCTTGGCAACCACAAGTCTGTTCTCTGTGTCTGTGAGTCTGTTTCTGTTTTGTAGATAAGTTGTATTTTAGATTCCACATATAAGTAATACCATATGGTATTTGTTTTTCTCTTTCTGACTTACTTCACTTAGTATGATAGTCTCTGGGTCCATCCATGTTGCTGCAAATGGCATTGTTTCATTCTTTTTTATGGCTGAATAGTATTCCATTGTATATATGTACCACATCTTCTTTATCCATTCTTCTGTCGATGGACATTTAGGTTGTTTCCATGTCTTAGCTATTGTAAATAGTGCTGCTATGAACATAGGGGTGCATGTATCTTTTTGAATTACAGTTTTGTCTGGGTATATGCCTAAGAGTGCGATTGCTGGATCATATGGCAACTCTACTTTTAGTTTTTTCAGGAGCCTCCATCCTGTTCTCCATAGTGGCTGCACCAATTTACATTCCCACCAACAGTGCAAGAGGGTTCCCTTTCTCCACACCCTTTCCAACATTTATTATTTGTAGACATTTGAATGATGGCCATTGTGACCATTCTGAGGTGGTACCTCATTGTAGGTTTGTGGGTTTTTTTAATTTATTTTATTTATTTATTTATTTTTGGCTGTGTTGGGTCTTCTTTGCTGTGCGCAGGCTTTCTTTAGTTGCAGCGAGCGGAGGGCTACTCTTCGTTGAGGTGCACAGCCTTCTTATTGCAGTGGCTTCTCTTGTTGTGGAGCACGGGATCTAGGTGCGTGGGCTTCATTAGTTGTGGCACGCAGGCTCAGTAGTTGTGGCTCACGGGCTTAGTTGCTCTGCAGCATGTGGGATTTTCCCGGACCAGGACTCGAACCCGTGTCCCCTGCATTGACAGGTGGATTCTTAACCACTGCACCACCAGGGAAGATCCTCGTTGTAGTTTTGATTTGCAATTTTCTAATAATTAACAATGACAAGCATCTTTTCATGTGCCTATTGCCCATCTGTACAAGAATATTTTTTAATCTTTCCCCCATACCCTTCATTCTCCTATTCCACTCCCCAGCCACAGCATTTATTGCTATGATTTCATAGAGTAGATGTTGACAAAATTTTATTTCCTGTGGTATTATTAGAAAGATCTTGAATAGTCTCGAGTAATGGGCTTAAGATCTTTGTCTTGCTTTGGAAGAAAGGCTTTGGAAGGAAGTATTTTGTTTCAGTCCCAACTGGTGTACTACAGTTCTGTTGCTAACCACCAGAGTTAGTGCAGACCCCAGAAGTTAAAGGGCACAACGAGACTGCCCTTACTTTAGATACCAGCTGGCTGTACTTTGGGGCTCCCTGAACTCCTGACCAGTTGGCTGCGAATTTGAGGTTCCCCATGATCCCATCAGGTCCAATTATGTGCTAGAACAACTGACAGAACTCAGGAAAGTGCTAAACTTCTGATTACAGTTTTGTTACAAAGGATACAAATCAGGAAGGAAGTATTCTGTTTCAGCTGGTGTACTGGTGTACTGCAATTCAATTCTGGCATTAACCACTCACAGTTAGTGTAGATCCCACAAGTTAAAGGGCACAGTCTCCAAGTAGAAGATGAGAAACTAAGGTAGTGTGAGAAAGGGTGTGATTATAGACTGTATTTTACAGAAATTTGTTGGTAGGGAAAAGATAGTAGATAGCAAGCCTAGGATAGTTTTCTGAGGATAGGTGGATTGAAGCCAGATTGCTGAAAAATTTAAGTGCTAGAAAAAGAGAGTTTGAATTCTGTTGATAGGCAGTATGGTTTATGGATGAATTTCAAATACATGAGAATTAGGATCAGGATTGTTTTGAAGATGAGTTTGGCTGTGTAGAGCTGTTTGGCTACTCTTCGGGTGAGGGATGATGAGAGCCTGAATTAGATTGGTGAAGTCAGCAATGGAGTGCTAGTGTGTGAGAACATGTGGCAGGAGAACAAACAAAACTTGATGCCCTATTTATTTATTTACTTACTTACTTTTGACCACTTGTGAAAGGTTAAGGGTAATATGAGAGAGAGAGAGATAAAAAAAACAGATGAAATAATTGATGAAGCAAGAGAGGCTATCAGTAGCACAGATAGAGGGACTTAACCTTGAAAATTTAGAGAACCCTTTTTCCTGCGACTAGGGCAAAGGAGAATAAAGTGGCAGCATTTTTGAGGTGAAGAGGAGGATCAGTTTAGGAGAGGCAGTTTTGCTCAGAGTAAAAGGGGAAATGGGTACGGAGAAGAGAGTCCTATAGCAGTTGGAGTTCCTGATTTGGGCAAGGAAAGGGCTTAAGATACCCCAAATGGTGCATGTTGATATAGAACTCAACAGGGAGATTAAAGAGTTTGTGGTGGATCAAATAATTGCAGTTTTGGATTTTTTCCAGCAATTCACAGTATCCTTTGAGTAAGAGTAGAAAAGCAAACCAGATTGTTTATCCATAGCTAACCAAGTAAGAACACCTTAAATATGACTAAACAATCAAAAAAAGCTCACTGATAGATGAAGGTGATGATTTTACTGAAAAAAAAAAAAAAGACACAAACTTAGTCTCTTTTAAAGGTCTTTAATTCAGTTATTTATATGCCAGGAAGTTTGACCAGTTCTGTTGCCCAGGCTTTTGAACAGCTACATATAGTGCAACTCAAAATCGAAGAGGCAAGTGATAAAAATTAAACTTACATTCATAACTTCGCATAACGGTTGATCATGATACATTTAAAAGGGGAGAAAAGAAAAAACTACTTTAGCTTTTAATGATTTTGAGGTGTCTTTTTAAAAATACATATATATTAGCCTTAGGCAGGAAATGGCTAATGTATTTCAGAATTTTCCACCTAAAAGAAACAAATAATATTATTTTTTTAAATAGGGAATATATACTTTGTTAAAATTTATTTATTTGGCTGCATCAGGTCTTAGCTGCGGCACACGGGATCTTCGTTGAGGCACACGGGATCTTTTAGTTGCGGCATGCGAACTCTTAATTGGGGCGTGTGGGATCTAATCTAGTTCCCTGACCAGGCATTGCGAGCGCGGAGCCTTAGCCACTGGACCACCAGGGAAGTCCCAAACAATAGTATTTTAAACAAGCGAGTTGCAGTGCTCCAGGATGCATTGAATCTCTATCTTTTAGCCAAATGGAATGTTGCTATGGTTATTTCCTGACTTCTAAACCTGTTAAATATAATGGTTTCCCATTTGAAACCCTCCAGTGGCTTCCCATTATAGTATTTCAGAATAAAAATCGGAAGTCTTTACCGTGGCTGTAGAGATCTGCTGGTTCTTTCTACCACCTCTCCCTCCAAATTTCTTTCGTATTACCCCCGTGGTTCACTGTGCTGCACTCGTACTGGCCTCTTATAGGACACACTTTCTCCCCTCTTGGGTGGCCTTTGTTGATGCTATTACTTTTGCCTGGAATGCTTTTGCTGGCCTCTTCTCATCTTTCAGGCCCCTGCTTGAACATTACCCTTTCACTGAAACATTTCCTTATCCCCCTGACCAATCAAAGTAGTTCCCCCATCACTGAACCTACTTTATTTCCTTTATAACACTTCCCACAATTATACATATGTTTATATGTTTTTATACTTTTCATTGCATATCTTTCCCACTAAAAAGAAAGCTTTCTGAGGATAGGGACTGTATGTTTTTTTATTCACCACTTGCACAGGGTTTGTACATAGTAAGTCCTCAAATATTTGTTGGCTAGTAGGCCCTCAAATGTTTGTTGAGTGAATGGTTTCTGAGTATTAAGTACTTTATGTTTGCTCTGTCACTTAATACTCACAAAAGCCCTGTGACGTAAGGTCCTGTTACAATACCCACACTATAAACAAGGCAGCTGGGGCTTACAGAATTAAATATTGTGCCCAGAGACACACAGCAGCCCAAATCTAGGGACTCCATGACCTTAAAATCCATCATCTCCATCACTCTGCCATATTCCCCTTCCATCCTGTTAATAATTTAAATTCTTTCATACATATTTTTAAAAGTAAGAAAAAATAAAACTAGACATTTAAAATGCTTATGAGCCTACCTTTTATAATAGTGGCATCTGTGGGAATTTTTTAAAGGGTTGGAGAATTAAGATTTTTTTTTTAGTTTTGAATATTGAATTATATTTAAACTACTTATGTTCAGGATGAATGAAAAAATTACTTCTTTTGTAGAAAGAAAATTATAAGAAATGATACCTATGATAATTTTTTACATTTTGTTTTCCTTTCTTTTTTGGAATATCTGTGGATATAAGTGGCTCATTCCTCAAGGTCATAACAAGTTGATTCTTATTGTGCAAAAGATTTCAATTTGAAGCTTTTACTGTGTAATTATGTCCCACATATGATAGAAGGCTAAGAAAACATAGTTAATCTGATTTTTATATGGATAATTCAGAATGTGTTCTGTATGTGAGGAGAATGGTATATTATTCTTTTTTTTCTTTTTGACAGAGATATAGGATGTTATAGTCAAAATTTGACTTTTAAAATTGTATTTGGTTTTTCCCATTTAATGTGGTTTCTTTTTTCTCTAAAACTGAAATAACTTAAGTGCCATTTAAAGAAAAATACAGAATGCAGCTGCTACACAATTGAGTTATATGAGATAAACACTGGCTTGAATCACTGGAGATGATTCAGTGTTTGAGGGAAAAATTTAGAGCTTTCCTGTCACACCTACACAGTAGAGACAGAGGCAGAATTTTCCGTTGTTTTACATGCAATATGTTTACATTTTAATTATTGCTTCATCTTAGTAACATGCAATCCTCTTCACATTTTAAGTACTGTCATCTGAATGGTACCATTTCTGGATGAGTTTTGCTTTGGGTTTTGTGGTTGTTCTTGTGGTTTTCTGTGTATGTTTTGTTTGTTTTCTGTACAAGGCAATATAAGTATATTTTTAGACATTTTGCAACTTGTCTCTTTGTATAATAGCCTTTTTTTAAAAAACTTATTTTCTCCTTTGGTGTTCAGTTTTCGTAGTGAAAACTATATGAAGCACAGTGTTTCTAATTGAATTTTATTAGTTTTCTACAATATGATTGTCTTACAGGGAAAAAACTTTAGACCAATTTTTTAAAAATTGAGTTATAGTTGATTTACAGTATTATTATTATTATTAAGTTTCAGGTGTACAACGTAGTGTCACAATTTTTAAAGGTTATATTCTATTTATAGTTATAAAATATTAGCTAATATTCCCTGTGTTGTACAATATATCCTATAGCTTACTTATTTTATACATAGTAGTTTGTACCTCTTAATCCCCTACTCTTATCATGCCTCTCTCTTTCCCCCTCTCCGCTCTGGTAACCACTAGTTTGTTTTCTATATCTGTGAGTCTTGCTTCTTTTTTGTTATATGTTTACTAGTTTGGTGTAGTTTTTAGATTCTATATTTAAGTGATATCATATAGTATTTGTCTTTCTCTGTCAGACTTATTTCAGTTAGCATTATACCCTCCAAGTCCATCCATGTTATTGCAAATGACAAAATTTCCTTCTTCTTTATGGCTGAGTAGTATTCCATTGTATATATGTACCACATCTTCTTTATCCTTTAATCTGTTGATGGACACTTAAGTTGGTTCCATATCTTGGCTGTTGTAAATAATGTTGCTGTGAACATTGGAGTGCATGTATCTTTTTTTTTTTCTATTTTTTGGCTGTGCCGCATGGCATGTGGGATCTTAGTTCCCCAAACAGGGATCGAACTGGCGCCCCCTGCAGGGGGGGAGTCTGGAAGTGCGAAGTCTTAACCACTGACTACCAGGGAAGTCCATGGGGTGCATGTATCTTTCTGAATTATTTTTTTCATTTCCTTCAGATGTATACCCAGGAGTGGAAAAGGGATCATTTGGTAGTTCTTTTTTTCATTTTTTGAGGAACCTCCACTCTTTTCCACAGTGGCTATACCAGTTTACATTCCCACCAACAGTGTACAAGGGTTCCCTTTTCTCAACATCCTCGCCAACATTTGTTATTTATAGTCTCTGTGATGATAGCCAAAAGTGTGACAGGTGTGAGGTATGAGGTAATGTCTCATTCTGGTTTTGATTTGCATCTCTCTGATGATTTGCAATGTAAAGCATCTTTTCATGTGCCTATTGACATCTGCATTTCCTCTTTGGAAAAACGGCTGTTCATATCTTCTGCCCAATTTTGAATTGGGTTGTTTGTTTTTTGGTATTGACTTGTAGGAGCTGTTTCTGTATTTTGGATATTAACCCCTTATTGGTCATATCATTTGCAAATATTTTCTCCCATTCTCTAGGTTGTCTTTTTGTTTTGTTGATGGTTTTCTTTGCTGTGCGAAAGCTTTTAAGTTTAATTAGGTCCCACTTGTTTATTTTTGCTTTTGTTTCCTTTGCCTAGGGAGACAGGCAGTGTCTTCTGCCCATGTTTTCCTCTACAAGTTTTTATAGTTTATCATTTTGCTTTTAGGTCTTTAATCCATTTTGAGTTTATTTTTTGGATATGGTGTGGGAAAAATTCTAATTTCATTCTTTTATATGTAGCTATCCAATTTTCCTAGCACCACCTATTAAAGAGACTGTCTTCTCCCCACTGTATATTCTTGCCTCTGTTGTACATTAACTGACTGTAAGTGCATTGGTTTATTTCTAAGTTCTCTTTTCTGTTTCATTGATCTGTGTGTCTGTTTTTGTGCCAGCACCAAACTGTTTTGAATACTGTAGCTTTGTATTGAATAGTATAGTCTGAAGTCAGGGAGCAGGATACCTCTAGCTCTGTTCTTCTTTCTCAAGATGTTTTGTCTCTTCACAGTCTCTTGTGTTTCCATACAAATTTTAAAATTATTCTAGTTCTGTGGAAAATGCCATAGGTATTTTGATAGGGACTGCATTAAGTCTAGATTGCCTTGGATAGTGTGGTCATTTTTACAGTATTAATTCTTATAATCTGTGAACACAGCATGTCTTTCCATCTATGTCATCTTCAATTTCTTTCATCAGTGTCTTTTAATTTTCCAAGTACATGTCTTTTACTTCCTTAGGTAGGTTTATTCCTAGGTATTTTATTCTTTTTGATGTGATTGTAAATGTGATGGTTTCCTTAGTTTCTCCTTCTGATAATTCATTGCTAGTGGATAGAAATGCAGCAGATTTCTGTATATTAATTTTGTATCCTGCAGCTTTACTGAATTTATTCATGAGCTCTGGTAGTTTTTTGGTGGTGTCTTTAGGATTTACTATGAATAGTATCATGTCATCTGCAGATAGTGTCAGTTTACTTCTTCCTTTCCAGTTTGGATCTTTTATTTCTTTTTGTTGTCTGATTGCTTTCACTAGGACTTCCAATACTGTGTTGAATAAAAGTGTTCAGGGTGGGCATTCTTGTCTTGTTATTGATATTAGAAGAAATGCATTTCACTTATCACCACTGAGTGTGATGTTGGCTGTCAGCTTTTCATAATATGACTTTTATTATGTTGAGAAATATTCCCTCATACCCACTTTCTGGAGAGTTTTTATCATAAATGGATGTTGAGTTTTGTCAAAAGCTTTTTCTTCATCTACTGAGATGATCATATGGTTTTTATTTTTCAGTTTGTTAGTATGGTGTATCACATTGATTTCTGGATGTTGAAACATTCCTTGCATCCCTGGGATAAACCTCACTTGATCATGATGTGTGATCCTTTTAATGTATTGTTGGATTCATTTTGCTAATATTTGGTTGAGGATTTTTGCATCTATGTTCATCAGGAACGTTGGCCTGTAATTTTCTTTTGTTTGTGATATCTTTGTCTGGTTTTGGTATCAAGGTAATGCTGGCTTCATAGAATGAGTTTGGAAGCATTCCTTCCTCTGCAGTTTTTTGGCATAGCTTGAGAAGGATAGGTGTTAACTCCCATCTAGATGTTTGATAGAATTCTGTGAAGCCACTTGTTCCTAGACTTTATAGTTTTCTGGAATTTTTTTTTTATTACTGATTCAATTTCTAAAATAATTGGTGTGTTCATATTTTCTCTTTCCTCCTGGTTCAGCCTTAGGAGTTTGTCCATTTCTTCTACGTTGTCCATTTTGTTGGCATATAGTTGTTCATAGCAGTCTCTTATGAGCTTGTGTATTTCTGTGGTGTCAGTTGTAACTTCTTTTTCATTTCTGATTTTATTGATTTGGGCCCTGTTCCTTTTTTCCTTGTTGAGTCTGGCTAAAGGCTTATCAATTTTGTTTGTCTTTTGAAAGAACCAGCTTTTAGCTTTATTGATCTTTGCCTTTTTGTGTGTGTGTGTGTCTATTTCATTTATTTCTGCTCTGATCTTTATGATTTCCTTCCTTATACTAACTTTGGGTTTTGTTTGTTCTTTCTCTACTTTCTTTTTAGGTATAAGGTTAGGTTGTTTATTTGAGATGTTTGTTGTTTCTTGAGGTAGGCTTGTATTGCTATAAACTTCCCGCTTAGAACTGCTTTTGCTGCATCCCATAGGTTTTGGATCATTGTGTTTTCATTTTCACTTGTCTCTAGGTATTTTATGATTTCCTCTTTGATTTCTTCAGTGATTCATTGGTTGTTCAGTAGCATATTGTTTAGCCTCCACATGTTTGGGTTTTCTGCAGTTTTTGTATGCTTCTGTGCTTTCTGGACTTGGATGTATGTTTGCTTTCCAAGGTTAGGAAAGTTTTCAGCTATTATGTCTACAAAAACGTTCCCTGCCCCTTTCTCTTCTCCTTCTGCGACTCCTATAATGTGAATATTAGTACATTTGATGTTGTTTCAATGGTGTCTTAAACTGTCCTAATTTCTTTTTTTTCTTTTTTTCCTATTCAGCTTCAGTGATTTCCACTACTCTGTCTTCCAGCTTACTGATCTATTTTCCGTATCATTTAGTCTACTGTTGATTCCTTCTAGTGTATTTTTCATTTCAGGTATGGTGTTCATCTCCGTTTGGTTATTCTTTATATTTTCTAACTCTTTGTTAGAAACTTCTAACTTCTCGCTCTGGTTCATTCATTCTTCTCCCTAGTTCTTTGATCATCTTTACAACTGTTACCTTGTACTCTTTCTCAGGTAGATTGTCTGTCTCCACTTTACTTAGTTGTTCTTCTGGGGTTTTATCTTGTTCCTTCATTTTCAACATGTTCCTCTGTTTCCTCATTTTGCCTAACTTGCTGTTTTTGTTTCTGTGTATCTGGTAGGTTGACTACATTTCCTGACCTTGAAGAAGTGACCTTTTGTAGGAGACATCCTATGGGTCCCAGCAGTGCACTCTTTTTTGGTAACCAGAGTTATCTGCCCCAGGGTTCCCTCCTATGTCGGCTGTGTGGGGTGTTCCCTTTTGGCGGGCTGACTGCTCTTGGCAGTCTGGTAGGCGTGGCTGGCTCCCAGTCCGCTTGTTTGCCAGGTTCTGCCTTGTGTGGAGGCTGCCTGCTGCTGGTTGGCAGGGCTGCATCATGAGGTGCCTGGCTGCAGAACCCCGGCGGGCACTGGGGTTAGTGCTGGTTCACTGTTGGGCAGAGTCGGGGTCCAGGAAATCATGTGGCTGGTGCCTGCCTACCAGTGGATGGATGAAGCAAAGTCCTCACACTAGTGCTAGCCCACTGGGGGGGGCAGAGCTGGGTCTTGGCGTCTGGGTGCAAGGCCCAGGGGTCCCAGAGCTGGTGTTGGACTGCTGGTGTGTTCTGCCAGTTCATGACACAGTTGACTGTGTGGTCTGTGGCGTCCTGAAGCTTGTGTTGGACCTCTGGTTGGCAGGGCCGTGGCCCATCCCATCCTAGGGCTGATACTAGCCTGATGGCAGGCTTTGTGGCTGTAGTGGTCCTGGGGCTTGAGTCTGCTTCTTGGTGGATGAGACTTTTCCCAAGGCTAGATGTGGCTTGCTGGTGGGCAGGGCCAAGTCCCAGGGGATTCTGGGCCTACTCTCTGCCCACTGGTGGCTCCTGGTGCTCTGGCTGCAGGGCTTGGGGGTCTTGGGTCTAGTACTTGCACAGTGGTGTGTGGGACCAGTTCCTGGGCCCTCTGGTAGGCAGGGCCATGTCCAAGTGCGACTGTGGGCTCAGGTTCAGCCTGTCTGCTGGTGAGTGGGGCTGTGTCCCTGCCCAGTTAGTTGCTTGGCCTGATGTGTTCCAGTACTGACGCCTACAGACTGGTGGGTGTGGGCAGGGCTGGTTATACCTTCCTTGTAATGCTAAATCAATTAAAAATTTAATTATGATATTTACTTGATCAAGGAACAATATTTATTCACAACACTTATGAACAGATTAATTTACTAATCTCAAAGAATTTGCATTTAGGATCAATTGGATGGATGGCCAAAACGTCTAATTAAAGTTTGAGCCAAGGCCAAAATATATAATGTTAAGCCTTTAAATTAATCAGAGAATTAAAGATCCATTTTGTTCCCAGCCTTATACCTAATGGGAGACAGTTACAAAGGAAGCAAAATAAATTGTATTTACCCTCAATATAATAGAGGTACGATGGCCAGAAATAAAAGTATACTTCTTAGATATTTCAAGTAACTGGAAAAATTTGATCTGGAAAAACTTCATGAAATATATCTTGAACAAAATTTTGAATAAATTAAAGTAGAAAAGCAACCAAGGAAATGCAAATGGCATATGAGAGCAGGTAAAATCCTGAAAAATGTAGTGCATGATATTTTGGAAGGTGATAAGACTATTTTAGTAGCTAAGATTTTATTAAAGAATTTGAGTCATATCTTAGAAGCCAATAGGATGATGGTTTCTGTGAGCAGGAGAGTTTAGAATAAAAAGACTAGAAACAAAACAATTAGAAAGAAGACTACTGTGTTATAAAAGAGTTGTACTGGTTAGGTTCACACCAGTATTGTGACTATAGAAATAGCACAATCAAGAAATAAGGAGGGACTTCCCTGGTGGCGCAGTGGTTGAGAGTCCGCCTGCCGATGCAGGGGACACGGGTTCGTGCCCCGGTCCGGGAAGATCCCACATGCCGCGGAGCGGCTGGGCCCGTGAGCCATGGCCGCTGAGCCTGTGCGTCCGGAGTCTGTGCTCCGCAACGGGAGAGGCCACTGCAGTGAGAGGCCCGTGTACCACAAAAAAAAAAAAAAAAAAAAAAGAAATAAGGAGGTATACAACAGAGTCAGATTTCAGCACTATGGTACTTCCTAAAGTGTGTAAACAGTCCCTTTTAGCAGTAGAATACTTTAGCAATTAATTTTTATAGATGATTTCGTGTTTTCTCAGGCAGTAAGTCCTAACCTTCAATATTAATTTCTGGCCTTTTAATTACTATAACATGAAGCACACTGAACCCTCAGAGAGTGAAGCCACATTTTGATATTTATGCTTTTTATTTGACATAGGACACTCAAAATATGTATGGGGGAAGAAATGGTTTAATGCATTTTTCCAGGATGTGTTTGTATGAAAAACTTGTGTCTATGTTGTATCAACATGAGCACATGAGAATCTTGAATGAAGGTTAAAGGGGAAACTATAGCCCACAGTTTCTTTTGGCTCTTGTAGTAAGGTGGCCAGCCTTTTGACCATTATTTTATCTGAAACAATTCAGTGTTCAGTGCTGCTAATCCAAACAAAGATTTAATGTCTGGTGTTCCCCTTTATTCTTACCTAAAATATACCGATCACTCCAATTTTAGTGACTTTTGCCAGCTAAAAAAAGTTATTAATTTAAAAGTACAGTTTTAGTACTTTCATTTTTATCCTCATAATTTCAAATAAATAGAAGTATTTAGTTGTATTGTGTAATAGCAGCTTACCACAAATTAGAAATACATAGTCATATTCTGTAATAGCAGCTTACCCCAAATTATCTGTAAACAGAAAATTTCATTTGACTGGATTCCTATCTCAAATCCTTGGCTGTAGCTAAATTCCATCTTCAAAAAGGCTTTTTTGAGGACCAGATTTACATCTTATTTACAAAAATTTAATAACATCAGATAACAACACATAGTCCTTATCTTGAACATAAAATGGAAGTAGTGGCATAATTGGTTGATGTAATGATGACAGCATCATGATTCTAGCATGTGTCTGTTCATTTGTGTGCACAGTATTGTTATAAGTGTGACTCTGATTCTTGGAAGGTACTTCAGTATCATTTGAGAAGTCATTAGTAGTTTTATTTGTAATGTCAAGTAGACATATCAAGACTAATTTTAAATCACATACCAATTACTCTGTAGACTTTGCTATTAAGTGTATAGACTAGAAAATATTTGCAGAGAGACCTTGAAAATATGTATTTCCATTCATATGTAGTGGGATTTATGGACTTTTCCCACTGTACATAATATAAATACCTTCAGAGATAACAGTTAAATAATAAATTATTTTAAACATTCATTAATTTTAACCTACTTTTAATATACCGGTTACTGCAGTTCCTATTTTTAAAATGAAGCTGTGCTATTTGTGTTAGTTATGAATAATTCCTTTCTTCTGGAAAGAAAAAAGGACACATATTAGAAGTATTCAGAGTGGTACTATATGTTATCTAATTGAAAAGCTTCTCTCTGGTAGAAGTACAATTAAGTAGACTGATAATATTCTATTTCTTACATTTGCATATGATGAGTTGAAAGCAGATACATTGTTTTTTTTTTTTTTCAGTAGGAGTAACAAAAGCTGTATTTTCAATGGAACTCCAAGGATTGGCAGTTGTTTAGTTTTCACCATGAAACAGTATAGCCTGTCTTCAACTATGTTGGATAAAGCCTTGTGAAGCACCTTTTTGATAGGTTTGCAACTGTATTGAAGAGAAAATAGATTTCTACCATCACCTTGGCACTCTTGCCAGTGTGAAAGCACTGCTGATGAGCAGATATGCTGCAGTGCAGGTGTAACTGCACAGGTCTTTGCGGCTTGCAGATCGTCACCCCAGCCCAGAAGGCCAGATGACATCTACTACATGCAGCAGGCTATCATGCTAGGTATCTGGAGGAAGTTCTCTTTGGCTGCAAGTTATAAAATCCACTCAGACTACCTTTAGCAAATAAAGGGGAAGTATTGAAAGCTTATGGGGATTTCTCATGAAATACAAGGCAAAAACCAGGTTTAGAGCCTGGAACTGGAAGGCTACCAGGCAGTTTCTGAACTTCTTCCTTAATTTTCCTTCTTTCTCCCCATGCCTCCCTCCCCACCAGCTGTCTACTTTTCCTGTTCCTTGACAATGCAGCATCATAAACCCAATTCATAATCTAGTACTCCCTGGGATATGTCTTTCACCAAAATCCCTTAAATTTTATTCTATAAATATATATTTTTCAATTGGAATATAATATAAATATAGCTGCCAGAGGCCTCTCTCAGGATGGGGGTCGGGGTGGGGGTGGATAAGGTACAGCTAAGCAGAAACTGCTGAAGCTGCCAGAATACTGAAGTTATAGTTAATTCTGACCACCTCTAGTGCGTCCAACCCCTTCACTGGCACCTTCTGGTTCAGCGACCTCTTCATAACCCCCACTCCCATTACCTTCACTAAAAGAGACTATGGCATACATTTTAAGTCTCCCAAAACTATTAGCAAGGACTTCTTATCTTGAGCTGAAAATTCACAGTACCTTGATACTGTAACGAAAATGAAAGTTTTTCTAAACTGCACTACATACAAAATATTTAAACTGTCTAGTGTCGCTGAAAACAGAGGAAAAGAAAAAGTAGCACAACAGCACATATGTGCTGAACCATAACTTAATTTTTTCAGTGTGAGACATGGGGAAATTTCACAGTAGGAAAAGTAATTTCCCTTAAAATCAACTTTACAGTATAGAATTTTAATGTTGAAAGAAATGGGATGATAGAGTGAATCACATAGCAAAAAAGGTGCACTGAATCACCTGGCAAAAAAGCTAGAGAAGAACTAGCCTCCCCTGTAGAATTCATTGAAAATGTCCCATTTCAGCCATAAAATGCTCTTTAAACCAACAGCATAAGTAGTTTACAGAACAGTAGTGCTTTTTCTCAGCATGGGGAAGATGGCTGATCTGACTTACTTTTCATAAATTTATTTTAGTGGCATCCCTGAAACTGTATGGAAAAATAACCCAAGTTTCAGATTGCACTAGGGGAATGACTTATAAAGTATTAGACATGAAGCACACACACAGAAATAATGTCTCATTTTCTTAAGACAGTTAGGAATCGTGATCAGATGACCTGCCTTCCAGGTCATCTTTCTTTACACCACTCTTCAAAACCAAGCAGATTAATTTATCTTTGCCAAAGATTTAGTCTCAGTCGTGGCTTTATTTCTAATTTTGGATTTAAATAATTCTCATGGATTATAGCAGCAGTATTGTAAAGGTTAAATTAGAAACCTAGGCTGTGAATGTTAGTCATACTTCTTGCAACTGTGAACTTTAATCACTCTGCTTCAGTATTTTTGTAAAATGAGGATAGTCCTGGTACATAAAATAATGTAAAAAGCCTATGAGAAGATGTTGTTAGTGACTTAATGTTTCTAATATGCCAGTAATTTCTAAATGCTGTTACGTTTAAACAAACAACAAAAAGAAGCCTTTAGAATTGTAACTCATAACCATTTCTAGTCATAGAGACGTTTGCTTAGGATGCCTCCCCATTTTCTTAAAATTCTTCCTGCGTAGTGAGCCCTTCCTGATGGCTCACTGACTGGGCTTAGGTTCTGAGTCGTTCTTCCATATCTTCATAAGGTTAAAGCAACCTTACTTTTGGATTCTCGCCGACCTCTTTTGTGAGAGACGAACCAGGAGGAAGGGGGTGTGGTGGACGGGTCATGAAGTAGCTAAGCTGCTTCCTGCTTAGTCACTCCTAATGGTTTCTCCTGTCAGAGGGTTACTGGGTGGGTGGAGGTTGCTCCTCTTACTTCTCTCAAACCAGTGTAAGATTTTTCGCTTATGGAACAAGCTGTTGCTAATTATTTACTTTCTTTTAGCCTTATTCAAATCTAAAATCTGACCTTTTGTAAGGCAGGACTTTGTACTTTTCTGATTGATAATGTTAAATCATTTGAGGACTAGACTAACCTCATGAACAATTTAAAATCTATTAATTTCTAAAAAGATTTATTTGGAAGTAATCTTAGTTAAAATAAATTTTCTTTGGATAACACTAACTTAAACTGTATGTTAGGTTTTTCTTTTGGTTGTATACTCATTAGCTTCATTTAATTTTCAACTAATAATTTCTTTTATAACAAATAGCTATATGTTAAAAAAATCAGCTCAGTATATACATGAGAAATTTTACATTTGATTTTTTTATTATTATTCAAGGGAAATACTTTCTAAGTGACAAGTATCTTTTAAGGAGCTGACTTGTCATCTTAACCTGTGATCTGTTTTCACGGTGATGAACGTTTTAGACATTAACTTGGGAAAATGTCTAAATTGAGCCTATCCTTCCTGGCCTTTATTAAAGAATTTTTATTGTTTTTAGACCTGAGAATATTAAAAGCCACCAGATAAATTTGGTCATTTTGCAAAATGCTTATTGTTAACCATTTTCTCAGCAATTAGAATTTTTAAACCTATTTTATTTAATTGCCTTTTATCTTCATTATGACTATTTTTCTTTAGATATAGCCTTTTGTTTTTTTGGCTTCTCGTTGTGGAGCACAGGTTCTAGGTGTGTGCGCTTCAGTAGTTGTGGCACACGGGCTCAGTAGTTGTGGCTCGCGGGCTCTAGAGCGCAGGCTCAGTAGTTGTGGCACACAGGCTTAGTTGCTCCGCGGCACGTGGAATCTTCCCGGACCAGGGCTTGAACCCGTGTCCCCTGCATTGGCAGGTGGATTCCTAACCACTTCGCCGTCAGGGAAGTCCCTAGATATAGCCTCTTTATAAAATGTTTTGAATCTTAGAATTTCTTTTCTTAAACTGGCATTGAGCACCAAATTACTTTTCCTGGTCTACTGAATCAGATTTGAAGGGGATATTGGTAATGAATACATTCATTTTCCTCTAATCAGCAATCTTCAGAGGTTTGTTTGTTGTCTGGTGAATAAGGAAAAAATGTCTACAGTGTAATATAAGTTTGTCTACAATGTAGTATAAGTTAAGTCCAAGGAGAAGTTAAACCGTAGGCCAATCATAAGTTATTTCAAGTCCAGTCTGTTCATATGTTCGCTCCATTTGATTCTAGTCTATCCATTAGCCATCTTTTCCAAATCTTCCCTATCTTCCAAGATTCATTCTTCTTTCTATGCTTTTTTGTTTGCAATCTTCCAGGATTCCTGAAAATAGCCAGCATTCTAAGTGCTTTTAATCCTCCCCCTCTCCACTCATTATGATCTTTTCTTTGGAATTATTATAATATCAATATTTTGTGTTTGTCTTATGGCATTTACTGTAAAGACATACCTTGTTTCATTGTGCTTCGCTTTACTGGGCTTTGCAGATATTGCATTTTTTACAAATTGAAGGTTTGTGGCAACCCTGCATCTAGCAAGTCTGCTGGCACCATTTTTCCAACAGCGTTTGCTCGCATTGTGTCTCTGTGTCACATTTTAGTAATTCTTGCAGTATTTCAAACTTTTTCACTATTATTTTATTTGTTATGGTGATTTGTGATCTTTGATGTCATTATGGCAAAAAGATTATGACTCACTGAAAGCTCAGATGAGGGTTAGCATTTTTTAGTAATAAAATATTTTAAAATTAAGGTATACACAATTTTTTAGACATAATGCTATTACACACTTAATAGACTACAGTATAGTGTCAACATAACTTTTTAAAATTTATTCTTGGCTGTGTTGGGTCTTCGTTGCTGCGCGTGGGCTTTCTATAGTCGCGGCGCATGGGGGCCGCTTTTCATTGTGGTGCGCGTGCTTCTCATTGCGGTGGCTTCTCTTGTTGCAGAGCAGAGGCTCTAGGCACGTGGGCTTCAGTAGTTGTGGCTCGCAGGCTCTAGAGCGCAGGCTCAGAAGTTGCTCCTAGACATGCGGGATCTTCCCTGACCAGGGATTGAACCGGTGACCCCTGCATTGGCAGGCGGATTCTTAACCACTGCGCCATCAGGGAAGTCCCAGCATTACTCGTTTTTTGAAGTGTAGTTGATTTACAATATTGTATTAGTTTCAGATATACAACAAAGTGATTCAGTTATATATATATATATTTTCAGATTCTTTTCCATTATAGGTTATTACCAGATATTGAATGTAGTTCCCTATGCTAGATAGTAAATCCTTATTGTTTTATCTATTTTATATATGGTGGTGTGTATCTGTTAATCCCCTCACACACACCCCCTTCCCCTTTGGTAACCATAAGTTTGTTTTCTATGTCTGTGAGTCTGTTTCTGTTTTGTAAATAAATTTGTCTGTATTATTTTTTAGATTCCACATATAAGTGACATAATATCTGTATTTCTCTGTCTGACTTACTTCACTCAGTATGATAATCTCTAGGTCCATCCATGTTGCTGCAAATGGCAATATTTCAGTATTTTTTATGGCTTAGTAGTATTCCATTGTAGATATATACCACATCTTCTTTATCCATTCATCTGTTGGATGGACACTTAGGTTGCTTCCATGTCTTGGCTGTTGTAAATAGGGATGCT
The DNA here is from genome assembly GCF_963455315.2 of Globicephala melas. NCBI lineage: Eukaryota > Metazoa > Chordata > Mammalia > Artiodactyla > Delphinidae > Globicephala > Globicephala melas. The sequence goes on along the minus strand of NC_083323.1, from coordinate 69,315,875 downwards.
ATGAACATTGGGATGCATGTATCTTTTCAAATTAGAGTTTTCATCTTTTCCAGATATATCCCCAGGAATGGGATTGCTGGATCATATGGTAGCTCTAATTTTAGTCTTTTAAGGAACCTCTACACTGTTTTCCATTGTGGCTATACCAGTTTACATTCTCAGCAACAGTGAAAGAGGGTACCCTTTTCTCCTCATACTCTTCAGCATGTATTATTTGCAGACTTTTTAATGATGGCCATTCTGACTGGTGTGAGGTGATACTTCATTGTAGTTTTGATTTGCATTTCTCTAATAATTAGAAATATTGAGCATCTTCTCATGTGCCTTTTGGCCTGTGCGTTTTCTTTGGAGAAATGTCTGTTTAGCTCTTCTGCCCATTTTTTGATTGGGATTTTGGGGGTTTTGATACTGAGTTGTATGAGCAGTTTGTATATTTTGGAAATTAACCACTTGTTGGTTGCATCGTTTGCAAATGTTTTCTCCTAGTCCATAGGTTATCTGACATAACTTTTATATGCACTGGCAAGCCAAAAAAATTAATGGGATGTGATATTTGCTTTATTATGATGGTCTGGAACTGAACTCGCAATATCTCTGAGGTATTTCTGTATTTTACCTTGCCTTATGGTTATCTTAAACATATTACTCTTTTTTATTAGAATCTAATTTCCTTGGGCAGGGTCTGCTCTATTACTGACTAAATCCAGTGCCTTGCACATAGTAGGTGAGCTTTAGTTGACAGGCACAGCTATCTGTGATTCAAATTTATATCTGCATTTACAGATTCATTAATATCTGTAATTCTCAACCCACTTTGATAAGATGCAAAGTTCAGTACCCAGAGTCCAAGCAAAAGAGAGATCCATCTTCATTTGTAAGCTGAGATGCCCAGACCCATATACCCATCATTAGGCCTTATTTTGCTTTAGATCTCTCTTTCCCTTTAGTATTTTATTATAAAAATTCCAAGCATAAGGAATTATACAGTGCAAACCCATATACTGATCACCTAGATTCTCTAATTAATATTTTGTTTTATTTGCTTTGACATATCTATCCACGCTTCTGTTCGTCCATTAATTCATCTTACTTTTAGGTGCATGTCAACATATGTTGCCCATCTCAGTACACTTCACACCTAAATACTTCATGTATGTCATTAACTAGAGTTTAATATTTGTGGCTTTCCCCCCCTCTTTTTAAATAAATAAAATATTACAGATGTAGATAAAGCCCCTCGCAGATCCCTGCTGGCTCCCTCCCTTCTCAGGGTTGTCATTCTTATGTATTTTTAGTTTATATGTATGTATACCTAAACGAAATATCTCTAATTTCCTTTGCATCTTTTTTTGCTCAGTGTTAATTTGAGATTTGTCTTGTTCCTGTATTTAATCTCAGTGGTCCCTGGTTTTGGCATCAGCGAAAAATTTTGTAGACTCTTTGGAATTATTTCTTTTATTTTTGTCTGTTGAGTATATTAGGATTGGAAGAACCAATAAGCTGGAAAGGATAAAATGAAAACCATTTAAATATTAACCTTTGATTGAATTGTGTAAGTTTATAAACTGATCTGTATTTATGGATGAGAATTCTACAAACATTAATTGCTAAGGTTTTTTAGCATTTAACTACTTTATCATTAATTTTGGACTTACTTTTTTATGTGACTGTAGTAGTTGTACCCACATATTGAATGTAGGCGGTTGAGATCTAATCCATGGATTCATAATGCATTTCTTAGCAACCATCAGTGTTCTTTTTAGGAGCTGTGTTTTTAAGAGCCAGTGCAGCTTTGAGGAGGATGTTTCAAAGATATCTTTTTCTATTAATATAGCACAAGGAGCAACATAGATGACAATAGTTTTGATACCTTCTGCATTACCACAGACCCAAATTAAAAGGTTTAAGTTTGCTCCAGTATTGAACATCAGTATGTTGTCACTTTCTTCCCAGCCTCATCAACACATTAGACATTATGAATGTTCCCTTGTATATTAAGCCTCAATTGGAGTTACCTTTTTTAACTTACATTTTTATATGAATTTCACCAAAAGATTATAGAATATTTCACAGGTACTAATATTTCACAGTGCTTATTTAAAAGTGGTAAAAGCTTTTATTTCTACTTTAATGGTAAAATAGTTGCAAATATATATTAATTAATTTACCAGGTCAACACTTGTCACTTCACCCTTTTTTCACTGCTCAATTTTCTGTAACAGCACTGCTTAATAGAATTTTCTCTGACGATGGAAACGTTTTGTATTTGCACTACCCAATATGGAAGCCACTGAAGTGCAACTGAGGAACTGAATTTTTGATTTAATTAATTAAGATTTAAAGTTAAGTAGTCACATATGGGTAGTGGCTACTGGATTGGGCAGCAGAGCTCCATAAGCTCCACCAGCCCAGTAAACTGCTTCTGCAGTTAACCACCTACTCCCTAATTTCCACATCCGATGAACATGTTTTGTTTGTCAGCTTCTTAAACCCTTCTCTGGCATTTGATTGACTGTGTCCTTATTTTACAAACTTTCTCCTTCATTCTCTCCTGGTTCTTGGTCTTCCTTATTGTCACTTTTAGGGTTGGTATTGACGTTTTTAGATGTCTACTTTGGGCCGTCTTTTGTTCTTACGCTACACATTCTCTCAGCTGACTTTAGCTATTCATTCAGCATTTACTGAATATCTACTTTATCAGATACTGGAGCTGGAAAGAACTTATCCCGTTCTTCAAGGAACTCCCATGGCCTCAGCTGGCACTGGTGCTGAAAATGATCTCTCTCTCCCCCTCTCTCCCTCCTCTATTTCTTTCTCCTAAAGTCTAGACTCAGTACTCAACTTCCCTTTGATAGGTGCCTCAATTACATATTAGGTACTGACCTTATCTCCCATTCCCAATACCCTCCCCCTTGAAATAAATTAAAACCTTCCACCCATTATTCTTTTTTTTTTTAACCTCTTTCTTTTTTTTTTTTTTTTTTTTGCGGTACGAAGGCCTCTCACTCTTGTGGCTTCTCCTGTTGCGGAGCACAGGCTCCGGATGCACAAGCTCAGCGGCCATGGCTCACGGGCCCAGCCGCTCCGCAGCATGTGGGATCTTCCCAGACTGGGGCACGAACCCCTGTCCCCTGCATCGGCAGGTGGACTCTCAACCACTGTGCCACCAGGGAAGCCCTTAACCTCTTTATTGGAGTATAATTGCTTTACAGTGGTGTGTTAGTTTCTGCTTTATAACAAAGTGAATCGGCTATACATATACATATATCCTCATATCTCCTCCCTCTTGCACCTCTCTCCCACCCTCCCTATCCCACCTCTCTAGGTGGTCACAAAGCACTGAGCTGATCTCCCTGTGCTATGTGACTGCTTCCCACTAGCTATTTATTTTACATTTGGTAGTGTATATATGTCCATGCCACTCTCTCACTTCGTCCCAGCTTACCCTTCCCCCTCCTCGTGCCCTCAAGTCCATTCTCCACGTCTGCGTCTTTATTCCTGTCCTGCCCCTAGGTTCTTCAGAACCTTTTTTTTAAAAAATATATATTCTATATATATGTGTTAGCATATGGTAATTGTTTTTCTCTTTCTGACTTACTTCACTCTGTATGATAGACTCTAGGCCCATCCACCTCACTACAAATAACTCAGTTTTGTTTCTTTTTATGGCTGAGTAATATTCCATTGTATATATGTGCCACATCTTCTTTATCCATTCGTCTGTCGAAGGACACTTAGGTTGCTTCCATGTCCTGGCTATTGTAAATAGTGATGCACTGAACATTGTGGTACATGACTCTTTTTGAATTATGGTTTTCTCAGGGTATATATGCCCAGTAGTGGGACTGCTGGGTCATATGGTAGCTCTATTTTTAGTTTTTTAAGGAACCTCCATACTGTTCTCCATAGTGGCTCTATCAATTTACATTCCCACCAACAGTGCAAGAGGATTCCCTTTTCTCCACACCCTCTCCAGCATTTATTGTTTGTGGATTTTTTGATGATGGCCATTCTGACTGGTGTGAGGTGATACCTGATTGTCGTTTTGATTTGCATTTCTCTAGTGATGTTGAGCATCCTTTCATGTGTTTGTTGGCAATCTGTATATCTTCTTTGGACAAATGTCTGTTTAGGTCTTCTGCACATTTTTGGATTGGGTTGTTTGTTTTTTTGATATTATCATATCCATATTGCTTCTTAATTACTCTGAATTAAGCCTCTTTCTTTAACACACCATGTGGCATTCATAGTTCTGGTTCTCAGGAACCCATTTCATTGATTCCTAATCATTATCTCCCTGATACATCAAAAGAATCCACTTCCTGCTTGTAGCTTTTTACTCATTTGCTAATTGTTAATGTATAAGTTGACATCTAAACTCCTTGAAAGAAAGCTCTTCATGACCTACTTTGAGGTTAACATGCTTTAACTATGCCAAGCCAGTTGAGTTTCCCCAAAATGCTATTTCCTTTTCCTCCTCCATGTTTTCCTAGTGAGAACTCCTCATGTTTAATCAGCTCTTGAGATGGGAAATGTGGTCTTCACATTGATTTTTTTTTTCAATGTGCATGTGATTACTGTCAGCAGAAAGCAAAGGACTTGAGATAAAACTAAAACCAAAATAAAAGCATTAATGATAAAATTTTAACTGTAGTCTTTGATGTTAGAAATATAATTAGATGTTAAACATTAAAAAGAAGTTACAATATCATTTTCTAATACTCCCTTCTCTAGGCAAAGTCAGAAGAGTGTTTTTCCTCTTTCCGTCATCAGCATCACTATCTTTAACATATATTAAATGCTTCCTACAGAGCAGGCACTATACTGAGTGCTGTTTGTTATCTCAGTCCTTACAACAGCGTAGTTAGGTCTGTAGATACTGAAACTAAGGTACAGAGGGTACCTAACGTTTCCCCTCTTTTTTTCATTTGTGTGATTCTTCTCAGTAGTCTGCCAAAGTGGCCTGTATCATTTTGCATTCCCACCAGCAACGAATGAGAGTTCCTATTGCTTGCATTCTCACCAGAAATTGGGGTTGTCATTGTTTCAGATTTTAACAATTCTAATAGGTGTGTAGTGGTATCTCATTTCATCACTGTTTTAATACTCAATACCCTTAATGACATATGATGTTGAACATGTTTTCATTTGCTTATTTGCTATGTAAATGTCTTTGTTGGTGAGGTGTCTGTTCAGATCTTTTGCCCATTTATTAAATTGAGCTTGTTTTTGAGTTTTAAGAATTCTTTGTATATTTTGGATACTAGTGCTTTGTTGGATATACGCTTTGCAAAGATTTTTCTCCTAGTGTTTAGCTTGTCTGTTTGTTCTCTTAACATTGTCTTTCCCAGAGGAGATGTTTTTAATTTTAATGAAATCCAATTTTTTTTTTTCTTGGGACATGCTTTTGGTGTCACCTAGATTTTTTCCTCTGTTATCTTCTAAAAGTATTATAGTTTTGTATTTTACATTTAGGTCTATGATCCATTCTGAGTTCATCTCTGTCTAGATTTTGCACATGGATGATCAATTCTTCCAGCACCATCTGTTGAAGACTATTCTTTCTTCATTGAATTGCCTTTGCTCCTTTGTCAAAGATCAGTTGACTGTTCAACTGTATGAATGTATTTCTGGGCTATTTATTCTGTACAACTGATCTCTTTGTTCTTTTGAAAATACCATACAGTCTTGATTACTGTGGCTTTATAGTAAGTTGAGTGTCAGTTCTCTGACTTTGTTCTTTTTCTTCAGTATTATGTTGACTCTTCTGGGGTCTTTTACCTTTCTGTATAAACTTTAGACTCAGTTTGTCAATATCTACAAAATTACTTGCTGGAATTTTTGTTGTGACTGTGTTGAATTTATAGATCAAGTTGGGAAGAACTGATTTCTTAACAATACTGAATTTTCTTATCCATAGACATGGACTATATCTCCATTTACAGACATACCTAGGAGATATTGCAGGTTCAGTTTCAGGCCACCTTAATAAAGAAAATATCACAATAAAGCAAGTCACATGAATTTTTTGGTTTCCCGATGCATATAAAAGTTATGTTTATACTATACTGTAGTCTGTTAAGGGTGTAATAGCAATATGTCTAAAAAAACAATATACATACCTTATTAAAAAAATACTTTATTGCTAAAAAATGCTAGCCTTCAGTGAGCCATAATCTTTTTGCTGGTGAAGCGTTTGAGGTATGGCATGAATTACCAAAATGTGACACAGAAACACAAAGTGAACAAATGCTGTTGGAAAATGGTGCCAATAGACTTGCTTGATGCAAGGTTGCCACAAATCTTCAATTTGTAAAAAAACACTGCAGGCACTGTAAAGTGCAATAAAGCAAAGTGCAATAAAATGAGGTATGCTGGTATTTATATCTTCTTTGATTTATTTCATCAGTGTTTTATAGTTTTTCTCATATAGATCCTGTATCTATTTTGTTAGATTTATACTATACTTAGTTTTTTTGGTGCTGTGTTTTGTTTTTAATTTCAAATTACATTTGTTCATTTCTATCATCTAGGGAAGCAGTTGACTTTTGTATATTAACCTCGTATCCTGCAACTTTACTCTAATCACTTATTAGTTCCACTAGTTTTTTGGTCAGTTTTGGGATTTTCTACACAGTCATGTCATCTGCAAACAAAGAGTTTTATTTCTCCCTTCATCATTGGTATACCTTTTCTTATCTTACTGCATTATCTGTGTTCAGTATGGTGTTGAATAGGAGTTGTAAAAGGGGATATACTTGTCTTGTTTCCTGTCTTGGGAGGAAAGCATCTACTTTCTCACCATGATTTAGCAGTAGGGTTATTGTAGATATTTTTATCAAGTTGAGGAAGTTCTCCTCTATTCCTGGTTTGCCAGAGACTTTTTGTTGTGAATGAATGTCGGATTTTTTTCAAATGCTTTTCTGTGTCTATTGATATGATCATGTGATTTTTCTTTTCTAGCACATTGATGTGATGGATGGCGTTAACTGATTTTCAAATGTTGAACCAACCTTGCATACCTGCAGTAAATACCGCTTAATTGTGATGTATAATTCTTTTTATTGTATTTTAGATTTCAGAATTTTTTGGCATCTGTGTTCATGAGAGATACAGGTGTGTAATTTTTCTTCCTTGTAATGTCTTCGTCTGGTTTTGGTAATAAGGTGATGCTGACCTCATAGAACAGTAGGAAATGTTCCCTCTGCTTCTGTTTACTAGAAGTGATTGTGAAGAATTGGTATCATTTTTTCTTTAAATGTTTGGTAGAATTTACCAGTGAAACCACTTGGGCCTAGTACTTTCTGTTTTGGTATGTTATTAATTGTTAATTCAATTTCTTTCATAGATATAGGCCTATTTATATTATCTATTTTTCCTTGTTTGAGTTTTGCTAGACTGTATCTTTCAAGGAATTGGTTCATTTCATCTGATTTATCAAATTAGTGCACATAGAGTTGTCTTAATATTCCTTTATTATAAATGCCTGGGAGGTCAGTAGTAGTGACCCCTATTTCAATTTTGATATTAATAATTTGTGTCTTCTCTCTTTTTGTCTTGGTTAGCCTGGCTGGAGGTTTATCAATTTTATTCATCTTTTTAAAGAACCACCTTTTGGTTTTATTGATTTTCTAATTTTCTTTTCTCAATTTCATTGATTTCTGCTCAGATTTTTATTATTTTCTTCTACTTACTTTGCATTTAATTTGCTCTTTTTTTCCTAGAATCCTAGCTTATTACATTGTTTATTTTATATCTTCTTTTCTTTTTTTTTTTTTTTTTTGGGCGGTATGCGGGCCTCTCCCGCCATGGAGCACAGGCCCCGGACGCACAGGCCCAGCGGCCACGGCCCACGGGCCCAGCCGCTCCGTGGCACGCGGGACCCTCCCGGACTGGGGCACGAACCCGCGCTCCCCGCATGGGCAGGCGGACCCCCAACCACTGCGCCACCAGGGAAGCCCTATCTTCTTTTCTAACATACTCATTTAATGCTATAAACTTCTCTCTAAGCACTGCTTTTGCTTCATCTCACAAATTTTGGTAAGTTGTATTTTCATTTAGTTCAAAATATTTTAAAATTTCTGATGAGACTTCTTTGATCTGGGTGTTATTTAGAAGTATGTTGTTTAATCTCCAAGTATCTTGGGATTTTTCTAGCTCTCTTTCTTTTGATTTCTAACTTAATTCCACTGTGGTCTGAGAGTATACTTTGTATGATTTCTGTTCTTTTAAATTTGCTAAGGCGTGTTTTATGGCCTGGAATGTGGTGTATCTTGGTGCACGTTCCATGTGAGCTTAAGAAGAATGTGTAAAGTCCAAGAGTGTGTCTGCAAGGGCCGTACTTACTCCGGAGGCTCTAGGGGAGAATCTCTTTGCTGGCCTTTTTCAGTTTCTGGAGGCTGTGTGTACTCTTTGGCTGGTAGCTCCCTCCTCCATCTTTAAAGGTCATCACTCAACCTCTATTTCTGTGATCACATTTCCTCTCTTTTTCTGCGTTTCTTTTTAAGGACTTTTGTGATTATATTTTATTCACCTGGATAATCCAGGCTAATCTCCCTTTCTCAAATCCTTGACATAAACGTATCTGCAAAGTCTCTTGTACCGTGTAAGGTAACATATTCCTAGGTTCCAAGCATTAGGATATGGACATCTTGGGGATGGGGTGGGGGTGGAGAACATTATTCAGCCCACCACAGTAGTAGAGTCAGGATTTGAACTCAGTTTTTCTAGCTTCCCCGTCACCTTCCACATCTAGTTATCTCCTTTGTGCTGTGTTTTACTTGTCTGTGTTTACCTTTCCCGTTAGGATGTGACTCTCCTGAAATAGGACACATAGGATTTGAACCAAATTAGTTCAGATAAAGGAAATTATATGGAATGTTGAGGTATCAACAATAGAGAAAAATCATTGTTTTTGATTCCTCAGTCTTTTAAGGCTGTGTGCATGTCTGACTTTTGCAGTTTATCCATGTACCTCCTAATATTAATATAAATTATAAATTAAATATTAAGATAAGTATATGCATATTTACCTAAATTTAAGTAGCTTCCTGTGGCTAATGGCTCTGTTCTATCATTCCACCGAACTACTCTTATGGAGCTGTAATATATATGCTAAGGATGGTTTGTCTGAAATGAAAATTCTAACAACTCATTTTGCCTATTTTGTTTTCTTTTTTTGTGGGAACAGAGGTAAGGTCTACAATGATATATACATTTTAGAGGAATTTTATGTCATTATAAGTATGTATAAGTATGTCGTTTGTTTTGCCAGATATTCTTCTTTCAGTCACTAGACAGCATAATTAATAGTAAAAAGCCTTGGTAGTTTATTTTATCATATCCCTTTATTCCTAGAAGCACTTTATGAGAATTCAACTATTAACACAGACTACTATAATAAGGGACTGTGTGAAAGCACATTTGGATAGTGTTTTCATTATGCTGGCAAACTTAACTATGTTTCTATGCAGTGTATGTGAGCCCCACCCAAACTTTAACATGTTTCCCATTTTGATGAGGTCCAATCAAGGGAAAATGCAACAACAAAAAATCTTCCTGTGTGGCCTGTAGATATCAGATCTGAAGATTATTAATGCATTTCCAGCTTGGGACCATAAGCAAACAAACTCTTCCACAGATGACTGCACCCTTCCTGTTTGGGATTGAGTTTACTGTGGAACAGATTTCGGAAATATGTTTCTGACCGTTGTGAATTTTATTTATAAAAGTTTGGAGGGTGAGGTTCTTCCTTTAACAAAAAACTGATTATTTCCTGTCTAATGCCCAACCATTGCATTTTAAGCAGTGTTTTTAGAAAATCTACCCTGTAGTAGAGAATTACATTGCTTTGGGCAGTTCTAGTTGTTCTTGTCAACTAATGTACAAAAATTTGTCTATTTCAGTGAATAATTCAAAAAGGATTTACAATTAAAAAATAAAACAGAACCTTTAAATGCTTGTATTATCTTGTCTCCAGAGTGACAGTAGTTTGCAGTTTAAATGTATGAACACATTTTAATATGGTTTTACTTTTGATATGCAAATCTGTAGTACATTTACGTTCTGTAAATATGCTAAACAAAGAGTTACAGTTTAGGTAAAACAGCAGATTTACATTAAAGAATTTGCAGGTTAATTCACAGTGTAACCTTATCCTCATCTAGTTACATCTGCTATAAAGAAGCCTATAAAATTTAGGCCACCCACAAAGTGGTCTTCTGAGGCCTGTGGTTGGTGTTAGAATGCTGTTATTATGTGGCTTGACTGGTTTGGTAAGGAATTTACCTTCTCCCATGGGGACTGCATTGGCTTCATTAGGTTAGGTACTCTGTGTTTGTTAGGCCAGTTCCTGTGCTCTATTGCCTTGACAGCCTATGTAATATCATGTGAGTGGTATACTGTTTCCTAAGTTGGTTTATTAGAGTAGTTAGTAATGTCAATTCTGGGTCATGTAAACGTTAAGATAAACTGGAATAAATGTTTGGTTTAAATAGTTGGATTAAACTTAATGGCTATTAGTAAATTTCATCACTATTTAGAAAAAGGGGTGTGTGTGTGTGTGTTTGTGTGTGTGTGTTTGTGCTGAGATGGAGAAGGCAGCTGAGGGTTTTATATATTTTAATTTCTAGGTCATTTGAAAAACTTATTCTTTTTAATTTGGGGCTTGTGAATAGTTTTCAAGAGCAAAGAAGTGAATTTAGTATAATTTAGCAACCTAGTACTGATAGTCAAAAATAAATATTCTTCTTTAAATAGCTATTTTAAAGGATAAAAACAATCTTGCAGACATTTAAAAAATATTAGCAGCAACCACCACAACTAGCAGTGATCATTTGAGGAATGAAAACTATCATAAGCGAAGCAGTGTCTCAAATTACTTCTTTCTAAGGTTTTAAAAAATGAATAAAATCCTTTTTCAGAGAATAAACATGTTATGTTGATTGTTTTGTTAAATTTGGAAAAGTTAAAATTAATGTGACAGTTCTTTTAAATCAGACAATTTGTATTTCACTTAATTTTCATGAAGACTTAACTGTAATATTTCTTTAAATACATGAATTGCAGAGTATGAAAAATAGCATAGAAGTCTAAAGTGCATTTTGTGACTGTAAACTGAAGAAATAACATTTAAGTCTGGAGAAAATTTAGCAATTTTTGGACAGGAAATAATACCTAATTGCCATTGATAAAAATTATATATACATATTGAAGTAAAATAGTATAATGTATACATTGAGGTGGAAAAAATATATACATATATACACATGTATACATGTGTGTATCTATATATACATATATGTGTACACACATGCATGCATGAACATGTACGTGTATAACATACTGTTTTGATCTTAACTCTGCCTTGGTGATTTTAATTATGGTTAAATATTTATAACTTGAAAAGCTTTTTTCAAATAAATACTTTCAGCCTCCTTATAGTTGTTTTTTGTATACTAAACAATTTTAAATTTGTCATCTGGTCATGATTCAAACAAATAATCTGAAGTTAGGGGCTTGGTAACTTACTTCTTCCAAACAAGTAAAGAATAAAGCCATCAACGTGCCTTACCTAGCTGGCATTTGTTTTCAGTTCTTCTTGTTTCTAGTCTGATGTCCTGTTAGTAGACTGCCTCATGCTTGACAAATGCCATGCCAGATTTCCATAGTCAGTGATGTGGTGTATCAGTGCTTTTCTACTCATTCAACTTGTCAGCAAATCTCAGAGACAGAGGTTTAAATGGCCTTTGGCAGTAGTGTATACTCAGAGCCAAGAGAGGTTCAGCAGTATTGTGTCTCCCTTTTAGATTTTTAGCACCATAGTTCTGCCAGCTGAATCAGCTCAATGTTTGGCTAATTATTCTTAGCTAACCACAATGTATTTCATCTTTCTAGGTTTACCGACAAGACTGTGAAACTTTTGGGATGGTTGTGAAAATGCTGATTGAAAAAGATCCTTCATTAGAAAAGTCTATACAGTTTGCATTGAGACAGAATTTACATGAAATAGGTGAGCGGTGTGTTGAAGAACTCAAGCATTTTATTGCAGAGTATGATACCTCTAGTCAAGATTTTGGAGAGCCTTTTTAGATTACCTGCTCAGGCAAAAAAAAAGTTTCTAGATTTTTCCCCCCCTGGATTGTGTAAATCCTTAATATATGGAATTTTTGTGATGAAGAGAAATACTTTATGATAGTGACCGTATTTCCAATATCAAATAAACATCTAAAATAGTCTAAGATATTTTAATTAGAATTTTTTTTATCTACATGTAGAGCTTCCTAATCCATACTTATCTTTTTTTCCCTCCTAAAGTGATGGGTCAGTTAATTTTTCAAGCTTTCTTGAAAATGCAGTCCTGGAGAGCAACTTTCTGCACTTACTCATGTCCTGTAGTCTTCCTTAGTTATGCGATCATTTGTTTGGTCACACTAGTGTAATGTATAGGTTAGAGACCATTCCACTTAAACATTTATAGTCTTTTTGCATTTCATAGTCAGTGACACCATGTGAAGATGTTAGAATCCTGAGGCGATTTTATTGACTTGTTGCTTGCTTATCTTAGGCTTTGTAACTTTTAATATGTTTAAGTATATTACCCAAGTAAACTGAATACTTTGTTATCTTAGAGAATATTTGCTTTGAGGATAATTCTCATTGTGATAAAACAGAGCACTTAAATCTCTAAAAGTCACCCCATAATAAAATCCTGTTTTCCAAGTAAATAAACTCAGTGTCTTCTATTAAAATGGTCCTGAAACTCCTGACTAGTCTCACTGATGTGTGAGTTTTAAACAATATCATATATAAGACTAAGAGAAGGGGCAATTCAAGATGAAAGATGAGGCCTATTTTAAAGTTGAAATTTCTTTAAAACTTTCTAACCAGAAGAGAAAAATTTACAATATGGGGGAGTAGTGGAGTTTCATTTTTTCCATAGGCCCATATTCCCCATCTCAAGAAAGAAGGTGATTGATGACATATCCATAATTAAGCCATTTACGGATTATGCCTTTGTTAATCTCGGTTTGTAGTCTAACAGATTGTTCTGCTGCCCTTTTTAGGGATGCATAGCCCTCTAAAAGTGTTCTTGAACGAAACAAAGCAGAGTAGGCTGTAAGCCTAGCACAACTACCCTTCACCAAGCAGCCTATGTAAACAGTCCTTCATGAGCGAGCCATCCAAATCACGGGTTAGTTAAGAATCTAACTGGGACAATTAGGATATTCCACTCATTTCCTGATCACTTCCAGCTGCCCAATGGCATTTAGCCAAAATATGTAATTTCATGGCATGTGTTCGGAAACCTTTAAAAATGTTTGTTATTGCTACCCAATTTCATTATCCTCCCATCCTCTTTCCATTTCCACTCTCTTCTCACTTGAATTCTGGCATTATTTTTAGTGGCCTCTATTGATTATATCCAGAGAGCTACCCCAGAGTAGATAAAAATTATATTAAAAGTGAAAACAGCAGTGTAAATAATTGTAGTGGATCCTGTAGTGCGTGCCTCAAAATATGTATTATGCCATTCCACAAATTAAAAAACTAATTGAAGGCAACAATTATTAAGTTTCCTATATGAGACCACCTTGAATTTAGATATTGTACATAAGCCAGAACTAAACCCTGCGTATCATCTTTGCTATTCTTCCCTGATGTGAACAGTGGTTTTATCTGTTATCCACATTAGAAAGACTAAGAAAGTAGTCTTGTTTCTCTCTTGCGCCAATGTTTTTCTTCTTAAATATTCTAATTCCAGGATTCATTTCCTTAAGTCAATATGTCACAAGTTTAAAAATAAAACTTGAGACTCAACTACCTTGAGGCAAAGGAGTTGTTCACTTTGTTGAAATTCATTAAACTAGAGACGTTTTACTCACAGATGCATTTAAATATAGGTTCAACAGATAATTCCTTTTCCCCTTTCCCCAAATTACATTCAACATTTAAAGCTATTTATAGCTTGCCATCAGCATTATTCTGGTAGGCTTGTCAGTGTTAAATCTGTTTTATTTTTAAAGCTTTTTAAAGTCTTATTTTAAGATAGATGAATTCAGATAGTGCCAGAGTATGTATGTTGCAAAATGTTCTTGATTAAAGAAATTTGTTTGTAAATGATCCATTGTTTTTGAGTATGCCCAATTCCTGTGATAAAGGTTTCACTGTCTTACCATTAAGCCTTGATGATCAACAGGGGAAGAGCAGATATTGTGAAGCTTTTTGTGAATTTTAAAAGTGCAAAATAAAGCAACTGGGTTTAAATAATTAGATTGTCTTTTTTTTTTTTTTTCTTAACAGGCTTAGAGTGTTTTGCTTAAATGTAGATTTTTATTACTGTCTACAGAAAGATTGCTCCTGACTCAGCAGCAGGATGGAGGAAGTTTGAGAAGCTATTAACTTTGGTGACTTGGGGAGTCTCCATATCTGAGAAAGCAGTTAAGCGAGATAAGATTGAGTGTACAGTAGTGCTCAATAATTGTGTAATTAGGACTCTGAGTTTCAGAGAATTACAGAATTAAAATCCTTTGTCTTTATAGTAACCTCTGGCGGACAGGAACCACATTGTCTCTGTGACCCCAGTTCCTAGCACAGTTTGGAACGTTGTAGGTCCTCCTAGTTTTTGATGCTTCACAAAGGAAGTGGCATTTGATCCCCCGGGTCTTGGAGAAATAGGACTTATTCAGGGAGAGAAGGAAAAGTATTAGAAGTTCAGGTTGGGGAAGACAATAGGGGACGAATGTAGGAAAAGGTAGGTTGAGAGCAGAATATGAAGGACTTTGAATCCGAAATCTCCTACTTAAGAATAATAAGATTTTAAAATAATTACCTTTGTATTTATTCTTGCCAAAAATGTTGATTTCTCACAGCGCCCCAGCCCTGAGCCAATTCACAGACCCAGAACCTCATGAAGGAAAGGGAGGGCAGATCCCCTTAAGAAAGGACTGTGCTACAATGCCAAAATATTGTATAGTGGTTTCAGCTTCATTTCACACTTTTTCCCACGAGGTATCCTAAACTCCTAGGAAAACGCTGACAGTTTTTTGGCAACAACTTTGGAGATGGTGATCTGGTCATCCCTGAAATATTCATGGTGGACAATATTCAGTGTTTTGGGCAGCCAGCCACCCAAGCGGCATAATGTCTGTCACACTGCTCAGGCTGGCACCGGCACCTCCAGTGAGTAATGGCCACATTCTGCTTGTTAGACCAAGGTTTGTGGGTTAGCATCTCCTTCTTGCCAGTTCTCTTGAGAGCACTGATGGTACCCAATTCAGTGAAAAAGAAAAAAGTGGTGGGGCGGGGGCAGCTAGTAAAACTAAGGTATAGTTAGCAGAATCTATTCTTCCCTTTTTCCGTGGTAATGGAATTGAAATTGAGTCACATGACAGCCTAATTAGGACTATATTTGCTGTGTCCCTCTTGTCACAGTTGTGATCAGGTGACCACTGATTTTTTTTTGAGTGGAAGTGCTGCTACTTCTGGGCTGGGACCCTTAGGACAGTGGATGTACCTCCTTCATGCTCTCTCTTATCCCTTCCCTAAAGTAATAGGAATAGCAACCCAGCCTTGAACTGTTGCAGAGCCACAAGATAGAAGGTACCTGGATCCCTGTGTGACCATACGGAGTGCTGAACTGTTATGTGAAAGAGGAATCAATGTCTTTACGGTTTAAGCCATATTATTGGTTTCTGGTTAGCAGCTCACCTTTTGCTCAAACTAATACAAATGATATTTGAGGGTTAGCTTCACTGAAGTTGGCTTTCAGCAGGCTGCACCAGTCCTGCATTTCCGTTGTGCGATAATAATTGATCTTGAAGTAATGGGGACTGATTATATAAAAGGCTTTGCTAGTCTCCTGAGTCTATTTCAAGTTGTGTTTAGGATGTCACTTGATGATAAATATTTTTAAGGCTGCGTGCACATTTGTATAGCAGTAGAGACAGCCTGCTTTTTATAGCATGTTGTTTTTTGAGCTCTGCTCCCATAGATTAATGGTGTTCTAATGTTAGACCATTATTATTGCAATTGTGTAAGGTTTTCTTGGGGGGGGGTTGTGTTTTATTTTTTATTGAGGTAACATTTGTTTATATGTTTCATGTGTACAACCTTGTATTTCTACTTCTGTATACTCTACAGTGTGCTCATCACCAAAAATTTAGTTTCCATCCGTCACCATACAGTTGATCCTCTTTAGCCGTTTCACCCTCCCTCCCACCCCTACCCCTCTGGTAACCACTGCTCCGTTCTCTGTATCTACATGTTTGTTTTTGTTTGGTTTGCTCATTTGTTTTGTTTTTTACATTTCACATGAGTGAAATCATATGGTATTTGTCTTTTTCCATTTGACTTATTCACTTAGCATACCCTCAAGGTTTATCCATGTTGCTGCAAATGGCAAGATATTCCTTTTTATGGTTGAGTAGTAGCCCATTGTATATATGTACCACATCTTTATCCATTCATCAGATGGGCTTCTAGGTTGTTTTCATATCTTGGCTATTGTGAACATAGGCGTGCATGTATCTTTTTAAATTACTGTTTTCATATTCATTGGATAAATACCAAAAGTGGGATAGTTGGATCATATGATAGTTCTAACTTATTCTGAGGAATCTCCATACAGTTTTCCGTAGTGGCTGCACCAATTTATATTCCCACCAACAGTGTATGAGAGTTCCTTTTCCTCCACGTCTTCACCAACACTTGTTTAAAATTGTGTAAGGTTTTAAATCTTTTTCCCATTTGTGTGTGTATGTGAGAGAGAGAAAAGGTTGAAGTTTATTGAAATATAAACATTCGAGGACATGTAAGATAGAAAATAACCACAACATATACAGACGCTTGCTGCAAGAGGACATCTGAGGTCTCTATCCACCACCTGAGCTGCCCATGTGCTGTCCCGGTTCTCCTGGTTAGAACATGTATGAGATGGGGGGAGGCGAGGACAGAGTAGGCCTGGCTGACTGGCACATGGCCTTCAGGACTGCACCATCTGGGAAAGCTCCTCCTGCCTCAGGGCCCTGTTCTGGGACTCCTGCCGGTGCCCCCACTCAGGCTTTCTGGCTGAGACCCTGCTGTTGTCCTTGAGGGCAGCGAGGGTTCACTGAGAGGGTAATAAGCCTGGGCAAGCTGCCCAGGGAGAGGGAGAGGACCCGGTGACAAGACATGGTATGCTGTCCCTGCATCCTTCGAGTGGGAAGAGGCCATCCTTCATAACCAAACCCCTGAGAAAGACACACGGACCAAACGTCTGCGATGCCTTCAAGCGGGCCCAGCACCAGCCGACTGGTGTGCCCACACCCTACGCTTGCCTGAGGCTTCTGAGGCCAGAAAGGGGGTCAGCCCCCAGCAGATGGGGCTGTGCGTGTGTGAGAGAGAGAGAGTGGAGGGCTCAGGGAGGGGAGAGAGAAGCTACAGCCCAGCAGAACTGCAGCTCAGCAGGCTGAGGTATGTTTCGTGCTCAAGCGTTCGTGTTCCCTTTCCTTCACTGGCCAGGACTGAACCTTAGCCATGATGTGGGCTTGGCCAGTGTGGCTTTCCACCATCCCAGTGGGTGGAGTTCTGCTGAACCCTGTGGGGCTTACTCAACTGAGAGGCGAGTCTTGTGTGAAAATCACCTTTCCAACACAAGAGCAACCTGGTCCACCCCAGCGGCCAAGAGGAGAGGCACTGCTTTCTCAACATCTCATCTTCTGGGGCAGCTCAACCTCTGCTGCAAAGGCCACGGCCTCCCTGTCCTGAGGTGGGAATGTTGAGTGAAGGAGTTACGCCCTCCAAGCGGGGAGAGGGGCCTGGGACTAGTCCCGCCTTGTAGGAATTTCCCATTTTTAAAAACTTTGCGTTCTGTTACTTCTGTATAGACTCTAATGTACCATATCGGATGTAGCTTACAGTACATTTCAGGTTTAAGATACTAAATGTAGGATTCAGAGAGGAACACCATGTTTTTCATTTGTTTCGTTATCTGAACAAGGTTAGAATGACCACACTAGTGTTCTTTAGATTCACACACACTTTCACATGTTATAAGCCAATAGGGATTTTTTTCTCACTTTACTGTTAAGGGCAGAAGGTATAAGTCATCTAAGGTCATATAGCAGGAAGGGGCAGAGGCAAGGTTTTACCCAAATCTTTCAACGCTACACTCAGTGTTCTTGGAAGAAGTGGAAGTTCGGTGGTCACTCAGAACTAGGTTCCAATCCTGACTCCAGGACACGCTAGCTATTGGTATGTACAGTTAAAGTGTGATATGATTGTAATGGGCAATATATAAAAGTAACTTTACAAAAAAGTTTCGATAACTTTCAAATCCTAGCTCGGTAGATTTTTCCTGGTTTTCACCTGTCAGTTCCCATGACCTGTGCTTTGGAGTTAGTTAGTTTAGAATACACCTTTGAGGCTCCTAAGAGGCGGTTGTTAAGGGGCAGGTAGCAGGTAGGGTCACAGCTCCCACAGCCAGAGCTCTTTGGCTGCGGTACTCGACCCACTGTGGTTTGCCAAGAGCCATTTCAGTGGAATGAGCCTGGTAATTCAACTCTCGTATTCTAGGAGCCAAGATTAAACAGTTAACACTTTTTCAGCTTTGCTTACAACTTGTTCAGAGATTCCGGACTATGCTGCCAATAGCATTGTAGAAAAAAAATCTTACTTTTCATCTTGTTAATTGGGGAGAAACAACATTTGGGAGGAAAATATCTTGTCTTCCACATACTCTATGCCATCTCCAGACTGCCTACATGCTCTGATAGGGAGATAACCATTTCCAAACTTCACGGTTTAGTTTAACCTCTTGCCCATTCAGAGTCCCAAGCATTAATATAAAAAAGCACCAACCGCCTTTACAGTTCCCAACTCCCATGAGCCATGGTGTTTGGAAGGATCATCCTTTTAGGCATCCTTGCCTAATATGTTGGTAAATGAAAGAGTCAGAAAAGGGAAACAACACTTTATGCTGAGTGGGAAGACTCTTCTGTTGGCTGACCCAATAAATCGAGTCTCCACAGAATACTGAAGCTGGAAGCAGACCTTTGAGGTGGCTGAGTACTCTCATTTTACGGAAGTGGAAACTGAGTTGGAGCTTTTAACCCGCCTGAGTTAATGAGAGACGGTCTCCTAACCCAGATCTCCTGAATCCTGAAGACCAGTGTGCTTTGCGTCACTCCAAGGTCAGCTTTATGGTAGGTTTATATTAGACCAGTAATCACCTTATCCAACATCAGTTACTTGGTTCGTTGACCTAAGCACACTATAGCAAGTATTAGCATTTAAGAGAACTAGTTTCTTACTTTTAGTATTTTTACGTTTGGAATCAAATGCTTCTGGAGAATGGGCTGCAAGCTACTTCTAAAGTTGTCCTAACAGCACCTGGTACACACGCAGCAGTAGGGATGTGAAATTTCTTTTGCAGAAAGAGAAGTTGAGGCTAAAATGGATCTCTAAAATGGGACTACCTGACCAGCTAGCTGGGTCTGTTGAAAAAGAATAGACTGACTCTGATCCTGTGACCAAGTCTATACACATACCCCATGTCTTACTTTTCCTCCACACTTCCTTCCTAAACATTTTGTGGAAGCCACCCTTCAAATTTCTTCCCCTGGTAAAGTTACTGCTTCTGTGACTTTGGCAAAACATGAGCTCAGAGATGCAAATTTCAGTTGCTCCTGTGTATTTCTCCTGTTTACCTGGAAGCCTTCCTCCTGTGCTTGACAGTGAACAGAAAACCCATGCGACTGTACAGAAGCATGCCTTGTTTTTAGACAGTTCGAAGAATGGCTAGAGAATCTAACTAGGCAATTAGCAATTTTCTCATTTGCCTAATTTAAAAGGTTTTTTATAATTGTGTTGCTAACATTAAATTGGTAATGAGGCTCTTAGTGGAATTTTTTTTTTTAATCCCAATAATTTTTCTTCCTTGTGCCTCAAAAAACGGTCACACGTATTTCTGTAAACAGTAATTAGTCGTGCCTCCTCTAGACAGCTCCAAGAGACAGCTTCAAGTGCTTAATTTATAACCCATGCATTGGTGGCTTGCTGATGGCAGGCTCATTTTGTTCAAAGGGTTTCAGAAATGTCTGAATTAGTTGCTAGCATTGAGAATCTGGCAGACGTTTTAGAGAAGTTCGAATTCTTCATTCCTTTTGGAAAGTCTGAAGGTCTAGCATGTACACTCTTCTCTGTCCACAGCAGCAGTCGAGTGCTCCTTAGGAGAGAGCAGGTCAGTCAACCAAAGCCTGCCCACACAGTGTTGACAATCCTGTGCGCTACGCACCCTCGGGCACTCCCCAAACACCTCCACACCCATACTTGCCCAGCCTGTCACCTGAGGACCTTGTGGGGCAGGGCAACATGCCACACAGGGAAATCTAGCAGTCTTCAGTGCCCATTCCAATTTTACTACCCTTTTAGGATGGCCCGTGCTTTGTATTCTAAAGTGAGAGGGGTTAGACAGCAAATCTCTCCCTGCACTTCTGGTACTTTTTATTTAACTCAGGAACTGGAAAGCAGAGTGCCAAGAAGAGCAAGTGCATACACAAGGTGAATCATTTTCTTTTACTGAGTGCTGAAAGGAGTTCCCATTGACGTTTTATCAGCATCCCTACGCGGGCTGTAAGCAAAATGTTCTCCAGTTTGGTCTGAAGTGAGGAAAATGCAATCATTAGGGTTCTGCTTCACCCAGGTAGAGATTAGAGGCAGTGTTTTAATATTTGATACTTACCTTGGGACCAAATTTTAGAGTTTAGTGACTGACTAGACACTTTGTTAACTAAATCTATATGAACACTTTATAGCAACTGTAGGCCTAGTTTTCTAGCCTAATTCTTTACAGAACTGCAAGGTAGCTGCTTCCCTTTCTTCCTTTGTAGATAGTCTTCTTTGTTATTGCTATTAACCAAGATTTAAAATCTTTAAAGGGTACATTATTATTATGAATAAATATTTCTGCATTCCCTTAAAACCTTTGGCAATCTATATGACCCTTATATAAGGAAATGAAAAGATGAATAGAGTGATTATTGCCAGAAGCAAAAGCAACTATGACTTGAAAGCTAGAGGACCGTGTCTTCAGCTTAAACCTGCCTTTCTCCAGGTGAAGTAAGGCTGAATATTACCTGTTTACTATTTGTTATCCATCCTTTCCAAGCAACAGTCTTTTCTAAAAGGATGCCCACTGTTTGCAGCATAGGTTCTGAAAAGGTCTTCAAAAATCAGGAAGTCTGCTCCTGTGTCACGTGAGACTGTGAGGGAAGAAGCACTCGCATACGTTGTAAATGTAGAGCAGGAGATGGCCTTCTGGAGGAAAACTGGTGATAACCCTGGTCCCAGGAACTGTGCTGCTCAGAATTTATGTGCATATGTGCCAGTGCAGGATAAGATGTCTATGAGGAAATTCAAGCCCATCACTAAAGGACTGGTGACATAAATTATGGTATATCCAAAAGTAGACTATTAAGCAGTCATTGCGAGAACAGAATGAGGCAGACCTATCTGCACTAATGTGGAATGTCCACATGTAAAGTGAAAAAAGCAAGTCTAAGCCGGTCTAGTGTGCTGCCATTTTTAAAAGATACATGAATGTAAATATGGTTTGAACATCTGAAGGATACACTAGAAATGGATAACAGTGGTTACTTCTAGGGAGGGGAACTGAGGGGTGGAGAGGGGAAAGGAGATTCCTCACTGTTTCTGTTGTTGTTTTTTAACCACGTGTATGCATTATTTTTTCGCTGCTATGTTTTTAAAATGAACCAGACAAGGGAAATGGTGATACGGTTATTGAGGAAAGAGCTCTCCCCTCACTGGTGTGTTTCTGAAGGGCCTCTGTCTAGATACCAAACCTTGCCGTATCCAGGGGTGGGTATAGTGGATGCTGTCGAGCACTGGTTTTCCTATTGGATTCAGGTCTGCCCTCCCAAGGCCTAACAGCTTTTCCCCATACCAGTAAATACGGACAGCTTTGCTTCTGTACCTCAACTTCTATTTTGTGCCGACTGGTAGGGCAAGTGGACACGCAGGAGTCAAATGTTGGTCTGTTAATGGTAGGAGAACGGCAAGGTAAATCAAAGGAGCAGAATGGATCCAGTGATCTGGATATGTTTGCAGAGATCTGTGTTCAGAAAGGTAGTTTGTTATTTATTAAGCATTTATTAAATACCTTCCTAAAGTTCTGAGATACCACTGGGACATTGAGTTAGGACTGAAACATATGTGCAAGAATGGCTCATACCAAAATATTAGCTCATCAGTTCAAATCCAACGTAATTCTCCCTTGAAATAGAACCACATATTAACTTGAAGTAACCGGTAATACAGCATCCTCTAAAGATTTTAAAAGAAAAACAACCAGAAGGCCCGGTTTTCAAAACTGCTGCTAAAGGCCAACAAATTAGCTGGAAAGGAGGGATGAAAAGGAATAAATCTACAAAGTACTCTGCCACAGAAAGCAGATCCTTGTAGTTTTTTTTGGTCTCTTTCCATGAGATAATCACTACCTTGCTGAAAATGGGAAAGGCAACCCCTGCCCATCCCAAAGGGGAAAAAAAGTATTCACCCAAACAGCTTCTACTTGTTCTTACCATATATTCCAGGTGTACATGTATGTGTAGGGGTTTTGTTTGTTTGTTTGTTTTTACATTTATACAGTTTACATTGCTTGACCCATAAATAACACTTGTAAGATTAATAGGGCCATAGTTTTAAAGAGTATTTACATAGCCCCACCATGCATACAGAGCCTTTTTAATATTGAAAAAAAAAAAAGGGAACTTTCCATCACTAGGCAATATAAATTTGACCATCTAAACTTACAAACCCTGACTAAAATACAAGCAATCATTTCATCCATAAATGCTGTTTCTGGTTCCCTAACAAATCTAGCACTGCAGTGTAACAAACATCTTACATTTCAGGGATATAAAAATATCAGCTTTAAAATCTGAACTGTACAGTATATACATTAATATTTGCACCGTTAAATTAGGAATACACTTAAGTCTATGAAATACTACATTATAAATAGCAATGTTCTTTTTGATCTCTAGCTGGAGCTAATACAATATAATGTTTACCTGGCTAATGAGAGTTGGAAGGGGACGACGTGGCCTCGCATGATGGGACGCACAGTGTTGGCTGGGTCACATGACTACGTGCATGCCACACAACAGGACAGACTGTCAGGACCTGGGCCAACCTGGCGCAGATAAAGGACAAACACTAGTGCTTTACAAAGGTGGCTCAAGTTCTCCATTGTCTAAAATCGACACCCCCATCCAGTCACCTCTCAACAGGTTCTTGAGGCTCTCTTGAGGGTTGGAGATCAAAGCAGCTGTATCAAACTGTGATGCACCCAACAGGCACGAGAGGTCACGTCCACCTGGCACCATCCAAGGAGGGTAAATGGAGAAATCACACCTTCCAAAGGTTAATCTGACACTGTAAACAGCAGTCGGGGTCTCATTTACATGGGCAAAGCACTTGAATCTATTTTAGCAACTTTCCTATGGAAGAAAAAAGATTCGATGTAAGATGGTTAATGGCTAAGCTTAACCATCTCCACAGCTACTCGGTTAAGAAATGATACAGTTTTTGCCCTTGTGTCCCTTTTTCTTCTTGGATTTAGTTGTCCTCTGGCCAAACTGAGGAGTGGGGAGTGCGGAAGTTGGACTAGAAAGGTCGTCTGTATAGTATGCATATCTCTGCGGCCGGGGCTGAGGAATTGGTTGTCCAAGAAAGTATCCTTCTTCTTCTGAGTCGGAGGAGGAAGAGGTGGTGGAGGAGCACCAAGAGCCGTCGTCCTCCCCGTGGAGCCCCAGGAATCGAGGGCCCCCCGGGCTCCGCAGGAGGTAGCTGGAAGCGGCACGGGCGTACTGCCCATAGAGCTCAGCGTTCCGCACGTAGGCCTGGATCTCCCGCGCGCTCTTACTCTGGATAAACTTCTCATAGTTATCAGGGGCGTAAAGCCGCAGCCTGTCCTTGGGAGAGTATTTTCGTTCTGTAACAAGGTTCAGAGCATTGTCCGAGCGGGACTTCCTACTTCTTCTGCGGCGATGGTGATGAGACCGGGGTCCCCTTTCTTCAAAATGGTACACCCGTCTCCGAGTTCTCTCGCTCATCGGTGGCTGCCGGATTTCGATGTTCTCATAGCTTCCGTTGTCAATGACATCATCCGAAAACTTGACCTGCTGTGGCCTGGACTGAGACTTGGACCTTCGGAGCACTGGCAGGTGGACTGGTTTCTCCTCAGGCAGGATTTTTTCTGGACACAACTCTGAACTGAGACTCTTCAAGGACTCTGTGCTCCTGTGCAGCATGGAAGAGTTCAAAGTCCCCATATTGCTCATTTTCTCACAATCTTCTGCCTCTATTTCCTCGAAGTTTTGCAGAGAATACAACGATGGCCTTGGCTTGCTTTCTCCATCCACTGAAGCCCCTAAAAGAAAAGCCAAGACAAGATGTGATTCTCAGTAATCCTGACACTCTGACCGTTCTTACCAACAAGCTTCTGAAAGGAAGCATTTCAAAGTGAAGTCTCTCAAACCTCAGTATCTGATTAATGATCACTAGGCAAAACCAACATACTATAATATACACTTAATTGACAAGAGGTATGAATTTTGTTATTGAAACAAAGGGCCCAGCATCTCCTACGAGCCCAGCCGTTTTGGAGCCAAACGTGAGTTACAGCCCATGGGATGAGCACCAACTTGAAAAGCTCTTCGTTAAGAGTCCTGTCGTTAGCTTATTGGTACGACACATAGAAGCTTCTGTCTCTCAACCCATTAAAGTCAGATTGCTTCATCTGAACGTCTCTGAACGCAGTCCTTCCCTTTGCTGTCACACGACTAACATTATGGTCCTCTTCCTATAGCCAGACTAGTCTTATACCTGGTTGTGCAGCGCAAGGGCCACGTCCAGCCCACAGCCTATTTGTGGATAGAGTTTCACTGGGACACAGCTACACCTAGTTGCTCCCATGCTATCTATGGTTTCTTCCACAATGACAGAGTTAAGTAGTTGCAACAAAGACTGTAAGGCCCCAAAAGTACTCTCTAGCCCTTGACGGAAGAAGTCTGCCAAACCCCTGACCTAGACCTTCATCCAGTCTTCTGCCCCTTCAACCCATAAACTAATAATGCCACTTCCCTATTAATCTCATTTTAAAACTTTTCTCAAAACCAATATTGCACTCCTTGTTATAACAGGGCTCAGGCAAGTTAAGAGAAATGGATGTAACCCAGAAAGCTGCAAGGAACAACAGGAAGTGGTGTGAACTGTTGTCAAATGGAGGCTACACAGCTTCCTACTTTCTAAAGAAAGCCTGTTTTTCAGCCCATCATTGTCAAGAAACGTCAGCACCAGCACGACGTATACCAAATGTTGTCTATTTTTGATATTAACTGTTAAAACACCTGTCATAGGGCCTAGCAAACAGGAGGTGCTTAATATTTAGTCTTGCCCACCATTCCTCAGGTCCCCTTTATTGTAGGCCTTAACATTGACAAGCCTGACCAAAGCCAGGGGAGTAGCTGTCTTATCCCTCCTTGCCCGGTACCTGGCACAGGGTCCCTCCTGGCGGCGGGCAGCTCCTCAAGCCTTTCCTGCCTATGTTACAATGTAACATAACCTTTATGAAAGGACTGAATGTCGTTCCTTGGACTGTAAAACTAGCCAAGTGACAGCAGTATTTCTGTATCCAAAAACTTACTGCAAATGTAAGATTCAGGAGGGCTGGGTTCCAGGTTCAATCTTGTCTTTAAACACGTATGTAAAGTTGGCATTTAGCCTCTCGGCACCACTTGCGGTATCTTTTAGTTCCCCGACCAGGGATTGAACCCTGGCAGTGAAAGCACCAAGTCCTAACCACTGGACCACCGGGGAATTCCCTAGCCTCTTGGAAATTCAAGTTTCGTCATTTGTAAAATGCAATAATATCCACTCTATCAGGTCATTTTAAGGACGAAACATAGATAACTGACATGAATGTGTTTTGAAAATTATTTTGTGAAATTATTTTATAATCTGGGTAAAAAAAAACTTAGCTCTTTTTGAGCTGTCTGTCACCACAGGGCAATTTAGGAAAATACAAAAAATGTTCTGTGCTTATAGAGTACACATGTTGATGTTAATATCTTGAAATTCACAGCATGATCCAAAGAGTCCAATATCTTTCTTCAGATACAGATGCAGACTCCATGATCCCAATAAATTCATTTCTCCTCTTCAAAGCAGGGATAATAAGACCTATCCCCAAAGACTGTACTGAAAATATATTTTATATGTATGCACACATGTATACACGTGTTTGTTTTGCTACAGGGTTTTTGGCATTTAACTGAAACTCCTTCCTCTCCTTGGTCTACAGTTGTAAATAACATAGCCCCCGCTGGTGCTGACCTGTAATTTGTGGAATGAACTTTTTAGGGGCTCCTTTTTCAAATACCCCATAACCCCTAGATTATGTACCTGTGATATTAGACAAAGCCAAGGAATCCATAGAATCCCGAACGCTCTGCTCTGGTTTCAAGTCTGACAAACACTCCAGGGAATCTTCATACCACTGTGTTTGATCATGATTATATCCCGAAGCCCCATGGTCCAGATCCAATTCCTGGAGCCTTCGACTGCTCGCAGGGCCCGGGTGGCTGCCATAAGCAGAATCGCCCAGTCCATCTTGTGACTGTGCCCAATACATATCAGATTGGTATTTTTTACTTGCAAGGCTCTGGTTATTTTGCTTTAACTCGGTCTTATTTTTAACCATGTTATCAGATATCCAGTGCTCACTGGCTCGAATGTCCATCTCATTGGGCTGCTGCTGAAAGAGGCTTTTATCACCAAACTTGAGGAGCAGCTGCGTCATATAATCTTCATGCTCAGCCCATTCTTCAGGGTCTTCTGGGGTTTCGTGCTCTACTCTGCCTTTCCAAAATTCTTCATTGACGAAACTTGCTCCTTGCCTGGAAAGACTCAGATCATCCAGTTTCCGAGAAAGGGTGTCGTCGGCATTGCCTGAAAGGCCAGGGAACTTGTAGTTCAGAGCAGGGGACAAGAGGAGAGACTGTCGACACTGATCCGCTGACCGGCTGCTTTTGCCCATCCGGACACTTCTTCTGGAGTCTCTGGATCGAGCCGACTGGAACGCAGAGTCCGAAGAATCCGAGGCATGGACGTCTTCACCGAGGCTGCATGTCTTTGAGCAATAAATCTGACCTTGTTTGGGAAGGAAGGGGCATCCCAACAGAGAGGTTTTGCACTGGGCGCAGGAAAAGCAGGCCTCTGTAGCGTGCCAGTGCCGCCCGTCGTAGGTCATCTGCGCATGGTCCACACCTGTTTCAAAAAAGGATCCAGTAACAGGTCACAGTTCCATCTTGAAACAAAGGCAGAAGAAACAGAAAAGACAGACTGTGGGCATGAGGGAACGCTTGGGGGTGATGGGACTGTTCCAGATCTTGACAAGGCTGTGAGTTACACAGGGGCAATTAATTCCCATTATTTGCAGATTCCATATTTACAAACTTGCCTACGCGCTAAATATTTTGTAGTTCAAAAATCAATACTCAAAAAAAAAAAATCAATACTCACAGAGCTTTCAAGGTCATTTGTGGACATGTGCAAGGTGGCAAAAAATTTTGAGTCAAGTGATGCGTGTGTGTGTGTGTGTGTGTGTGTGTGTGTGTGTTCCAGCTGGGGTCAAAGGGCACTACTGCACTCACACCTGCGGCCGATTTAGGGGCATTTTTTCGCATTTTTTGTGCTTTCTGTGGGTGGTTTTGCTGTTTAAAATGGCCCAAGCATAGAGCTGAAATGCTGTCTAGTGTTCCTAGGCGCAAGGAGGCCTTGGAGAAGCAATCCATGTGTTAGAGAAGCTTTGTTCAGGCAGGAGTTACAGTGCTGTTGGCTGTGAGTTCAATGTTAATGAATCAACAACATGTATTAAATAAGGTATCTTTAAACCTAAACATACACAAAACAAGATTATATATTGATTGGTTGATGACAATGTTGCGACCAGAGGCTCACAGGAACCTAACCCACTGTATCCCTAGGACCAGTGGCTCAGTGTGGGGTAATTCAGTGTCCACGGCAACTCTACAGAACACGACTAGCAGAAGTAATGAGAATCCAGTGTACACCCATTTATCAGAACTCATCAAGCTGAAACATTTAAAACCTATACATTTCACGGTATGTAAACTATCCCTCAATTAAAAAAACAAAAAAAAAAGGAAAGAAAGAAAAAAGAGTGTGGGTAATCAGAGACAGACTGATGGATAAGTGACAGAGCCAACCGGCTGGGCCACGGACGCACCAATATGCTCGCCGCAGGTCTCACAGTACTCGGCGTACAGGGACTCGAAGCAGCCGCAGCAGAACGGGCGGCCGTCCTTCATGATGTACCTCTGTCCCCCCAGGACCGTCTCGCACTCGAGGCAGCAGAAGTGTTTCATGTGCCAATGGCGACCCTCTGCTTCTGTGCACTCATCAGCAAAAATTATCTTCAGAGGAATATGAGGCCATAGGATGAAAAAAAATCATTGTGAGCGATTTTAAAGGTCAAGTAACTGCACTGGATCTTAAAGCCGCTTAGACAGTGTACTTTGTTTCTTACAGCCTTAAGCTTAACTGACTAACTTGATTTAGCTATAAAACAAGAACAGAAAGTGAAAACATTGAAAAAGAGAAACTAAGTGCATGCTTATGCTTTAAAAAACAAAACAGAATTCTACATTGGATATCATTCACTTGGTCCTATTTCTGCTCCGCAATCACACTTTGTTGGCATAATCTGGCAAAGAATACATTAACATTGAAATAATTTAGCGGTCTGTGCATCTTTTAATAAAGAAAACTCATTAAAGTGGCTGTGGAGTCAACATAGTTAGTTAGCGCTCTCTGAATGCTGGATTATGTGAACACCACTTGTGTAGATAACACTTCGCTTGACGGTGCCGTCTCCAGATTAAGGACTTTTAATTTTTTTACATTTTTGGTTTCAAAAAATTTTCAAATAGCACATCATTGAAAAAACTTAAACATATAAAAGTAAAAACTGAAAGTTTACTGTCACTGATTGAAGTAGACTAGGGAGATAATAATGAATAAATGCAATGAGGTTCTCTGGATGGGGTCTTAGAATAAAAAAGAGACATCAGTAGGAAAACTGAGGAAATCTAAATAAAATCTATGGTTTAGTTAATGGTATTACACCAGTGTTAACTTCTTAGTTTTGATGCATATACCATGGTTATGTGAGACGTTTTAACAATAGGGGAAGCTGGGAGAAGGGTACACAGGGACTCTCTGTATCTTTGCAACTCTTCTATAAATCTAAAATTACTTAAAAATGAAGAGCTTAAGGAAAAAAATTTCATTTCACACCACCAGCCCGCCCCTGAGTTAACATGCTCACCACTGTTAACTTAGTGTATGTCTTTACATACCATTTCTGAGTGTTTGCAAATATGTATACAATCTTGTTCTTCCCCCCTTTAACAGAAGTAAGATCAATTGCTGCATACTCTTCTTGCAACTTGCTTTTTTCTCACAGTCCATCAAGGACATGCTACTTATCAATACACAAAGACACCTGCTGCTTTCTCTTTATTAGCTGCATATTATTCCATTGTACCAACTTGAAGGGTTATCTTAAAAACGTACACACAGAGCTCAAGCAGGAGAGATCTGTATTTTGCTTAGGTGTGAACAGTGGAACATTGGCTTACTAGAAGCTTATTTTTTTCCAGTGTTAAGGGATGAACTTTTTTACCTCGTCACATGCTGAACACCGGGGTTTGAGCAGCTCAGCATGGTGCCGGCCACAGTGAATTTTTCCATCCTGATAAAAATAGATGAGGTCGACCAGCAGCTCGTTGCACGTGCAGCAGACAAAACAGGATGGGTGCCAGCATACTCCAGGGCCCGCTCGAGAGGCAAACACTGCAATTTCACCTCCATTTATTTTCAACCCACACTAAAAACAAAAGGATTTAGATCTTAAATGACCCCTTTTTAATGACTGGATTCTCAGCCTTTTCCACTTTATGCTAAATCCCAAGTTTGTCAGCGAAACTTTAATTTTTGTCCCCTCCTATTTTTTTTTTTTTTTTTTTTTGCAGTACGCGGGCCTCTCACTGCTGTGGCCTTTCCCGTTGCGGAGCACAGGCTCCGGACGCGCAGGCTCAGCGGCCATGGCTCACGGGTCCAGCCTCCCCGCAGCACGTGGGATCTTCCAGGACCGGGGCACGAGTCCGCGTCCCCTGCATCAGCAGGCGGACTCTCAACCACTGCGCCACCAGGGAAGCCCCCCCTCCTGCTGTTTAATGTTGGATTGTTCGTGATTCTCCACTGGAATGAACATGCCTCAGATTTACTACCACACTGGACTGCTCCTCGGACATGCGCAGTGGTTTTCTGGAGGCGTCCTCCTGTTGGATATACTCCTACTCTGAGGACAGCCAGTAAGGAGGCCCCGAATGTCTTCATTACACCCCTGCGTTCTTGAGCACTAGGTGCACCCCAGCACCGCACTCCAAGCCAAGACCCCACGTAAGGCCGTATTTCTCCCGATGCTTACATGCCTCCCCCATAATACACAGCAGTGTAGCCAGTTACCAACACGAATCCCCACGTAGTAAGAAGCTACGCTGCCTTTCCTTCTCTCAGTTTTTGGAGGCTTTTAGGGCCCACGCCTGTGCTGGCGCTGCCACCTACCCCCCGAGCTGATCCACGCACATCACTACTCATCCTAGAACCGGCTACCTGCTCGCACACAGCGTGCATCACTGCTCTGGACAGAAGTTTAATCGTCCCTCTTCCGAGTGCTTCTTTCTTCCGCTGAGCACTGAACACTTGCAACTCTTTTTTCTCCTCTTCACTCAAAGTCTGGCAATACCGCACCTTCACAGAAAGAAACAGAAGCACCACTCTGAAGCAAACAGCGTCCGTCACCAATTCTTTATTTCCAGAATCAAGTTTCAGGAAATAAAACAGCAAGTTGAGCTGGCCTGCCCCCGTGAATCGCCAGTTTAAAAATGACCCCATACGTTTAAAATGACCCCAAATCTTGCAGCCTCTCTAGCAAAAGGGAAATGCAATTTGAAGGAATAGTCCTTTTTTTTTTCTAAAGATGAAAAGTTTAATTTAAACTCTTAACAGCAGAGTCACTAAAAAAACATAAGACATGAACCTCTCTACAAAAGGTTTAAACTTGCTAATTGCCACCTTCATTCTACATTCTACAGGCACTCAAGTCCACTGCAGGCCTGAGCCACCATAAAGCACTGACTCTGGGTGAAGGGGTAGGGAGATCGCAGGAATTTGTAGGCTCCTGATAACTGGTGGGTGGCTGCAAACACTGTAAAAACCAACTTGTGTTAAGTTTATTGCACTGACACCCTTTTCTCTCCTAAAGAATGGAAAGCTGTATTCTCTGGCCCAATTTTAACTGAAGAAGGACAAAAGGGCCCTAGCCAGGGAGGAGCTGGGGTTTATGGGAGGCACCACGATGCTCAGGGTGGATTTTTTTTTTTTTTTTCCTAATTAGCCTTCTTCCTGTTATTTTACCTCATTATCATGTGGTGGCAACTGGTACAAAAGCTGTTTAATTCGGTGTTTCTCTCCAGGGCTGTTAACATAAGGAACCTTTTCCTCTGGTAAGCAAGCAAAATAGAGCTGGATCTGAGAGAGAGAGAAGAGGACGTCAGCACACAGGAAGCGGACACTTCAGCTCATTCCATCTTCGAGTTACCCTGCCCTTTAGGTACTGGCTCTGGCCTCGGACAGGATTTGGCTACTGGTAGCTAATGAGAAGAGCAGCTGAGCCAACTCAGCAGAACTGCAAACCCTCAGATAGCTAGCATCCAGCTGCTAAATTGCTCTTCAGGAATGCAATTCATAGTGACAATTAGGGGCACCATAAATTATGGACCATAAGACATGCACATTTAATGCTAGGGTCAGCCGAGAGAGTCCTAAATGAATGCTGGAAATGACCACACAGGGCTGTGTGACACTGTCCACAATCCAGCCACGACACAACACATTGGATTTGCTCTCTGAATTTTACACGTTGCAAAGACAAAAGCTGTTTTGTTAAACTCTGTAAACTCTCCCTTATCAGGTTCTCTCAAGGTTCAGCTTTCTTTGCTTGCATGGGTGCTATTTTCTAAATATCTGGAGTCAGTTTCCCCAAGGAAACGGGAAGGGAGCTGTATTAACCTGTACTTAGTTCACTTGGAAAGAACTCAGTTTTTGTTTGAGATTTTTTTTTTCTTTCTGTTGTATCTAAAGGAAATCCTTAATGAGTACTGCGAAGGATACTGCAGTGCTGAGGAAAGATGAAAAGGATTGAAGGAAAAAAAAATATGAGATTAGGCAATTTGGGGCCTGTCTGCTTCAATATCTTAGTGTCTCACAAAACCTACTCACCCTAAGCTGCAAGAAGGGTTCTCATTTAAGAAGCAGTTTATCAAAACATTGCTTTCCTACCTGGAGGACCAGCTCGCCACCCTCTTCCACTGTATCAGCCGCAGGAGCTGGTATGGTTGTAAACACTTACTGAATACTAGCTACCTGTGTGCCAGGTATTGTTCTAGACCCTGGATGAATTGGAGCTCCCATCAAACTGGGAAACACAACCATAACTCAGAAGCAATCATACGCCTAGTTGGCTCTTTTAATTTCAAACTATCTTGGCCCTTATGTCTAACACCAGCAATTTTTAATAAGTTCATCATTATAAGGATATTGGGAAGATAAAAATAGGTACACAGAATGTTCTCATCTTCCTTAAAATAACAATACAACAAAGCACAAAATGCGCTCTTTAATTTTTTTTCCAATTTACACCATGTGGTGACAGAATCTTTCACGTGCAAGGTTATCAAAGGTCAAATCCTACGCAATAACACTTCAGATGGTCTCTCACAGCTCTGTATCTCCTCTCTTCCAAAGCAAAGGCACTGCTGAGAACTGACTTGGAAACTTTCCTCTTTCCTTTGATTACCTTTTTGTTGTTACTGAAGTTTTTTAAAAAGTTAAACTCCTCCCACTCTCTCCAAAGGGACACCCCAGTCAGAAATCCACATGACAAATGCATAGGCAGTACTCTGGTCTTCACTCAGTAGGGCAAAAATAGCATCCTTATAGGGCTTCTGGATCCAAGAGTACAAAAGGGATTGAAAACGTCCATGGAGAAACTGTGACCTTAAAAGCAAACATTTAAAACCATCCAAAGAGTGAGGCCCAAGGACACAGCATGTCACTGTGTGGGGAAAAAAAAAAAAAACAACCCTTGAAGACCTTAAATCACATTGAAAAATAGAAAAGCAGAGGACTCGGTTCCTACCTGCTCGGGTCTGAGGCCTGGGGGGACCCAGGCGTACTCCTCCAGCGCGCAGCCCGAGTCGTCATCGGACGTGGAGCTCCGCTGGCACCCGAAGGCGAGTTTGCTCATTTTGGGCTCCATCTCCAAAGGCATCATAACAAAGTCAAACAGCCAGCTTCTCAGTCACAGGACATCAGACAGTGGCTGCTGTGGACAATATAAGACAAACCGAAGAGATGAACCCGAAGGCGTTGCTCTCACCCTCCAAGAGCTTTTACTGAATTCCCGCGTACGCACAGCGGGGCCCAGAGAAAGGGACCAAGACGCCAGCGTCACCGTCCCCAGGCCCCCGGAACTTAGAATCTAGGGCCGCGTGATTCGGAAAGAGGCCCTTTACCAGCTCAGCATTTCAGAAAATGCCACCCAAACTAGTTTACTTCCAGATGCCTTGAAAAGGTGCTTCTCTACACACTGTTCATTAGAAAGGTTCTCATGAAAACTGCTTTGCTGACTGCCCACAAATGAAATCCTGCGAAGCCTCGGGGGTTGTAGGAAGAAGCTGGGTTTGCGCCCCCTGCCTTGCCCACTACTGTGTGCCGTGAAAAGATGGCTCCAGTCACCCCACTTGGTTCCCTGCATTTCCTCATCCATCTTCCCAGCGGAGCACGGCTGCCTGCACAGATTGGGTCGGCTGGGCCACACTGCTTAGGTTTCAGGTTTCCAATAAAGTTGGAGAGGCACTGAACTTCGTTTACTCATGGAGTAGAAATAGCACTGTTAAATCCTTTCACAGCACATTAAATCCGCAAGCCTTTACTATCCATGGGCTAAAGTCAGCCAGACGTTCAGTAATGAGTTCCTTCATAAGACAGTAATTGAATCCAAGCACCAGGTTAAAATAAAATCCAGCGTGGTGACAACTCGTGTTTAGCGGTGTTACTAGAAGGCTTCCATTGAAAAGCTCTGCAGTACCTACTGTCCTGCATGCTCTCAGCCTGCTGCGGGGCCCAGATTCTTAAACACTGCGCCACCAGGGTAAGTCCGGCTCTGAAAGTCTCCTCAGATGAAGGCCTATAAAGGTGTCAAGACAACAGTCCCTGACCTACAGCCCAGGAACTTTGTTATCACCATGTGTGTTCCTTCTAAGTTTCTTCCAATTCTGAAAAATCATCCCCTATCCCCAGGCACTAAGAAGAAAAAAAAGATACAAGACTTTCAGGATCAGATGCAGCTTTTTATACCTGCCCCTTTCCCTCCACCAAAAAAAGGAAAGAAATATACAGATAATTAGCCCAACCCCATTTTAAAGCAAACAAGGCTCGGGGAAGTTAAGTGACTTGCCTAAGGTCTCACAACTGAAAACCAGAGTCTAGTCACACTGCGTGTCTGACACATCAGACTTCCAAAAACTCTTCTGCCTTAAAAAAATTCTCTCATTTGCTGCAACAAGTAGGAAAGACAGTGGAACGTAAACATTGTCAGCCTGACACTCAGTCATTTGTCAGTGACTCTCACAGTGCAACACTAGATACTTGTTGTTAGAACATGGTACCTATTAAAGCCTGTGAGTATGAAAACTGACGATTTTTCTCTGATGAATCAAAGGACACTAAAAAATTAAAATTGTAACAGTTCACAAATGCGAGGCCAAACATCCAATGGCTACAATCTTTTATTAGGGAGGACCAATGCCCAACAGTAGATATTATTCCAACTAATAAATGTAACTTTCATTCACCCCAAACAAGAAGTAAAGTGACCTCATTTCCTGCCCCACCACTGGGAGGGACTGACCTTTTACACAAGACATAAGTTCACACCGGTGCACTTCATTCACGTCTGAGGAAAGGCTTTCTAAACATTGGCACATTCCTTGTACTCCTCAGTAAAAAAGGACGTGTTAATGAAAGTCAGAACATTTCTTGGATCTAGTCTTTCCCTTTTGTTTTGGAAAAAAACCACTCCCCCCAATGGAAGGAAGAGAACTAGAGGTTAAGAATTTAATCAGTAGCTCAAAATCCCACACCAGGAGAATGGGTGCCTTCAATGCAAATGAACCTGAATCATGAAATACGCACATCTTCCCTTTGCCAAATCTGGCCGAGGAAGGAAATGTGAAGGTACCTGCTCTGCACAGACTTAATAAGATCATAAATATTAACTAGAACCTAAATCTTAAATGTCACTATATTTTAAAACAAGAGAAAACACCACAAATTAAGACAAACTGCAAATTTTCCAGGCTAGAACAAAGATGCAGATTGCCAAAGAGCTGAATTAGTTTGACAGCTATATTGCCTGGTTAGCCTTCTGTGGAAACTGCACAGAAAATGACTACCCTCATCAAGGGAAATAACTTAGCACTCAGTGCCATGGTCCTGTTCTCCCAATCACCTGGACGTGCCGGCCGCGTCTCCAGCCTGCAGCTCCCACAGCCATCCCAGCCTCGGTTCAAACTGAACTGTCACTCACCACTCATCAGCGAAGCGACGAACTTCGTGATGAACTGAAGGAACATGAGTGACACAGGCGCAGCTTTCAGTGTCCTTTGTTGACACTCTGACAGCTACCTCTCACCTCCGTGCCTAGCCTGGCATGATCAGTGCTGTGACATCTGATCACCACGTCAAGCAACCCCACGAGGGCGTATCTTGCTTAAAACCGAGGAGGAAACCGAGCCTCAGAGAGATCCTCCACGGGTCAGCTGTCCAAGGGCAGTGGCCTTAGAACTGGGCTCATTGGGTGACCTTAAACCCCTGCAGCCCTGCACTGCCCCCTGGGTGGAACCTTTTCTTTGGTGAAGTAGTCACGCTGCTGCACTGCAGACATGCACAATGACACAGCCGGACAGGGTGGGGGGGGGGCAGTCCACTTCACCCAGAGGGGGCATTTTAAGGAGGACATACAGTCAAAAAGGATTATAAAAATTCAATGGCCTCATGAGCTGTTGCTTCAGCATTCTTAAATTTGGAGAAAGCCTCTCGTTTTCCTTTATATCAGAGGATAATTACTTAAAATGACAAAACATTACATTTACTAACAAGTTCTAAGAGCTGGCCAAAAAATAAACATTAAAAATATATATATAGGGCCTTCCGTGGTGGTCCAGTGGACAAGGCTCTGTGCTCCCAATGCAGGGGCCCAGGTTCGATCCCTGGTCCGGGAACTAGATCCCACATGCAAGCCGCAACTAAGAGTTCGCATGCCACCACCAAGACCCAGCACAACCAAAGAAAGAAAGAAAGAAAGATTAAAAAATAGTAAGTTACTTCGCGTGACCCCCACGTGCCAGGCAGTGGTATACATGCTGCATTACCTGCATTATGCTGCAGGTATTTTTTCTCTACCTGCATTATGCTGCAGGTATTTTTTCTCTACCTGCATTATGCTGCAGGTATTTTTTCTCTACCTGCATTATGCTGCAGGTATTTTTTCTCTACCTGATAGCATAACAACCTGAAGTTGGATTTTTCTTTTAGAAATTACCCGTCTTGTCAGCAGGTCCAGAAAGCATACTGTTAAGTATCTCGCCATCTCAGACTTCGTCATATGGAAGCAGCATGGTTCTTGCACATGCAAGAATGTATAAAATAACTGACAAAAATGTGATCTCACAAATATACCTTATGTAGACATTTACATTACTACATGGTATTTGCTTTGCGGCACGAGAGAAAGAGGGAAGCCTGGCCATTACTTGTGCTCTCTGGGTGATGACGAAGGGTCTTCCGAATGCCATCCACACGTGGTTGTGTTTGCTTTGCCAAAATACTACCTTTTAGGCCAAACATGAAACCACGCCTGAATTAGATCTAACAGGAAAATTCCGTTCATTCTCTTTCCAGGTGCTGTCTCTTAAGGTTGACCTGTGAAACAGGGCCCACAAATCAGGTTTGCAAGTAAGCTGAATGATAACGGAAACAGGACTATTCTGCTGCGGGCTTTGATATGGAGGGCAAGAGCTCTTCGAGATTTCTTTTTAGCAGAACCACACTTAACGTGGAC
The DNA here is from genome assembly GCF_963455315.2 of Globicephala melas. Taxonomy (NCBI): domain Eukaryota; kingdom Metazoa; phylum Chordata; class Mammalia; order Artiodactyla; family Delphinidae; genus Globicephala; species Globicephala melas. The sequence continues at coordinate 69,278,545 of NC_083323.1, read as the reverse complement.
AAGAGTGGCCCCGTCCTGTGACTCGGCCTTTAGTCATTTTGTATGTTATTCACTACTTTTGTACATTTTTATTTTGATGTAATTTCAAACTTCAGAGAAGTTGTAAGAAGAGTAAGGAACTCCTAGACAGCCTTTCACCCAGACTCACCAGCTGTTTGCATCTTCCTTCCTTTGCCATGTCACCCCCACCTCGTCCTCCTCAGCCTCACCAGCACACCCACACACTTCTGTGGGAACCATCTGGAAGTATTTTTCACATTCTCTTGCCTAACCCCAATTAAATTAAACATGTTCTCTTAAAAAAAAGTTTATTTAAAAACAAATAAAACTATGTGCGGGCTTCCCTGGTGGCGCAGTGGTTGAGAGTCCGCCTGCCGATGCAGGGGTCGCGGGTTCGTGCCCCGGTCCGGGAAGATCCCACATGCCGCGGAGCGGCTGGGCCCGTGAGCCCTGGCTGCTGAGCCTGCGCGTCCGGAGCCTGTGCTCCGCAACAGGAGAGGCCACAGCAGTGAGAGGCCCGCATACCGCAAAAAAAACCAAAAAACAAACAAACAAACAAAAAACAACAAAAAGACTATGTGCAAGGTACCGTGTTATATGTTAGAGATAAATAGAATAAAAAAGCCAAAACAGCTCAGGCCGCCAGTATTCCGTGCTTATTCTGAGGCAGGTTTATTGTCCCGGTCTTGAAATGCTGCCATAAACTGAATGAACTCAATCACAAGTGAATGACAATCATGCATTAACCAATTCTGTGTTAGGTTTGTTAAGGAAATGAACCAGTAGGGATTCCACCGCTCCAATGTCTTTATGATTCTGGATGTAAATAAGTCTGATAAGGCAGGGAAAAGAAGTGAAACGGTTTGAGTCTGACCATGAAGGAAATGTGTAGGGGAAGCAACATCTTTAAAGCTAAAACCACTGTCAAAGAGGCCTGAGGCTGGGTAAGGAGAGATGACATACTTTTTCCCAGAAACACGAGGATTCGGGGTTGCTCCCCAAAAGCCATGCAACGAAGTTGAAGAGTTCCATTTCCCCCCCTTGTCCTTTATTTCCCTTCTTCCTTCAAAATAGTTTTTAAAAAAAAAAGTTAAATAGCTACTTCTCACCATTTAAAAAGACTCAAGAGACAAACAGCCGGCAGATGTATGACTTCTCAATCATCATATACTTGTCAAGAGAACACCTGACCCAAGGGACAGAAGCAGTGCTGAGGGAAGGCAACCTGTTGCCCCGGGCATTCGGTAAGCTCAGCCCTGAAGTCCTCAGACCTTTGACAAGTCACCAAACATTGTGGGACCTGGTTCTTTAAAACAGCAACTATTTTCCTTCCAAAGATGGCCTAAGGATGTGAAAGTTTTAAAGAAGAAAATAATTATATGAATATAAAGAATTAGAGTTACCACTGACATGTCAATCGCCACTGTTACTTCCACTGATTACACACATCTTGAAGCTGACCAGAATAAGGACACTTTAGTAACAAAGACCGAATGTTGACAGGGGAGTTTCATCTTCTTTGTGAGTTCGGGACACTCTAGACTCCTGAAGGGCAAACAATTTTGATACACTATTGGTCACTACTAGCCCTCAGAGTGAGCTTCTAACCAGTCCCTACATAAAATCTCTGACACAGACATATACACACACACCCCATGTCTGCGGAGCATGGCAGGGTCTTTCCAGGTGTCTTTGGCAAAGCAAAAATTGGGAGCACCCAGTATATGACTGGCTGTGAGATGGCACTTGTTCCCCAAATTCACTCATTTAAGGAGGGGTTCCTTGTGAGATTTACTTTCCAGATTCATTTACTTCACTCACGCATTCATCCTTATATTTAAAGACCATTACTGAGTCATTCTGGGAAACATCAAAAATCAAGGAAACTGACATTTATTCCATTAAAAGCTAGAACTTAAAAAACAAAAAATGTACCCACTGTGATAGGAATGTTTCCAAATTCCATTTGGAATTTCCTTGCTTTCTCTAATGGTGGTATGTGTGTAAGTTACATGTGATTTAGCCTTTGGCTGATCGTTTGTTTTCATTTTGAGTAGAAAATGAATAATATAAAGAACACTGGCTTCAGGATTCCAGCAAATGGAGTTCTAAGTCAGCCATCCAGTTGGGAGGAGGTGAGGGCTCTCTCACAATGCTGAGGTGATGTCCAGAACTGCATGGCTTCAGACACGTGCCTTTAATTTGTTGCTTTCGGTATTCTATAAATTAGGCAAATAGAGTTTGAAAAGTTGTCCAAAAGTATACAGAATAATTATGCTGTGGACAAGGGCTTAAGCATTCCTCCCATAAGCACAGTAATCACTGGTTAAGGAAGATAACATACAGTATGTGAAGGTGTTATTCAAACTAAAAAACTGCCTTATTATTTTGCTATGCTGTTTTGGCCATTTGGAGATCATTTATTTTCTACTGGGCTGTATGCTGCATCCAGGATAGTTAAGGATTATTATTTTGATTGATCTTGACATATACATAAATGAGCCTTTACTATTTTCCTTAAAAAGCTTAACAGGTCAACACAGTATATGAAGGTCCAGAGGCAGTAAAGAGTTGACATTTTGCTGGAAGACACGTTCTTCCAAAGAAGCAACAATAGATGACCATGGTCATCTATGCACTGAGTAACATTTTCAAGAATTACACATCTCAAGCAGAAGACTTTGGGTTTAACCCTAATGAGAAAGAACAAAATGCATATGAGTAGGAGGGTGCCACTCCTGGTCTTAAAATTAAAAGAGAAAAGGAACCTGGAAGGGGCCTATTAGCCCACTGCCATCAAGAGAGCCTAAACATGGTGGCTTGGGAAGAGAAAGTAAAAGGAGCCGATAAGAAAGGGGGAAACTGGGTCAAACAGAGTTCTGAGTCCTAGGTGGCTGAAAGATGATGCACCAATATGGAAATACTATATAGGCGAGTCAGAAGGGGACTTAGGATTTGAGAGCATTGAGGAGAATGAGTTCAATCAGATTCAGATTGAGGTTATAACTGTACATCAGTTCTGGTATGGTTCCTATTATTCATCATTTTCTTGGACCAAGTTACCAAATCAAATTAAAATCATGCAAATAGAAAACAATAATTTTCAGCGCCTGCCATTGAATAATGAAGTCTAAGGTCATACCCCTAATTACAAATACTTTTCCCAATGAAATTCCACTGTAGTTCCTATGAGAAGACTACCATAGCATTATAGAATCCCTAGGAAAAAGTATTTCTTGTGTGAACACGCCCAGGGAAGTTAGAAGTCCTTTGATCACCAAAAACCAGAACAGATACTGATTTGTGAAGTCAGTTGGGCTAACATTCCCTAAGTGTCCCCTGCTGCTAAGTGCCATCCTGTGGGCCACAAGCTGCTTAACAACTTCTTTGTTAAACTGCTTGTTAACAAGGCCTTTGTACATAGAAGATGCAGATCACACACACCCATTCAAGAGCTACTCTAATTCAGCCGGGCTAAATATTCAGGTGAGTTAAATTTAGCTACAGACTAATTTGGTAGTACAGAACCTCCCAACACTTCCATCCTTTTCAACACACACACACACAATGTATGCATGTATGTATGTATGCATGTATGTGTGTGTGTATATATATATCCTAGTTTTATGATGTCCTTAGCTTAAAACTTTAAAAAAATCAGAGACCTGCAAAAGCCATAGGTCTTAAAACTATTACAATCAAGATTTGAATTCTAGTAAATGACACTAAACTGTAATCTCTTTAAAGTTTTCACACAAACAGCACTCAAGCCTACTGTCTGCTAAAGACAATAAAAAAGTCATGGCCAACAGAGGCCAACCCAATTTGACTTATACTGAAATGAAATGATAACTGTAAAATAAAAACAGAATGAAGGTATCCAAAGATATTGCTTACGGAAACATTCCTTGGCTAAAAGGACTTCATACCAGCAATTAGTGGCATTAGGCCATGTGCCCTTTGACCTTTTCTGTATTTTCCAGGTAAACCTCCATCCAACTTGTACATTTTCCGACAGCTGAGTGGCCCGTCAGGCACCATACCATTGCCAAGAAGCTATCCATTTTTCCAAGAGGAAATGTGGAACTCTGCAGGGTTTCAAAGCATTCTTATTTCATGCACAAATACATTCCACGACAGAAAGACAGCCTGCTTAAACAAAAGGAGGAAACATTATGACAAAGCATGGTCCCTTGCTAGAGCGGCGCTTTGGGGGTCAGGTTATTTGGCTGTAAACCGGTCTGTAAAGATAAAACCCGAAACGCTGGCTACGGTGTAAGACGGGCCACGCGAGGCACTGTTCTAATGAATTCACTATTTTCCATAATGGGGGGACGCAGATACTTTCTCAAAATCGTGTTCAAGTCTCCTATTGATTTTTTGAATTTCCATTTTCAACGGCGGCCCAAGGAAACGGCAGCCAGACTTGACTCCAATGTACACACAGACTCGGGTTTCACCCCGTCACCTGTTGGCTCTCGAACAACACCCTTCTTTGTGAAACTTACAGCCCTCATTTGAAACAAGTTTCCAGAGAAAACACTTCAAGAAAGTGTTTGAGAAGTCACGAGACTCGAGTTGTAAAAACAAATTCCACACATAGCCTGACTTAGCTGACACAGATTAACGTGAAAACCCGGGCTTTTTAAAAAGGCCGCGGGAGGGGAGTCGGAGGAAAGGATGCCACCGTCCTTCGGGAAAACCCTGCGGGCTAATTCGAGATGGGCCGCGGGTGATGGGCCGCCGGGCTCCGCCGGGCCCTCCGCGCCCGCCTCGGGAAGACGCTCGGAGCGGGAGCCCGCGCCCCCGCGCCCCGCAAACCCACCCTCTGCGCCGCGCTGGCTGCTCGGGCCGCTAGGGGGCGCCCGGGCCGCGGGTCCCACTCGGCCCCCGGCTCCTCCGCCTCCGCGGCCTCCCGCACCCAGAAGCCGAGCTCCAGACCCAGCGGCGAGGAGAGAAGCTCTCCTCGGCACCGGCGCGAGGCCCGCGAGGGCAGCCTCCCGACCCCCTCGCCACCTCCAGAGAGGGCCCCGCGCCGCCCTCGTCGCAGCGTCATCTCCCAGGGACCGCACTCGCCCCGCGGATCCCCGCGTCTATCCCCAGCTTCGGACGCGAAGCCCTCTCCGCAGTCTCAGCGTTCAGCCGCTGCCGCCCGGCTGCCATAGAGCCCCGGGACCCAGACGGCGGCTCCCCACCTGCGGCCGCTCGACCGAACGCGGCCTGCAGCCCCTCCGCGGAGCCCTCGGCGCGCACTCGCCTCCCCCCGCTCTGCGACCGGCCAAGGCTGGCGGCCAGGCGCGGGTGGCTCCCGGAGGAAAACAGGGCTGGGTGCTCTGCGGGTCACCCGCGCCCACCCATTTCCGGAGGAGACCCCAGCAGGGCGGGGACCGAGGGGCGGGGGCAGCAAGCGCGGGGGCCCCGTCGCGGCGCAATGCTGGCCCCACCCGGCGGGCGAGGGGTCGCCACCGCCCGCCGTGACGCGCTCACCGCCGGCCGGTCCTCCGCGAGCCCCCGTTCGGTGCAACGCGGAGATCCTCACCCGCGGCCGCCAGCTAACCTGCCGTGGGGGAACCGGCAAGAGGTGCCCCAGTTCCCCAGAGACCCTCTGTCCCCGACGGCGTCGCCGACTCTGCTTCCCCCGTATTTGAGTTGCCTACCCCAGGCCACAGCGTCCCCCACGCCCCAGCCCCGCGCCTCTACAAGATCCTTCACCGCGGAAAGAAAAAACCCGTCTCCCCTCTAACCCCGGGAGCCGGCCCTGGGCCGGCAATCTTCAGAAGTAACCAGAGCCCGCATTAAAGAAAAGTAACCATTTCGCTTCCTGCCGGTCCTACCCTCCTCGCAGCGCTGCGGGCCGGCAGCCCGGCTTGTGATCCACGCCCTGCTCCGCACCCGGCTCCAGTCCGCAGGAGGCGCCTGCCCGGCCTGATCTCGCTGCCACCCGCTTTCCAGGAACTGTCACTGCAAACCCTGCCCCTGGCAGGTCTCCACGAGGTCCCGCGCACACGCTACTCCTCGAAAAGTTACCCCCCCACTTGGCCAGCCTCGTAGCTCGAGCACCTACCTCGGTCAGCCCGCTCCGTTCCCGGGAGCCCTAGTGAGTGGAGCAGCTGACATGCAAATACCCCAGGACGCTTATGTAAACTTCCCCCTCCCGCAGGTGCACGCGCGGGCCACAAAACGCTGGGAGCATATGCAAGGCCACCTCTTAAAGAAATCATCTCCACTCTGCCCATAACAATGATGTCAGCAAATGGCACGTTTAACCAAGTTCTCACTTGGAAGGGGTCATTAACATATGAATTCTCCTCTTAGGACTTTCCTCGCATTTCGGAGAGATTCCTACTGCTTAGCGCAGGAGATTTTTTTTTTATCAGTAAATAACAGCAAAAGAAAAGGAACCAGGTCGCGGGATGCACTCAGTCAAGCACATGAATAAGAGTTTTTATAAATAGGTTAAGTGAGTATCATTATTCAAACACAAGAACTATGCTCATACTCAAGGCTAATCTTGTTTCTGAGCTACTTATAGGTACACTAAGAGAAAGCGAAGCTTGACATTAGTTGTCTACAGAAAACAAAGAGAAGCAAAAACAGGACCTCAAAGCAAGCCCAGAAAGAAACGATAGATTAATAACGCACAGCAGAGGACTGAGTCTTCAGAACTACAAATTTTAATTTCTACAATAGCCTCCTTATCACAAGGTGAAAAAATGCCAAAGGAAGGGAGAGAAAAACATGCAATATTTAAGAGCTCTATCAGTTTATAAAATGCACATAAATGAAAACAACTTAAAATGGTCACCAGTTCCTTGGGTATCCTATCTCTTTTTCAGGCTATATATATTTAAAAAAATCCTTAAACCATCAGGATTCCTTGGGAGTGATTTGCAACATATATGTTTCTACAGTATACAACTGAACAATAGCCCATTGTAACTGACTTAAAAATACACAAATAAGTTGCCATAAATAGAGCAGTCAAGTAAATAATTCTGTGGCCAATTTCTGTTATCTCCGCTGCAAGGCAAGGCAGCTGAGAAGCCGCTTTTTTTTTTAAACTTACTTTTTTAAAGTGGCAGAGACAAGAAAAAAAAAAAAAGGTTGCACCTCGGCTGGTAGACTAGCTTGGAAACACTGATTTAGACAACAGGATTTGTAATTTAAATAGACTCTCTGTTGGCAAATCTAGACTCCAGTTTTGAATACAGTTCCCAAACAGTTCTCATATAGAACTCCTCTAGCCTTCAGGTCCTGTGGGGATTTGTGAGAGGGTGGTGGTGGACCTCACAGGTGACCACTTTCCTCTGTGGGGCTGTGAAATTAACCATGAATACCTAGGCCAGATTTCCTTTTTCCTATTTCCTTCCCTTTGGGCTTTCTCAGGGAAGTCATCAACTGACAGCGTACAGTCCATTACTGATTTAAATCCAACCCTGAACTATCGTGTCATTATAATAAAGGGAGTATCAGCACACCAATGCTTCAAGCCTGGTGGATGGATCCTTTTTGAAAGCTTTTAACGGAGAACTACACATTAGCCAAGGCCCCAGAACCCTCCCAACTACAAGCCATAGCAACACTTAGGAGTATTAAATGTCAGCCATTGTAAGTATGCTTCCTCTCATGCAGTTACTTGTAAATACTGTTTGTTACATTTTCAACCAGTACTGTCAGCTTTATTGCCTATTTTAAGTGTTTTCAGTGATGAAGCAGTTTGGAGACAGTTAAGAGCTTCCCACTAAAGTTTCAATCTGAATGCAGCAGACCTTCGTCTGGTCTGAAAGGCACTGTTATTGTCAAGGGTGAACTTATTCAGGATGCGGAGCAAGACCCCCAACCAGCATCCTTTTGTTTCAGCCAGGAGGAATATTCACTGCTTGCAGATCACACTTGCTAGGAGGTTGAGAAAGGAAGCCCAGAAATTCACAGGACTCGGTTCCCTCTTGCGATCCTGGTCTCTGCTCTGCTCTCACTCAGAGAGGCCTTTTCCAACTACCCATCCCAAATATCACCCCCCCCTTTTATTTGTGCTATTGTCTTCACAGCACTTTGCTTGACATTATAGGTCTATTTGTTCATGTTTGCTTTCTTCTCCCCTAGAAGGTAGGGACTTTGGGGATTCGTCACTATATTCTCAGCACTGAGATTCATGGCTGGCACTTAGCAGACAAGTTCAGTAAACACGAGTTAAATGAAGGAATGATTTTTGGACATTCCTCTCAGGCCCTCACAGCCATACCATACCTGAACAAGGAATGTTTCTAACCTAAAAGCCAGACTGAACTCCAGTGTCCTAATGGAGGAGACTAAGATAGAAAGACAGAAAAATGCCAAGGGCAGAGAAATAAAGAAGGGAGCATTTTGGTTGTCAAATGCCAGTCACCTTTATTGGGTCTGGAAGAAAGAGGTAAACATACAAAATATAAAGCACACCTGGGCTCTATTCCTTGGTTCTCCTATGATTTGTATATAGAGACCTTGAGGTCTTTTCTGCTCCTTCTGTTTTTTCATTTGTAAAACAGACCTGCTTTCTAGCTTTAAGAGTAAGAGTTGCTCTTGGTCTCAGACATTTGGAAGGATTTGTAGCTAAAAGCCAGTCATCTAGGAAGAGTATATTTAAATGACTGGATGTCTAAGTTTCTGAATAGAAAAGAGAAATCAAGGGCTCTAAAATTCATCAAATGATATTTCACTCACTAAATTGAAGGGGCAGTCGGCATAAGTAATGTTAACTAGGGTGACAGTTTTAGTTTTCAGGACAGCAGTTGGGTAGTTCTGACTATATAGAGATAGGTAACTAAAAGAATCACAACACCTGTAGGATGCAATTTCTAATGAAAATAAAATAGCTTAAAAAATGAATCATAGAGGACTTCCCTGGCGGTCCAGCGGTTAAGACTCCGTGCTTCCCATGCAGGGGGCGCGGGTTCCATCCCTGGTCAGGGAACTCAGATCCCACATGCCGTTCGGTGCGGCCAAAAACAAAAAACAAATCACAGAATCAGGCAATGTTAGAGTTGACAACAACCTGTAGGACCCTACATCTTGTCCAGAAAAAGAAACCGAGATCCAGAAAAACAATCTTAATCATAATTCTTCATGTTTGTCACCAAATTTGTTACCACTAAAAGTTTACGAAAAATGTTTTACTTTCTTGTTAATTTTAAACATTTGTGTCGTATTTCCCATGGGGCGGTATATCCTGCTGGGTCACTGAACATATGCAAATTCTAGCATTAGCTAAATCCGTAGCAGCCCCAGGGAAGGGCCCAAAGGAAGATATCAGCTCTTCTCAGAGTTAACAGGCTGGATGGTGTTTTATAATAGGTTGCAGTTTCTCTAGGTCTCAAATTACTTTCTTTCCCCCTTTGATTACATTTAAAGCAACGTGATTAGAGAGCAATGGTTCTTTAACATTTTCTACACCCAATCCCTCTTCAGATTTACTACTCCAGTCCTCCCAGCCATCCGTCCCCTCCCCCAACTCCTACCTCCTTTGTGAGTGAGGAAAATCCTCCCTGCAAAGTACCCAGATGCACTGGGTTTGGAGTTGGGAGACTTAAAAGTCTATTCTCCGTCAATTAGTAGGCTCTGTGACATTGGGATAAATCATTTATCTAAGGTATTAGTTTTTTTCATTTCTAAAAATGCTAGTGTTTGGGCTAGGTCGGTGGGTAGAACTTCTGAGAAGGGAACGCAACTAATTTTTCAACTAAAATAGCAATCTTTTTTTTTTTTTTTTTTTTGCGGTACGCGGGCCTCTCACTGTTGTGGCCTCACCCGTTGCGGAGCACAGGCTCCGGACGCGCAGGCTCAGCGGCCATGGCTCACGGGCCCAGCCGCTCCGCAGCATGTGGGATCCCCCTGGACCGGGTCACGAACCCGTGTCCCCTGCATCGGCAGGCGGACTCTCAACCACTGCGCCACCAGGGAATACCGGCATCTTTTTAAAAAAATAAATTTATTTATTCATTTATGCATTTTTGGCCGCGTGGGTCTTCGTTACTGCGCGTGGGCTTTCTCTAGCTGCGGCGAGCGGGGGCTACTCTTCGTTGCAGTGTACGGGCTTCTCACTGCGGTGGCTTCTCTTGTTGCAGAGCACGGGCTCTAGGCGCAGGGGCTTCGGTAGTTGTGACTCACAGGCTCAGTAGTTGTGGCACATAGGTTTAGTTGCTCTGTGGCATGTAGGATCTTCCTGGACCAGGGCTCGAACTCGCGTCCCCTGCATTGGCAGGCGGATTCTCAACCACTGTGTCACCAGGGAAGCCCCTAAAATAGGAATCTTAATATAGAAACTGATGAACGTAAAACTGCTCTGTTGAAGCTCTGGGTTGGTTTCTTCCCAAACCCCTCCCACAACTACCTCCCCAAACCTACTCTTCCAACGAGGACCTCAGGCTCCTTCATCTCAGACTAGATGCTCCCAGAGGCTCCGCCAGTTCTAATACTTTTTGAGTCCCTTAAATTTTTTTTTTTTTTTTTTTTTTTTTTTTTTCAGTACGCGGGCCTCTCACTGTTGTGGCCTCTCCCGTTGCGGAGCACAGGCTCCGGACGCGCAGGCTCAGCGGCCATGGCTCACGGGCCCAGCCGCTCCGCGGCACGTGGGATCCTCCCGGACCGGGACACGAACCCGTGTTCCCTGCATCGGCAGGCGGACTCTCAACCACTGCGCCACCAGGGAAGCCCAGTCTCTTAAAATTTGATAGCTCGTTGTGTCACTAATACCAGGCAGGTGTCTTGAGTCTACAGCCCAGGCTGGGTGGGAGAATATGGGGTCAGGTCCTTTGATTTGACTCTCGCTCAGGGTTATGACTTCTAATAGAAAATGGCAACCGTCTTTGCCCAACCCACTCCTCACTTTCAACTGCTCTGAAATAGCCCTTCCCCACCCCAGGAAACGTTTCTTTCCGTGGACAGATAATTAAACCAGGATTCAAGCACATTTCCTTAAGTTCTTCAACTTTCTCCACTCCTGTAGACCTGTGGTTTAATACAAACATACTTAAGATTTCATTGCTGAAAAACTGCCAAAATATTAAGAAATAAAGAATAAATCTTCCAGTAAATATTGAGAGATCTATACATGAAAAGAGATCCAAGACAATATTAAGATGCAAATCCCAATATATAGTATGATCACATTGTTGTAACTAATAATATATGGGCTAGTGTGTGCATAGCAAAACTAGTTAGAGGAATATAAATACCAAACCATTCATATGATTTCTAGGGAAAGGCAGATGATGGGAAACTATCGCTTTTGAGTTTACAGTTGACCCTTGAACAACGTGGGGATTAATCCATGGATAATTCCCTATCCTCAGTTCCTCTGCATCCAAAGACAACCAACCACAGGCAGTGCAGTACTGTGCAGTGCGGTATTTACTACTGAAAAACATTCAAGTGTAAGTGGACCTGTGCAGTTTCAAACCTGTGTTGTTCAAGCATCCACTGTATATTTGTAAAATAAATGTACTTTTATATGTATCTTCACGTTACTTATAAACTTTTTCTTTTTATAATGATCATATAAAAATTTTGTAAATGGTTTAAGAAATTAGAGAAAATATTCTACAATATTAATATAAGGAAGAAAAGCTCAGAAGCAGAAAGTGACTTTCTTAAGTTATTAGCTGATATAGGAAGAAGCATGAATACATAATTCTTCACTGTGCTATCTTCCGCTCAGTCACAAACTTCAAGGGTGAAATCTCTGCTGCATTATTTATAATACTTTGGGAAGGGCGTGTCACCAGTCCCACATTTCCATGGAGCCAGACATATTGGAACAGGAGCTGCCCCAGCTTATGCCTCATGAATCCATCCATTGATTCACCGATAGATTCTTTGGTTGAATCAAAAGATATTTGTTGAACGGCAGCACTATTGGACCTAGACCCTCCCCTTAACTTAAGGACTTCGTATTTAAATTTCATATTCTATTTATATCTTGATAAAATAGAGGCATAGAAAAATACACAAGATGAGCAGGGAAAATAAACAACTGGTCTAATTTTCCAAAATACATAACAAACCATGATATGTTGTGATTATACAGTTGAGGTGTGGTTAAAATTCTAATACAGGAACAAGAGGAAATGTTGATCAATCAATTCTGGTTGGAAGGTGAGAATCCAGGAAGGTGAGGTGACATCTGAGCTGGGCCTGTAAGGATTTGAATAGTTAATCAGGGTAACGAGTGGAGTTGGGTATAGGAAACAGGGCCCAGGTTGAGCCAGTCAAAGGTGCACCAGGCTCTAAATGGCTGTGTGCCAGGACTGCCGGGACCGCTCAGCTATTCCAAGGGCTACAGGGAGCCACAGAAGCTTAAAGAAAAGTGACATGACTGTATCTATGCCCTCGTTAGAAAGAGGGCAGAGAGAACAGTGCAGGGAAACCAGATGGGAAGAGCCTAGAAGCCGCTCCAGCAGTCAAGAGCAGAAAACACAAAACAGTGCGTCTGAGGGCGTGATTTCTGAGGGCAGACAGACTGGACTGTGGTGGCCCAGTGTGTATGGTGAGGACTGAGGGGTGGCCGATGGGGGCTGACATTCTGAAGGAGTCAGTGTTCCCTTAGTTTACTGGAAAGACAACCAATGCTTTAGCCCTGATATAAACTCCAGCTTAAAACCGCGGATATATTTCACTGCCCATGGGAGACAAACTCAAGGTAACCTGAAGTATTTACATTTCTGCTCAAACTTTATCTTCCTGTTGGAATCCACCCTTAAAATATAGCATTGGCGGGCTTCCCTGGTGGCGCAGTGGTTGGGAGTCCGCTTGCCGATGCAGGGGACACAGGTTCGTGCCCCGGTCCGGGAAGATCCCACATGCCGTGCAGCGGCTGGGCCCGTGAGCCATGGCTGCTGAGCCTGCGCGTCCAGAGCCTGTGCTCCGCAACGGGAGAGGCCACAACAGTGAGAGGCCCGCGTACCGCAAAAAAAAAAAAAAATATATATATATATAACATTGGCATCCTCCAGTGTTAAAGAGCTCAGGGTCCATCACTATGAAGGAAACAGGCCCATGACTTTCAGGTTGAAAGATAATCTACGCAGAAGAACTACCCAACCAACGCAGCTGCAGAGATGAATCGAAAGTGGAAACTTACTGTGTTATGTGGGGTCTACACCTAGCAGTTAGTGTTTTGTACAAAACATCTACATAATAAATATTGCTTTGTCTTAAATTTTAAAGTTATAGAATATTTGCTGCTTTTCTTCATGAACTACATGATCAAAGCTATTTCACTCACCTGTGTATTTTCTTATGCTATTTAAACTCTCCCCTACCTAAGATGGTTGATTCTCCACAATGAAAAATCTGGGCCAATCAAGGCAGGCCAGCTTTTAACAGTTACCGTGTACAATAAATAATCAAGGCGTTCTTACAGGGACTTCCCTGGTGGCGCAGTGGTTAAGAATCTGCCTGCCAATGCAGGGGACACAGGTTTGAGCCCTGGTCTGGGAAGATCCCACATGCCTTGGAGCAACTATGCCCGGGTGCTACAACTACAGTGCCTGCACTCTAGAGCCCGCAAGCCACAACTAGTGAGCCCGCGAGTCACAACTACTGAAGCCTGCGTGCCTAGAGCCCGTGCTCTGCAACAAAAGAAGCCACCGCAATGAGAAGCCCGCGCACCGCAACGAAAGTAGCCCCCGCTCGCTGCAACCAGAGAAAGCCCGCGCGCAGCAACGAAGACCCAACGCAGCCAAAAATTAAAAAAAAATTTTTTTTAAGTCTGTGGCTTACAAAAAAAAAAAAAGCTTTCGTACAGAGGTGTCAGCAAAGAATTATTTCAAGCAGCCTCTTGCCAAATGAAAAGGGTCAGCCAAGCTTTCCATAACATTTCTTTATCTTATCTAAGATCCCAAGTCCCTTTCTGCAACTTAAACAAGGTGACTTTGTAGTGGGGACTGGTTTACAAGCTTTAATTAGATTGTGCCAGGGCCAGGAGTTAGAATTCAAATTGTTCTATTGGATTGACTCACATAGTTCTAGATAAGTAACTGTCTTTTTTTTTTGAAATTTATTATTTTTTTTAAACAGCAGGTTCTTACTAGTCATCCATTTTATACCCATCAGTATATACATGTCAATCTCAATCTCCCCATTCATCCCACCACCACCACCTCCCCCCACCCCCTGCTTTCCCTTCTTTGTGTCCATACGATTGTTCTCTACATCTGTGTCTCTATTTCTGTCCTGCAAACAGGTTCATCTGTACCATTTTTCTCGGTTCCATATATGTGCGTTAATATGCGATATCTGTTTTTCTCTTTCTGACTTACTTCACTCTGTATGACAGTCTCTAGATCCATCCACGTCTCTACAAATGACCCAGTTTCGTTCCTTTTTATGGCTGAGTAATATTCCATTGTATATGTGTACCACTTCTTCTTTATCCATTTGTCTGTCAATGGGCATTTAGGTTGCTTCCATGTCCTGGCTATTGTAAATAGTGCTGCAATGAATACTGGGGTGTATGAGTCTTTTTGAATTATGGTTTTCTCTGGGTATATGCACAGTAGTGGGACTGCTGGGTCATATGGTAGTTCTATTTTTAGTTTTCTAAGGAAACTCCATACTGTTCTCCATAGTGTCTGTATCAATTTACATTCCCACCAACAGTGCAAGAGGGCTCCCTTTTCTCCACACCCTCTCTAGCATTTTTTGTTTGTAGATTTTTTGATGATGCCAATTCTAACTGGTGTGAGGTCATACAGCAGCAATGTTGATTTGTATTTCTCTAATAATTAGTGATGTTTTGCAGCTTTTCATGTGCCTTTTGGCTAACTGTATGTCTTCTTTGGAGAAAGGTCTATTTAGGTCTTCTGCCCATTTTTTGCTTGGGTTGTTTGCTTTTTCAATATTGAGCTGCATGAGCTGTTTATATATTTTGGGGATTAATCCTCTGTCTGTTGACTCGTTCGCAAATATTTTCTCCCATTCTGAGGGTTGTCTTTTTTGTCTTGTTTATAGTTTCCTTTGCTGTGCAAAAGCTTTTAAGTTTCATTAGGTTCCATTTATTTATTTTTGTTTTTATTCCCATTACTCTAGGAGGTGGGTCAAAAAAGATCAAGAATGTTCTTCTTATGTTTTCCTCTAAGAGTTTTATAGTGTCTGGTCTTACATATAGGTCTTTAATCCATTTTGAGGTTTTTTTTTGTGTATGGTGTTAGGGACTGTTCTAATTACATTCTTTTACATGTAGCTGTATACTTTTCCCAGCAACACGTATTGAAGAGACTATCTTTTCTCCATTGTATATCCTTGCCTCTTTTGTCATAGATTAATTGACCGTAGGTGAGTGGGTTTATCTCTGGGCTTTCTATCCTGTTCCATTGATCTATATTTCTGTTTCTGTGCCAGTACCATATTGTCTTGATTACTGTAGCTTTGCAGTATAGTCTGAAGTTAGGGAGTCTGATTCCTCCAGCTCCATTTTTTCCCCTCAAGATTGCTTTGGCCACTTGGGGTCTTTTGTGTCCCCATACAATTTTAAGATTTTTGTTCTAGTTCTGTAAAAAATGCCATTGGTAATTTGATAGGGATTGCATTGAATCTGTAGATTGCTTTGGGTATAATAGTCATTTTCACAATATTTATTCTTCCAATCCAAGAACATGGTATATCTCTCCATCTGTTTGTGTCATCTTTGATTTCTTTCATCAGTGTTTTTTTTTTTTTGTTATTTTTTTTTTTGTGGTACGCGGGCCTCTCACTGTTGTGGCCTCTCCCGTTGTAGAGCACAGGCTCCGGACGCGCAGGCCCAGCGGCCATGGCTCACAGGCCCTGCCACTCCGCGGCATGTGGGATCCTCCCGGACCTGGGCATGAATCCATGTCCCCTGCATCGGCAGGTGGACTCTCTACCACTGCGCCACCAGGGAAGTCCTCATCAGTGTTTTATAGTTTGCTGAGTAACAGGTCTTTTACCTCCTTAGGTAGATTTACTCCGAGGTATTTTATTCTTTTTGTTGCAATGGTGAATGGGATTGGTTCCTTAATTTCTCGTTCTGATGTTTCGTTGTTAGTGTATAGGAATGCAAGAGCTTTCTGTGCATTAATTTTGTATCCTGCTACTTTACCAAATTCATTGATTAGCTCTAGTAGTTTTCTGGTGGCATCTTTAGGATTTTCTATGTATAATATCATGTCACCTGCAAACAGTGACAGTTTTACTTCATCTTTTCCAATTTCTATTCCTTTTATTTCTTTTCCTTCTCTGATTGCCGTGGCTAGGACTTCCAAAACTGTGTTGAATAATAGTTGTGAGAGTGCACATCCTTGTCTTCTTCCTGATCTTAGAGGAAATCCTCTCAGTTTTTCACCATTGAGAATGATGTTTGCTGTGGGTTTGTCATATATGGCCTTTATTATGTTGAGGTAGTTTCCCTCTATGCCCACTTTCTGGAGAGTGTTTATCATAAATAGGTGTTGAATTTTGTCAAAAGCTCTTTCTGTTGAGAAATCTATTGAGATTATCATATGGTTTTTATCCTTCAATTTTTTAATGTGGTGTATCACACTGATTGATTTGCGTATATTGAAGAATCCTTGCATCCCTGGGATCAAATCCCACTTGATCATGGTGTATGATCCCTTTAATGTGTTGTTGGATTCTGTTTGCTAGTATTTTGTTGTGGATTTTTGCATCTATATTCATCAGTGATATTGGTCTGTAATTTTCTTTTTTTGTAGTATCTTTGTCTGGTTTTGGTATCACGGTGATGGTGGCCTTGCAGAATGAGTTTGGGAGTGTTCCTTCCTCTGCAATTTTTTGGAAGAGTTTGAGAAGGATGGGTGTTACCTCTTCTCTAACTGTTTGATAGAATTCACCTGTGAAGCCATCTGGTCCTGGACTTTTGTTTGTTGGAAGATTTTTAATCACAGTTTCAATTTCATTACTTGTGATTGGTCTGTTCATATTTTCTATTTCTTCCTGGTTCAGACTTGGAAGGTTGTAACTTTCTAAAAATTTGTCCATTTCTTCCAGGTTGTCCATTTTATTGGCATAGAGTTGCTTGTAGTAGTCTCTTAGGATGCGTTGTATTTCTTCGGTGTCTGTTGTAACTTCTCCTTTTTCATTTCTAATTTTATTGACTTGAGTCCTCTCCCTCTTTTTCTTGATGAGTCTGGCTAATGGTTTATCAATTTTGTTATCTTCTCAAAGAACCAGCTTTCAGTTTTATTAATCTTTGCTATTGTTTTCTTTGTTTCTATTTCATTTATTTCTGCTCTGATCTTTATGATTTCTTTCCTTCTACTAACTTTGGGTTTTGTTTGTTCTTCTTTCTCTAATTGCTTTAGGTGTAAGGTTAGGTTTTTGTTTTTGTTTTTTTTTAATTTATTATTTTTACTTTTGACTGTGTTGGATCTTCACACTTTGCTGTGGTGCATGGGCTCTAGGCACACGGGCTTCAGTAGTTGTGGTGTGTGGGCTGAGTATTTGTGGCTCACGGGCTCTAGCGCGCAGGCTCAGTAGTTGTGGTGCACAGTCTTAGTTGCTCCGCGGCATGTGGGATCTTCCTGGCCCAGGGCTCAAACCCGTGTCCCCTCTTTGGCAGGCAGATTCTTAACCACTGCGCCACCAGGAAAGTCCCAGTTAGGTTGTTTATTTGAGATTTTTCTTGTTTCTTGAGGTAGGATTGTATTGCTATAAACTTCCCTCTTAGAACTGCTTTTGTTGCATCCTGTAGGTTTTGGATCGTTGTGTTTTCATTGTAATTTGCCTATAGGTATTTTTCAATTTCCTCTTTGACTTCTTCAGTGATCTCTTGGTTATGTAGTAACTTATTGTTTAGCCTCCATGTGTTTGTGTTTTTTACGGTTTTTTTTCCCTGTAATTGATTTCTAATCTCATAGCGCTGTGGTCGGAAAAGGTGCTTGATATGATTTCAATTTTCTTAAGTTTACTGAGGCTTGATTTGTGACCCAAGATGTGATGTATCCTGGAGAATGTTCTATGGGCACTTGAGAAGAAAGTGTAATCTGCTGTTTTCAGATGGAATGTCCTATAAATATCAATTGAATCTCTCTGGTCTATTGTGTCATTTAAAGCTTGTGTTTCCTTATTAATTTTCTGTCTGGATGATCTGTCCATTGGTGTAAGTGAGGTGTTAAAGTCCCCCACGATTACTGTGTTCCTGTCGATTTCCTTTTTTATAGCTGTTAGCATTTGCCTTATGTATTGAGGTGCTCCTATGTTGGGTGCATATATATTTATAATTGCTATATCTTCTTCTTGGATTGATCCCTTGTTCATTATGTAGTATCCTTCCTTGTCTCTTGTAACATTCTTTATTATAAAGTCTATTTTATCTGATATGAGTATTGCTACTCCAGCTTTCTTTTGATTTCCATTTGCATGGAATATCTTTTTCCATCCCCTCCCTTTTAGTATGTATGTGTCCCTAGGTCTGAAGTGGGTCTCTTGTAGACAGCATATATATGGTTCTTGTTTTTGTATCTATTCAGTGAGCCTGTGTCTTTTGGTTGGAGCATTTAATCCATTCACATTTAAGGTAAGTATCAGTATATATGTTCCTATTACCATTTTCTTAATTGTTTTCAGTTTGTTTTTGTAGGTCCTTTTCTTTTCTTGTGTTTCCCACTTAGAGAAGTTCCTTTAGCATTTGTTGTAGAGCTGGTTTGATGGTGCTGAATTATCTTAGCTTTTGCTTGTCTGTAAAGCTTTTGATTTCTCCATTGAATCTGAATGAGATCCTTGCCAGGTAGAGTAATCTTTGTTGTAGTTTCTTCCCTTTTATCACTTTAAATATATCGCGTCACTCCCTTCTGGCTTGTAGAGTTTCTGCTGAAAAATCAGTTTTTAACCTTATGGGACTTCCCTTGTGTGTTATTTGTTGTTTTTCCCTTGTTGCTTTTAATAATTTTTCTTTGTCTTTAATTTTTGTCAATTTGATTACTATGTGTCTCGGAGTGTTTCTCCTTGGGTTTATCCTGCCTGGGACTCTATGCACTTCCTGGACTTGGGTGGCTATTTCCTTTCCCATGTTAGGGAAGTTTTCAACTATCATCTCTTCAAATATTTTCTCAGATCCTTTCTCTCTCTCTTCTCCTTCTGGGACCCCTATAATGTAAATGTTGTTGTGTTTAATGTTGTCCCAGAGGTCTCTTAGGCTGTCTTCATTTCTTTTTATTCTTTTTTCTTTATTCTGTTCCATGGCAGTGAATTCCACCATTCTGTCTTCCAGGTCACTTATCCATTCTTCTGCCTCAGTTATTCTGCTATTGATTCCTTCTAGTGTATTTTTCATTTCAGTTATTATATTGTTCATCTCTGTTTGTTTGTTTTTTAATTCTTCCAAGTGTTTGTTCTTTAATTCTTCTAGGTCTTTGTTAAACATTTCTTATATTTTCTCAATCTTTGCCTCCATTCTTTTTCTGAGGTCCTGGATCATCTTCACTATCATTATTCTGAATTCTTTTCCTGTAAGGTTGCCTATCTCCACTTCATTTAGTTGTTTTTCTGGGGTTTTATCTTGTTCCTTCAACTGGTACATAGTCCTCTGCCTTTTCATTTTGTCTGTCTTTCTATGAATGTGGTTTTCATTCCACAGCCTGCAAGATTGTAGTCCTTCTTGATTCTGCTCTCTGCCCACTGGTGGATGAGGCTATCTAAGAGGCTTGTACAAGCTTCCTGATGGGAGGGACTGCTGGTGTGTAGAGCTGGGTGTTGCTCTGGTAGGCAGAGCTCAGTAAAAGTTTAATCCACTTGTCTGCTGATGGGTGGGGCTGAGTTCCCTCCCTGTGGCAACCCAACACTGGAGCCTACCCGGGCTCTTTGGTGGGGCTAATGGCAGACTCATGCCAAGAGGTACTTCCCAGAACTTCTGCTGCCAATGTCCTTGTTCCTGCAGTGAGCCACAGCCGAACCTCACATCTGCAGGAGACCCTCCAACACTAGCAGGTAGGTCTGGTTCAGTCTCTTATGGGGTCACTGCTCCTTCTCCCTGGGTCCTGATGCACACACTACTTTGTGCGTGCCCTCCACGAGTGGAGTATCTGTTTCCCCCAGACATGTCAAAGCCCAGCAATCAAATCCTGCTAGTCTTCTAAGTCTGATTCTCTGGGAATTCCTCCTTCTGTTGCTGGACGCCCAGGTTTGGAAGTCTGACGTGAGGCTCAGAACCTTCACTCCAGTGGGTGGACTTCTGTGGTATAATTGCTCTCCAGTTTGTGAGTCACCCACCCAACGGTTACATGATTTGATTTTATTGTGATTGCACCCCTCCTACCGCCTCGTGGCAGCTTCTCCTTTGTCTTTGGATGTGGGGTATCTTTTTTGGTGAGTTCCAGTATCTACCTGTCGATGATTGTTCAGCAGTTAGTTGTGATTCTGGTGCTCTCACAAAAGGGAGTGAGCGCACATCCTTCTACTCCGCCATCTTGAACCAATCTCAGTAACTGTCTTTTGATGAAAGTTACTTTCAATAGTTCCTTTCTCCTTTATGCTTGGAGCCCTTGCCTCTTCAGCATTGTATTTGCATTGAATTATACAGGGGCTAAGGGCAGGGATCTCACCTGTTTTGTTTAGTGATGGATCTATCCCAAGTGCTTAGATACACAGGCCTGGTCCATTAGGTACTTTGCCTGCTACATAGTGGAGTCTCAGTGAATATTTGTTGAGTGGTCAATGACTGGTTCACATTTGACCTTCCATAAACCCTGACTCAGACCTTGTTAAGCACTCCTACTTTTATATCAATTATCTATCTACTGATTCTATTTTTATTTTTATTTGGATAAAAAAAGTGAGTCAACTAATTTAGGGTTCAGTTCTCTAGTTTTAATATTTAAAGGAACCTCATCAAGTTTATCATTTAAGTTACTTGTTCTTTTTAGCATATAAGATCTGATATGAACACAAACCAATTGGCTAAATTGAAATCTCTTTAGAAAGCTCAAATTGTTAAATCATGTGCTCCACCCACCTCCAGACCAATAGCCTCTTTCCTCCTCTATTCCAAGTCTGTTTATGGTACCACCAGTACTCCCAGTAAGCCAGACACCTGACCATCACAGGTGCTTCCTTCATTAGGCGCCCTCCCTCTTGCCTGCCCTCAGTCAGTTGCTTATCAAATCTTTGCATCTTTTCTATTTTCTCTGTTGATATAGAAACAGAGTGTATATCCCATCCCTATCCCTCTGTGTATATCCCTCTCCCACCCCTAAAACTGCTGCCCACCCATCTTCCCAGGCCTGGGATGCTACTGCAGCCTAACATCGCCTCAGGCCTTCTCTTCCCTACACTCATTCTCCCTCACTTGACCACCACAAAGCTATGTCATTCTCCTTTAAAATTCCCTTCTTCAGCTTTCCCAACACCTCCATGGAATAAAGGAAGGTCCTCCATTTCCAGCCCCTACTGATCCCTCCAACCCTATCTCCATCACTTGTCATACCTCACCTTTGGCTCCAGAACTGGTGGTTTCTAAGTGTATCATGTTGTTTCAGGCCCCTTTGCCTAATCCCGCTGCTTCCTCTACTTGCAACTGTCTAGCCACTCACTTTTATTTGCCTGGCTAACTCTTACTTCAGGACTTAATTTGGGATGGGTCCAGGAATGTTCCCTGAGGCCCCATCAGACCAAAGGTTTCTACGCTGCACTTCCATTGCTCCAAGACCCTCCATTAGCCCCAAGATACCTATCTTATTCAGACCAGTCCCTACACCATAATTACTGCTTATTTTCTTTTTCAGTTAGAAATTCTATTAACTCAAGTGATGTGTTTCTCTTCCTCTGTGCACACAGCTTTGGGATAACCCAGAGGGTCAAACTTTCCACTCAGCAGCTACACCAATGAGGATAGGCTGTAGTCACTATTTTGGTTAATATTAGTGTATGGAAGAGATATATTTTGAGAAATAGACCTCCTGATGTTCCTAATTCCTTCAGAGAGCTTTCCCAAACAAAAAGCAGTAACATCATCCCATGATGATCATGGTGAGGAAGCTGTTTGTCAGGGATAAAACTGCGGTCTGGGTGGATCTGGAGGCTACAAACATCCCTAGCGCCCTTTGGGGAAAGGGAGTGCTGCCTCATAGCAGGCCATCGAGTACCTCGTACAGGGCCTTCCTTTCACTGAACATGCAGTGACCTAAAGATGGGGGTGGGATAGAATGAGCAGTCAAGTATGTATTAGAATTGCGTGTCACTTTGGACATATAGTATGATGTTACTGCATTTTATCTGGTGATATATCGAGTAAGAACATAATGTCAAGTGAACCTCTATTATTATGATGATTATTAAGCAGCTATAACGTATGGAGTACTTGTATGCTAGGCCTTGTGCTAAATCCTGTACATTAAAGACAATCCTGATAACCACGTGATAAGGTAGATCCTATATTCCTCATTTTACAAATGAGAAAAGTAAGGTAAGTTGCTCAGTCATCTCATCATCAGTGACTTAGTGCAAGAGCCTGTATTCAGAACTGCGTCTGACATCAAAGCCTACAGTCTTAAACCACTACGTTATTTGCTTTTGAAGCAGAGCTTCTTATAAATAGTGAAATAAAATGCTTTGCTTTCCCTAACTTGTCATTCAGTGATATCACCAGAAAGTAGGAAGGATAATTCTAGAAGTTTCATACTGCATTATTTCATCTAGAAATAAAGCAGTGATCGTCGGTCTCACTGAGGGGAGCACAGCCAACACACTGGCTGTGCTGACCTCTAGGACCAGTATGTTGCACAGCTCAAAGGAGCTGGATCACCCTCAGCCCCCAATCCTGTGGATCCTCAGACAAATGCGGCTCTGAGCTTTTGGAAGCAGTTCACTGCACCATTTTAATTTCTACAGATACAAAATCATTTATTGTCCAAATACAACAAAACTGGCCTGTATTTGAAGATCATTTATATAACAGTTGCTCTGATGCAACTATTCGTCATTACAGTATCAGGGTGTGCTAAGCTCCTACTCAAGTAAGGGTATCACTCTCGGATGGGTTCTGAAGCCCACCATAAGCTCCTCAACTTAGAGGAAGATTATGCTGAACAAAGGGCAAACCGTGAGAACGGTTCGCTTTGTAGCTCATGTGTGACCCACTCTGCTGAACGCATCTCACACGACATCCTGAAGGCAAAAAGGCACTGAAGTAATAACGCAGCCATTAATAAGCCTGTCAGACAAAATTGATTACAGCTCAACTCCCAGGACCATAATCCACTATTATTATTATTTTACTAAGGTCCTTCAGTTCAGTTGTAGCACATGAAAGAAACAAAAGACAATAGAATTAATAGTCTGTCTGGCAGCATTTCTTGGCAATTGTAATTGCCAGTATGTTCCCCAACAAAAATTTGTTGCAGATGAGCACAAATAATAGGAAACTATTAAGACTCATATAATACCACACAGGCTTGTAAAGACAATCTGCTTCTTACTGAAGGGCACACATTTTTTACTTAACACAAACTCTAGCTCTGATTTAAGACTGCTGACTACTTTGTTGCTTATGTAATAGAACAAACCACGTTTCCATTATCCACCATTTCTGAAGTTTTTAGCTTCTTTCAATAGATGCTAACAAGATTCCAGGAATCTCTGAAATGCTTCTCTCCACCTTTTGGAAAGGTAAGTTTCGGAGGGGGAGTAATTTAGTGAAGACTGAACGTATCATTAGCAAAATAGTTTTATGACATAATGCTTTCAGGATATAAAGAGTCAAATGTTTTTTGAAAAAAATCCAACGACATGGTTAGATAACCTCTTCAAATGGAGCCACCATTCAAAAGATAAAAGAGGAGCGCCACTTCCTGCACAAGCAACATTTCTGATCATCTTCTTGTCCTTCCAAGAATCTTTACAGTGACTTTCCCGAACATGTAACTCTCTGATTCCTAAGAGCACCGTTCATGAAGTGCATTTTTTTTTTTTTTTGCACAGTCAAGGAAATTAAAATCTACAGAAGAATGCTTGTCACTCTACAGAAAAATGTTTCTCATGCCTAATTAAGAGAGTTCTTAGGGAGAATAAGTATGATGTTCACATATGTAACTATTTGGGTTCCTTGAAAGCCTATAGTAGGAACATCTAGGCATTTTGACGCTGATGCTGTGTAATAAAAAGTTTAATTTGTAGTGGAATTATAAGGGGAAAAAGAATTCAAGATGACCACTAGTGTGCTAGCTAGGCTGCAAATTTTCTGTGCATCGTGAGGAAGATATTCTCACCGCTAACAGCGCTAGGACAAATTAGGAAACAGTGGGCTGGGACCTCTGCCATGTGACTCCTAGAAGCTTGTCAACGGGTATGGCAGCCAGGACCCTCACTGGGTAGATGCTCGGTGGCAGTTTTTGTTTTGAGTAGGTGAGGAACTGTCAGTTAATTTAAAGAATGGCTTGGGAATGAATGGACATTTATGGTTCTGTTTTTTTTCCAGAGGGTTTTATGTGTTCGACAGCTCTTAAAGGGGAAATATAGGGGCTACTTACCCAAGGTATTAATAGGCATGATTTTATTTTTTAAGTATTTGCTTCTCTGCTCCTTTATACTTCCAACTCTCAGGGACCCACATTTTACACTGGCATGTATTCTTAGGGCATATGGGGAAAAAGGGCCAAGTTTCACATGTCTCTTTTCTCTATTTCTTTCCTTCATTGTCAGGTTTCCTTATGGAGCTTTCAGTCTTAGGTTTCCATAACCTCCTAATGCAAAACAGGCTAAGAGGAGCAGTGAATGTCACAAACCACGTGTTGCTCTGCTTTCCTTTTCTTGAGGAGGAAAAATCCAGCTTACAAGAAGAGTATGCAAATTTAGCAGTTCACTGAAATTAAAGATGTTATAAAGGTTTCTTAACCCCAGTCTTGGCCATCTTGTAATATTTTAAAATATAAATTGAAACATATGATTGTGATAAGCTCTGATTTTACTTAGAAGCACAGAGAAGATGCTAAGACCATGGATAATAGTTCACAAAATTAATTTTGACTTATGGGGCAATCTGAATATTTTCACCTCAGCCAAAGATAAGAGACACACACAAGAAATAAACTGTAAGGATTTCATTGTGAAATGGACACTAGCGCTTTCTGAACCCTGGATTAACAATCTCTATCTGGGCTTCCACAGACTTGCATAAATTATTCAAAATTTTTATGGCTCAATTCACCTGTCAAAGAGAAGGGCCTTTTGACAACACTTCACACCTGTTACTTATCTAGAACAGTTCTGGGCTTAGAGACTCCCCACCTGGATGAGCATGTCCAGACTTCCCTCACACTCATTTTACACAAGGGGATAGATTCTTTGCAGTGCTGGGTAGTAAAGAAATTAAGACACACACTAAAATCCCTGGAATTTTCCCAAATAGACTATCACAATACAGATCTTAACTAAAGTAATCACAGAAAAGAGCACAGACCTTTACAAAACCATCATAAGAGACAGTCTATTTAGAGCTCTTCCATGTAACACTTACACAAAAAACAAACAATTAAGGGCCATAGACTTCAACGTCTGTTCTAAGGAAAGCACCAACCAACCAAAAACAAACAAACAAGTAACAAATTATGAAAGCTGATTTTTCTTCTAGGTCCTACAGTCCTAAGAAATGTGAATGTCCAAAATAAATTCTCATCAGAATATTCCCAGCTGGGGTAACGCTCGGCTGTGGAAATCTTTATCCCCACACTTTCTTCCTTCCCTAACTCAATTACCATAATAAAGGGATGAAGCCTAGGTCAAGTTTGAGATTCCCACATCCTCCACAAGTCCATCCCTGTGGTCCTCCCATCATCAATCTGCAAGTAATTCGAAAGGGGGTCCTGGTTATTTAATTAAGTGACAAAGGGGATTCTTGGGGAAAAGAGGTTTGACACAAACATCTACTTTAAATTTTATGTCTGTGGAAAAAACAACAACAACAACAAAACCCCCACTTCCTCACAAAAATCATACATGGATTTTAGAAGATTTAAATGATCATCACACTGGAGTATTAATTCTGCTGATGGTTTTTTAAAAAGGGAAATGAGATGCGAAGAAAAGTGGAGTCCTAGGAAAAGTCTATGTCATAAAATATGAGGGTATTTAAAAAGCAGGGGATGGGACTTCCCTGGTGGCGCAGTGGCTGAGAATCTGCCTGCCAATGCAGGGGACACAGGTTCGAGCCCTGGTCTGGGAAGATCCCACATGCCGCGGAGCGGCTAGGCCCATGAGCCACAGCTACTGCGCCTGCGCGTCTGCAGCCTGTGCTCCACAACAAGAGAGGCCGCGACAGTGAGGGGCCCGCGCACCGCGATGAAGAGGGGCCCCCGCTCGCCGCAACTAGAGAAAGCCCTCGCACAGAAATGAAGACCCAACGCAGCCAAAAATAAATAAATTAATTAATTTAAAAAAAAAAAGCAGGGGATGTTAAAAGTTGAATGCAGATTTCTGAAAACAGAGTAGGCTCAGAGGCGCCTCTCCGGGACCAGAGTCCTGGGAGTGGTGCCAGGAAAGGAAACTTCTTGTTCAGGGAAATCTGGTAGGCAGAGTATAGGAAAATTGCTTAGTTATAATCCAAGGGTCTTTAAGGAGAATATTCCGATGATGAACAAGTGTACCTGCCTCCCAAATGAGCACATTTGGGCAGAACGTCTGAGTGCAACTTGGGTCACTTGGAACCGATTCTACAGACGGGGCTACTTCCTCTCCCTTTTGGTGGCATCCAAGCATGGTAAGTACATTAGGGAACTATACTGCTGCAAACTGGGCTGTGTTGAAATTAATGAGGTTTGTATTAGTGAGGACACTTTTTGTAAGTAACAGAAACCAGACTAATTTAAGGGAAAAAAGGGTGGGGAGTGATCATTTGCTGGATGGATACAAGAGGTGTCTCAGGCAACACAGAGCAGGATTGTAGCTGAGCTTCAGAAAATGTGATTCAGAAAGAGAAAGGCTCAGAAAACTAGACAGTATTCTTTCTTCCTCTAGTCTTCCGTCTGCTGCTTTCTGGTTAACATTTTGTGCTTCTTTCCTTTCAGACAGGGCTTGGTGGCTCCTTAGTCTATGAGGTTAAAAAATGGCCCCCTCTCAGTTCTGGTGTTGGAATGCAACATGACCGCCAAGGGCCCCACTCCTTGACCATGTATCCACGTGGGTACATGGATTTGGATTTGGGCATCTGTGTTTTATGGGCTGCAGGCCAGTAACTCCCAGTGAAGGTGGACCTGTTTCTGTCCTGCACAGATACTCCAAAACTGTCTATTAAATGGATTAAAAAATTCTATTTGTACAATGGGGCAAGAGAACTTGCTATTAGATATTATGGACGGGCATTGTCCCTAATAACGGTGAGCCAAGAGAAATTGATGCTGAGCTGGTTGACAGTTTAAGAATCACCTGGAAAGCCTAAAAATATATAGATGCCTGGACCACATCCCTATAGATTTTGATTCAGTAAGTCTGAGTTAGGACCCAGAAGTTTGCATTTCAGGCAGTCTTCCCAGGTAACTGCAGTTTGTAACTGGGTTTAGGAACCAGGCATTGGTCTATAGACACCATTCACTTTGGTTACTAGCTCTCCTAAGACAGTGGTAAATTTGTGGAATGAAAAAGAGAAGCTACTTCAAGTTCTTATTGAGTAGTTGGTCGAAGCAAAATTCTACCCTCCAGCGTCTTCAATATTGCTTATGAAGCAGGCATGCTGATGAGTAAATCTCAGATCTCTTTCATAAAAAGTTCTAAAGGGATACATATCATTTTAGGGATCTGACCCACCTTAGTTAAGATGTCTTGCTCAAGTGAAAGTTAACTTCTCTTTTATTATATTAGGTGAAACTCTTCTTTTAATGTGACCTGTGGTGCTGGTTTTAATCCACAAAACATTTGAGAACTGTGGTTTCTAGAATGGGTTAGAAAAAAGCATGAAGTGAGAAATTTAGAACTCAAAGCCATTTAATATCTAATATTTAAGCCCATAATTGGGGGGACATACAATGCTTAATTTTATTTATGCATAGTTTCTGTCATTTCAACACATTTCCTCTGCAGAAGCTCCACTCTCAGGATGCTTTTGAGGCGAGTACTGCTCCCACTGATGTAAATTAACTGCTGTCCTGCTGGGTAAGGCTATTGAAACTTGAAGGTTGCTGGGAAGCTGCTGTCTCCCTGAGTTCTGAGTGTTCATTAGCGTCCCAGCACATGGACACATCGCAAGCAGATCACATGTCATTTCGGGAGACAGGGGATATTTACTGAAAATACTAAGAAGATCAAGGTGTGTAGACAAAGCAGAAAAATAATAAATCACGTGACCCTCACAGACATAAGCTGGGAAGGTGTTTGAATTAAACTAATTCACTGGGAGAGCACTGTCTTGGCAGAGGATAGAAAAGCCTTCCCCTATCCCACAACTTGCTGTCTGTCCCAAAGTAACAACAACAAATGATTCACTGTCCACAACTATATCTCTTGCTCTTCTCTGCTATAGTATTTTCCCTTTCTTCTTGCACCAGCTTTTTTCGTGCTCAGTCTTCTAATTTGTTTTATTACATGGAAGATTTTTTCCTGCAGATATTATTAATATTACTGTAAGAAAGAATTATTCTGGAGGAACTAACCTCCAATCCCCATCACACCATCAATGGAGGTTGCATCGCGCTGAGCAGAGAGCAGAGCCTACATGAGGTTGATGGACATTTCCAAAGCCAACGCATCTGTGTTGATTTAATGCAGGGAAACAGAAGGTGACTATGGTTAGTCATGTGACAGATGACATAGAAGCTTATCACCAGGCTGAATCACAGTATTGACAGGATTAGTTTTTCCTCATTAGTCAGAGAACAAGATAAATACATATCTGAGGACACAGAGTAGGATAGGATTGCACCTCCTGTTCCTGTGTGATTTTTATCAGGATATGAAATGCAATTACATCAATCTTATTTGAATTAATCCATCGATTTGTCACTATGGGGTTTTACAAAAGTTAACTGTAAAATAAGCAAAAGTGAAAATATATTTTAACGACGATTGAGAACACTGCTTTTACATTAATAAAAAAATCGTGAAAAGATAATAACCCTTCTTTTGTAATGGTCACAGTGGAAAATGAGAAGTATGGAGAATGTGGCTCTGAGAAGGAAGGAGGGAACAGGAAAAGGGGAAGGGGGTGGAATGTTTGTCCTAGACTAAGAATTTTTATAAAGGATCCTCCCCACTCATGCTGCTTAAGGGCACTAAGAACTTATTATATGGCAATAATCTTAGCACAACATACTTTCCTGTTAGAATATCCTGTACCATGGAGTTTTTTGGCTGAAAACTGAAGTATGCCTGAACATAATGTGTAATGTAATTCCCACAAATGAGCTACTGTTTGGGGGGGGAAAAAGGCAAGTGGTAATAAATCTGTAAATCCCTACTCAGTTTTTAGGATAACCTTTATTGGTCTGGGCTCAACAGTTTTATGTATGGGTATATAACATATACCAAGTTAGAAATTCATCAATGGAACTCATTGATAAAGAACTGTTGCATAAATAGCTTTATTCTTTAGAGTTTTACTTATTACTTAGAGAGCTATTATAAACAGCATTATTATTTAGTTGTTTGTTTAAAGGAAAAACAATATAGAGAGACATTTAGATTAGGTCAAACGTGGGAAATCGCTCACAACTGCGGGCTTCCAACACAGATGGGCAGAGAGGTCCCAGAAGCGGTGAGAATGAAGAAGTGTGATGGAAGTGGGTGGGCACACTCTCAGGGTCCTGGAGCGGGGCTGTTCCACTCCGGATCTGGGTTGGAGGGGAGGGCAGGGCTTGGCATAGTAGTCCTGCCTCTGGCAGTAACTGGCTGGAAGACCTTAACCCTCTGGGCCTCAATTTCTCATCCACAAAATGGTAGATGATCTCTGAGGTCTTTTGGCTGTGAAATCCTCTAATTCTCTGAATTCTTCGGTCTAGAAAACCTAGGAATGGAGGTCAGCTGTATGCACAGAGGCCACTTTAACCAAAGGCTGGTTTTAGCGTTTATTGCCACACCCCAGCATGGTGAAGTGGACCCAATGCCCGAATTCCCAGCGAGGGCAGCAGGAGAGAAGCCCACACACAGTGATGGGCCTGACCGTCTGTGCAGCCTCACGGACCCTTCTTGTCTCTTTGGGGTTTAGACGGTACAAAACTTCCAATGAAAGTTCCCAGGCATGTACCCTAAATTCCCCATCTCATCCGCGGCTCCTTAGTCTGAATAGAAAATTCTATTTCGGGAAACCATCTCAGGATACATTTAGGCTAACGTGAAGGAACAGTTGGAAAGCAAACTCGGACATAAAACGTAGACACTCTCAAAGAACTGTTGAAAAAGGAAAATGAGATTCTTCCTTTAAAGCACACTCCAGAATAAAGTTCTAAAGGACTTCTTAAGAATAATGTTGCCACAGCACTTCTTACTTCCCTACCATATTCTGTTCACCCTTTAATCATTTGTGTGATGTCTGGGGTCTCCACTGGGCTGGAGGACTTATGTAGATGGAGAGCGTGATGGTCGTGCTCAGCACTGCCCCTGAAAACAAGCCTAACACCCATCACGCCCGTCAGGACTGACAAAGGTTTGTTGAGTGACTGAATGGTTGAATGATGAGTGCCATTAATTTTATGAGAATATCCGAGATGTGGAACATTCAGGATATTAAAATGTCAATTAAAAAATGATTACCATGTACCCAGTCTTTCTACTCTCTGTTCTACCAATGACCTTTATTAAGAAATAAGTCATGCCATTTGGTCTGAAAGATAAGATCATTTTTTAGTCAGAAACATGACATTTTCTTGAAAAAGTCTTTAATTGAGTTTCATTTGTATTTTATTCCTGGTACAATTCATCTTTTTGTTATGAGTAAACAAACATATCCCCCAAATTGATACTATTTCCCAAAAATCTTCATTGAGATGGGCAACTGGAAGGTTTACATGTTTGTCAAAAAGGAGCTCAGGTCCTAGCCTGTGTCATTACTGAAGAGCTTGAAAAAACCTTTATTTACCTGCCTAGCGGGGCCACTAACCTGCTCCATTTAGAGCCCTAATAAAAAGTGTGTGATAAAAATGCCAAGGCTTGCTTATCTTAAAAGATTCTTCCTAGTTCAAAGGGTCAGTTTCACACCAGGGTCCCAAGTCTTATCAGCTAGCTCTTCAGAGTCCTGCCATTGTAAAACAAAGGATTCCTCCAACTGGCATGACAATGGTACAATCACCAGACACTTCAAAAGAAGCGGGCACCGCACAGAGGATGCCCTGAGTTTGCCCCTCACTGGGATGTTTTTACACACGCATTCCAACAGCTCATCCCACAATAAAGGCGAGGCGGGACAGTCAAGGGCATCACGCCTGCAGAGTAGTCAAGGACTCTGTCTTTACCAATAAAGCCAGGGGAAACTTCAGTTTAAACACCATTTACTCCCAACATGGAGTTCTCAAAAGCCAGGGTCTCCTTTTTCTACTAGGGTGAGGAAGCTGCAAGGGGATGGAAGTGAGCTTCAGCGCAGCGTCCTCAGCGCATAATTAGAGAGAGACAGAGAGAGAGAGAGAGAAAGAAGTATGTCTGCAGATAACCCAGAATCATCTGCAGGTGTCCGCATGAAATTTGCAGATGTGGATAAAAATAAAAAAGTCTACACTGGCTTCGCAGGATGCAAAGAGAAAGCCTACAGGTACGAGGATAACAGAAGAACAGAATCTGCTGTATTCCCTCTGAGGGTCTGGCCTTGTGATGGGGGCTCTGATCTGTTGGCCTTGTTTGTTTAACTTTCCTGAAAATCAAAAACAAATACGAACTTTCCCAAACCAAGTTCCACAGGAAAACAGGTATGGAAATGATTGAAAAACTTACCTTTGAGGTTTGCCAGGCCTTTCTTGGAGATGTGTATTAGAGACATGTGTAGATAGGTTATTTCAAAGAAACCCAGGCACTTAGATACTGGGAAGCAGGAGGCCGAATAAGGAACAGCTTGATTTTGTCGACATCAAACAGTAAGTTATAAGGTTTTCTTTATTTTTCAAAGCCTGTACTTTGTACATTCTAGGATATCAAGGGTGTTTTCAAAACAAGCAAACAACCTCCAATTATTATAGGGAACCCTTTGTACTTTGCAAAGAGCTTGGTGGCCTTACTGAACACCAATAAGACTGTGAGGTCTGGGCAGTCCTTTAAGCCATCACTCGACCCCCAGTGGGGTCGTGCTACTCAAGCAACCTCGCCCTAGTTCTTTTCAGGTTCCTGTCTATGCTTCAACCCCAGTGAGGAGCCTGAATGCCTGTAACAGCGCATGTCCTACTAATCAACCAAAGGGGGGAAAAAAACGCGTTCAGACAAGGTTCTCAGGGAGATGGACAGATTTGTTTTTGTCAAGAAATAATTTCAACAGGCATTTTAGTGAGCCCGTTATGTATCCACCCAGCCCTCTCTCTGCCCCTCACTTCTCATCTCTTTCTCCCGCGTTATTTTTCTTCATAGCTCCTAGCCCCATCTCACAGACTATTATTTTGTTTGGCCCCTGCCTCCATCCCTGCGCCCAACACCACTAGAATGTAAGCTCCACCAGGCAAGGATTTCTGTCAATTTTGTTCACTGATGTAGCTCCAGGACCTCGTGCATAGTAGGTTCTCAATTAATATGCATTCCATAAATGGATATAAGCAACCGTGCTGGACACTGCGGTATAAAGAGGAACAACAGCTGCTTTTTGCCCTGAAGCAACTCACTACTCCCTCTATTTAAATATATACTGTCAATTCTTTCCTCATTTTTATGTCTCTCTTAAAGCTTTAGTGTGTCTCTTTTAAAAAATTATTACACAATAAAACATGGATATAATCTCTCTGTATATTAGTGAGCTATTCAATTTAGTATATACAGTAGCCCCAAGACTATAACCATTCCAATATATATTTGTTGTCTTTAAAAATCCTTTGAGACATCTTCATTGCAATAAAATAGTCCAACAGTAGTTTGGTATACAAATATATCCCCAAATCATGAAACATTAATGATCTAATAAAGCAATTAGTTTCAGGTTACAGCAAATGAAACTACGTCTTCCATTCTGGAATTACAGATTCTTTTATTTTCTGCATTTCATATTTTCCTCTGTGTGTGCTGCGAGACTATTAAACCCCCCACCAGACAGAACTCTTATCTCATGGTTATTCAGTGGAAGAAGAATGATCATCATCTATTTTTTTTTCTGAATTTCTTGTGAGTGTTCTTATAAGAAATAGATATCCAAATACGGCTTAATTTTTGTTACAAGAGAATGATTGCACGCAGACCAACAAAAATGCCTTGGGAAACTCACTGGCTGATAAGCTAAAATTAAATCTGAACAATTTATCTATTATACGTTGTCAAATTGAAAGATCTACATTATCAAAAATGAAAACAAAGTTTCTTTGCCCATCCTGGCCTATTCCACTTTTCAAGTTTCTTTTTTAAAATTTCATTTCATTGAAATTATACAAGCACATACTTTAAAAATCAAACAATTCTAAAAGGCTTTTTCTGAAAAATAGCAGTCCCCTCCTGTACCTCCCTCTCCTGTTTTCTGCTTCCCAAAGACAGCCAAGTTCATCGCTTTTTATTGATCCTTTCACTATTTATCTCTACTTCTCTAGATAGGGCAGAGATATTAATACTTTGATTTTTCTTTTTTTTAAATGTATTATCTATTAACTCCTACCCTCACTCTATCTCTCGCACCCTTTCATGGGAGGTAAACCTGTCGAAACCTCGCATCCCTGATATTACCATCACCTACCCTTAACTTCAAAGGACACTTTGATGGACTAGTGAATTCTAAGCCCAAACTGATTTCTCCAGAGAATTTTGAAGGCACCACTCTGCTGTCTTTTAGCTGCCAGCGTTGCCATTCTGATTCTTCATCCTTTACATGAAACCTGTTTTTCTACTCTTTCTGAAAGGTTGTAGGACCTTTTATATTCCTAGCATTCTAAAATTACCCGATGATGTGCCTTCATATTGAGTCTATTTTCATACACTGGACAAGATATTTGGTGGGCCTTTCAATCCAGAAATTCATTTCCTTCAGTTCAGGAAAATTTATGGAATGATTTCTTTGATGATATTCTCCCCTCCATTTTCTCCTCCTATTTAGATGTTGGTTCCCTGGACCTGACTTCCCATTTTCGCATCTTCTCTCTCAGATTTTTCATTTCTTAGTGCTTTCATTTTACTTTCTAGGAGATTTTCTATTATTGTAGCTTCCAAGGCTTCTAGGGGATGGTTTTTCATTTCTTATTTTTAATTTCCAAGAGTTGCTTTGTTTGCCCATGAAGGTTCCTTTTTTTGTAGCATTCTGTTCTTGTTTACTGGGTACACTATCTTCTCCTTTCTCAGACAATACTAATTATATATATTTTTTTCTTTTTCTTTTTTTTTTTTAAGTGTTCTTCTCCCTGGGTAGTATCTGTTCTATCAGTACTCTCTCTCTCTGTCTATTCATTTCATATTAGATATTTCTTCCAATGTCTTCCAGACATTCTTCTAATGTCTGATGATCCTTGGCTATCTGTTTATATTTCAGAGTGAGACACTAAAAATCTGATTGGACGCTGTCTGTTTTTGGGAGAATGGGATCAGGGGAAGGGAGCTTTTTGACTCTGTCTTCACTCTAGACTAAGATAATACAGGAACCCCCAAAGTCGGTATCTCTAGTTTTGTTTCATCTTTTGCCCACTTTTGGCTAACCAGATTCTCCAGAGAACACTTCCCATCTCCTGCCTACAGGATGATACCCAGCTGAATGATGTGGAAGGTAAGTTGAGGCATGTTACCTGACTCCTCTGGTTTTGGTTAGGGATCCCTGTATGGTCAGGCCACCCAAGATGCCTGTTCTCTTGCTCTCTGTACAGCTCCTGCTTGACCAGTGCCTGCTTTAGCTACACGCTACTCACATGACTGACCTTCCTACATACTTGCCCCAGGCCCAAAGCTAATGATTGTTCTAGCTTTAGATCAGAACTCTCCACTATGCTTATCAAAGGGGTGGTGAGGGCTGTGCCCCTCTGCTAGCTTCCTGGCAACCAATGAGCCAACCTGTTGTCAATTTCCCTTATAACTGGTAATCTCCCCTTCCCCCTGGGAGCAAAGGCTGCCGCCACGTCCTGTCCTCTGTCCACTGCACACAGTGGGTGTCACTCCAGGACCTTGCTTCAGTCATGTAAGCTCCCCCTGTCCATTAAACCACTAATGTCTCTGCTGCTGACTCCGGGCTCTTTCTTCGCTCTTGAAGCTGGGCAAGTGCAGGCCTAGTGGGCCTGTGGGGTGCAGCCCGACAGCCCCTCCCTCAGTTGTGCTTGGTGTCTCACAGGCTAGAGAGGCTTGTTCTACTCTCCCAAGGATAAACCTTCTTGAGCCTTTTGGGACGTCTACGGAATAACTCAGGTTGCATCTCAACTTTCTCTAGTTCTAGATTAGGATCTGCTTCCTTGAGTCTTCTAAGTCCATTACCAATTACAGTCATCCCTCAGTATCCACGGGGGATTGGTTCCAGGACACCCCCATAGAATGTTCAAGTCCCTTTATAGTCCACCCTCTGTATGCGAGAATGCAGAACCCATGGGTACAGAGGGTGACTGTATCCTGCTTCCAGCCTCCAAGATGTGTTATTTTCTTCTTTCCCATTCTCATCTTTGTGGGTTATCTCCTTTTAAAAAGTAATTTATTTACTGTCATATTAGTGAAATTCTGAAAGAGGACAGAGGTAAATGTGCATATTCAATCTGCCGTCTTTAACCAGAGGTCCCTGTTTCATTTTTTCCATGGGCTTATTTTTAAGGCCATCCTCGAATACCAGTCTCACTGCCTCCTCCCAGCTCAAGGTCACCTTGCAGCTCTTAAGTCCCGAGTTTGAAGGAAAAGGAAAGGAATTTCTGTTGATAAAAGGCAAATGTGTCCTTAAATACTTAACTGGACACTTAACAAGAAGAGTGGGGGCTTTAGTAGTCTGAAAGGTGTTTCTCTGCATAATAAATGGGTTTCTTTCTGCACATCACATGGACATGAATTTCTAGAGCATGAAGGAGGAACTAAAAGGTCTCAGGATGTCTCTTCTAGATTTAAGTTTGTAATTCTAAAAATAAGAGAATTAAAAACCCAGCCTCGGGCTTCCCTGGTGGCGCAGTGGTTGAGAGTCCGCCTGCCGATGCAAGGGACACGGGTTCGTGCCCCGGTCCGGGAAGATCTCACATGCCGCGGAGCGGCTAGGCCCGTGAGCCATGGCCGCTGAGCCTGCGCGTCCGGGGCCTGTGCTCCGCAACGAGAGAGGCCACAACAGTGAGAGGCCCGTGTACCGCAACAAAACAAAACTAAACAAAAAACCCAGCCTAGTATAATGCCTTCATTTCATAAGCAAGAAAATTGATTTTACTGTAAAAGTTAGCTAAATTAAAAGCATCAGAAATTTTTAAGGACAGATATCTTTTTTTTTTTTTTGCGGTACATGGGCCTCTCTCACTGTTGTGGCCTCTCCCGTTGCGAAGCACAGGCTCCGGACGCGCAGGCTCAACGGCCATGGCTCACGGGCCTAACCTATCCGCTGTATGTGGGATCTTCTCGGACCGGGGCACGAACCCATGTCCTCTAGCAACGGCAGACGGACTCTCAACCACTGCGCCACCAGGGAAGCACAAGGACGGATATCTTGATAGCACTATGACTGCTTGCCTCCTAACAAGAACAACTTTTTATACCCTGGATAATTTCTCATCTTTTTTCAACTGATGTGCCTTTCCCTAATAAGCACAAACAATAAATATACGACATGCTGAAATCCATATGTTGTGGATTTATTTTTTAACGAAGCAAAGTTATTTAAGTTCTGACACAACAACAGCTGTCAACTTAATTTTAAAATGTTAAAAATAGCTCAGGGGTACTTAATTTTTCTATATTTGTCCTTGCATCTGTCTTCCAATTTTAAAATGAAAACATTCTTGAATTCACCCATATAAAAGTTATGAGATGAATTTTAATCCTATTTTTATTTAAAACTGAACTGTATTCTACATTAGCATCTAGTCAAATTGATCCTGAAATTTATTTGGCAATATCTACTCATTGAGGCAAGAATAATACATCTTATATTTCTAAAAAAAAACCTAGCAACAATAACCCTACAGCCTTCCAATAAACTGTAAATTGCACTTATTGACAAGATAATCTTGGAGCCTTGGTTCACACAGCAGCTTTGCCACTAGCTAGCTGTGCCACCTCCCTGTGCCTCTATTTCCTATTCTCTAAAATGGGGGCAATAATAGTACCTACAGCATAACGGTGCTGATGTGGGCAATAAAAATGAGAATTCATATAAAGTAGCAGGTCTTCCATGAGAGGCACTGTGGCTTCATAATGGATAATTCTCTGCTTTATTTAGGAAAGTCAGGCCTGAAATGTTGAAAGAATGGCTACTTTATTTCTCCCTCATGTACATAACCCTCAACAGTAATCACTGTCATCTTTAATACTGAAAAATGTCTTCAACATGACCAATTCTTAAATAGCACTCAGGGAACTAAACTATTGCCTCCTCTGTGTTTTTTTGGTCGGTTGGTTGGTTGGGTTTTTTTTGGCTGCACCACGTGGCAGGCAGGATCTTAGTACCATGACCAGGGATCGAACCCACACCCCTGCGGTGGAAGCACAGAGTCTTAACCACTGGACCACCAGGGAAGTCCCTCCACTGTGTTGTTAATAGACATTGAATGAATTTTTAGCTCTAGCTTTAGACTTTTACCAAAGAAAAGGGATACTTCAAGACTTCTGTGGCTTAATGTACTTGATCAACTCCAACCCCTTCGCTGATCTTGGTGAGGAAAACAAAGCAGAACTTTCCTGTGGCTTTGAGTGTTTTAATCCAGTGTTTACTTAGCAATTCAAATAACATTAAAGGCAGACCTGTGTGTTTAGCAGCATAGGCATGTGCTTTTTTTTTTTTTTTTTTTTTTTTTTGCGGTACGCGGGCCTCTCATCGCCGTGGCCTCTTCCGTTGCGGAGCACAGGCTCCGGAAGCGCAGGCTCAGCGGCCATGGCTCACGGGCCCAGCTGCTCTGCGGCATGTGGGATCTTCCCGGACCGGGGCACGAACCCGCGTGCCCTGCATCGGCAGGCGGACTCCCAACCACTGCGCCACCAGGGAAGCCCAGGCATGTGCTTTTAAAAACAGTTGAGAAATACTGCTCTAAACCAGAATTTTTCAATCTTCTTTGTCCCGATCAGGATCAGTAGCTGTCCCCACTGTGGTGTATTTCAACCCACAGCACTCCCTCCCCTGCAGTTCTGATATGGCACACCCTCCCAGCAACCACTGCTTATGTAATGTAACCACACGCCCCATTTTGATTTGGAAAATCTTAGTTTGTGCCTCCTTTCCACATACAATTATTGACGTCACCCTCTTTCAACCTCTCAAGTGTTCAGGTTTGGATAAAAAATGATAAGGTCACTGTATACCTATGAGTCCCCAGATCTATGGTGGATCTGGAGTCCTGGAAGTAAGAGAGTTATATGGAATCTGCACAGGAGAACAGATGATTCCCCCAATACACCCTGGCAACCGAACCGCTCACCATGTTCTTCCGCCATAACCAACCTAACATGTGGAAAAGAAAGATGCAGGGCCTTGGTGGACGACATACATGAGAAGAATATTAAGAGACAGTGCACTGTGCAGAAGGACAGCCCTGAGTTAGAATGCCAGCTCTCCCATTTAGTAATTTCCTGAGGGGGGCATGTCACTTCACTCTCTCTTAGCCTCATTTTCCTCCACTACGCAATGGAGATGTAAAGTTTCCTTCACCAAGTTGTGATGGGGATTAAATGAGATGATGCATGAAAAGTGCTTAGCACAGTGGGGAGATTCAGTGAACAAGATCCATGCCAAACAGTCCTTTACATTGTTTTAATTTGATTAAGTCTTCACTTTAGTTTGTGTTATCTGTATAACCTAACAATACACTTTTAATTCAAAAGGTTTTGAACTTAAGAAAAAGTTCTTTAATTTAGGCAGAGCCTCAAACTGTTGATTGAATTTGGTTGGTTAGCAATACAGTGAGGTATTGCAAATCAGAATGTAAGCGTCAAAGAAATTTTTCAGTATATGCACAATTTGAATCAGATGTAATGTCATGTTTGGTAGTGTGTGCTTACATGTACTGATACAAGGAAAATGAGTTAATCTAGGCAATTTATATTGTATTAATACAAATGTTGATTATACAATTGAAAGTCAAAAGAGTGATGGCAAAGAAACTTTAAAACCTTATTTTGAGGAACACTATATTTCTTTGCCAATTACACTGTTAATGGATGAAGAGAAATACTTTTAAAACCACAATGTATTTCAGTTTCAAGACCGTTAGGAAGGGAATACAGTTAAAAGTGATTAACAGTGGAAATTAACCAACCAGTTAAAATTCAGAAGAAATGGTCTGCTGCAATCTGTCCCATTTCTCCCAGCACTGAGAATGTCTCCTATGAAGACACTAGCTGTATAAACCAACAGTGAAGAGTGAGACAACTACCCTCAGAACAACCCAATTTGGTTTTAATTATCTAAATACTTCAAATGAAATCAGGGGTTTTTTAGGACTGCCATTTTCTACTTTGCTTGTACAGCTAGAATAATGTGGAATTAAATGACTACAGTCCATTTGCAATAGAACCAGATCAAAGCAGACAAGTTTTACTGAGTTTTACTCAGATAATTCAGGCTATGTCTTGGCCTTGAAATTTGCAAGTTTGGTATTGTAAACCCTGGTTTCTAAATTATACCACAGCACAGTCCATAGAATTACCACCTAATGTGACAAGAGAAAGTATATTTATCTGACAATGTATCTTGTTTTAATAGATGTAGCCAACAGTCAAAAAATACCCTAAAAATTTGAAAATGAGAGCTATGTACATCTGGCGGGGTTTGGGACTTGGCCACATTAATGCTCCTTTCCTTTGCACCTCCTGTGGCACTTTGCTGTGGGAAGCCCACCACGGCACCAAGTGAGTTTTATTACTTTGGTGGCTGAGCAAAGTTTTCTTTTCTTCCATTAGCAAACAGAATCTTTCTTTAAAGCAAGACACTGGCAAAGTTATTTTTAAAGTGGATATGTTACATAAATTTGATCTTAAGGGATCTAGGAATTTTCAGTGAACTCTCATAAAGAAAGCAAGCTTTGTGCTACTCCACCCGTTTTATCCTTAACCACTTCAATATAAAGACTGCCCATGTCCCAAAGCAGTTCATGTTAGTTGAAAGGTGATTAAAAAAAAAAAACAAAACCTCTTTTACAAAGTTCTTTTTAAACTTGGAGCAGGCATTTAAAGGTTAATCAAGTTGCCCATTTTCTGAATTTCCCTCTAGCCCAATTGATGCAGGGGCATCTCTTGAATTGTGAACAGGACACAGGGAACTAGGTCTTTTAATGGCTACTTCACAAAAAGGTCACCTGGTAAATATTTCAATAAACTCTTTTTCACACAAGTGCATCTGTTCCCAACCTGTGTGAAAAAATAGGCTGATACTAACCACCTTTCTTGAGTCTTCAAACGACCAAGAAAGGAAAGAAAGAAGACGGGTGGAAGCAATGGATTTTCATATGCACGTCTTTCACATTCTCAGGGAGATGGCTCAAGGAATGCCCAATTATAAATAAGAACCCTCTTGGTGTATTAAAGGGTAAAAATCTGGGGGTCACATTACGTAGTACAGATGGAAATACATCTTACAAACACAGTCAAAACAGGTGATCTGTATAAACCTGCAACTTTTATCTATCTGCAAACTTAACCAAACTTATCCCATGCTTAAATGAAATTAAACCGTGTCAGCCACAAAGTTCAGGATAAAGATCTTGGATGTCAGGGACTTCCCTGGTGGCGCAGTGGTTAAGAATCCGCCTGCCAATGCAGGGGACACGGTTTCGATCCCTGGTCTGGGAAGATCCCACATGCCACGGAGCAAATAAGCCTATGCGCCACAACTACTGAAGCCCGTGCACTATAGGGCCCGCGTGCTGCAACTACTGAAGCCCGCGCGACTAGAGCCAGTGCTCTGCAATAAGAGAAGCCACCACAATGTGGCCCATGCACCACAATGAAAAGTAGCCCCCGCTCACCTCAGCTAGAGAAAGCCCGGGTGCAGCAACAAGACTCAACGCAGACAAAATAAAAATTTAAAAAAAAAAAAAGATTTTGAATGTCAAACATAGCATTCTGAAGCAAGTTTTTATTAACTAGGCATTTTGTAAATAACATTTATCTTCAAAGTACCAAACACAGTACTCGTCCCCAGGCAAATAGTAAGTGCCTAGGAACAACAATTCAACAATGTTGAATTAACTTATGACCCTAAACATTCTTTCCTCTGAAATATATTTTAACACTTTAATTGAATTGACCATGCCTTCATTGATAAAAGGCACTTCCTATCTTTAAGCTAATTTTATTTCCATTAAAATGGCCTTTGCAACACAGGTAATTTGAAACAGCAAGCACACCTATAATACAGCAGCTTTACAAAGTGTTGTTTTGTATAGAATGTGTGATTATGAAAATCAAGGCTATTCTGAAACACTGCAAATAATAGAAAAACAAAGAACCAGTAAGTGCAAGCACCTGAATTTTAGTCATGTAATCCTTTTTAAATTAATTTTTTCCTACTAACCCAATAGTAGATTAAAGTTTTCCTGAAATAAAAACCAAAGTTAAATTATTGAGTAAATATTATTGTAATAATTACTGTTTAAATTTTTCACATTTACCTTAAAACTCTTCTTTATTAGTTATGATCCTTTTTAGAAGAAATGTTTGTTTGGAAGACAGTAAGGCACAGTGGTTAAGGACATGGGTTCTAGAATCATCAAGACTTGGTCCATATGGCAGCTCTGCCACTCACTAGCTGTGCCACCTCCCTGGGCCTCCATTTCCTATTCTCTAAAGCAGGGACAATAATGGCACCTACATCAACAGCACCAATAAAAATGATCATTCATATAAAGCACTATGCCTTCTACACAGTAAGTGCTCAACAGATGTTAAATGTCACTATTACGAATGGACCAAAGACCATCATAATGGGCAAGGAGGGGATGAATGCCTTTTCCCAAGAAATCCGTGTGTTTTCCTGCCTAGAGGGTAGTGAGAGGTTCCGTGGTTGAGAAACAGAGAGTGCAAGTGCAAAATCGTGGCCAGAGAGGTCTGGAGGGTGGGCTGGGACCACTTTGCAAGGGCCTTGCATGAGAACTCCGGTGAAGGGTGATCCATTGGCATGTTGTAGCAGGGCCAGGCCATGATCAGATTGCTCTTCAGAACAGGGACCATGGCTGCAGTGTGGAAAATGGTTCAGAGGAATGCAGAAAGAAGCCTAGGCAGAAAGACTAGTTGGGAAGCTATTAAATAATCACGGTGCCTTAAGTGTGGCAATGAAAATGAGAGGAAGGCTTAGATTTGAGGGCGAGTTCCCAGGAAGACACAATAGTCTATGGTGCTTGAATGTTACAGGGGCCATTGTGAAATGGCCTTGTCAAGGACAGTGTGTCCAATATCAAACTGTGGACCAGCATTATCTCTACACATTCAGATGATCAAGCAGTTAAGAAAGGAGAAGTGAGGAAGTCAGATTGGGTCACTGGGAAAGGGTAGAATTTAAGGGTGTGTTTTCCTAAAGGAAAACTGCCTCCTTCTCTCTTCCTTCCAACCCAAGATGCAACTCAAGATTCACTTAGCAGGCAACAAGCACTACTGGAGGCCCCATCTCATGACCAGGACACCTTGTCATGAGAAGACTTTACTGGGAGCCCATGAAGACATGGCATGCAGAGGGCACTTAATAAACGCGTGTCCGTGAATTTGATAAGCAGGAAGTGAATAAAACAGTGGACTGGGTCTCAAAACTACTTGAATCTACTGAACTCCTGTGTTTTGAGTTTTTTCATTTATAAAATGGAGATGAGGGCTTCCCTGGTGGTGCAGTGGTTAAGAGTCCACCTGCCAATGCAGGGGACACGGGTTCGAGCCCTGGTCCGGGAAGATCCCAAATACTGCGGAGCAATTAAGCTCATGTGTCACAACTACTGAGCCTGCGCTCCTGAGCCCACGAGCCACAACTACTGAGCCCGCGTGCCACAACTGCTGAAATCCACATACCTAGAGCCTGTGCTCCACAACAGGAGAAGCCACTGCAATGAGAAGCCCGTGACAAAGAGGGGCTCCCGCTCACCGCAACTAGATAAAGCCTGCGTGCAGCAATGAAGACCCAGTGCAACCAAAAATAAATAAATAAATAAATTTATAAAATGGAGATAAAAATGTTAGGAATTAGAGAAAGAAAATTCTTAAAATAAGCAAGACCTGATCAAGGAGTATTGATGTTGGAAAGGAATAACTACCCAAGTTCTGTATCTAATGATAATCAATCTACTAAAAATTTTATATATACTCTATACTCTTTAATGTCTATCTAAAGTTTTATTTTGTATCTTTTTGCCATAAAGCAATTAAACAAATAAAATGAAGTGCAAGCTTTCTCAAATTTACATGGGAAAGCTAAATCTGTATGGAAGTCTTACTGTGGAAAACATTATATTTAAGGAAAGTTTTGAGAAAAACTTCTTAAGTTTGAGAAAAACTGAATGTTTGCAAGAAGTCTTCATATTTATAAAAATAAGAACATAATACTTATGGCCTGGTTTTACAGTTGCCTTTAAACATTATTTCATAATAAAACATTATTATTTTAAAGATCTTAGGTATTAGGAAAAAGTTAAATGTATTAAATTTAAATTGCCAGAAATTTTTATAGCTATCAATCAGGCAGAATTTGATGTAATTAGAAATGTTTGGAATATAACATGAGACTCCATTTGATATTCTCACAGCGGCTCAAAAAATACCCACTGACACACCTATTAGAATGGCCAAAATTCAGAAAACTGACAACACAAAATGCTGGTGAAAATCTGGAGCAATAAGAACTCTCATTCATTGCTGGTAGGAATGCAAATGGTACAGCCACTTTGGAAGACAATTTGGTGGTTTCTTACAAAACTAAACATACTCTTACCATACGATACAGCAATCACACTCCTTGGTATTTACCCAAAGGAGTTGAAAACTTATGTTTACAGAAATATGGATGTTTATAGCAGCTTTATTCATAATTGCCAAAACTTGAAAGCAACTAAGATGTCCTTCAATAGGTAAATGGGTAAATAAACTGTAGTACATTCAGATAATAGAATATTCAGCTCTAAAAGAAAGAAGGTATGAAGCCATGAAAAGACATGGTGGAAACTTAAATGCATATTTCTAGGTGAAAGAAACTAATCAGAAAAGGCTACATACTGTATGATTCCAACAATACGACATTCAGGGAAAGAAGACAGTAAAAAGATGAGTGGTTGCCAGAAGTTGGGGGAAGGTGGAGCACAGACGATCTTCAGGGCAGAGAAAATACTCTGTATACTACAATGATGAATACAGGTCGTCATATCCCATACAATATACAACACTATGAATGAACTGTATGTAATGTAAACTACGGGCTTTAGGTGATTATGATGCATCAGTGTAGGTTCATCAATTGTAACTAACGTACCACTGCGGTGAGGGATGCTGATCGCGGGGGAGGCCGTGCACATGGCAGGGCAGGAGGTATGTGGGAAATCTCTGTACCTTCCTCTCAGTTTTGCTGTGAACCTAAAACTGTACTAAAAAAATTTTCTTTTAATCTGTTGAGTGTGAAAAAATCAAGAAATAATCATCACATACCTAACATGTAGGTGTATG
The DNA here is from genome assembly GCF_963455315.2 of Globicephala melas. NCBI lineage: Eukaryota > Metazoa > Chordata > Mammalia > Artiodactyla > Delphinidae > Globicephala > Globicephala melas. Next base: position 69,233,731 of record NC_083323.1, on the reverse strand, counting down.
ACGAGCATGTGAATGAGCTGTATTAGCTAATTTTTTAAGGATCGCACAGACCTCCAGCATCTTAGTTAGAAAGCAGTCCTTGTAGCCTCTCACATAAATCTTCATGTGAAAACCAAAAGATGGCTCTTTGCCTCTGAAGTACCACCACTAAGGGCAGCTTCCCTTGAAAGCAGCCCCTCTTCCTCTGTACTTTTTTTTTTTAAAGAATGGATGTGTCAGATTTAGACCTTCTGCTCTGTGGCACTACACACGGAAACACTTATAAAATTACACTAAAAAATGGCAGGTTCTTTTTTTAATTAGGAAAAATTTCTAGTCCTTCAAAACTAGATATTTTGCTTTGATTTTATTTGTAATCAAAATATTTCTCTGGAAGCATTTTCTGTAGGCTTAATTACTCAATTAAACATGTTCCTGTGTGACTTGTATGTCGCCACTGCATGATAATCCTGCAGATGGCAAAGATTTAATATGGAATTAAACTAAGCTATTAATTATATATACAAGTTAAAAGAAATCTAAATGAATGACCTCTAAAAAATGTTTCTCATACTTGTCTACTTACCTGGGAGATACAAGAGTCAAGCTAGAAACAGAGTAATGATGAAGTGCTTGTACTTTGCTACTTGTTTTTATGAAATAAATACTAGCCTTTTATTTAAAATGCCACCATAGGATAAAAATGTGATTCTTACAGAAGTCAGGTCATCTCAGATCTACTGCTACTATATCCGATCGAAAACAAAACTATCCCAAGCTAGTACGACATGGTGTACTTTCATGTACGTTGAACGTGAGAGGCAGACAGCAAAGTCTGTAAAAGATGATTTTCACTGAAGACTCATGTTAAAGTGAATAAATGGAGAAATCTTTTTTTTTTGCAATCAGATGGCAAAGATGGGAAACATTCACTGCAAGTTAGGAATAAAAGAGTTATGTAAATATTTTTATCTTGGATGGTTATCTCCTCTGGAGGGAAGACAAAGCAACTAAATAATAATCCAAAATGTACAGATAGTAGAGTCTTACATAACATTATCTTCGGGGACTAAAAATTCTTTTTTGGTAGTTCTGAATACCATTCCGTTGAAAGTCAGTCTTCTCTTCTCCCCTCCCTCATAAGGGGAAAAATCCAGCTTGGAGTTTCTGTTCATGGAGGTAGGGTTTGGATCAAATTCATTAGATCCAAAGTTAGGAAAAAGGAAGAATTTGTCAAGTTGGATTAAATTATGGATTTTTATTTCTGCTTCTTCCATTGGTAGACAATGTAGTTCATTATTTTAAATGAAACACTGACAGAGAACCTGAAACTCTTTATTTTCTACTTTAGAAATGCCATGAATCATTCCCCCTAAATTATATTGAAGTCACTGTTTAATGACTTGCTAACTTCCCTAGTCAAACATAAGCTCTCTTTTTGAATCGGCATTTTCTTTACTACTCCCCTGGGGAAACGAAAGAGAGTTCAGTAACTCCTGAAGGTTCCTGACTTTTTCTCTAAGAGTCCCTGAGACGCTAGAGAAAAGTACAAAAGGCAAAAACCCTAAATAAGCAAGGAAGGTTTCACAGAGGATCTACTGGCCAAGTGACACAAAAAATTAAGTGCACTTTGTCCAGTTAATATTACAAGAAAAGCACAACCTGGTTCATCGAACATATGCCTTACCGCTAAACATCCTAAGGCTTTGTTTTTAATGTACGATAGTGTTAAAACAGTGGTACCTTTCCACCAATGATAGATCAAATACTCTGGATCTCTGATAAATGATCTTTTAGGCTCACAACCCCCTCCCCCTTCACATGATGTAGTTTTACAAAGATAAATCAGAAAGGTTTAAAAAACTATATACTGTTAACCTTTTCCATTTCATGATTGTCTACAAGCAACAACCGAGAAAGCGTATGCGTTTTAATTCGGGAGGAAGAATAATGCTGAGTCCAACTCTGAACCCCTTACAATTCACATAAAACATGAAAATTCGAGCCAACTTTACAGACAACTTAGAGCTAATTTTGATTTATTTGAATATAGTCGACGTGATATTTTTGATTCAATGTAAAATGAGCAACAGTTAATAATCAGAAGCATATCTTTATGAGGATGATAACATAATGAGAAACAAAAGCATTATTTTTTTCTTCATTTATTTATAACATATTTCTCATTTAAAAATTTCTGTTCTCGGGCTTCCCTATTAGCACAGGGTTAAGAATCCGCCTGCCAATGCGGGGGACGCAGGTTCGAGCCCTGGTCCGGGAAGATCCCACATGCCGCGGAGCAACTAAGCCCGTGCGCCACAACTACTGAGCCTGCGTTCTAGAGCCTTCGAGCCACAGCTACTGAAGCCCGCGTGGCTAGAGCCTGTGCTCCGCAACAAGAGAAGCCACCGCTCACCACAACTAGAGGAAGCCTGTGCGCAGCAATGAAGACCCAACGCAGCCAAAAAAAAAAAAAGGAATTTCCATTCTCCCAGCATTTCTACTTCTAGCAGTAAATCCTAAAGAAGTAATCAGAGATGTGCAAAAAGATTTATGTACAGCGTGTTCCAAGAGTAATTTTTAATACTGAAAAATAAGAAGTACCTTGAAGATTCAACATTATGGGACTGATTAAGAATTAGTTAAATAATTATATTCAAGTGGTATAAAATTGTGCAGCTATAAAGATGATGCTATAGAACCAGTGCTGTCCAACAGAAATAGAGTGTGTATGATATTTGTAACTTTAAATTTTCCAATAGGTGCATGAAAAAAAGTTTTTAAAAAGTGAAATTAATTTTATTACTATATCTTATTTAACCCAATATTTCAACAGGTAATCAAAATAAAAATTAATAATGAGGCATTTTCCCTTTTTATGTACTTCCTCTGGAATTTGATGTGCTTTTTTGTAGTCACAGCACATCCTAATTCTAACTAGCCACAATTCTAGTGCTTAACAGTCCATGCTGCTGTGGTGACAGTACTGAACAGTGCAGTCACAGACAATACTTAGATCTAGAAAGTAGTTAATAATGTATGAAAATTTCAAAACAGATTATATGAAATATCTATAGTATGTTTCTAATCATATGCTTTAAAAATTCATGAACAGGAGAAAAAAGCATAGGAGGGTATATGCCGAAATGCTCACGGTATTATTCTAGGAAGCAGGATTATAGTTATTTTCTTGTTTTCTTTTTTCTCTTCTGTATTTTCTAAATGTTTGAAAATAAACCTGTATTATTTTGAATTTAAGAAATGATTCTGTTAACAGGCTCCAGTCAGCACTGATTAGATTTATGATGACCTTAGACATTCAACTCTTTCTAAGAATTTGATCCCTGAAAAGTAACTGTATTTATTTTGTATTTCATACTAGTGAATACAAATTTCATCGTCCTCAGAGAATAATTCACCACTATGTACAAGATTTTGAGCATGAGCCCTAACATTTGCCCCTTGAATGCAGTGTGTGTATTTACAGTATAAGAACTGTGAGTAAATTATTTCATTGCCTGTTAAATAACCATTTCAAGTCTAGACAAAAATCATAAGTAGCCATTATTTATAAAGTTTCCATTCAAGGTACTCGGGAAATTGTATAATAAATAGGCAATGTGACCAACACCTCCTCGTACCCCAAATCACACACAAAAAAAGAGAAAGAAAATATATTAAATGGGCAAAGATGCTAAATACAGACAAAATCCACTTTGAAAAAGTGAGACTACACTAAAATGACTGTTACAAGCTCGGCATCCACCTTCAAGCAGCAGAGAGCGTACTCTGCTGACCCTCTCCATCACTGTAGCCCACCCTCCCAAACCCCACACAAAAGGCTCTTAAGACAAACCAGCCTATATTTCCTCTTCAACCATCTCTTCTCAATATTCCCCATCACTGTCTAGCTCTCTGGCAGTCCTCATTTTATCCTCAGCAAAATTCCTGGGGCCCTTAAGGAGGTCCAGAAAACGTCTGACATTAACTAATTTTACTGATAAATATTTACTGAGTTCCTATTTACTGCATTAAAGTGGGGCTTATATCAGATAGGAGAAATATACAAAAACATAAAAATACAAAAATAATTTTAAATGGTGGTAAGGAAAATAACGGAAAAGAAGAGAGTGCTATGGAAGAAGATAATAGACTGGGGCTTGGGGCAGGAGCAGGGTGGTGGTCAGGAAAGCCCTCTCCAATGACAAAGGACAAACCCACTGTTGCTGAGGCCTGATGGATGAGAGGGAAAAAGCGGGAAGAAGTGCCTTGCTGAAGATGTGCATGTCCCAGCCCCGGGTGGACGAGAGCAGGTAAATTCAGGAATCTAGGGTTGGCTGGGTTAGGGTTAGGGAGTGGAAGAAGGCTGGAGCCACTCCAGCCCGTGGGAGTCTAGCAGAGGGGCCAGTGTGTAAGCATGGTCATTGCTAGTATTAACAACGACAGCAGTAGATAAAATATAAGCACTTTTGAGAAGCTAGGCACATGCTAAGAGCTTTACACACAATCATGGACTAATTCCTCACAGCAGCCCTTTGAGATGGGGATGATGAAGCACCTGTGAGGTTAGAACCTTGTCTGAGGTGACATGACTTGTAGAGGGCAGGGTAGGGGGTCTGCTGACACAGCATCCTCTTGGATGAACTGCCTCTCCTTCCAAGTTTTGCACCCTGATCCATTGTCACCAGAGTTATGGGCAAAGGCAGAGTGTTTTGAAAGAGGATACTGGAAAAAAACAAAGAAACTGAGATTTCTGTTCCTAGAAGGAGAAACCTATCTTATGGACACGAAAGACCAAATTCGCTCATGTCTGAACCACAGAGGAAGGACAAAGAAAAATATGCGTAGCACGCTATAGGAGATACCTGCAGGTTTTGTCTTCCTGACACATTATTTTCATTTTTTTCTAGTAAAAACTATTTTCTTTGGGCAGCTCTCCCTCCCCCACTCTCAGTCTACAGTGGTTTTGGTAGGGCAGACCCTACCCCTGGCTTGCTTTAGGGCTGAGCACATGACTCTTCACACCTAGGCAACTGGAACATTTCATTCCCTAGAGTTACTGGCTGCTTGAGGGGTGCCAGACTCCGCGCTGTGGTGCAGAAATAGGTTGATGGACAAGACACAGTCCCTTTCCCCCTTGGAGTTCATAGCTACTCCAGAGGGAAAAGGAAGGAAGCACAGGTGAGCATACCTACATCATAATTTACCTACAAACTGAACACAGTGCAGTAAAAACAGCACCTGATTAAAAAGAAAGTCTTGGTTCTCTAGTCTAGACATAAACATCGTCCACTGAACTCTATAATGAAGGGCTCGAAAGTGCAGAGGCCAAAAGACAGGGAGACCTGGAAGATGAGAGACCAGCCCTGGTAGCAGCAGCAGCTATGGGCAGAAAGGCTTAGTTAGAACCAGAACTGCAGGAATCTAAGTGGACTCTGGTCTGTTTCCAGAAATAAAGCTGCTAAAGAAAGAAATCAATCTAGGAACTGAGAAGAGAATGTCAGGGGGGACACCACAAAGAGCCATGGTGAAAAATGCCTCCAGCTGCTACAAAAGGACATGAACCCTGCAAGACTTTTCTGGCCTTTACCACCATAGCTCTCAGTAGCTCATCTCTCCTCCTGACCAATTACTGTATTTCCCTGAGCAGTTCTATATCTGGCTCCCTCCTCAGTGAGGCGGGACATGAACTGCTCTGCCAAATGCAGGATCCAGGGCCCCAGAACTTACCAAGAGCACCTGGCTTCTGGGTTCCTACATTCCTGTGTGTCCAGCCTTCAAACGGGGCCTCTTCCCAACTCGCTGTGCAGATGTGTAGGTTTTTCACCCTACTTGCTATGAAGACTCATTAAATTTCATGCCCAAATCACAGATTTAATTCATATTTAGTGGAGGTGAATGCTCTTCAATTAACTGTTTGGAAAAATTACATGTAGCCCACCTAGAGTTATATTCGTTCTCCATTCTACAAGATCTCAACATAAAGATCCCATTTGGGTGTTGCTAAATTAAAACGCCTCACTCAACACAAATACGCTTCCTGAATTATCTGTTTTGTGTTAACTGGGACCTGAGGGGAGACTATTCTTGAATAAATGCACCAAGGAACAAAAACAAAAACCCAGTAATAATGGACCAAGTCAAACGTACTTAAATACCAACTCTAATGATTTGAGCAGTCATTTAACCATCACATTGATTCACTTATGCAACAAATTTACAGTGAGTGTTTACTGTGTATCAGACAGTGATCTAGGCTTTGGGGATAAGGCGGGAACAAGACATTTTCTGAATATTTTGTATGTACTGAGTACCAAACTATGCCCTCCTCCTTCATGGAGATAAATCCATCTTTCCTTCCTACTTTATTGACTCTTCCCAGGATATACTCTTAAAAATGGCATGTCCATGTCAAGACTCAGTTGTTCAAAGAAGCGTTCTTTCAACAAAAGCAGTCTTGTAACAGTAATACAAAAAAACAAAAAACAAACAAAAAAAACCAAAAAACCCAAAACAAACACAAAAAACCTTTAAGATCATCTAATTCAACCCATCATCTACAGATGACAAACCTGAGGCAAAGTAAGTTAAGGGTACTTCCCCCAGGTGGTCCATATCATTAGTGCTGAAACAAGTATTAAATCTCTTGGTTTTTCATCCAGTGCTTTCTTCTCCTGCACCGTCCAGTACGGTAGCCACTAGCCCCATGCGGCTCTTTAAGTTTAAATTTAGAATTAAAAATTCAGTTCCTCAGCTGCACTACCTCCGTTTCAAGTGCTCAACAGCCACATAAGCTGGTGGCTCTTGTATTGGGCAGCGAACAAAAGAGACTGTTTCCATCATTGCAGAAAGTTCACTGGACAGTGCTGTGGGGTCTAAAACACACTGCTTGCCTTATTCCAGCTCAGCACTTCTCAAACTTTAATAGGCAGAGTACCCAGTCTGTGGGGATCATGTACGAATGCTGATGCTGATACAGTATAGGTCGGGATGGGGCCTGACATTATACAGTCCTCATAAGCTTCCGTCCGCAGAACTGTGCTGGGTCTGAGGACCACATTTGGCAGTATGGAGTGTCAAGGTTCTGGTTCAATACTGCAGTTAATACTGCAAGAGTTAGTGTCCTAACAGTTTAATGTGTATGATGTTTTTGTCTGCCCCATGAGATTTTAAGCTGCTTAAGATAGAGCACCACATCTTATACTTCCCATCCTTCATCATGACTGCACAGCGTAGGGGCAGACCAGGAGTAAGTTTTCCTATCTATAAATGCATTATATTTGGTGCAAGTTACTGCAATGCTACACATAAACACACACACATAAACAGTTTCTTTCTTTTTTTTTTTTTTTTGCCACACCGCACAGCTTGTGCGATCTTAGTTCCCTGACCAGGGACTGAACCCAGGCCCTCAACAGTGAGAGCACGGAGTCCTAGCCACTGGGCTGCCAGGAAATTCCCTGTTTTTCTTTTCAAAAGACACCAGGTCTTTGATCTAACCATTCATTGCCTTTGATTTCCCAAAAGTGAGACACTGGTAGCTGTACTATGTCAACTTCAAGAAAACACATAGGAATTAATTGTATTTAATGGTTTTAAAATGAACTGTGAATTTTACTAAAGCATACATATTTAAAATAATTTTTAAATAGTTGAGAAAAAATATATAAGGTATATTTGATAGCTGAATGGATGCTAAATAGTCTCCTGAAAGTACAATTGAATATCCAACTTCTCTCTAAAATTAGAAAATGATTAAAATATTTACAAAAATAATACAATAAGAAATTTTATCTGTGTCTTTAAATTACTGTGGCCTTATTTCCTAGCCTGGAAACACAGGGCACCCTTTCTTAATGGGACAGCTGACAGCTGTCTTGGTATGAGCAGGCACTTCTATAATTCTTATCATAGTTTTCCATCAGCAATTTCCATTTTCCTAGAAATTTCAGTGATTACTATATGTAGTCAGTTATTAATTAAGAACTTTGCATTAGGTTTAAGAGTTCAATCACTTTTGTATCTAAAAGTCACATATCTATGCATTAAGCTTTTAAAGAAATGAGTCCTTTGTGCCTTTCTAAATGTATTCCTTATAAAGCAACAAGAAAAAAAAGTTTTATTAATGCACAAGACTGAAAGAAATGTTAAGTATGCTAGAGTTCTGGTTTTGATTTTGGACTTCAGAGAAAGTAAAAGAAGCAGTGGAACAGAAGAGCCCTTTAATTACAATCCAATGTCCTAGAGAAGACTATCTGATATCTCTTCCAGTTGGCATTCGAGCCGGTGTAAGAAAATCAACTGCGATGAGTACAACACAAAATCATCCCACCTCGTCAAGATAATCAGGAATTACACTGTGAGTATGTCATGAACCTCCCTAGTTTTGTTTAAGACCTTCTTGGACACATTAAAAGATGGAAATGTTTCAAGAGTTAAATCAATAAATTTATTTATGCTACACAACCTAAGCCAATAAAAGTTTGTGCTAAGATTCCTCAAACTCCCACTTCATTTTGGGGAGGGTAACTAAATGAGCATTTTTTCCCCTAGGAGGAGAGTAGACTGCTCTCTGGCAGGAAGGTGGCAGCAGTATGATGGTTGAGAGTTTGAGTCTGGAGTTACTGGCTGCATACAAATTCTCCACTCAGCCTCTTCATCATGTCAGCCTTAGGAAAATTAGCTATCTCTTTAAGACTCAGTTTCTTCATCTGTGAAATGGGAATGAGAACAGGATTGCTGGGAGCATTTAATGCAGTACTGATCATATGGCACTTGACACAGTAAATAAGCATGTAACACACAGTAAGCTTTAAATGAACCTTAATTATTTTTACTAGATCTGAAAGGGATATATCATAGCTCAGTGGCCATGAAATATTTTCCTTCACTTTCATCAAGCTCCTTTAAGACCTCTTACTTTGTGTTTGCATCTAGAAATCTTCCCTTAAAATATTAAAAAAACACATCTATTTATGAGAGAAATAAAAGATGTATTTGGGGATTTGTTTTTTCAAAACAAGTATGTTATCTGCTCACCTGGAAATGCTCTATAGCCCCTATTCAGAGAGAAAATGATTCAAAGACATTGAAGTACAATCTCAATAAATATAGTATCAATACCCAGATTGAGTCAGTAACATTAGATACACTCCTCTAGAAGAAAACTTTCAGTCATGGGGTTGCTGAAGTGAGGTCCAAGTAGCTGAGAACGAAGTAGAAGTAGACAAATACATAATTTATATTGCACAGGGGGAAAATTTGACTTAGTTCACACAGAGGACTGTTTTTGTCCTTCAGTATCTAGTTTGGTTGTTGCCTACACAAGAATCATGTCAACTCCTCTCTTTCCTTACTGAGCGCAGAACTGACAGAGAAAGAACAAGAACCGTTCTCCTCATCAGGGACAGGAGACAGTGGTCCCAGGAACAATCGCGCGGGCTGGCCAAGCTCCCATCATCAGCCAAAGAAAGGGCTTGTGTGTCAGCACAGTCAGGTGAGAAGGGGTCTGATGCGCACACTCCCTGCATCAGGGTGACCTGTCTCCGAAGGGAGGGCGGTGGACACATTCCCATTGAAGATGTTTATGACAGTGCTGGTCAGTAACAGAATCCAGGCCCCCTCCAGTCATATAAATTCTCCACTCAGCCTCATCATGTCAGCCTTAGGAAAATTAGCTATCTCTTTAAGACTCAGTTTCTTCATCTGTGAAATGGGAATGAGAACAGGATTGCTGGGAGCATTTAATGCAATACTGATCATATGGCACTTGACACAGTAAATAAGCTTGTAGCACACAGGTGCGGGGCAGGGGGGCGGCCCAGGCGCGAGGCGGGGGGGGCGGCCTGGAGCAAGGAAGAGAAACAGGCTTGACACTGCACGTGTGCATAGCACTGTCCCATCGACAAGGTCATAACAGAACTCACTTGACCATGGTCCTCATGAGGTTGGTACAGTTATTTTATCTCATCAAGAAATGAAGGTCTGAGGGGAAGATGGCATGCCCAAGAAAACCAGCAACGTGGCAGAGGTAGGAACTCCATCCACGTCATTCTGTGGGCAGAGGGCGAGAAAAGGGCTGTGGGGAGGGAAGCACTGAGAACTCGCCTGTGGCAGCACTAGATTTCACCAAGATGTGGTTCTTGTGGCCTTTGGTTTTATTTTCTCCACTGTCAAAGCAAGTAAGGTTCTAAAACTAGGGTTTTTATATAATTTTTCATAATATCATCAAATATTTAATCTCTATTCAAAATTTTCAATTTGTTTTTCAATTTCTTTTTTTTTTTGGCTGCGCCACTTGGCTGGTGGGATCTTAGTTCCCAGACCAGGGGTTGAACCTGGGCCCTCAGCAGTACCAGTGCAGAGACCTAACCACTGGACCACCAGGGAATTCCCTAAAATGTTTTAATAGCAGCTTTACCCTCACCTAACCAGGATCCGAACAAAGTGGTACACTGCATTTGGTCACTAGGTCTCTTTAGACCTTTTAGACTAGAATAGTGTCCCCATCATTTCTTTATTTTTTTTATTTTTTTGTTTTTTTTGTTTTTGTTTTTGTTTTTTGTTTTTTTTGCGGTACACGGGCCTCTCACTGTTGTGGCCTCTCCCGTTGCGGAGCACAGGCTGTGGACGCGCAAGCTCAGCGGCCATGGCTCACGGGCCCATCCGCTCCACGGCATGTGGGATCTTCCCGGACCAGGGAACGAACCCGTGTCCCCTGCATCGGCAGGCAGACTCTCAACCACTGCGCCACCAGGGAAGCCCTCCCATCATTTCTTTAAATCACACTGGCTTTATGAAGCATCACAACTGTTGTCTTCTAGAAGGGCCACATTCTGGATTTGGTTGTTTCCTTATATCGTCTTTTAACATATTCTGCTAGGCCCTCTATATCCTGTAACCTGGGTCAGGTTTGACTGGATTCTTGGAAAGAAGATTTCACTGGTGGTGGTATGTTTCACATTGTTTCACATCTCACCTTGCTTCCTATTGTTCTACATCAAGAAACGTATAAGATCGCCCCACTGTTACGGAATTTCAGAGTGATCACTCCGTTTAGTTGGTGAGCACCATATTTCTCCATTTTAAAAGTGGGTTTTGTTTTACTTTGTTTTTGTCAATCGTTAGTATACGTAATTTTTTTGGTACTATGTAGATAGGCTATTCCTCAACAATTTCTCAATTTTTGTAGCTATTTTTTATGTTATGTTTGTAAATGTATCATGTTTTACCAATTAAAATCCTTCTGCAACATTCATTATTTGGGTTGGGAATCTGGTGAGCCAAATCTGCCCTACTTCCACCTCCCAGTGTTACCTTCATGGACCCAACTGCAGGTTCAGGCCTTTTCCTCCACCTGCCAAGTAAAGATGGTGGGCCTTACCTTTTGCAGGACAGGGGAGTTCCATCAGGATATGGACAGAATTCAATCTCTACCCAAAACTCTAAGAACAATGCTAACCATCTGGTAAAATTAGTTATGCTTTTGAAAATGTCTATTTTTATCAAAGATTTATATACACACACACACATACACTTTTTAAAAGCAAAACAATGCTAAAAGGCTCACAACAGAAACAGTAGTCATTTGGCCACCCTTGACCAACAGAGTCAACCACTTTTAACTCTTGTAGTTATTTCTTCCACTACTTACCTCCATATTTCTAAATAATATGTAGAACTATTATACTTAATTTAAAAATTTTAGTCATTATCTCTGACTTCCTCTTACAGTAGATGAGGATTAGCTGCTTTTCCTAGTACTGGCTTTGGAGGAGAAGTGAACGTGAACTCCTAAGGTGACCACACTGAATTTTTTTTTTTTTTTTTTTTTTTGTGGTACGCGGGCCTCTCACTGTTGTGGCCTCTCCCGTTGTGGAGCACAGGCTCCAGACGCGCAGGCTCAGCGGCCATGGCTCACGGGCCCAGCCGCTCTGCGGCATGTGGGATCCTCCCGGACCGGGGCACGAACCCGTGTCCCCTGCATCGGCAGGTGGACTCTCAACCACTGCGCCTCCAGGGAAGCCCGACCACACTGAATTTTGACAACCACTAGCACATGGTTAGTGGGCCTTAAAAATACTGTTGAATGTCATTGGATGAATGATATAGATATCCAAATGCATAAAGCCAGGATGCATTCTGCAGTTTCTCATAGCAAGTATGCATTGAGCAGAATGTAGGAGAAATACCTCATCTTCTCAAATCACATACATTAAGTCGGTTATTTGTATTTTGTTTTAGTATCTTCTTAGAAAACATTAAAATTCAACACATTAAAATATTTTTAAAAGAGGAATGTCATGAAACTAATTTAAAGGACTCAGGAAAAACATCTCTGCAGCCCAAAGATTTTTTTTCAAGTAAATTCTTAATTGGCAGTAGAGAAAGAAATCTCTAGTTTCTTACTTTAGATGTGAGAAAGTAGTCTTTTCTAAACAATGATGAGCAAACATGCTTGAAAATATATGGGAGACCTTCCCTGGAGTCACGCAGGCTCAGAATTCAGCCCTTTGCCTCACAGAATTTCAAAGTTTGACGCTAAGCCAAAATAAAAGTATAAGTTATGAATACTCTGAAAAGACTCCCACCTCATTAATATGTCTCAAAACACATTGCTTAAGGGTAAAGTTAATTAAATCACAGTCCACATACATTTGAAATGGATGGATAATCAATCACAGACAAAATTATGTTATACAAAGACAAAATAGGTGTAGTGGACACTAACAAAAGTTAAATGAAAACAGATTCATACAATGGAAGGAATTTTTCACCTGACTTGCTGCTGCCTCTTTGTATTATCCAGCTTTCGGGACTATCTGAGGCAAATTGATGAAAGAATTAAATATTCTTCTTTACTTGGAAACCTTTAAAGTGGCAAATCTTCCATTTAGTACTTGAGAATTTCTCAAGCTGACTTCAACCAGCATCAGATTTTCTAACAAGGCACGAAAACTCTTAAATTTACTGGCTGAATTACGTAGCTTTGTGCATTTTCCAAGAACTCACTCTCCATGTTTTGTTGTGTGTCTTTAGGCCTTTCACTTTCATTGCATTTCAACTATTTTGCAAGAAGAGAAAAGAAAGAAACCGAAACCAGCCATTTTGATTACTTGTTAACAGTTCTGACAAAAGAGACCCTGAGTTTTGTTTTTTGTTTTTGTTTTCTGTAATTAGCTGCAGGCTCCAAGTATGCACGTACTATTACTAACAGGAGCAATCTGGAGCAGATGTGAAATTATTTTCTGTAGCTGGAATAATTTCTATCCCCTGTAATATTATTTCCCTTATATGTCTAGCTTTGGTAACATTGAATCTCAGAATGGGGAGGCTCTTAGAATGAGGTACTTTCAAACCTCCACCTGAGGCATCTTCCTAGCAAGGGCTGATAATAGGAAGTGGTGCACCGTGGTCAAAAGAGCAAGGGGTTGGGAGCCAGATAGTTTTAACCACTTCTAACAGAGGCTAACAACAGATACCCAGGAAGTACTTGGGCAGTTATGTAATGTAATAGACACACAAGAGTCAGTAGCACAATGCAATAGACAAAACCCCAGGATGTAGAGTTGGAGCTGTGTGTTTCAGGATAGGTTACTTCTCTTCTCTGAGGCCCAGCTTCCCCGCTGCCAAATGGAGAAAATACTACACCTAATTCACAATGTTATTTTTAAAAACCAAATGGGATAAAATGTGTGAGGCTCAGAAAGTATGAGCTACCATTATTAGAACAATTCAGATTAAAAACCAGGAACTGGATAAACCTACTTTCAAGGTTCTCAGATGAACAGTATTATGTACCTAATGAAGCAGCGATTTTTATAAGTGACAATTTTAATTTACGAGAGAAGAAAATCAAGGTTAAAGTTCACAGTATATGTAGTAGAAAACATATCCTCTATCTTTAAATCTCCCTAATATATGAACAGAAAAATATGTATTCATGCTTTCTAAGCATAAGCGTAATACAGGCGACAGAAAGGACAATCCTGGGTCCTCCCCCAGGGACAGTCCATCTAGGAGTACACAGCAGTCACGCACACCGGAATAACTACACAAGACCGTATAAGCTAAGTGGTGAATAAAGGGTCCGGAATAATAAGTTCCAAGGAGCAAGGGCTGGCTCCCTTTCAGGAGGTGTGGTCAAAGCGGGGTGGGGGGGGCTTCCCTGGTGGCGCAGTGGTTGAGAGTCCGCCTGCCGATGCGGGGGACACGGGTTCGTGCCCCGGTCCGGGAGGATCCCACATGCCACGGAGCGACTGGGCCTGTGAGCCATGGCCGCTGAGCCTGCGCGTCCGGAGCCTGTGCTCCATAACGGGAGAGGCCACAGCAGTGAGAGGCCCGCGTACCGCAAAAAAAAAAAAAAAAAAAAAAGAGTAGGGGGAATTTGAGCTGGGCCCTAAAGGTCAGTTTTCCGGAGAGGAGGTGGGGAAGAGGAAGGTCATTATTTCAGATGGAAAGAATGTGCTGGCCTGTCCAACCCCCATCTACAATTTAAACTAATGATAAAGCTGCAGTCCAGAGTCTCAGAAGGTTCCCCGATTTGGCATAAGAAGGGAGAGAACTTGTAACTTTCTAGATAAGGTCGCCTCCCCCCACAGGAAGCTAGAATAAAGGTATGAGGGGTAACATTAAGGAACAATTGGCACCCATCCCAGCGTTCCTCATCTGCCCTGTGGCATCGAGGGGTCTTGCTGAAGCTGGTCAGAGGTAAGAACATACATCCAACAAGCTACAGCAGAATCCACACCAAATGGGGGTTTGTGAGAATACAAAATAAAGTGTAAGAAACACAAGAGGGAACGGGTTGAAATACCTGTTGTTGTGCTTATCTTAACATAGTTGCATGGGTCATATGCAGAGTTCTCAGAGTGGGGCTTCCACTGACTCAAAGTCTCCTTTATGCCCTGGGATGGTGTAATGCCCCCATCTTCCACCCTACTGCTACTGACCATCTCCACTTGGGTGACTCTAGGCACCCTTTCCTTTCTCCTTCCACAGTCTATCTCATAGGATACGCATGCCTCCTCCCAACAGTGGCCTAATCCAGAAACCTGAAAGTCCCCATGGACTTCTGTCTCTTCCTTAGATTCTTTAATGGATGGGTCACTATCTCCCCAGTCTGGTCTCACCTCCTATAATCTATATATTCTCCAGACTGCTGCCACAAAGAGTATCACTTGCAGGATAAAAATCTCAACTCCTTTTTAGCAAGGCAGAAAAGGGCATCATTATCTGGCCCCAGCCGACCCGTCTGACCTGAGCTTCCAACACTCTTTCCTTGAAATTTGCACCCTGGCAACATCTAATTACCTGAGAGGTCCCGGAACCCACCCTGCTTTGGGGCCTCCCCGTGTTGCAAACACTCTCCCCTCCCACTGTGCTGACAACTTGGAACATTTCTATTCATCCTTCTAGCCTTAGCTCAAGTCCTTTCTCTGCACTGATTCTTTCCTGACACCTGCCCATGTGCTGAGATGCTCCTGTCCATGTATAGCCTAGAACTGTGACCATTTACAATGTCTGTCTTTGCACCTGCTTTGTAAGCTCCTTGAAATCAGGAACAAAAACCTTTTTCCTTCCAGCTCTAGCATCCTGCACACAGTGCCCACCCAAACAAAACTTTGTTGAGCAAATGACTAATTTTAAAATGAAAAAGAGAGGAATCGATATTATTTGCTTAAAATCAACAAGTCTGAAGAAATCCACTGCAAACATTATAGTCTATTTAATTGGAGGTGGGGTGGACTTGCATGGGGATATTCTCCAACAGTTTATCTTTTCTTTGAAACTGTCAAGCCAATGAAATAGACTCACGCATGTTGTACAACAGGGCAAGGAAGCAAAGGAGCATTTGTTTAAAAGAAATGACCTCTATGGTACTACCTGAATTTACAGGGTTTTGGAACTCTTTTCCACCCTGCTGATACTCAAATTTAGAATATTTTCAACCTCTTCTCTACTACCAAAACAACAGAAATACCACAAAAATTTAGAAGCAGCCAGACAACAGAGACCTAGCACTAACTTAGCTTTGAGAACTCTCAAAATTACATTCAAAGGCCCCCTATAAAATGGGCGATGTTATGAAATTGTCTTTGCATCCCTCGAGGAAAAGGGTGACACACAGACTCATGCTGGAAATCGTAGGACTGAACTCTAAAATCCTCAAGTTTTGAGTATTTGGTTAATTGCAATCATTTACTTTCCTTGGGAATTAATAGAAACCATCTGCTTAATGATAAAGCTGAGCTCTGCAATTATTTGAGGAAACATGTGCTGTAGTCAGCGTCTTACTGAGGAAGCCTGCTAGACATACGTATTTTTGTTTTATAATTAAAGCCAATCACATTCATTAATTTTAAAATGCTGGGTTTTTAAAATTTATCAGCACCACCCTTGTTAATATGCACCTATGCAACCTTTAATTTTAAACTTATGGTAGGTTAAATAGCTGTAATTGTACAGATGGCTGTGATCACACATCAGAATGTTGAGGTGATCATGAGAAAAAAATAAAGATGAGAAATAAATGTCCACTCTGAACCACATACCCGCCTCTGGGTCTCATGCCTGTGTTCGGAGGGATGTTTCCCTCTCCTAGCAAACAGGAAAATGGCTGAGTGCTCCAAACAAAATTCCTTTGAACTGGCCATCTCTCAAAGCTCCTGCTAAATCTAACTGCAGTTCTGCTAGCAGATGTGAAGAAAAACAGGCAGCTTTTGTTACACGGCAGCCTAGAAAACGGGAAGAGCCAACGTCTCCTCTGAATGGCTGTAAATATTGATCCACCTGTAAAGAATAAGGGTGCCATCTCTGAATGGTGGCAAATAAATAAAGCAGGAGGAGAATAGAGGAAAGAGAAACACACACGTTGGGCCAAGAGCTCCAAGCCAGTTTCTTCTGTGTGTGTGTGGCCCAAGGGAGGAGGAGATGTTTATTTGGACATCTTCCCTTCCGAAAAGAAGCCAGCTGACTGTCTGCTTTTGTATGCGTCCACTGTTAGAGCCCAGTTAACTTCATAGGCAAAGACTGTCCAGTTTTTAACCAATGTAACGAAGGATTTTGAATTTTTAAAACCAGTTGGTAAGAAACAGCTAATCCTCACCACTCCAGCCCACCAAAAAAACCCACTTTGGCTCTACAATGTTTAACTAGTTATTACTATGGTCCTTAACCTACAGAACAGCAGAGGGGTTAAGAAGATGGGTTTTGCAAAGTATGACAGACACTGATTAAAATCTCCATTAGCCATTCACTACCTGTATACATTTAAGAAAGTTACTTAATGTCCTAACACCTTATTTTCTATTTCTGTAAAATGGAGAAAACAATAGTATCTACCATAGAGGGCTGTGAAAATCAAAAAAGATAATGGGGCTTCCCTGGTGGCACAGTGGTTGAGAGTCCGCCTGCCGATGCAGGGGACACAGGTTCGTGCCCCGCTCCGGGAGGATCCCACATGCCGCGGAGCGGCTGGGCCCGTGAGCCATGGCTGCTGAGCCTGCGCGTCCGGAGCCTGTGCTCCGCAACAGGAGAGGCCACAACAGTGAGAGGCCCGCGAACCGCAAAAAAAAAAAAAAGATAATGTATGAAAAGTGCTTAGTCCAGGGCCTGGAGCAGAGAAAGTGCCCACAAATATGAGTTATCTTTGTCATTTTTATTCTTATTATCATTATGGCCAGTCTTACGGTAGAAACTAGCAGGAAAATCTTAGGAATCATCACGATTCCTGAGGGATCACCCCTGCCAGGGGCATCATTGCCAGAAAGAAGGCATCCTCTCTCTTCTTTTGAAAAGGAATCCAGGGAGGAAGTTGAAAGAGTTGGGCTGAGATAGCTGTGAGCAGTACCACAAGCGGCCGTTCTATCAGAAATGTACATAAAGACCCTGTTTTAAAGCTGAGTAAACACAACAAATCTTTTGGCAAAGAGGGAAGAGGTGTTTTAGGATATGAATATTTGTATGCCACCCTCAGTTTCTTTTTTTAAAAAGTTTCAAACAAATATGTCCATTGTATTATGTTATCAAAAGGCATATGGGTTCTAGAGTCAGGGGGACCAGGGTGCCTCTCCCGTGCTGCCACTTACCCTAGGTGACCTGGGGCAAATCACTGAATGTCTGCCTCAGTTTCCTCCTTTGAAAAGGGGTGATAATAAAAATACTCATCAAGTTATGTAAGCATTAAATAAGCTGATACTACAATGGGGCTTAGAACTGCATTCATTTTGCTTATCATTGTAAAGATCAAAAGAGATAATGCATGTATGTAAGCCTTGCAGGTATTAAGTGCTCACTACACAGTACCTATCATTCTTACTGTAAAGAAATTAGAAAATAAAATGAACGAACCAGAAAAAAGTAAAATAACTCAATTTTTAAATGGAAACTTCTAGAATTAAATAGTATAAAAATGACCAGAATTGTGGTTGGAGAAAGACACTATTTCTAAGAAAACTATGGAAATTTTTTTCCCTAATGATCCTTTTAAAAGGAGTCTGGACTAAGACGTTCCAAAGGTGGGAGATGACTTCTGTATTTCCCTTTTAGACCCATTAACAGTTCACAAATTATTCAGTGGAGGAACTATTAATAGAAACCTGTAAGACAGCAAAAGTATCACACGAAGCAAGGCAAATGCCTACTAAAATGGGAAGCTCCAAGTTCAATAAAGACTTTTAGCCAAACCCAAGAGAAGCAAGGGAATGCATTTATTAATATCAACAAGTCCAAGTCCTATTCGAGGTGGAGGTTTTAAAATATGGAACTTTCCCCCTAAAACCCAGGTTCAAGTTCCCTTCATCAACTCTTTCCCTAAGGCACTGGGCAATAATGGGTATTAATATGAAAATTTCTCTAGTCTGAATCACAGAGAATGGACCTAGACCTCTTTTTAAACCAAGAGTGCCATACTAGGTAGTGTGATACAGACACTTGGAGGGGATGGTCCACTTAAAAGTATTGCTTTGAGTGGGCAGCTTTAAAAAAAAATTTCAAACTCCTTTAGAATACACAAATTCTGTTAGATTATAAAGGAAAATAGAATAAACTTAGGCCAAATATGTTGGGGGGTTTAAATAATATTATTTTGTTTAGATATGTGGAAAACAATAATCTTTCTGTGGGACTATAAAATCAGTTTAGCAATGTTTCTTTGCTTTCCTTTTCTTATCCCCACATCCAAAATTTAAAATCTTTCACAACATATGTACTGATTACGACATACATATAATTAATTTTTAAAATAAGAATGTACAAAAATAATTATTTCTAATGTATTTTCAAGTTTCAAATGACACAAGAGCTCAGGGTTAAATTTTTTCTCATGTTTTTTTATGGTCTAACACATAATTTTGAAATGTGACACACGAGTATTTGTAAATTATAAGAGTCTAAATATTTTAACAATAAGAAATAAAGCTTACTTATTCAAGAAGAGCTTTTTAAAATCGTCCCTCTAGGATCCTTCTAGAATAACCATTATTCCTATAACAGCATTTCTTTGTATGTTACATGGTTACTCAGAATTAGCAACAACCTTACTCTTATTCCTAGCGCATATAAACCTTTCATTATCCTAGGGAACCCAGAAAGTAAAAAGAATTACACCTTTCAGCATTTAATCACCAAATTTGATTTTCTTTACGAATAGCCTGAAGGTAGGTCTGTAATATTATGTACCTCTTAACTCCACTTTGAAGGTAAGCAAACGTTTACCACCCCACTTAGTTCCTGAATACAATCCATATTCTTGTCTGTGGTTCAGACATAAAGCCCTATTGATTATGTTCAAGTGGCCACTTACAAGGGTGCCTTAAGCAAGCGCTTGTTGAATTCACTGAAGGAGGTTCTCTGGCCTTGATAGAGGCAAAACGCTACAGAGGTCACCACCACCGTGCCCCAGCTTGAAGGCTTTGAGGGCTTCCTAGGGTGGAGGATGAGGGCCCAAACTGGGAGATGTGGTCCTCCGACCTTTCCGGCTTCATCTCACAACATGCTCATCTTTGTTCTTTCTAATAACCACCAACAGTAATAACTACTACCCACACAGGACCTAAGCACTGGATATAAAGCAATTAATTTCGTCCTTACAACACCCTAGAGTGGAGGGACTATTATTACCCCCACTCTACAGAAGAGATTAAAGGACCTGCTTGAGATCTGCCAGCTAGCAAGTGCGGCAGCGGGGATTCAGACAAGCATAGTGTGGCTCCAGGCCTGAGCGCTCCCATCTTGACACTTAGACAGAGATAGGGTCTTGCACAAAGTAGGACCTCAATAAATCTTTATTAAATGACTGAACAAATGACTTCTACAAATAGTCAAGAAGTCTATACAGTCAATCCTGACTTCCCAGTTTCTACACATAACTCCATTATGAGTTTCAAAGGAGGATTTAAATGGATAATGCAGAAATTTGCTCAGCAAATATTGCAGAGCACCTACAATGTGCCAGGCACCCAGGCTAGAAGGGGACACTGCCCTGCCTCCAAAAAGCTCTTGGCCCAGTGTAGGACACAGACCAAGAACAGGCCACTAATTGCTACCAGAGTGGTGACTGCTGGGTGCTACTCAGCTACAGAATAGCTCATCTGAGCTGCAAAGAGCTAAGCCTTGGGGAGGGTTCAAGACAACAGTGAATGCTCTATAAATAAAGCCAGTTTATTCAACACATATTCGTTCTGCTTTAACCTTTTGTGAGCTGGCCTGGGACAGTGCCTGGCCTGAGGAGCAGCTCAATTACTGTTTGTTAAATGGACGAAGGAAGTCAAATGAAGGCAGCAAGCCAACTGTGACTGGTCACCTTGTTTGATGACCTTGGAAAATGCATTTCAGGTTCTAACCAAACTTGCAGGCTCATGTAGTTCAGGACTCTCATTATATCAGAGCAGGAGAGGAGCCATAGTTAACAACTCCCTGCCCCCCACATATGCTTCCCTTAAAAATGAGGGGCAAACAAACAAAAATGAGGGGCAAGTCAAAAATCAAAATAGCAAATGGAACTCCAGATTTTATATCACCTATTCACACACCACCCTCTCTTCCTTTCTGCAAATGCTTTATTTTTAAAGATGTCCATGTTTACTTAAAAGATGCTTTAGGGACTGGAAAGGCTGGATCCCTCCTTATGTCATCTGTGACACACGGAATACTTGAGTTATTAACAATTCTGAGCTTTCTGTGGGAGTCATTTTGTTTTTATAAAACTGGCAAATCAAAATTCTAGGTTTCATGACTGCTTTATGTAACCATGCAAAGTTTTTCTCTCTATATAAAAAAGGTTCCTCACGCACATTAAAATATTCCAAAATCATCACATTTTTTTCAATCAAAAACTGAACAGCTTTGACATTTTAAAATAAACTGTCACTTTCAGAATTTGATTCAACTATTCTAATAGCAAGCTGGAGTCATTAAAATTGGCTTTTAGAGAGATACTTCACATGCTTCGTAACTGGCATACTGTAGTGGCGACAGCCTCCAAATCAGGTTTCCAAGGAAGACAGTGTCTCTAAGGACTGGATAAATGCATGTCTCACACGAGCCGCCCATTAGAAATGTGTTTCAATCTTGTTTAATCATACAAATGCTACATCTTCATAATAAAGTAATGCTATTTTGCATAAATAAAATGTAATATTTACACTTTAGTGCCCACATATTCTTGTGTTAGAAATGGAAAGATATTCTGGGAAACACTTATGCTACTTTAAGTCAAAAGTAAAGTACAAAAGAGCATTTCATAATTCTTCTCTTTGTCCATTATTACCATTAAGGGTGAAAAAGAGAGGGAACAACCCATAATTTGTTAATGGTTTATGAGAAAAATGCCAGGTTAATTAAAACAAAAACGGCACAATGTTTCCTAAGATTTACTACCATTTTATTGCAGGGCAAACTTTCTTTAAAATTCCAGATGTGAAAGTGCCTTAGGAAAATTCCGATGCTGTTGTGGAAAATGCGGTGAAGGTCTCCAACAGGACTCGGCATGTCTGGGTCCCCAGCAGCTCTCCCGGGAGCAGCAGATGCCAGCCGGGAGTGGGCGCTGGACCACAGGCTCACTGGACAAGCATCACTTTTGCCTTGGGGTCACTAAGCTACAAAGAAACGCTCTGTTTTAAAAGTCTTCTTACAGAAAGTAATAAAGTGCTATTTCTTGGCTTTTACGACCTTATATTCTTTTTTTTTGGCTGTGCCATGTGGCATGTGGGATCTCAGTTTCCTGACCAGGGATCGAACCTGGGCCTCCTGCAGTGGAAGCACAGAGTCCTAACCACTGGACCGCCAGGGAAGTCCCATGACCTTATATTCTTTTAAAGAACTTCCTTTTCCCATAGAGGAGCCAGAGCTGATGTATACGGTTGACATGGTATAAACCACAGCCAAGGGAAGCTAAACTGAGAAGGCAGAAGATACTGTTGGAAATACAAGTATATTGAATTAGTTAATTTTCTTAGGCAGTCAAATAGCTACCAAACAGTCAGGATTTTTTTTTTAATCTGACATTTAACCAGGCGTACTGAATTGAATGATTTATTTTACATGTCTTTTTTCATTTGTGAGACGTCCTAGCTTTTAGGTTGCAGTGTAGAGGGTACATTTCTGTAGAAAACTGAGAAATTGGGAGCAGTAAGTAGTTTGAAAGAAAAGAAAATCAAAGGACAATGAGTTCAGGCCCATGTGAAGTGCTAGACATGCACTGAAACTCCTTCAAAGAAATCACTTTTTCTTCTTTGTCACTAATATCATCTCTCATTTCAACAGCCACTCTGTTTCCTGGTGGCTTTTAGAAAATAATGGTAACCTATATAATCCATTTAGCCATCAGAGGTCTTTTATTTAGAAGAGTTATTTTGATGTCAAGATGCTTAAATGCTCCTTCCTAATTAAAATGTACCAAAATAAAACCTACTTAAGACTTTCCATGCGAAGGGAAACATCCTGATCTCTCTTCCCTTAGATATAGGCTACCGACCTGCCCTTGGCTCCAGTATTGATTTTACCTGATTTGATTGACCACAATTAAACAGGTTTTTACCACATTCTCAGAGCGGGGGAAGTACATTCCAGGTGCAAAGTCTGGAGCCTGTGCTGAAGGTGTTATACGATACACAAATCATTGGCAAGCAAAACAACTGTATCCATGCTCCCTAAACATTGCTTCACAAAATTAATGTGCTAACCATTAGTTCTACATACGCTGGAAAAGAAATAAATAGGAACAAGTTCTTCAAACAAAGTGGAGATGATATAAATTTTTAAATATCACAGATAAAATGGGAAATCATTCAACATTTAGATATTCTTAGTCTTTGAACTCAGTATTCAAACTTATGTATACCATTTCTATTGTCTGGACTATTTGTTGAAGAGTGTGGAAATAGTACCAGAGACAGAGTGTGGGAGAGAGAGAATAAGTGATCCAATTTTCCATTAAAGGCAAGCTTTTGTTAATTCTGGACTAGGCAGTTATTTAGTTACATCTGTGCTTTGCCGTGGCTGAAGGCAGTAGCCCCAACCCTGGACAGTCACTTCACACATGGCCACTACTGTTCACAAGGAACGGTAGGCAAGAATGGATGTGCATCTGATTCTGGAAAATATTTCCCTTAATCTTGGCAGGTCCCAAGCACCATCTTCATGCAAGAAACACATGTACCATTGGCAGTTCTAAAAACCAGTAATAATATTGCTAACTTGTGTTAATAATATAAAAAATATTAATAGAATACTACCCCCAAAAGAACAAAAATGTCTTCCAGGACTTGTGATGCCTGAAATGCTATAAATCTCTGAAGACAGGTTATATCCTTCCCACTTCCCTGAGGCATTTGTCACATTGCCAGACAAGATTAGAACCAGATAAGCCTCAGACACTTTTTGAAGATATTAGAAAGATCATGTTAGGGGAAATGGCTTAGGGGTTATACTTTATCAAACCAACATCCTTCAAATGCCTCTTACTAATAATACACTGTTGTCTGCTACAGCAAGATGGTGGGCACTGAGGCAAGAAGGGAACCATATACTTAGTAATAACCTTTATTCTGTTTTCCTTTTCTGTGTGCTTGTGAGGGAAAGATCTATTAAAAAGATAACACGATAACACAATAGAAAATAAGACAATAGAAAAGTCTCCAGCACCAAAGGCATTTTTCATTTTGAAAGCCCTTTCTAACCACTCCCAGTCACTTCTCTGACCTTCTTTTTTCTAAACTTTCCTGTTACTCCACCCAAATTTTTCTCCTGAATAGTATTTTTTTTCCTACTCCATTCGACTCACAGTTTTGTAACACTCAGTCACAGAATAGCTTACTACTGGCATCTATCTTGGGTGAATATGTGTTTTCAAATGCGTTATTTACAGTAGAAAGTTAACGCTATTCTGTCCAAGAACTAATGAACTAATTTGGTTTAAATTTAAAGGTCATACTTTAGAAGCCCACAAATGTTTTTCAATTGCAGGCAAATATATACATTACAAATCCTCACTAGAGATTTTAGCAGAGTGTATAATGAAATCTGTCTTATTTTCCATTTTAGATGTCCGTTTTTAATGAAAATGACTCAACGCTTATGTACAGTAACTATGAAAAGTCATCTCTAAGAATGGCCAAGATACATTGCTAATTCAAAATCACTGTGGGAAATTTGTCAGTCATTGAAGTCACCTTACGGTTGCTCCCAGACAAACAGGTGAAAATGTAATGTCTCACCCCCCCCATTTTCAAATCAATCAAAAGGCAAAGATATCTTATCTCATTTATTGTATTAGAAAATTAAAATATATGTGCTAACATGGTAAGAATACAAAGGGAAAGATTAGGAGGGGAGGGAAACCTCACTAGAGATTGTCTAGAAGAGTGAAACCCATTTTGAAGATGTAAAAGATGTTGATAACAGACTCAAAGTATATTATACACATAACAGAGCTAAAGGAAATTAAGAAAAGTTGCTAATGTACTTGAAATGTTCCTGAAATCAGCTGAAGTGAATTCTGAAATAAAGCACCTCTGGAAGATATCTTAAAAATAAATTTAAAAAATGAAAAAAATTAGAACTAGCAATGAAAGAAATGAGAAATGAATAAATGAATGAATATATGTAAGAAAAGCCAAGATGAGAAAGAATCAAAGCAAGGCAAAGATCTGCAGATAAAATTTAAATATCAACTTCATACTGTGGTGAAGACGCAAACTCTTCTCCTTATATGAAGAGTGGCTTCAGTACCCTAAATCACAGATGGAAAAGAGAAAAAAATAAATGATGTAACAGTGGAAGAAACTTTGCTGCTAAGACAGATGATGGAGATCACTGGCCAGAAACACTGGATCACCAACAAAGACATAGCTTGCATTCAAATTTTAGCAGATTTAATTAAAATTTTAAAATCGTGATCAGGACAATTTCACAGCTCTGGAAGATAAAGAGCTAAGTTACTGCCACAAACAGAAACTTGCCTGTGGTGAGCCAAGTTCAAGCAGGGTGAGTAAGAATACTGACTGCGGCTTTTTCAAACTACACTTACATATTGGGTTTTTTAAAAGCCATTTTTATATATATATATATATATATATATATATATATATTTGCATTTCTTTGCAAGACTTAATTACAGACAAACAAAAATCCTGATCACTTGTTTCATAATTAAATAGAATATAGTTGGGAGATCATATAATTTATCAATGCAAACCAGGACATTTTTTGAGTGCAACTAATAACTATGTTGGGACAATAGACATAAACCAGGATGTATAGTCATCCTAAATATAGCACAATTCTAAAGTGAAATGACATTAAAAAAATTGGACTCACCACCCCCCCTTCTCCCACTATGAAAAATGTCCCTTTCCAAAATTCTATTGCAATCCTTCTGGAGGTCGTATTTTAAAATGTAGGAATAACATTTCCCAAACTTCACTGAAGAATTCAAAGAAATATCCTCAGAAGGGTTAGTTGTAAAAGGATTTAATTTAATTTTTGTCAGTTTCAGAATCATTTGGATTCCAAAGTCCAAGTGGAATGTAAACAAAAGCAAAAGGATACATTTACTGTAATGTATCCAGATGTAGAGCTTAGTGACACTGGTAATAAAGAACAATAATTCAATTATTGCAAAAAGGATTAGCTTGCATTTAATTTGCATTAAATAAATACAAATACATTTTATCTGGGGCAAGACACTAGCACTAGCAAACTGAAAGTAAACAAAGAATCTCAAAAGGAGTTGACATTGATACCACATGTTTGAAAATATCGTTCATAAATATGAGTCAGTACGGTCAAGGTCAAATACAAATATTAATATCTCAATTAGGGTTCCCAGATTCAGGGACATCTGAGTTGCTGCTGGATATCACCAGCCTTCTGGGGACAGCAGCTCTCTCTGTGCTGAGGAACATTCAAGCAGCACAGCAGGACTGCTGTGGGTGACGCCTAAAGGGAGAGGCCATCAGCGCTGGAAGTTTTAAAACAGGGGGTTCTTCCAAATTCTCATCAGCCAAGCAAGTTGGAGATAGGGGAGAGCAGTGTGGGGAAGAAAACCGGTGGGTTGGGTCACCTTAAGAGCCCAGAGAGTCTGGGAAGTACCTCCATCTAGGAGGGGTGTGTTTTGGAGACAGGGGGAGTAGAGCAGGGGTGTGGGAAGCAACTGTCCCACCTCAACCTCCCCCCATGCCCCATTCCCAAAGTGGTGCTTTATCAGAGGCCATAAAGACCCTGATGAACTGGCATTAAAGAAAGCAACATGGGGGCTTCCCTGGTGGCGCAGTGGTTGAGAGTCCGCCTGCCGATGCAGGGGACACGGGTTCGTGCCCCGGTCCGGGAAGATCCCATGTGCCGTGGAGCGGCTGGGCCTGTGGGCCATGGCTGCTGAGCCTGCGCGTCCGGAGCCTGTGCTCCGCAGCGGGAGAGGCCACAGCAGTGAGAGGCCCGCGCACCGCAAAAAAAAAAAAAAAAAAAAAAGAAAGCAACATGGAATATAGGATGGGATCCTTAAGGGACACAGGGAAAGAGAAGAGGTAAACAAAAAGGGAGCCCTTTTTATGGGTTCACTCTCCCCAATGACCAAAGGACCAAAGCAGCATATCTTCCTTACTGGTAAAGCCTGGCTAATCCTGCAATTTTTTTTTTTTTTTTTTTTGCCTCTTGGCTTACGGGATCTTAATTCCCAGAGCAGGTATTGAACCCCGGCCCCAGCAGTGAGAACACCGAGTCCTAACCACTGGACCACCAGGGAATTCCCCAATCCTGCAGTTTTATCCATTTGTTCTGTTTATTTGCTTGCATCTGCTTTTTTTTTTTTTTGCTAATTGCTTTTCACCCACAGCCAGTTCCCCTAGCTTCCTTTTTTCTTTTTAAATCAGCACTGACCTCATGATCCCAGAGGCTGGTGAGGGGAGGTTGCTGGAGGCGGACTGGGCTAAAGGAACTGATGGAAGAACTACAACTACCCTCTGAGGAGCTTTCCTCCAGGTCTCTGGCTTTAACGCCTGATTCTGTGGCTTTTATACTCACCTACAGTGGGCCAGAATGAGAATCTGGGGGTGGGGGGAGGGGGAGGGGGAGGGAAAATGTGGTTCTGACCTGGAAAGAGACAATCTAAGTAAAATATGGGGGCACTCTGTCTGGCCTGTGTTGCTAGATGGTTAAAGGCAAAGAAGAGACTCGAGTGAGATGCTTGACGGGGTGGGCTCAAGAACCAGGCCATGGAGGGCTCATAGGAGAAGCACAATTTGAACGAAGAAGTGGCACAGTCAAATTTTCATTTTAGATCACTCTGCACTGTGAAGGCAGCACGACTAGAGTCCAGCAGTCTGGATGGTGGTTTAGTGAACGAAGATGAAGAACTGAATCTTGGAGAGAACAGGATAGCTGGTCCCAGAAATGTCCAGGAGGTAAATTAGATGGGACTTGTGGTTGGTTGAAGGAATGTGAAAAAGAGGAGTGGAGGATAACATTCAGGTTTCTAACTTGGACAACTAGGTGGTTTATGAAGTTACTGTATAGATATAGGACATATATAGATGGTGGGAAAGGTTTGAGGATGGACAGTGGCAAGCAGAGTGGCTGGCCGGGGAGGTGACAGTGGTGTCTCAGCATAGGTACCCTACGTGTTGATCTCAAGCAAACTGGGGCGAGAACGTACTGGACTCGTGTAAGAAGTCTGGATTCCAGTCTGGTGCTAACATTTAGTAACTGTGTAACCCACAGTGATTCTCTCAACCATGGGGAACCTGATTCTTCATGTATCAAATGAGACAACTGACCCACAATTTGTTACCAGGACTAAATGAGAATGTGTGTAAAAGCATTTTCAATGCTGAAGCATTGAAAGTCTGAACCTAAGAAAGTCTCCACACCCCCCTACACTCATCAAACGTTTGGTACTATTTTCAGCCAGGAACCAGAGGTACAGAAGTGGACAGTAATCTCACAGGGGCTGATACAGTCATCAGGATCTGGTGTCCCAAACTTGGTTTTTCACTTGAGAAACATTTATTTACTCATCAAGGAAAAAAATTTTGAGCCCCTACTTTACACTTATTCTAAAAACAGAAACACAAGTAACACTGTTTTCCTTAAGAGCCTCAAACTTCAGGGTGCAGGAGATAAAATATAAAGAGATGAATTACAATATGTGTTCAGCACTGTAACAGAGGTCCGAGGATGAATGAATTGGATGAATTTGCATGCCATCTTTGGCAAAGGGTTAGCTGAACTCCTTACTATTCCAATTTCTGTATATGAGGGGCAAAAAGATTATTACTACTATTTTATTTTATTATTTTTTTACTACTATTTAATTTTAATTTTATTTTTTTTGGCCGAGCAGCAGGCAGGATCCAAGTTCCCCGATCATGAATTGAACCCATGCCCCCTGCAGTGGGAGCACATAGTCCTAACCACTGGACGGCCAGGGAAGTCCCTATTTTAATTTTTCAATTGAAGTATAGTTGCTTTACAATGTCCTGTTAGTTTCAGGTGTACAGCACAGTGATTTAGTTATACATAGGGTAGGTGTGCTGAATGCATTTTCGACTTACGGTATTTTCAATTTACAATGGGTTTATCGGGACACCTAACCTGTGGGCTGAGGAAGATTTGCATATGGAATACTTTTCCATATCAGAAGCAAAATTTTATATTGTGATATTAAGCTTCATAATGCCCTTATATTTGCAATTTTTATAAAGTATAGTTCAAGTCCACATTCATTTGGAACAGAAGTGACTGCTTTTAGGTAATGCATTTGTTTTACGAAAGGAAAGGTCATTTCAAATTTGTTTAAGACTGCCATCTAGTGCCTCCTTTCTCCCTATTGGATGCAGAGGCTTTCTGTGAGCAAGTTTAAGGAGAGTCTGTAGTTAACTTTCTGGATTGGTTAACTCAGGTTTTAGATAGATAGCAGTAACCTTTTTCAGCTTGGATGGCATTCTTACGGTACCAGCTGTGCCGATTAAGGAAATTAATTGTCCTGCTCAGCAGTCTTAGAGAAAAAGTGAGGCACAGACTTGAAGTAAAGTAAAAAGCAGTCATTTATTATCCTTTGTTGACCTATGCAATTAGACATGACCCTCAAAACAAGACAAATTAACTCCTTTGTGGTGATGTGATCCCTATAACAGATGGATTGATGATGGAAACATGTAACCCCACCAAAGTTCATGTTTAAGATGAGCAGTGTGGCACTGGAAACTCTGCTCTAGCCGGTACAGCTAAAGATTATGTCAGCGGCTGAAGAGCACAGATTCTGAAATCAGAGTCCTGCAGAGACACCTGCTACAGACTAGATAGTCACTGTGTGACCCAAGGCATTCCTTTGTGAATCAATGTGAAATCAATGTCCCAGCATGATGTTAGGTGGAATTGTGCTAATGGACAAGTAAACCAGTAAGGGACACACAGCAAAGGAGACTTCGGCCTTATGAGCTCATTAGCCAATTGGAACTGGAATAGTTCCAAGACACCTGTGTGGTTATGTCCACCTACCTGAATTACACTGGAAGTTTCAATTGGATATAGTTCCCTTCCATGAGTCACAGATTATTTAAGTTTTACTGTGCACTGTTAAACAATTGTCATATTCCACGCTTAAGTGGCTGCCTTCCAAATGGGGTATGAAGTGATTTTTGTCATAAAATTCACTGGAGTCGTAAAGTATAAACGAAGTGTACTGATTTTAGATAAAATTCCATCTGGAAGCTCAACTTATCAAGACATTGATTTGATTTCAACAGCTCACAGAATTATGATGAGGCAACTCTGAATGGCACCCATATTTCTCTTTCTAGAAAATACCTAGTTTACTCATAAGTAAAATAAATCTTGAAGAAAGTCCTTTCATATTTATTTCAGTTTAATATCACAAGTTAAAAATTCCAAATTCAGTGAGTTCTTGAAAATTATTATATAAACTTTAAAATATATAGTCAAAATAAGAAAATATTTAACTTTACTTTGAAGCAACTATTTTGTATATTTGGGAAATTATTTTCACAAGCATTTATGTGTTAAGGTCAACAATAACCAGTTTAATTTAATACGCAATAGTTTGTGCGAATGTAACCTTAACCCCAGAAGTTGTCTGAGCAAATATAAAACCTTTAATTTCCTAGGCTTTATCGTGCAAATCCCCTCAAATCACCTGTCAAATTCTACCTTCATCTAGCCACTGAAAAATGTAGCCTATTTGAACTGTGAAAGTAAGTATAAATGTCATGGATAGGTCATTTTTGCACATGTTAATATTAGAAAAGAAAAAAAACAAATATTTTGGGTTTCTCCATATTATAGACTTGGTATGAGTTTCAGAGTCAACAAAAAAGACCAGTAAAAGGGATTTTATGAAGAAGTTATTTCCTCCTCCAAGAGAATTCAAAAAGAAGCTAATAGGAAAAAGAAAATATCCCTGTAGCTTATATTATATGTTGATCAAAACCAAAATCCCTGAAACCAGCCTAGGGGAGGGTAAAACCAACTAGCACAAACCCAGTCTGTAGTTAAAGCCAGTGGTGAGAAGCAGACGAACTCCGGGCTCCCAAGCCTTTGGTTTGGAAACAAGCAGGGATTCTGTGGCTTTTCAAATCCAGCTCCTGGGATGGAAGCTTGCACTTGTTTTTATGGTACAAGATGATGATCCCCCAGCAGGACTCGGGTGACCTGGGTCTTCAGGTCCTGATGTGCCAACAGCCTCGTGAAAGTCACTTTCATTCATTGAGCATCAGAGGGCTCATTTACTAATGCAGGCCAAGCATCCTTCCTCTTGCGTGAGTGCATTCCCCAGCCCAGCCCACCACATCGTGGCGTCCTGAAGGATGGAGCGGGTGGGTCACATCTTTGGATCTTCCTTTCCTTTTGCTTCTACTCATCACCCCCTTTCTTGTGTTGTACAGGAATATGTCTATGTTTCTTCAATAAATATTTGTTGAATGAATAAAATGAATGAATGAGAGATAAATTTTAAGTGTGAACAATTCGGGTAGATTTCATATTACAATTAACCTTCAAAGATATATAAGCATTTGCAAATGAAAACTATCTATATTCCAGATTATCTTCATCTATACTTTAGAACATTTAAACAAGGAAATATTTATGGGTTTTTCCCCTGCCAAGAAACATGTAAAAGATATCACTAATACTTAATTTCCTTATTTAAAAAGTAACACACCTACAGCATAAACTATGGAAAAAATGAAAAAGGGACACAAAGTCATATCCATTCCTAATCTACCCACCAAGAAATAAACCATTACTAACATTCTGCTGATACAAAAACTTCATGGAGAGTCAGTAGGCCATCCACACAGGGCATCAAACCCAAAGCACCTGGGGACCCATAGGTCCAGGAGAAGGTCCTCAGTTTCTTGTATGTTTTTAAAAGACTTTTCATCAGTTAATCCAGGGAGTTCCTCGAGCACTGCAGGACTGTTTTTTCCTAAAGAAATTTAGTGGCTTCTGATCGCTAATTAGACTGTACTCAGTTACACTGAGAAATGTAATGGCCAAATAAATAAGAATATTCCACAAAGGAGTCAGCTTGAGAAATGAAAATAATAATGAGGGCTACTTTAAAATTCTGGAGCAAAATAACCGAATTACCTTAACAGGCATTCTCTTCAAGCCAGGACCACTAAAACATGTGCATGTCAACTAGACCAAAAGCCAAGGATGGGCCCATGCAGGCACCTCTCCCTTGGGTTACATTAGAATCAGGCTCACAAGCTCCCATCCATTTTTCTCTTTATGGATGGACTCTATTTGGCCAACCTGCAATCCGGATTTACCATCAGTTCTCCTTCCTCTTAAATTGCTGACTTATACGAATAGGTGACTTGACAAACATTGTTCCCAAAGATCGGGAGACTGAAGTATTTTTTTTTTTTTTTTTTTTTTTGCGGTACGCGGGCCTCTCACTGTCGTGGCCTCTCCCGTTGCAGAGCACAGGCTCCAGACGCGCAGGCTCAGTGGCCATGGCTCACGGGCCTAGCCGCTCCATGGCATGTGGGATCTTCCCGGACCGGGGCACGAACCCGTGTCCCCTGCATCGGCAGGCGGACTCTCAACCACTGCGCCACCAGGGAAGCCCTAGACTGAAGTATTTTATCCTAAGAATAAATTTTTGTATACATTTCTTCTATCTGTGGCTTTCAAACTGTGTGCTAGGAACCAAGACCCTCACCTGGCTGAGGAGGAGACAAGGGCACTGAAAGGGCAGGGCTATAAACGGGAACTTTGAGTTGCCAGGTAACATACAGGGTGCACGGTTAAGTCTGAATTTCAGACAAACCATCAATCATTTTTTTAGGGACATGCAATATTTGAGACACACTTATACTAAATATTCTTAATTGTTTACCTGAAATTCAAATCAACTGGGCATCTTGTGTGGTTTTCTTATCTTGACAAACCTGGCAGCCCTATCACTAACTCCCTTTCTCCCTCCCAACAAAAGCAGTTTCTACTTGACGTGCTGGAGTTCCAGATTATCTTGTGTTTGAGAAAAGTGTTCAGCTATCCAAAAAAAGTTTGTAAACCACTTTGCTAGACGAATCTGGGCAACACTCTGAACTCCACTGTCTGCGGACTTCTCATGAATAAAGCAGAGTGCATCTGGTTGTTGTGAAAATTAATTAAAGCTTGTAAAGCCCTTTGCGATTGGCATGTTCACCCACATATGCTACAAAATATTTATCACACGCCAGACTGCCTGAAAACATACTGATTGCTCAGTGAACAATCAGATGGCAGAAATTCTGGAAGATGTTAAATCACAATTTTAATCTCACTACACTGAAGAACCACATATTGAAACACAGCAGGCCTTCCAGCCTAAGAAGTGAACTTACCTTTGAAAAACAAACGTAACGTAATTTGCTTTTAAAAAGTACGGTATTCTAAATTATACTGTTATGGATTTTTTTCAGCTGAATCATAGTTTTTGAAACAGGAGATCAAGAAATAACAATCAGGAAATGAAGAAAATAGTTCATCTCCTACAAGTCTACTGTCTGCTGTTTCTGCTTGCTAAGGTTTTTTAGACTAAGAAAAAGTTTTTATGAAAACAAAACAGAGATACGAACACAATAAAACACATCTGGTGGCCACTTGGTGACATTTAGGCTCTTTTTTGTCCCAACCATTAGCTTTCATGGAAAGCACTTACAGTACTAAAGCAGATGTCATAAAAGTGCAACACATTATATAATGTTGTCTAAACACTTGAGTCTGAAATTGAAACCTGGCAGTGAAACTGAAGAGTAAATAAATTTAGATTGTACCAACATAACAATGAAAAGACACAAGGGTAAATAAATACCTGGTGGGTTGGCCAGGTTAATGCAACATTTAAGGAGAAGAGAGAGCCCTTATTCAGAAGCTTAAAGTCAATTACAGAGAAGAAAGACAGGGTCACAATTAAAGTTGTCAAAACTCATCTCTTACTTCTGATTGAAACTGAAGTTTTATAAAGGTGACAATAAGTCCATGACTAAGAGCATAATTAGTCTTAGAGCCAGATAGAAAGATCTGCAATTCACTGAGCATCATGCTTGTCTCATGTTTCCTGCCTTTGCACACACTTTGCCTTCTCCCCAACCTGAGTCATTGTCCAATTCTAATGGCTTGGTCAACTCCTATTCAGTCGTCAAGACCCATCTCAACCATATCCTCCTCTCTGGAGCCTTCCTTAACATTTCACACAGAACAAATGACTTCCACTTTTGGCTTTGTGCCACTACTATATCTAGTACATTTCTATTCCTGCCTCTACCACAGTATTTCACAAGTGCTTAAATGCCTTCCTTCCCTACAAAATGGTGAGCTTTTTAAAGACAGGAACCATTCTTATTTGATGTTTGTATTCCCAGAGCCTAGCACAGTGCCTGGCAAACCATAGGACTCAATGAGGGTGTGCTGAAGTGAAAATGGTGCCCCCAACCTGAAATAAAAATGGGAAGCTTAACATTAAATGGTTAACATGTGTTTGTAAGTGCAATTTCTTCTTACCTTTCAGAGGAGAGAAAAGGCGGTAGAGAATATGCAAAATAGTTACCATCACTTTGAAGTGAATAAACGGTCAGGAAATGAGGCAGAAGATGAAAGGTTCTGTATACCCATTTAAGGAGCTAGAACAACAGAAACTACTGTGAGCTGTCCCTAAAACATCTCTGCAAAAGTATGCCAACTGTAACCTGGAGGGCTGGCCTCCAGACCAAGGAGCAGATGCGACTTTATTTCTATTCCTCCCTCTAACCTTCTGCTGAGAAGGCCCACAAAGGTGTCATTAAGAGATGGAATGCCTTCTTGCAGCACTTTCACACACTCGTTACCATCTGATAGCGTTTGATCTCTGAGTCATGGCTGAAGCGACCCAGATTCAAACTGGTGATTATTAATGTCACATTTCTAGAGTACTTCCTATTGGAACAGCACTTATAGTCACTTGCAAATCTGCTGGGATCGGGGCCACGGCTCATTGAGTTGTTCATCTGAGCAACTCACGAACTCCATCTTCAGAGATATAAGTAGTACCCTACTTCCCAGTGGGCGGCTGTAACTTCAGGCTCAGCCTAATTAGAATGTGAATAAGATCCAAGGGCCTGAGAATCTGCGTAAAAGTTAGTGATTTAATTAATCACAAAAATGATTTTTGCTACAAAAATGGAACAGCCAGGCCAGTAGGTATGGTGACACAGGCCAGCATGTATTATTTAAGATTAATACAGAAAGAGTTTCACCACTGACTGCATATTTATACCAGCTTTTATTGGGAGGGTGGGGGGAGATAAGAATATTATTATGGTTTAAAAAATATTAAGAATGCAACTAAAATGGATGCTGGGCTACTTTTATTTTCCAGCAAACCCTCTCTAAATCTCCCCCAATTAATTCCAATTTGGTCAATGGACACACACATTTTAAACAAAATTATAATCACTATTGATTACATAAGTAAGTGAACATACTACTTTGAGTCTTACTTTATAAATTTTCCATATTTCCCATGTATAAACACAGTACTCACGTTTGTAGCTTTTAGTATGAATATAACTATGCCATTGTTGTAACTACATCAGATTCCTAATTTGCTCTGAATATTACTGCATTTTTTTAGCTCCTCATATTAAATTATAATGTAACTTATTAAACCAGACTTTTGGTAAGGGGAAGTGTACATTCTCTTAGGTCTTTAAAACACAGCTACTGTTGAATTTTGAATTGGCCACACTGAATCATGAATAAAGAGACCAGCTTTAAAAGTTGCACCTGGTTAACATGAATAATTTTGAGTAGATTGCTAAATAATTCTAGTCAGGGACTTAGGTAATGATGAAAATTAATAATGAGAACAATATTAGCTCCCGTTTGTTAACTAGTCCCCTAAAGTTTTAGCCTCCAAAGGGAAGTCTAGTATTTTAGAATCAAGGAAATTTTGAGCCTAAAATGTCATCAGGCCTCTCACTTATCATTCGGGAAACTGAGGCACAAAGTGGGTAAGAAGTCCAAAAAATTAAGTGACTTTTCCAAGATTACCTGTAAGTTAGTAGCAGTAGAGGCTATAATTATCTAAAAGCATTTAATATAGAACAAATATAAACACAGCAATGTTTACAAAACAATAAAACTTCATCAAACTACTTTAGATAGATTGTAAGTGCTTGCTTATTTTTCCTCTTTCTTTTGTTTCCTTCTCTAGAAAAATTGAACTACTAATTTATTTAGGAGTCATCAAACCAAGGCTCCTTAGGAAGGTGCATCTTGAACAAACAGGCAGCTTCTCCATCAGTAAATTGGGGATAACCTTGGTTAGACCTCTACACAAAGATGCAGTGAAGGTAAATGAGATGAATCTGAAATTGCTTTGTGTACTTCGGAGGTATTAGCCATATTAGTAATAAAGAACCCCTGAGTTAAAACATGATAATTTCTGGACAAATACATTGGCACAGCTCCTTAACAGGAAAGCTGACTCACCGCCAATTTTGCCCTGGAACCTGAGACATTAAAATAATAATTTCAAGCAACCAGGTTTCCTACTGAGCTGGCTGAAATCACTTAGAGGATTAGCTTTTCACCTCTGGAATTTAAGTTAGGATTTCTTGAGTGAAAGATAGTCCATCATCCTTATTTTAACATAAAAGTCTGTCAGAAGATACTACCTTTTTTTTTTTTTAAGGTTACAGAACAGCATGGGTGCATTATGAAGTGGGAAGTCACATAGCTCACAAATATTTGGTCTTGCTTCTATTAATATGGCATCCATTCGCTATAAGATTACATATCATTGAGCACTTTGTGGTGGAGAGAAGGGAGGAGGGGTATTTGATCAGTTTCTTTTCTCATACACCATAAGATTTCTCTGGCTTTACTCAGATAAGGGAGGAAACAGCTCAGAAACTCCACTGTAGCTGCCCCGCCCCCAGCCAAATACACCAAAAGACTGTTTTGGAGATTTTCTCTCAGATAAGAACAGCAGTCAGGTCTCTGTTTTGTTTTTTTGTTTTTTTTAAGGGTTATTTTATGACATATAGATTTTTCTTTTTTTTTTTTTTTAATTTATTTTTGGCTGCATTGGGTCTTTGTTGCTGCGCGCGGGCTTTCTCTAGTTGCGGCGAGCGGGCAGCTACTCTTCATTGCGGTGCGCGGGCTTCTCATTGCGGTGGCTTCTCTTGTTGCAGAGCACAGGCTCTAGCCACGCGGGCTTCAGTAGTTGTGGCACGTGGGCTCAGCAGTTGTGGCTCGCGGGCTCTAGAGCGCAGGCTCAGTAGTTGTGGCGCACAGGCTTAGTTGCTCCACAACATGCGGGATCTTCCTGGACTGGGGCTCCAACTGTGTCCCCTGCATTGGCAGGCGGATTCTTAACCACTGTGCCACCAGGGAAGTCCTGGTTTCCGTTTTTACTTTATATATAACATTAAAATGGTCCACAAATGCCTACCCTGTAAAATGAGAGTGGCCATTTGCTAACTTTATGATTCTATTATGAGAATGAGAATGTAAGAGTAAAACCCTCTAACTAGCTTATACACATTATTATACATATTATTAGATCAGAGAGGGGTGTTCCAATTCGAAGCTCCCCAAATATTTGCAGTCATTCATTCTGCAGGTATTTATTAAGTAGTGCCCTACTATGTGCCAGGCACTACTCTAAGAATGGGCATAAAGCCATATACAAGACAGCATAGAGATTTCTTCCTGGAACAAACAGCTACAATAAGTAGATATCTGTCCAGGAGTGGTATGTGCTATGGAGAAAAGTGAAGCAGGTTAAGGGGTTTTGGGAGTGCTAACTGGTGGCTGGGAAGGCAGGGGCACTGGTGTTTCATGTAAGGTGATCAGGGAGGGCTTCCCTGATATCAGATGCCTTTTGAGCCGAGACCTGAAGGGATGGAGTGAGCCATCTTCCCACTTGGAAAAACCAACACGTGTGCTTTTATATTAGCTTGAAGTCCAGAACAAACAAGATTAGCTGTGAAATTTCAGGAAAGTGAAACCTACAAATAATAAGGCTTACACCATACTTTGGACCAGCCCTCAATTTCTCTCCAATGATCCTGAAACCCTGTTTAGCGACTACTTAATCTCTTTCCTGACTAAAATGCCTCACAGTAGTATCCCTTCACATAATGACTAAGAGAGAGCTTTCCTGTTGCGTTGTACAAACAACCCAAGCAGATAACTCAGGTGTCAATGTCCACTCTGAGGCCCTGATTAGTTGATTTGGCAGTGGGTGTAGGAAAAAAGAGCTCACGCTAGCTGATTTTGCTACTGGCCATGCCTTCACAGTGAAAAAGTTCAGAGGAAACTGGACAGTTATCCAGGTTTTAGAAAGGTGAATTTTTAAAGTTCTTTTAATTAAAAACAAAACAACACCCTCCCTCCTCTCAAGAACAGCAACATACAATAACAACAAAAAAATCAAGTAAACTAGGTAAGTATCAAATGTCTCCTTTTGTTCCTATTATGCAGACACAGCCAGCAGTTATACTGATTGGTTTAAGTTATTTTTATTTAGTCTATGTTCTACAGTAATGGTAATAATGGATAATGATAGGAAATAACCCAATTTTTCAAAGACTGAAGAGCAGAGAAACAAAATGAGCAACAAACTCTTTTAATCAATTTGCACAAAACTATGCAACCAAGAATCTTCCTACCCTTGATAATAAAACTTTCAGATGCATCATAGTTATGAGAAAAACAGAGTGTGCTTCTCATATTTTATTGAGATTTTCTGATTTATCGTATCCAGAACAATATACAGATGTGTGTACATATACATATATCTGTGTATACACACATGCACTGTGGATATGGACACTTTAAAAGCACTTTATATGTTATGAAATATATGATGTGGAATCATGTCTGTAAAAGGATCCAACACAATTGCTGGCTATAAAAAACAATTATAATTAGCAATCGATTTAAAAAGTTTGACCTCTGTAATTTAAAATATTTTAAAATAAGACTTAAAATTGTAATAAAGTTGTACATTTGTCAGATAAGCTCTGAAACCTTTATAGTGATTTGGTTGGGTTATACTTCTTAAACTGACACACATAGGTCACGGCAGAAAACTGAACAATCATTCATTCAACAAATGCAGGAGCCCAAGAGATAAGGAAACATAAGACACATTATGGTTTTCATAGGATAATCTGTTTTTCATAGTACATTAATTGCACTTTCAAGTAATATGCTTAGTATCTTTTTTGTCAACCTCCAGATACCTTTTCAGGTGATGTAACTCCACATTTAAAGCAATGAGGCCAACTGTTAATCTCGGAAAAACTACAGTCAGTACACTATAGAGTATCCCAAAAGTCTGGAAACATAAGGGAAATAATGTATTTATTATGTTACCTTTCAGATGAACAATTACATCCATTGTTTTAAACTTGGAGGCACTTTACCTGAAAGGTACCTGAAGGCTGACAAAAAACATATTGAGCATATTATTTTACTTTATTTCATTTTTAATTTATCTTTTATTGAGGTAATATTGGCTTATAACATTATATGTTTCATGTGTACAGCATTATATTTATACTTCTGTGTACACTACAGAATGTCGACCATATTATTCTAAAATAACTAACATCACATTTTCAAAGATTCCTGAGTTTTGGGACTCTCTGTTGTTGAGTGTCCACTATGTGCCAGGCACTGTGTTAGGCGTTGGGTATGAAATGGTGAACTAATGTGGTTCCTCCCTTATATCAATTACCATCTATTCACAGGAGCAGAACATAGATCTTCCCAGAACTG
Organism: Globicephala melas; assembly: GCF_963455315.2. Taxonomy (NCBI): domain Eukaryota; kingdom Metazoa; phylum Chordata; class Mammalia; order Artiodactyla; family Delphinidae; genus Globicephala; species Globicephala melas. The sequence continues at coordinate 69,193,972 of NC_083323.1, read as the reverse complement.
AGTTAAAATGATGTCTATATTTTGACAGCAACATTAGGAATGAACGTAGCTGTTAAGAATGAATGAACAAATGAACAAAACAGAAAGGAAGGAAGGAAGGAAAAATGTTCAGTCTAGTAGGATTAGAAACATAAAATTTTAGAACTGGAAGGAAATCTTAGAGATCATCTAATTTAGTGGCTCTTAACCACAGCTGTGTATCAAATTACTTGAAGAGCTTTTTCAACTTAAATGTACAAGACCCCACCCCAAACCTGCTGCCTTAAAAATCTCTGTGTATTTGCATTTTGAAAAAGCTCCATAGGTGTTTACGGTTCAAATCTTTGGTTAACATGCACTGACCTGGCCTAATTCCCTTACTTTATATATGAGGAACTGAGGCCCAGAAAGGCTGAGTGGCTGACTAGAAATCACACAGCTATTATACTACAGTCCAAATTTTCTGATTTTCAGAAAATGATGGTAGAAAAACTGACTTTTTCTGTACTATTATATTGCATCACCACTGTCTGTTCTTGAATCTCTGCTCAAGAAGAAACAGGATAAATGGACAAGTACTTGACCAAAAGTTACTGAACCAAAGTAAAAAAAGCTAGTGTGTACAGGCAACATGAACACATAAAAAACAAAGACCCATCATGTACCACTGTAACCTGGTTGCTCCCTGCTTAAACAGCCAAGTCAAGCCAGTTTAAAACTCTCCCACACAAATATCATTATTCCTATCAGTTTCTCATTTCAGCACTGCACTGAATAATAATTTTGGCTTTTGTGGGTAAGGAGAAGAAGAGAGTGATTTTTTCTGGTTTATTCCTAAAATTCAGAAGGTTAAAAAGAAATATGTTTCCAATACCTCAATATGAAGAAAGCTTGGTCTGCTTTTAACACGTTTGGCAGTACTTGAGGACATGTTTTTGGCTATTAGCCTGACAAGCTGTTTAAGCTTATAGAAGACCCACAAAGGGAACTTATATGATTAAGTTAGTTAAACACAAACATCTTCTCTGTATATTTTATTCCCTCCCTTCACATTCACAAAAACATAAAAGGCTAAAGCATTTCAGAACTAGGTGAGGGGGCAAGTTATTTATCACTTCAGCTCCCTTCCCAAGGCTTGTGTAAATAAGAACTGAAGCAACTCAATGAAATTATTCATATGATCCTTGCAAGGAACAAAAGCTAAGCATCAGAAAGGAGTTCAAAATTCCTAAGAAGCATATGAATTTCCTTACAAGAAACATCTGTGATGCTCTAATGCACTTCAGAGCTAACTTTATCTCTTTCTAAAAATTATGTAACATGCACATACTTCAAGCACTGAACATACTTATTAATTACATAGTCACGGAAAAATTTAAAATGCTGTCTCCTTTTGACACACATTATAACAAGTATTTCAACACTAGAGCACTAAGGAGTCTTCTTACATAAAATCTAACAGTTCCTGAAATTGTTTGGCAGAGATATTTTATTTATTTATTTTTAGGTCTTTTTAAAAATTAGTTATCTATTTTATACATATTAGTGTATATATGTCAATCCCAATCTCCCATTTCATCCCATCACCTCCCTCCCTTCCCCACTTTCCCCCCTTGGCGTCCATACGTTTGTTCTCTACATCTGTGTCTCTATTTCAAGGCAGAGATATTTTAAAGCAAAACAAAATGCCATGCTATCTAGGTCTTTTTCAGATCCTAACGAAGGAACATAGATTATTCAAGCATGTAAATAACAGAGCTGGAAACATCAATTACAGTTAACAAGTTATGAGTTTCTTCAGAAGAATACCATACTATTTACTTATCACTGAGATAAAAGACAAAAAAGAAACAAGTACAAATGCCTCTCGTGAAACTATAACATGGTCTAAATCAGTTTACTATTATTAGATTAAAAGAATGTTGTGTATGAGTGTGTGTGTGCGTGTGTGTGTGTGTGTATCCAGAAGGCTGCACTGCAATGAGGGCAGAGGAGCTGGCCAATATAGAAATGGGTTTTAATAGACTTTCTACTTCAACCATAGTTACTATAGTGGGTTTTGTCACTATAGCAATGGACCTGGGTGGGCTGAGTATCTGGCAGGCTGGGGTGCTCAGCTGGGAAAGCAACATAAATCTCATTCTACCTTGAGTTGAATAAATTTCCTCTGAGAAGGTTTGCTTAATTGAAAGAGTTTTCAAGGAGAAAGGACAAGTCTAAGTGTCGGTTGGTAGGTGCTTCTTACACTAAGGCTAACCTCGCACCCTCTCCTAGCTTTGGTCAAAGCCCCCCACCATCATTCATTAGTGGTGGGACATTGGATGCAGGCAGTAACTTAACCTCCAGGATCTCAAGGATCCCTGGCAGCCTGGGTTAATTTCAGCTGTCTCTACAGGGGCTACATGAAACATGGCATTTACAAATTTGGATTACACAGCACTATTTATTACATGATGGAAGATTTCCAAAAATGCCAGAAGAGATGTTGGCATTTATGCAAGTCAACTACTGTTCAACCCAAAGAAGCACTATATTCTATAGGATGTGTTTGCCAGGATTGAAAGAGTCTATGTGAAAACACCCTAATTGGGACCATCTTAGCACCTCAGCTATTGGATACCCTCTAGCTCTAGGTGTTATGTTTCAAATGGGCCAACCAACCATCCTGGAAACAGAACCCCCCAGTCTTGCAACTAATCCCTTCACTCTAAATCCTGAAAGTGTATATTTTCTTATTTTCAGATTTAATAAGTCAAGTATATCTGGTAGCTATTAAAAGATTTAAGCCACTACTGTTTTAAAAGGTTTCAGTGTTCAGAGATTTCAAGCCCACAGAGTGGGTGATCTGGAAGGTTTGGTTGCTGTAGAATGGTGAAATTATTTCCATGGTTCCCTCCCTGCCCCGCCCCCCACCCTATGCCCACTGTTTTAAGAATATTCTTATTGAACTTTCTCTACCTTTTTAATGTGTCTTTAACGTATGTTCATGGGCTCACAAAAAGAAAAGTAGAAGAAGTTGAACAAAAGACGCTGTACCCAATAATCTTCAGTGACCTAAATTGATAATTATAATGACAGATCCCTAAAGAAGGAGGGGGAAAAATTCGAAAACGTTGGCTACTTACAATATGTGATCAGATAACCTTTCCTTCTTTTCTTCTTTGGGGAAATCCAAACTGCTGTACAATGTTTCTTTACGTTTTCCTTTACTGAACAGTCCTCATGCTTGCACAAAGCCAAGGGCCATCCTAGAAAACCAGGGCCAATACTGTATCACATTAAGTGGTGGCTACCTTATATCAGACTTTTTTTAAAAGGTGACAAAAATGGGGTGGGGGAGAGAAGGTGGTTATAAAAAGCTTCCCAGGAAACCAAATAGCCTTTATTTAAATTAAAAGCAATCACAGCCTGATTCTTGGAACACACTTGGAAATGCTTTTTGGCATGCAGCTGCTACATGCCGCCAATATTGTGTGTAATTGGAAACATTTCAAACAGAATTGTTACCAAAGTCAAAGACCATAATTGTAAGCTGTGGGATCTGCACTGCAGATAAAAGCAGGGCAGCTGAGGGAGAGCACGCTGCACCCAGGGGTCTCCTTAAGGCCACATCTGACTACAATATTTTCACTGTATTATTGACAACTCTTTCTTTCCAGAGGCCCAATGAGACAAGAAGGAAACAGAGAGAAGCGTACACAAAGCAAAAGCTGGTGGGTGCTATAAATCAGCAGTCGGGACAAAACTCTTAGAAAGGAGTACATGACTTCAGTACTTGAACAACTGAAATAACACAGCCCGCACTTTTTTTTTTTTTCTTCTGAAGTGTAATCCACTCGAAATGAAAGGCTTCTCTCCCAAGACTTTAGGACAAATCTACCAGTGAGAAAAAATGCAACTGCAGTCGAACCGGTCCGTTGTTTTTTCGGATCGCTTCAGACGAAGTTATGGACAGGAAGGAAAAAGTTAAGTAAAGGGGAATGACAGTTGCCCGCTAGTTTACAGCTCTAAGTTTTAAAATGTTTACACTGGCTTCTGTCTTGCTGGTATTTTTATTTTTATTTTACATTTAAAATCTCTCTTCATAAGGAAATGAATCTGGAGAGGTCTAATCAGTTCAGGCTGGGCAATCGTTCTTGTTCCAGAGAGGTCCATTCAAAAGTGACCAAAATGCATTTAGAGTTTAGTCTAAACAAGCGCACAAAACAGAGACACAGGAAGAATTACTGCATTCTGTTTGCGAGGTTTGTAGCCGCCCCCCCTGCCACCCCCCGGGGACTGGAAATAGAGCCAGTGGACCACTGGCTCAGGAACGGTTCTTGGAAAAATCGTGTCATTCTGGCACACGGGAGAGGGGTCCGATTATTCTGTCGTGTCTCTGCGCCAGGAGTGTCATGACATCAGCGTGCTCCATCTTGTAAAGCCTGTCTCTTCGCACCATCCCTCCTTCAGGAGAGAGGAGAGTGAGCGAAATGGAGAGTGAGGTGGACCCCCGTGTGCCATTTCGGGCCAGGCCTTTTCCACTGTTCCAGAATGTTCCTCCACCAACACACACTTAGTTAACCTCCGCGACTTCAGTTGTGCACGGCCACAGACAGGAAGGTTGGCTATTGGTTGCTGGCGGCGCTGAGGTGCTAGGCTTGTGTGCATCCAGAGACGGAAGAGTCCAGAAGGGGGGCTGGCTGGGTCCTGGCACTTGGCTCTGGCTCCACGTACCGCCTGAGGTTTCGAGGAACTGCATCAAGGCAGGACTTGGCACCAGGACTACTGTACTTCCCTCTCCCAGCTCGTCTGCTAACACGACCTTCTGAAGACATTAGTGTGTAATACGGTACTGCTTTATTCTGTGACCAGAAGACAAAGCAGGAGTGCTCCCTCAAAACACCAAACAACCAACCAACCAACTAAGAAATATAACTCATTTACTTTCCTAATTCCTCTTTATTGTGAAATAATTGGACCTGCATTTAAGTAATCTGAATATTCTCACATGAATAAGAGTTAAACAATTAACATTATTTTATGTAACCTGGAGGGAAAAAAAAGAGAGAGAGCTATTTTTTTTCCCAAGGGGAAGGAGTATACCCTGGTCTACTGGCATCTTTAACATTTCTATGCACAGATGAGAATCACTTTGATTTTCAAAATTACTTTCCTTCTTTAAAAGGAAAATTTTACTCTTTAGAAACTACTTTAATGGGAAAATTAACAGTAGTTAACTAGAATAATCTTTTCTGAAAATTGTTTCCTGTAATATGGACAACCCAAACTATATCACTAAAATAGTTAATTACTGGAGAATCATTTTAAAAATTCTTGTTCTATCTCACGAGTATTATGAAAAGTCACTCATAATACTCAAGTATTTGTATTTGGTTTTCAAGTAATTATAAACGGTTTTAGAGAAATTATCTTACAGTGTCACTTTTTAAAACTTAGATTTCAGCTTACTTTTTAAAATTCTGACTTAAGAAATTTTAACTTGTCACCTTTTTTCTTTTGTGTCTTTTCACAGTTATCATAGCAGAGGACATTAGGAATAACCAGACTTTTACCCATATCTGACTCTAAACTTAATAGTTTAGCTATTAACCCTATAAGGGTCTTTTTTTTCCTCCAGCTGATATTAGCTTTTATTTGGGTGACCCAAGCTGACTCATTACAACCTCCTTTATTATAGAGAAAAGTGGCGGTTCCATGGACCTTGATTTTAAAAACATGATAAACTTTTAATTAAAGGTTCAGTGGTATTGCTGGCAGAACTGATTGAATCTGTCACTTGAGTAAAATACATCACTTTTCTTTGAAAAACCTGTGAACCAACAGGCTCCCTCAGTGATAAATCACCAATTAGTACCAAATTAAGGATTGAAAATTAATTTACAAAATCTATTCTCTCACGTCAATATAGCTACCCCTATGTCCCATCCAGTCCTTTAGCCCTCTCTCCCTCCCTCCCACACTGATTCACAAGAAGAAGTCACTATTGTTAGCCATGGTTTATTAAAAGAGAGATTTTCAAGTTCATCAGCAAGTGTGCTAACTTTCAACTGTGGGTAACGTCCATTCATTTCTAGCACCTTTTAGTATTAATATGTAGAACACATGCATTGTTAACCTTTAAATCCTTTGTATAAACATTTCTGGAAGAGCTTGTAAAATATCTCCTTCTGTGTTTCCTGACTCGCCAGTTGATGGCATTTAGGAACCTCCTGGTACCAGCAGGTGCTGTATTTTGTTTTCTTCAGGCTCCAGCTGGGCTACAATGACAGATTCCTGTCCCAGGCCCGGCCCAGCCACCTAGGCTAGGACCACATGGAGGCAAACTGAACCGGGCCCCACCAGACAGCAAGATAAATGGCTGCTGTTTAAGTTTAAAATCCCCTAGTGGGAGTAAATATTGTTCCAAAGAAAAAGGCTTGACAAATATTGCGTCATCCTTCCAGAGCTGTCTTGATTAAAGCAGAATCTTTGGATTAAGTTGGTGCTCAATTCAAAATGTATCTATCTTGCTGTCATGGGATTTTTTTTTTCCTTCCTAGAGTCTGAAAACAGACATATTGTTGGGGATGGTGAAACAAGGCTGCCACCTCCCAAGGGGCTAGAGTCCACTCTGATAATAGAAGGCGGCTGAACATTGACACTTCACTGAGGATAATGGAGACAGCAAAGGCTTAGTGGGAAAAGGCCAGTTGTCACCTAAGTGACAGGCAACAGCTGAGCTCACACATCTGGAGCCAGACCAGGGCAAACACTCAGCAACCCTCACCCATCTACACCTTGGGTTTGTCTGAAGTAACAGACGGAAGTTCCTTTTACTCCAAAGGCACATTATAAATTAACTGATGGTGAACCGCATCAATTATATAACATCAGCTGCAGACAGTGCCTTCTGAAGTCTGATTAAAATCGGGGGGTAGACAAAACTGTACCGGCATGCACAAATACAATTTCATTACATGTAATCTGTCCTTCATAAAACCCGTCCCCAAAGCCACGTATATATGCATGCTTTTTGTAGCACAAATGCATCTTAACTCCTCGGGAGAGGCAAGATCCTTACATGTTCTTTTCCTTTAGGCAGTTCCCATGCTGTGTTCTTCACCCTGCTCAGGGCCGCAGCTCTGCCTACCATACTCTTCAAAATCAGCAACCAAACGTGTTTGGCTTAAGACTCTGAATCCTCCTCAGGGAAGCTGGAACTCAGGGCAGTGCCAGCCATCCTCCCCCCACCCCCACCTCCTTCTTCAGCCTCCTGAAGACAATCTGTGGACAATTTTCCCGAAGTCCCCCAAATAACATGGCACTGCCAACAGTCACTGGCGATGCCGTCTGTTTTTCTTAGAGGGCAATGAAAATTTAACAGCTTTCTGCTGCATCCTGAGTCCCGGTCCTGCTAATTATTAACATGCCCAGTTTCTCCAACTTTTTCTGCCTAAAGGGAAGAAGACGCTCCCACTCTTTCCCATATACGTGCAAAATCCAGAAAACACCACTGCTGGGGCGGGAGCGGGGGCGGGGGCGGGAGGGGGGAGCTGATGCACCTCAGCCAAAAAGCAATCGGCCCTTTCCCCAGAGCGTTAGGGGAGAATAGGCACCCTGCCTCCGGACGCCAGTAGGTGACAGGCGATCCTAAGAGGTGGACACAGACCAATGCACCCCGGCCTCCCCGCGCCCCGCATCGCCCCAACTCTGGGGCTACTGAACGGGTTTCCACGCAGGAGAGAATCAAGGGAAGAGTTGGTTGTGATGCCGCAAGCGGGAGCCGTGCGGGCAGCCTCTCTGAAGCCCTCTTGGTGCTGCAGCCCCAGTATCTGCTTTCACTGTCTACCAAGCTCAACAAACCGGTTATGCCCATCTCCCCCATTTTCTGCGACACCGACCCAGTCTGGGTGTCACAGACCCCCCGCAGTGACGCGGACAGTGCCGGGCCCTTCCCCGCGGCGCTCGCCCCTCACCGCCGCACCCGCAGCCCCTCTGCGGAGCCCACTCACCCCGGCGAGGGAGCGGGACTCGTCTGGACTGTCGTCGGTGCCGCGGCGGGTCTGCGGAGCTGAGGTCCGCGGCGTCAGCGGCGGGCGAGGGTGGGCAGCACGCGAACCATCCGAAGCCCGGGACGTGGCCGTGCCGGCCGCGGTGCCCCTCGCGGAGGTCAGCGCAGGCTGTGCGAGGCGGGCACGCTCCGGGGCGCGCTGTCGGGCGCGGCGGCCGCGGGAGGCGGCGCTCTCTGGGCTGCAGGCGGAGTGCGCCCTGCTCCGCAGCCCGCGCCGCGCTGCAGCGCACCCCGCCCTCGGCAGCCTGCCCGGCGCTAGCGAAAACGCGGAGCGCGGACGACGCCGCGGGATCAGGGCTGTTCGCGCGCCCACGCGCCCCTGGCTCCGCCTGGAAAGGCCGGGTAGGCGCCCGGCTCCGGCGGCGGGGCGGGCAGGACCGGCTCTGCGCAGCGGGAGGGCTGAGCTGGGCGCGGGGGGACGGGCTGGATGAAGTTCGCCTGGGCGCAACCCAGGTTCTCAAGTGCAGTTGGGTGGTCTCCTCTGCCTCGCCCCCGATCTTACGCCTTTTTTTTTTTAACCAACCATTCTGATGGATTGAAAAACAGGAAGGGTGAAGTGGGGGAAAAGACAGACTCAATTTCCTCTGATCAAACGGTTTGGGGGTTGCCTATTTGGGTTTCTTCTCCTTCGGCGTGGAGGGGGGGTAGTTAATTAAACTCTTACTTAGATTCCTTCCGGCGCGCCTCGCCTCACTGGGGACCCGCTTGGACTCGATCCTATCTCGTGTAATCCCACAGGCTGGGCTGTCTCCGCCTCGGAGCACGAAGCCAAAGATTCAGCCTCTAGTCTGTTCCCTTCCCTCCCCGACGATCCTGGTCATCTCAAAAAAAAAAAAATCTCTAAGTTTGGGAAGTGCACGTGAGAACCTCAGCCCATCACAATGTCCCCAACCTGACCCAAGTTAGCGTGGCGAACTTAAAGCCGTGTTCAAAGTGTTAATTTGATCACGATGATCATTTTTCATTGGCCAAGCTACTCTCCATGTTTTCATTCTGCCCAGTTCCCAGGGCTGGGCTCTCAGGCGCTTTTGCTCAGGAGGAACTTGGACTTAGCCTGTTTGAAAGTTCTGCCCTGACGTCTGGGTTACCTTAGAACCTTAAAACCCTTCACTCGTTCCAGTTCCAGATCAGTGGAGTCTCACACCGTGGGAGTACTGTTTCCCCCGTTGCAGAGGGTGAATCCGACAGCAGCTGCTGAGCCCAACTTGACAGGTGTCTCTGCAAAGCTGGAGCTCCGTTGACCTCTCAATCCCTTCTACAGCCCTCTAAGACACTGTAACATCTTCCAGAAAGATGAGGATGTGTGTATGTGTGTGTGGGGGGGGGGTGGGGGGAGTGTTGATCAATGTATTTTTTTTATTCCTTTAAGAAAAATCAGAACAGCCAATTTCTGGACTTTTCAGAGCACCAAATCTCCTTGATTTTCATTGGGAGTAAAACAAGGGAATACAAAACAAATTCGGAGCCTATGAAAAAGAGGATGTAGAGCAATAACATCTAAAGGCAGAAGGAAGGAGAAAAGGTACAAATCTAGGAAAATGTTTGACCACAGCCCTGTGCTCTGTGATTCCAAGTCAGATTCAGATCTCCCTACACTGTCGAAACCCCTCTAGATTCACGACTGAGTTTCTAAACCTCTGAGCATAGATCCCTCAGGAAACAAGGCTGTTGCTTTTGAAATAACTCCACTTGTTCCTGGTGTTTGTAACTAATGGGAATCTAGGGAAAAACAATCTGGACTGTCTTGCTCCTCTGCATTTTATTGGAGTTGGCCTTTTAAGTTGTGTCTGTTTATCTTGCCAGGGTTACAAATGCTTCTATTAAGCTGTAAACTTTTATCTTCTACCTGAACTCCAGAAATGCCAGGAAGACTGACAAAATGATTTATTCCACCCATGAAGATCATGAAAATTAGTACTTATAAGGACAAAGAGTCCGCTCTCCTATTAGCATCTGTGGGTGCCTATCTGTCTATTGTCTCAATGGAGACCTTCAAATGAAAGCAGTTTCCCAACACACTGAATGACGCAGTGGAATAGAATCAATGGAGGATGGAGTGGACGACAGCATCATTGAACTCCTGCAGCTGTGTCTTTATGAGAAAGTCCTCTCTGATGGACCAGTAGACACTTGTAGCAGGCAGAGCTGAGTATGGAGAAGCTCAAGAGGAGGATATTTGTGGAAACTGCACTTGGCTCTCCCTATTAACTGGAGACAATGCTACTTTCTTATGATTAGAAATGAATCTGATATCAGAGGACTTACAGCTCTATGGTGACTTCACAAAGGTTTTGTTTGTTGAGCACCTATTGTTTGGTATCAAACATGTTGGGCACAGGAGGACATTCATAATTGTCCCTTAAGAGGACTGTTGCCTCTTTGGACAGTGCGCTGGGCAGCATCTTTTGGACCCATTGCAGAGACGAACCCTTGGTCTTCAACCAGGACTCACAAAATGTTACATGTGATAATTTGTGGTCAGAGAAATTTGAGTTCAAATCTCAGCCCAACTGCTTACCAAATGCAGCCTAGGATAATGTAGTTAGGATTAAAGCGGTGCTTGGCTTCTTATTTGTAAATGAGGATAATAATATCTACCTCAGAGAGCTGTTGGGAGGATTGAATGCTAGGTATGCAGAAGAGACTCAGTAGGTGGAAAGTTTATACAATGCCATTGTATAAGGCATTGTCTCACACCACTCTTCTCTACACCAGCCTCCATGCGAAATCCTACAAATTAGAAAAGAACAATTTTGAACGTAATCTGAAAAAGCATTCTTCATTGTGGACTATTCGGTTGCTTCTGGGTCTTTTATATTAATGGTGTTATTTTCTTTGTCTTTACAAACCAACAAGTACCAAATCTTTTATAAATAAATCAGTTCCTTAGGGAATGTCTACTTTTCTTTTAAAGCTTTGATAACAAATGCATCTTTTTGTAAATGATACCTTTATGCATTGAAGTGTCCTCCAAATATTCATGTGTTGGAGTTCTTGCTTCCAGTATCTCGGCATGCAACCCAATTTGGAAATAGGGTCTTTACAGAGATAATCAGGGAAAAAATTAGGTCACGGGGTGAGCCCTAATCCAGCATGACTGGTGTTCTTCTAGAAAGTGCAAACAGACACGCACATAGGGAGAACAGCATGTGAAAAGGCAGAGGTCAGGGTGATGTGTCTTATAGATAAGCCCAGGAACCACCAGAAACTAGGCACGCGACTTGGAACGGACTCTTCCTGTGGTTCTCAGAAGGAGCCAACCTTGCTGACACCTTGATCTCAGACCTCTAGCCTCTAGAGCTGTGAGACAATACATTTCTCTTGTTTAAGGCACCCAGTTTGTGTGCTTTGTTATGGCAGCCCCGCTCACAAATTCCATTCCCAATCAAGTCATGCTATGGATGCCTTGGCTCACTGAAGAGGACTTCCAGGTGAAGATGAGGAATTCACGACGGTTTAGGCCACAAGCTTGGGACTTCAAAAAGGAAGAACCTGATGTTGTTGTCAGGCTTTGTTTGATTCCCTGGTCTGCTGGGTTCCTAGGCTTTGCTTGGTTCCTGTTCCTTGTGTCTCTTGTTTGCCCACATCTGGGACTCTTTTCCCTGACCTGCAGGCTCAGCCCCACTTAATGTTTCCAGAATGAGTCATCTTGACCCTGGAATGACCTGCATGGGCTTAGCTGTAAGGCATGTTCCCCTGTTGAGGAATCCTACATAGACTTCCCAGTGCTTTCTGGATAGAGTGCACCCTATTTGGTTAGCCTAAAAGGTCTTTCATATTTGCACTCTGCTTATCTTTCTACTTTATTTTCCTACCACTCCCCATCCTATTTGCTCTTACCATATTAAGCTATTCACAATTCCTTGAAAGCATCAAGCTATTTTATGCCTCTGTGCTTTGAACACACCTAGAACATTACCCACTGGCAAAAGGTCCTCTTTATTAGCTAATTCCTGCTTATCCTTTAAAATTCAACTCAAGCATCAACTTCTTGACAGTCCATTGATTTGCATATTTGTTGTTTTGTCTGCCCAGCATTTGTTTCTCCTTTGTAACACCCCAGATTTCCTTTGGGGAACCAGCTTCCTTCACTGTGAGTGCACAAGCTTTCATTGCAGACTCATCCCTGGTTTTGCTGTTGGGATCATGTGACCCAGACCTGGAAAGGGAGAGCTCTGGATCCCCCTGATCAAAAGATTGGTTCAGGGAAGGGTATGCGATCCAAGTCAGGTCCTGAGATTTGTGCACAAGCTTTTAGGAATTCCACAACAACAAATTCAGCAAATATGTACTGAGCACTGATGTACCAGCCACCTTTTTACTGGAAATCCAACAGTAAACCAAACAGACAAAGTCTCTACCCCTGTGGATCTTCTTTGAGCCCCTGGATCAAACCCTACCTGAAAACAACTACCACTGAACTTGTCAGATTACATCAATATCTTGTTGTTGTTATTTAAGCCAATTGGGGGTTTAAATGACTTGAAATTAAAGAATACTAACTGGTATATCCCTCCCCCATTTAGATGTCACTTTTCTCTGTTCAACTTTCCACTCCTTTATCACTTTGCTTAATTAATTAAACCTGACGTTATTCCAGAAAAGATCTAAGTCCACTTACAATCACGCAACAATAAAATGCAGCAAGTTAATGTGAAATTGTAATTTGAAAATAGTTATGAACTGTGAAACAGAAATGAGACAAATTCATAAAATTCATCCCATAAAGAGTGGGACACAATTTAGCTTTTAGTTTTCTAGCAGCCAGTATAATAAGGGTTACACAATTCTTACACAATTGAAAATGTATTTAAGGTAAAACAATCCTATTAAGAGAAGTACAACTATTGTTAAATCAAAGAGCAGAAAGTAACACCCTCACCCCAGGTCTTTATGAAGAAGGCTCTAGAAAACTGACAAACAATATCCTCACCAAATCGTCCCAGAAGCACACAACAATGGGTCTCTTGAGGCTGTTTCTCAGAGCACCCCTCAATTCACTCTTCAGAAAATCCGTGTTTCATCCAATAAAGATAGTAAAAAAAAAAAAAAGGAAAATCCATGTTTCAGAAGGAGCAATTTAATTCACTTCATTTTGTGACCGGCACTTCACAGAGTGTGAGCAATGACATTAAAGGGAGAGGTCCAGAGTGCTCTGGTAGTGCATAGCAGAGGCAAGCTACAAAGCTGAAGGGGACAGAGGTAGAGCGAGGGAAGGCTTCCTAGAAGAAGAGTCATCTGAAAGATGAGTTAACCTAGGGAAAGATGTATGTGTGTGTGTGTGTGTGTGTGTGAGTGTACATGTGTTTAAGCATTTTAGGCAGAGGGAACATCACGTGTAAAAGTGAGGAGGTGAGTGTAAATACGGCGAATCTGAGAAACGGAAACATGTTCCGTCTGGCTGCAGGCTGAGGTACTGGGGGAGAGTGATGGTGGAGGCTTGGATGAGCCTCGAGAGGTGGGCAGAGGCTGGGTCATGAATGAGCTTAATAGCAGGGACAAGTTTGTTGGGGGAAGATTCAGTTTTGGAAGACAAGAGAAAGTAACCTTCAATATTAGCTAAGAAGTAGTTAAAGCAAGTGGAAGGAGCTAGGGAGAAAGCAGTGTGCAAGAATTCAAAAGAAGAGAGTATTTCGAGAAGAGAGTAGTACCTACCCTCTTCTGCTAAATTTTAGACTGTCCAGAGCAGACTATGTTCCATGAAGCCCTAAGAGTTCTATCGAACCCCTAAACTAAGAGGTTTGATGGAGGCTCTCAGAGGGCCTGACGGGCGGGTCCCGGGCACCTCGAGGGGTTTCAGCAGTTTATTCATATCCATAAAGTGGACCAACAAATCTGCATATCCTTCAGGCAATCCTCCTTAAATAAAAGTGCACTAGGCTTTGGGGAGTTTGACCAGCAGTGATCTTGAAATTATAATCCCTGGGAAATACTGAACTACTCCATGTTGCTCATTTTAAAAGGAATTGTATATTTTATCAGTCAGCTGAGCCCAGTTGATGATCTCTTGTAAAAATTGTGCCTACTCAGGACACCTGAGAATTGAAGGCCATTTCAAAGGTGAGTGGAAGGAGATCACTGGGTCAGGGTCCACTCGTCCATCACAGCAATCTTTGTGGTCTTTAATTTGCTGTCTCTTCCACTAGTCTGGTCCTTGAAGGCAGTGTTGCCTCTTTCAATGTTGTGACTCCAGTGCTTGGCACAGAGACTGGAACCCAGTTGGTGCTCAATATACACAGAATGATAAGTGAACACTGGGACCCAATGGAGAGCTGCTGGGGAGGAGGGAGAGAGGTGGAGGCAGGTAGGGCTGGTCTTCCCACCCTAAGGTGATCCAGCCAAGGCTAGTGTGGTCCTCAATCTGCAGGAGCTCAGGACCAGGCCTTTGGGCAGTAGGGACTCCATAGATGGAGAGGCAGTGGGCTAGGGGAAGCAGCAATCGGGGTTTAGGGGCAGGGTCTAACATCCCAGGAAGATGGAGTGTCAGGTTGTCAGTGTTCAACCAGAGGAGCTGAGGTTCAAGGGTGGACCAGAGTCCCAGTGGCCAAATTAGAAATCAGGGTGAAGTCCAGTGGTGTCTGTGTGTGATAGGGTCACAGCTGCTGCTTAGAGAAGCCCTATAGGAGATCCCCAACTTTGGAGAACAAGATGAATTCCAGACCTCCGCAGCCAAAATGAGGAGCTGGTCTGGAGAATAGATTGGTGTTTTATTTATCTTGGTTCTCTGATTCTGGCGTCCTTCTTTATACTTCAAACCAGACACTATCGATTTCACATACCTGTGAGTTTGAGAAAAAGAGAGGAAAAGTTAATGTCCTCTCGCTCACAGCTGTTAACCCTATCTATTTTTTTTTTACATCTTTATTGCAGTATAATTGCTTTACAATGGTGTGTTGGTTTCTGCTTTATAACAAGGTGAATCAGTTATACATATACATATGTTCCCATATCTCTTCCCTCTTGCGTCTGCCTCCCTCACACCCTCCCTATCTCACCCCTCCAGGCGGTCACACAGCACCGAGCTGCTCTCCCTGCGCTATGCTAGGCGGCTGCTTCCAACCCTATCTATTTTATTTCAGGTCTTTGTGCTATGTAGAGGCACTAAGACTAATTCCTTCGCTTTGACAGCTTACAAAACTTAAGACAGTGGCATGATGGCTTCTAATGACCTTTCTGGAAATATCCTGGGTTAAATGGTGTTTTATTTTCTCTTTTTTTTTTTGTCTGAAAGGAACTTTGGAAGTTGTAGTTGAATCACTGAAGGAAGACTAAAGTCAACCCTTTGTCTCTCTAATCTTAGATTTTACTACCTATTTTCTCTTTTTTTTATAAAAAGTAGCAATTCCTGCTTCAGAATGTGGCTTATTCTTTTGGCCCCAGGCTTGAAGCTCTCCTACAGATAACACATGGCATTCCATAAATATCTTCAGGTATGACCTGCAATGTCTGAATTAGCTTTTCCCCTCACTAGTGCTTTGGCTGGGACAGAAGTTCCCAGATGTTGGGGTTTAAATAATCCCACGACTCCTAATCATACTTGCATCCCATGTCCCAACTCCCACCCTGAGCCCAGCATTTGTGGGTCATTAAAATAAAACAAAGCTCGGGCTTCCCTGGTGGCGCAGTGGTTGAGAGTCCGCCTGCCGATGCAGGGGACACGAGTTCGTGCCCCAGTCCGGGAAGATCCCACATGCTGTGGAGCGGCTGGGCCCGTGAGCCATGGACGCTGAGCCTGAGCGTCCAAAGCCTGTGCTCCACAGCAGGAGAGGCCACAACAGTGAGAGGCCCACGTACCACAAAAAATAAAAAATAAAACAAAGCTCAAGCAAGCATAAAAAAAAAAAAAATGACATGCTCAGTAGTGTGGTTATGGGCTATAAGTGTCTAAAAGGAGCAACTTTCAAATAGAGATTGCTAGATTTACATCCATTTTCTTCTGGAGTTTAAGATGGGAAGGGCGAAATTGTGGGGTGCTGACTGCATGCCATTTCATGAGCAAAAACAGGAACTGTTGGCTTTGCTTAGCAACTCTGAAAATTCAGATACAAGCCACAGGGTAGAAAGAGGATGAGGGCAGCATTTCTGATCCCCTGAGAGCGGGCTCCCAGGCTGGCACCCTCCACCAGGATGTGGTTTTCTGGTGAGTGAGAGCCACTGATGGGCCTGGAAATTAGCCTTTTATGTTAGTGTGTTGACCACGTGACTCTCCATTACTGTCCTAAAGCATTAGCAAAATGACCTGTCACTCGTGATGTGGTTGAGAGAAATGTACAAAGGAAATGAGTTTACTAACTCCATTAGGATAAAAGGCAAATGAGAGACTGAAACCATAATCAAATGGTAATATTTTAATTTTCAGAATTAGTTATCTGACAGGGTATTTCTCTTTTAATTTAGCGTTCTATATGGTGAAATGATGACGTTTAAGGAGCTTAATAGAGGAACAGAGGAAATTAGGGTGCCAGGCAAATCAACACGCTTAATCCGCTTTATAGAGTTTCAGAGTTACAACCCATTCTTGCTAAAAAGTACTATTCCAGCCGCCAAAGCAGAATAAGTCAATATGAGAAAAAGGAAAAAAAAAACCACAAAAAAACCCCACCTCAAACCCCACACAGGAGCTGAAAATGAAATCAATGAATTTTCCCAAATGAATGACTCGAGATGGTGAGATCCCAGCCCATGCTTCTGCATGGTGCTTGAACTTCTATGTTTGCAAGTTATATGAAATCTCTTCTAGTCTGAAATTGGAGTTTGCCTGGAAGCAGCTATAATTCTCTTACTGTCTCATTAAATAGGTTAAAACAGGCAGGCAGTCCTGTCAGCAGGGCCTAGGAGAAATGTGAATACAGTGGAAAGTTGATGTCTCTGCACAGCGATTCTCTCTGCAAGAATCAGCAAAGGTGTGTGGGTGACAGTAGTAAGGAGGAAAAGGAAGAGAAAGGAGAGGCAACTCTCAAAACACAGCCAAAGGAAATGGAGCTCTTGTCACAACCCGGAGGGAATATACTGATACTATTTTTCCCCAATTGCAGTGGATGCCTCCGTCAGGGAAGTGCTCTCCGTGGGAGCAAAGTCCTTGGAAACAGATCTAAGCCATTCCATTTATAGTGCAAATGCCTATCAATGGACTCGGCTCTGGGCAAGTTGTTATTGTTACTCTTATCGACATTATTTTTATTGGATTCTTGAGGGTTAATACTGGAGGATGAAGTTTTCTTCTCACTTTTAGGATTTGATGCTGAAATTGATTTAAAATGTTTAAACAAAAACCTCAGCTTATTCACTGATTTATGGGCACCATAAGGATGGGATGCTAGGTGTGTTATTGTTAGTATTTAAGTGGTGCATTCTCTCTCTATTCTGTTTATGAATGAGGTTTGCTGACACAGCAGCTATGTGGTGGCAAAGTTTTTACCATCTCTCCCTCTCATCTGGCACTTTGCATATCTGCTTTCTTTTTTTTTTAAAGGATACAATTTTTAAAAAATTAATTAATTAATTAATTTTATTTTTAGCTGTGTTGCGTCTTTGTTGCTGCGTGCAGGCTTTCTCTAAGTTGCGGCAGGGGCTACTCTTCGTTGTGGTGCGTGGACTTCCCATTGTGGTGGCTTCTCTTGTTGCAGAGCACGGGCTCTAGGCACACGGGCTTCAGTAGTTGTGGTGCACGGGCTTAGTTGCTCCGTGGCATGTGGAATCTTCCTGGACCAGGGCTTGAACCTATGTCCTCTAAATTGGCAGGAGGATTCTTGACCACTGTGCCACCAAAGAAGTCCTGCACATCTGCTTTCATATTATTTGGCATGGTTTGTGTGCTTTAAAGCTCCGCCGATTAGATTGTTAGCCCTTGGAAGGCAGGGGTCATTTAGAAAGATTTAGAAAGATAGAAAGATTTCTTTCTATCTCTCCCATATACCTATGCACGTGGAACTGTGTCTTCACACTGTCGGAAAGCAATACATGCTGGTTGATGACTCACATTGATTAACTGAGTATTTCTACATCCTCAATGTACTCTGAACACAAAATCATAGAAGAGTTGTGGGAGACTCATTTTATAGAAGAGAAAACTGAGAAGAAAGAGAAAAACTGTGCTCATAGGCACAACACCAAGCGGAGATTAGAGCTCAGCTGTCAGACCTCTATGATTTCCTTTTGTTCCTTCCCAGTTGGAGAAACTGGTTTCATTAAGTAAAGTTCAAGAGATTAGGGGCTGATGGTAAAACGAATTCATGGCACACATTCTGGGATGCTAAGGCATCGTTCTTAGCTTTGAGTGTGATGGCTGTTTTGTAAGTAGAGCACAGGGTGTTCTGCACATCACTCAGGACCCAGGGCTATCGGGAATGCTTCTCTGCCTTGATATGGGACAAAGAGAATGTTCCACTAAGCAGTACCTCCCAGGCATGAACCTAAAGAGAAAGATGAGAACGTGGCAGCCAAAAGTGTGCTGCTGGCTTTCTTACCGGAGGCCTAGGCTGCCTGGTTTTCTGTAAAGTTTCTTTTTAAGCAGCTATTTCTGGGCACTGGCCGCAGGGCAAACATTCTTTTCTTTGACCACAATCCAAAAGCAAACATATAGGAGGGCTTTTTTCTGTTTGCATCCCAAATAATGGCCTCCTTTCCTCCCTCTCTTCCTTCTTTCCTTCTGAGAATATTTGTTGATCACCTACTACTATACGCTGAGCACAATGCGGAGGAGATGATGGGGAGACAGTTATGAAAGACCTCTGCCTTGCTCTGGAGCGCCTGGGTTTATTAGGGAGATGAATGTCACCATTATTCACCCAGCAGTGAGATAAATGCTGAAGGAGGCATCTCCGAAGTGGGAGCACAAAGGAAGGGACAGCTAATGACGTCTATGAGGCCAGGCGAGCGTTTTCGAGGAAGTGACATTGAGTCTTCATGGAAGAGTTATTGGGTCAGGTTTCGCTGGAAGAGAGATGTCCCTGGCGGAGGGGGTAGCATGTGCAGCTGCAGGAAAACTCGGGAGGCTTAGGAACCCAGAAATGTTTTGGGGTGGTAGAGAGTGGGGAGTTGTGTGGAGGGGACCTGAAAGCCAAGGCAGGAAAGAAGAACTCTAAAGGACATTGGATGCTGTGCTAAGGAGTTTATATTTTAGCTCAAGGTGATGGGGAGGAAAGAACCAGCAGAGCAGAAACCTACAATACTAATGTCCTTTTCCTCAAAGTAATACACGTTGCTAAATATAAATAGCTCTGCTGAAGAAAAAATAGACCCGGGCTCATTTTATTTTCCTATAAAGATGAAAATTAGTTCTTGGAGATACCTTTTTCTTTTGCAATTTTTAAGTCTTTCCCAGTGGTACACAATAGTACTTTTATAAAGCAAATCATGTTTTTCATGGACTTAAAATGTAAAGACTGTCATACAGGGTGAAGTAAGTCAGAAAGAGAAAAACAAATATCGTATATTAACGCATATATGTGGAATCTAGAAAAATGCTATAGATGATCTTATTTGCAAAGCAGAAATAGAGGCACAGACGTAGAGAACAAACGTATGGATACGAAGGGGGAAGGGGGTGTGGGATGAACTGGAAGATTGGGATTGACATATACACTACTATGTATAAAATAGATAACTAATGAGAACCTACTGTATAGAACAGGGAACTCTACTCAATGCTCTGTGGTGACCTAAACGGGAAGGAAATCCAAAAAAGAGGGGATATATGTGTACATATAGCTGATTCTCTTTGCTGTACAGCAAAAACTAACACAACACTGTAAAGCAACTATACTCAAATAAAAATTAATTTAAAAAATAATAAATAAATAAATTAATTAATAAAAATTAAAGCAACAACAAAAAGTTAATGGAAAGGGCAATGGAATGGAAATTGTGAGACCTGGTTTCTGGGTCCAGGGCCCCCCTTAACAGGGGAGGGTGGGAATCCCCTCTGCTCAGGTTTCCTCATTCATCAGGCGAGGGAATTGGAAGAGGAGACTTCCAGGGATCTTTCAGCATTAAGATTGGAGTGTGTAACTTGTGTGTATGTGTGACGTGTTTCTGTCTGTCTGTATTTGTGTATTTATATCTAGTCTAATTCCAGTAACAATGTGAGGCAGATTAGAATAAAAGGCACTGATTCAATAAGAGTCAAAATCTTAAACTTAATAAGGTTAGTATAAAATAAACAAAGCAAAGTAAAACAGCCTACTGATTCTCACCATAACCAGGGAAGAGAATAATATTAGAATAAAGAACGGCCTTCTGAGTTGCCATCATCATGCCATCTTGTTTAAAGTTTATTAATTTTTTAGATAGAAGATACCTGCATAAGTTTCAAAATTTGAAAGTTAAAACATACATACAATAAAAAGCCTCCATCTCACCCCTTCTCCTAGCCACCCAGGCTTCCTCTCGCCAGGCAGGCACTATACTCTCTAGCTGCCCAGATAAGGTAGGAAATAGGACAATTTACAAAGTTCTCAAGGATCAAGGTTTATCACAAAAGAAAGGCACTTTTTTTTTTTTGAGGGAGGAGAATTTTAAACTTTTAAAGAAATTTGTCAAAAGGATGCCTACACAGCAAATGCTCTTGAGTAAAATCATGGAAAATAAACTCAGTAATATCTATGGACAACGTAGAGGAGTTCCTCCTTTCTGAGCTCTTCATCTGTTTCAGAATTTAAAGAAATACTTTGTGGAATTCCCCAAATTCTGTCCCATTAAAAAAATCAAGAAGAACAGACTTTGACCTGGGTATTTTGAGGGAAAAATTTACCCCAAACCTCATTTACTTCTGCCCTCGAGGAACCTTAGCTCCTGAGTTATGTTTAATTTTGAAAAGGACTGCAACCTGATTTGATTCTAAGATAATTTGTTCCCCAGATGAAGCGCTGTGTAACTGAATGGGGAAATCTTTTGGCTAAAATTGTTTAGTGTTATCCATTTACATATGACAGTGCAACTGACAGGAGTTTGGTTTGACATAATTACTATTTAGCTGTCCTCCTAGGCAGTAATTGGTCAACAGGTTCAACTGCTTTTAGAGGCCACTCCTGGAACGTGAAAGTGGTACCATGTGATCAGCATAAAAAGGGTCCTTCTCTTCTGTTGGCCAAATGGGTACCTTGGATTTGGAGCTAGTACCAAATAGTCCAGGTACAAGTTAAACTCAGAAGGGGTTGTGTGCCACTGAAAAGATGCTATAGTCGTCAGAAAGTGAATCCTGTCAGCTCTGATTCTCAGACTAGTAGGGAATTAAATGCGGTAAAGTGGTATTAAAAACCTTGGGTCAATGCACATTATGTAATCTGGCCATAAATCATTGCCTGTAGAATGAAGGACTGACACCAGATCAGTAATTGCCAGAAAAATTAAAATTTTCATTAAGTGAAACAAAAAGCAACATTTGAACAGTTAAACCTCAAACCAGCCTGCTTTCCAGGGGGCATAAGAGGTGGAGTGACCCAGGCCTGGACCTCGTTGAGCAGAAATGGCATAGAATTCCGAGGAAATGAGAGGAGGTGAAATGGGTCTATATCTCATTTTTGTTTTCAATGATCTTTGGGTCCATCTAGTTAATGGAGGTACAGATTTCTCCAAAAATCAGACCTGTAAATTGCAGTAGGTTAAAGAGCTCCCAGGGCAGGGCTTCCTTGGGACCCTTCTCTGGCTTAAGACTTGTCTTAGGGAGTGTTCTGGAAGCAAAACAAGAGCCCTTGTCCCGAAGCTGCAGCAGCAGAGCCGGGCCTTGACAGATCTGTAAGTCACAGTTCCTCCCGTCACAGTCCTGTGAAAACAAAGCCCCAGCCACCAAGTAGAGTCTAAGGGCCAGGCCTCCCTCTGAGGTCTGTGGGAGCCCCTCCCCTGCCCCTCCTCCCCCACCATGTGTGAACCCAAGGCAGCTTTCTCAGAAGTACACAAAAACCACGTGTTTCCTTGCTAGTCTGCCTCTTTTTCTCGGCTCCCTAACAGTTCCTTCCCAGACATGGGGCAGAAAAAAAGGGGCTGGATTCTCCACCAGAAAGCTCTGTTTCTAGGTTTAATTGATCTCCAGTTCATGGTAGCACTGGCTCTTTGGCCCACCCTGGCCTCTTCTCATCTTTCAGCCAAATAGTTAGTAACCTGTAAACAAATAAACAGCTGTCTAAGGGGATCCAGATATTAAAAAAGCCCTGAGGTGAATCTTTTGTGAAGCAAAGCATCTTTTTTTGTGATGCAGATATGCTTCCTCTGATTCATCTGTTTTATAGGTTAGTATGATATAGGGCTTTCCAACCATAAAGGTATCATTTGTCGTTGTAGTCAGAAGAATGCTGATGAGGTTTCCAGTTAAATTCAGATAAAATGAGGTCCAATTTCCTTATCGTGGCATAATGGCCATTACCTTAAAATGTCTCATTCCAACAACCCATTCTGCAGCGCTGTTTCACATTAAAGATCAGTGTTTTAATGGTTTCAAGTAGCAGGAACAAGATGAGTCTCCTCTCCACCAGGGAACTGCACATTCCTCCTGCCCGCTTTGTTGCCTGGAGAGGTGGGTGAAGATCCTTTGTGACGAAAGTAATGAACTTGGAGAGAGGAACTTCTGGAAGGGGGTGCCCTATCACAGGCAAACTGGGAGATAGTGCCAATGTCGGAGCTGAGTCTCTATTTGTCCACCCCTGGTCTTTAAACTTCCAAGAATGCAATGTATGGTTGGAATGCTTTATCTTTGTTAAAAGAAGTATTATTCCACAAGGAAAAATATTATATGAATACACAAAGATGAATAGGCTGTTTAAAAAGGAGTAGTGTTTGGATAACTCCCATTCTATGGTTTCTCTTCTACTGAAAGAACATGCTCATTATTAAAATTTTGAAAAATATAAAAAAGCACAAAGAAAAGTATTCTCTGGTCTTTTTTTTCCCCTGGACATACATATATTACAGAAACTGATCACATTGGACAAGTGAAACTCGCTTTTCAGTTAATATATAATGAACATTTCTCCATGTCAGTATTATTTTACAACCATTATTTTATAGCTATAACATACATTTGTTGGCCATTAACATTAAAATAACTTTGAAAAAATAAACATTCTTTAACTGGTGATGAGCATTCTTTAGCTAACTCTTTGTGCTCATTCATTACTTTCATAGGATAAACTTGTGAAAGGATTTCTATTTTCTAAAACTGTATTTATCCAAAGTGAAGGGAAGAGGACTAACTAGCCCTGACTTCTAGGTACTAATATCGGGGGGCAGCATAACACAGTATTTAAAAAACACGGAATTTGCAGTCACACTGCCCTCATTTAAACCCCACTTCTACCTTATGGATGCTCAGTTTCCTCATCTGTAAAATGGGGATAATAATGGTACCTATATTCTAGGTTTGCTGGGAGATACAAATGGCTTAATATAGAAATGTGTGTCTGGCCCATTATTGTATTTTCCTCCTTTATTGCCATTAATGGCTCAGTTAGATGGTATTATTATGGCTAAATTGCAGAGGAGGAAGCAGATGCCCAGAAATGAGAAGTGACTCACCCAAAGCAGTTAAACACAGATTCTGTGTGTCTAGCTCCAAAGTGCATTCTTTCCCCTTTTATACAATAATTATTAATTTAATCCATGTAGAAACTCAAATGAAACATTAGTTCTAGAAGTACAATTTTTCAGTCTCCCTTCAGATCTCTGCCAAAGTATCACTGCCCCAGAAAAGAGCAGCTGCCTATCCCATCACTCTGTGTTTTCATCCCAGCATGTGTTGCAACTTTTATGATCTCTTAAACTCATTTTCTATTTATTGTCTGTCTTTCCCATTGGAATGTATGCTATCTGAGGGAGAGCCGTGTCTTTTCAATGATTTAGCACCAAATCTGGCACTTAGAATTTTTTTTTTTTTTCTTTTGCGGTACGCGGGCCTCTCACTGTTGTGGCCTCTCCCGTTGCAGAGCACAGGCTCCGGATGCGCAGGCTCAGCGGCCATGGCTCACGGGCCCAGCCGCTCCGCGGCACGTGGGATCTTCCCGGACCAGGGCACGAACCCGTGTCCCCTGCATCGGCAGGTGGACTCTCAACCACTGCGCCACCAGGGAAGCCCTAGAATATTTTTTAAAAAATAAATTTATTTATTTATATTTTATTTTTGGCTGCATTGCGGCGCACGGGCTTCTCATTGCAGTGGCTTCTTTTTTTGTGGAGCACGGGCTCTAGGCATGCAGTCTTCAGTAGTTGTGGCACACGGGCTCAGTAGTTGTGGTTCGCGGGCTCTAGAACACAGGCTCAGTAGCTGTGATGCATGGGCTTAGTTGCTCTGCAGCATGTGGGATCTCCCGGACCAGGGCTCAAACCCATGTCCCCTGCATTGTCAGGTGGATTCTTTTTTTTTTTTTGCAGTACGCGGGCCTCTCACTGCTGTGGCCTCTCGCTGCGGAGCACAGGCTCCGGACGCACAGGCTCAGCGGCCATGGCTCATGGGCCCAGCTGCTCCGCGGCATGTGGGATCTTCCCGGACCGGGGCACGAACCCGTGTCCCCTGCATCGGCAGGCGGATTCTCAACCACTGCGTCACCAGGGAAGCCCCGGACTGAGATTCTTTAGTGCAGTGATCATGGCCTTGCATTCCCATGGCCTAGAACGTTAAAGCATGTTGTAGGTTCTGCTGAATGAATGGACAAATGAATGAATGAATGAACTATTTGTGTGAAAATGTGCACTTAGATTTTGTTAAGAGGGCAACAAGGCACCAAGGGACGTCTCTATTTTCTTTCTCCAGATTCATTAAAATGTAATTGGCATAAAACATTATGTAATTTTAAGGTGTTCAACATGTTGATTTGATACATTTATATACTGCAAAATGACTACCACCACCACCCAAGGGAGGTTTTTGTGTGTGTGTGTGTGTGTGTGTGTGTGTGTGTGTGTGTGTGTGGTACACGGGCCTCTCACTGTTGTGGCCTCTCCCGTTGTGGAGCACAGGCTCCGGATGCATAGGCTCAGCGGCCATGGCTCACGGGCCCAGCTGCTCTGCGGCATGTGGGATCCTCCCGGACCGGGGCACGAACCCGTGTCCCCTGCATTGGCAGGCGGACTCTCAACCACTGCGCCACCAGGGAAGCCCCAAGGGAGGTTTTTAAGTAAGGACATAGCAGGATCCAATTTATGGTTTAGGTCTACATGTTTGACTGTACTTAGCTCCACCCTAGTCCTAGCATTCAGCCTCTTAGGCACATGAGAAATTGCTGAAACTTACTTTTCTACCTTACACATTTCATTTGAAAACATTTTGTTTCATTTTTGGGTGCCTCTGTAGCCTGGCCCTTCTTTCTGAAGATTGTAATTTATTTACTTTTTTTCCACTAGATTTTCTTCAAATGTCGGGTGGTACTTTATCTTGATATTTGATACTTCCAAAATGTCATCTTTCATAGCACTGAAGCAATTTGACGGTGGACAGCAGGCGGAAAATGTGCCACATGCTCCTCAGATAGGGTTAGGACTTTCAGGCAGGATTGCCAAGTTTCTAGGGTGTTCCAAGCAGGAATATTGCATATTGTTTCTATCACGGGTTTTCTTCCACCCACTGAACCCCCCTTAAGAGCAGTTTTGATATCTTATTTCTTGTTTCATCTCCAGCATCTAGTACAATGCCTGGTACATAGTAAATGTGGAGGGAAACAGTGTTCGATAAAATAATGAAAGACTGACTGACGGATGGAAGGAGAGCTCATCTGGATTTCAGGAACACTGATAGTCCCCAGAAGGGCAAGAGTGACAGAAGCTAAAATACTGTAGGTTTGTAACAAGGCCCTGCCACCAGTACCCCCTTTGGAGTTAAATGGTCCTAAGGTCTTGGGAAAACTCTTCGGCAAGAAGTCAAGTAAGCCCATGAAGTTCATCTTCTTTCACAGGGAATTTATAAACTCTAAAGCATATTTCTCATTACCAAGTTGAGCGGTAATGTCATTTGCAGGCTTTTGCTTTGGGAATTAAAAGTCAGCAACACCATTCCTTTATTTTAAATGGGTTCATGTTTGCCCTGATCCTGTTGATTCCTCTTTTTTCCTCTCCCAATGTCTCAAATAATACTTGCTGTGCAACTGGAGCTTCTAGGAGGGGAGAAGAGAAGCAGAGAGGGCAAGGATCTGTTGAGACCTGTATCTTTCTCGTGGAGAATGGGTGTTCTGCTGGGACAGATGGGAGGAAGGTGACACATCAGGTTTCTGAGTCCTGGGAGTGGGCTGCAGCTGACGTGGGCAATGCGGCAGCCTGCTCACAGCTAAGCTCTGGCTGCTGCCTTTGCATTCATCGCTGTGATTTAGATTTGGGCCTTCTAGGATGGACGCTCTTTAAAACACAGTAAGTGTACATTATTAGATTTCATGCTGGTCCTGCCAGAGACATTGTAAGTCCATTCATACCTTAAAAAAAATTCTACCCACAAGGCCCTGCCCTTGTTCACAACTGGGTTCCGGCCTTTGGGTTTAAGTCTGGGAGGGTCCCTTAGGGAACGTGAATGTAAGGTGACAGCCTGGTGTGGTACATTGCGCGTCCTTACCCTTTGCAAAGACACTTCATTTTCTCAACATCCCGCTTATGTTTGGGAGATGCTGTTGCCACGGTGACATTTAACAGACATGCAGGAACTTAGGACACCCAGTGGGCTGGATTCTGGGTCTGGGAGATGTTAAGTGGTGAGAGCTGTCTCTACCCAGAGCCTGGTTTCGAACTGTTCTTTGCTTTAGGCTGAAGGGATCACAGCCAAAGAAGCAGACTGAGGTGGAGCTGACTGCTGAGGACGCGGGTTTTCCCACAGCCTGGACGAGAAGGTCCCGCTCCTTTGGTTTCTGGGGCACAGCAGAGTGGAGCTCTGTTACAGCTCAGTCAAACGCTTTCTTCTAAAGCTGTCCCCCGTGCCCTCATCCTCCTTCCCCCCACTGACCCCAGCTCTCCCACAAAGTTTAAAAAGAAAACTGTCAGAGTTTACGAAGCCTCACCCTACGTCAGCTGCAACTCAGGGGGATCATTTTCCTGGGGATTTCTGAGGAGAGATGAGAAATGCTTCCTCACAGGTCACCCAGGTTACACATTTGATCTTTCTACTATGCTGGATTCTATGTGATTTACAGTTATTTAAGCCTTGTCTGTCGCAAATATATATCTATTTTTTAGGATAAAATAGTCGGTTTCTCTTTCCTGTCACCCTGACTCCACTTCCTGGTTAGTTTTCTTGGTTCAGTCACCGGGTTGTTGCTTATCTTGTGTCTGTCCAGCACGTCACCACTCGCTTGGCCCTTCTGAATGGTGGGCTCCCAGCAGTTCTAGGGGAGATGACTCACCCTCCCCAGACACCGCTGATTAGGCCAAGGGTGTGCAGTAGGGCCAATCAGAACCCCTTCTGTGGGATTGTGAGGAAGAGTCTGTCTCTCGGAGGGGCTGGAACTTTAAGAGTTGAACCCGGGAGCAACGGGTGTCCGTCGTATATTCACTCGGTTAAAGAAAGTAACACCAGGGGCTTCCCTGGTGGCGCAGTGGTTGAGAGTCCGCCTGCCAGTGCAAGGGACACGGGTTCGTGCCCCTGTCCGGGAAGATCCCACATGCCGCGGAGCGGCTGGGCCCGTGAGCCATGGCCGCTGGGCCTGCGCGTCCGGAGCCTGTGCTCCGCAACGGGAGAGGCCACAACAGTGAGAGGCCCCCGTGCCGCAAAAAAACAGAAAGTAACACCATGTTATGGAGGAAGAGGCTGAAGATTCTGGAGGAGAGGTGGAGAAATTCTTGACCCCTTTGCATTCTCGTTCTTGTATTCCTGAAGCCTGGTCACATTCCTGTCCTCGGGGTGTGAGATCACCTCTGTATCATCATGATAACACTCCCACTTTTTTTTTTTTTATCACCTCTGTATCATTATGATAACACTCCCATTTTTTTTTTTTTTTTAGTTTGAGCAGGTGTGAAGTTTTCTTCTGTCACTTCTAATCCAAAGAATCCTAACTAGTTCGTATTTACCCAGTCCTTATTTCATTTGGCACTCTGCCACAACTCCAAGGGAGCAGAGAAAGGTAGAGGAAGAGAGAGCAGTATAAACAAAGAGGTCTTCATCAAACTGGGAAATGGGAGGTTTTCTTCCTTTCTTTATCACAGTCACACACTCCCTCCTTGAGGGAAACTTTGTGCTGTGTGTGTGTGAGAGGTTGGATCCCAGAGCCCATGGCAACAAATCACACAGAGCATGATGTAGCTACAGTCAGGAAAGAAATACGTTTTGAAAGACAGGGTCCAAGTGTAAAGTTTCACATGTGCAGAGTGTATGCCCAACAGAAAGATCCCGGTCCTCTTGGGCAGATCAAATGTTGGTTCTTGGATCCCTCCACAGGACACATACCATTGGTAGGAGCCAGGAATGATTTGTTCTTCAAGGTCTGATTACGATATTTTGAAATTTGCATATTGTCATCTTATTTGCATTCTGGGGGAACTGAGAGGGCCTTGAGAGTTGTTTTGATAATTACCACTCCCTTTTTCCACACTGGACAGAGATAATTCATATCCCAGTTATGATGTGACTGATTCAAATATGATTATTATTCAAACATAAATAGTCTTGTATTTTCTTTGCTAGAAAATAACTTTCTACTTGATAGAGCCAAGTTATGGAAAAGTCAGCACTGTCTGTTTTTCATAAAGCACATTCTTTCTCTGCTTCATGCCAAAATTCTGTCTCAGTTGAAAATAAAGTGGAAAAATCTTCATTGTGGTTGATGTATAGCTTTTTATGAGAAGGGACATATTATGATTCTAACTCTATCCTTTGACCTTCTGTTCTGATTTAAAGTTACATGCATAGGATATTTAAAAATCAGAGAGACTACTTGGAATATGGATATAAAAGAGAAATATTAGGAATTTTTTTATTTTGACATTAAAATATTTTTAAAAGTTATCTAAAAACTTAAAGAAAAATCTTCCATAAGACAGTTTTTTCTTTCACTTAGGAAGGTCAAAGCAATGTTATTTATCGATTCTATCAGGCAGAGGTGCAAATTTTCTCCCCAACGAACTTCATTAAAACTGTTGCTTACCACAAACTTCTCTTGGCAGAACTTAATTTCAGACCTTGAATTTCAATATTATGTACACAGACTGGGATATGGGTGTTTCTATCACTAACCTAGGCTGTTCTACTTTCTATTCCATGTTAACTAGATGGATTGGAGTATATCATCTTCCATTTTTATATTCCTTCCCAACCTGAAATGAGCAAATGTTTCATGGATTATTCCTTCTTGCTTTGGTTTCCCCTTGTTACACATTTTGCCAGATGGCTGAGTTTCATTTAGAGAAGAATTTTCCATAATAACATATCACTTGGTACTCATGGCCAATGGTCCCACTCCCCACTGCCATCTGCAGGAGCCATGGGATGGAGGAAAGTGGCAAATGAGTCAAGCCTGTCAGAGCCTGGAGGAAGAGGGAGAGGAGAGAGGCTTGGATTGGGAGAGACAAGGAAAAGCCTATCACAGCAGCAAGGGCTGAGTGGGGTTGTTGAGGGGAGGAGACGGGGAGACAGGGTGAGAGGGAGAAAGGGAGAGAGAAGGGAAGGAGGGTGAGAGAGAGAGTGCCACGTGCACATACTCAGGAGGAATTGTGTATGTAAGTATTTTGGAGTGTGTAACTGCTGGAGGGCATTCTGACAGATGTGGAACATGTGTGGCCCAAATTCATACAAGGGAGGGGAAGACCGGGGGAGAGAGGAATATCACTGAGCTGCCAGAAGAGACGAGGCTAAGATCCTGGGTGTGCCAGGGAGGGCTTGGTGAGGGAAACAGTACTAAGAAGATAGGACAAACTCAGGTCGCGCCATTCGCCGTGTCTGCCAAATTTTCGTTATTAGAACAACAACAAAGAAGAAATGAAACTCTTTACCCAGAGCCTGAGTTTATAATTTTCAAGAAATTGCATGACTCATGGAGTCTGCAGGCAGAGTCGCCATCACACAAAATCTAAACAAGGGGCTTGCTTCTGGAACCAGAACCTCCACTCTGCCCAATACAAAACAGGTAACTTGCAAATACGGTATTCATTTAGACTGGAGTTCCTGAGAGCTAACTTTTCGACTTAGTGACTTTCAGCAAATTTTATAGCGTCTCTGAGCTTCAATTTCCTCAATCAAAAACGAAGCAGTTGGTCTAGAGAAGTGTTCTCTAAACCGTTCTCTATGATTCCTACTAGAAAGTGCCTCTCCCTCACTTTCAGGGTTCAAGCAGAGCTAATAGGGCTTTCCCCACTTATATCCAGTCTTTAAAGAAGGCATTCCACTGATTAAAAGGAAAAAAAGATTTGGGATTCGCCAGTTTGAACTTTAAGCTCCCTTCTAGCTGTTATCCTAAATATGTTCACCTTGGGGTTGATGTGAACACATTCTGATCCATTCAGTCAGTCAACAAACACCACGGAGCATCTGTTATTCACTAGGCACAGTTATAGGCATGGAGAGTAAAACAGGAAAGGAGACAAAGCCCTTCAACATTCTAGTTGAAGGAAAGATAATAAATGAAGTAATTACAGATGGTGCTTGGTATTTGAAAGCAGGACATAGAAAGCTCCCCAGGGTGACATTTGAACAGACACCTGAACAAAGCGAGAGAAAGATTGTAAGGATGTGGGGAAGAGCATTCCACGTAGAGGGAATAGTGAGCAGAAGATCTTGGGTGGGTACACGCCTGTAGATTTATTTTCCTACATGACCTGATCTGGGCCTTCAGGCTCCAAGCTCCCTTAAGGAAGGAAACACTTGGTTTGCTGACGAATAACATTGGAGTCTCTTCTGCTTTTGGTAATGCCTTGTCTTAGTGGTTCCTTCTTGCCCTTCTCCAGGGGCTCCTTCCACCTCGCCTACACAGCACGGTGCTCACTTCCAGCCGAGGGAAAAGTCTGGTCCTGTTCTGTCCCTGGGGCTCAGCCTCTGTCCTTGCTCTGTCTGCCGAGGTTCATGCAATGTGCCCTGACCCTGTTCTCCTCTTCCGCACTTGAATCTGGTCACCACCACTGATAACCACTGGCCTGACCACTGCCCCCAGTCCCCAGGATCCCTTGCCCAGCAGCTTGGGGCTCTCTGTACAGACTCCAGGCCTCTTTGGTCCTCTCAGCACTGCTCAGGCATGGAAACTTGATCTTTGATGGAAGGGGCGTGAGAGGCACTGGGACCCAAGCTCCCAAGCCTCAGCTCTTGGGTTTGTGTTCTGGTTCTGTGGAGCCCGGTGACCTCGAGTCTCTTTGTGTTTTTCTTTGTCTCAGTTGTTCAACCTGGAAAAGAAGGGTGATCATGATGGTAACTCTACCTTAGATGGTTGTTGTCAGGTATAAATAGGTTAACATATGCAAGATGCTTTTGAGAGTACATGATACAGAGTAAATACCTGATAGCTTTTTGGTTTATAAGACAACCCGAGGACACTGCCCTGGGTTTCTTGCTCAGCATTGCTGCTCACCTGCCCTGTAGCCCACAGAACTCCTACTTCTCTGAGAGGCTCAGAGTACCCCAGAGTGGGCTGCAGGAAGTGATGCATCAGCTGCTGTGGTCTAGGTTTTCCTCAACTGAATGGGACCCTCGTTTAGAATTTAACATCCAACCACAGATGGTTTGTACTTAACAATATTTTCACGAGTTATTTTATTGACTCCCCAACATGACATTGTGAAGTTTGAATTATTTACCCCATATTACACATGAGACTTAGAGAGGTTGTGACTTGACCACACAGGTCATCAATAGCCAAATTCATACTTTTTAAAAAAAGAATTCTGCTTACCGAGTTCCTTTCAGTATACCTCAGTTATCGCTAAGAAAATCTTTGGAAAAACACACAGGTCAGAATATCAGGCAGATGAACTGGCTAAATCCAAGTATAGAAATAACCTGTTTTATCAAAGTCTTGCTTCTTTGTTTTCCCACCTATTTTTCATGTCATTACTTAGCCTGGTCCTCAGTCACTGAAATGTCATGAGTGAAAATGGAGTAGACAATATAACTTTGAATTATTTTAGTACTTTTGTGTATTATTTTAAACACCATTTAAATAAGGCTCATTTAAAAAAAAAACTTCTTGGAAGAATTCCCTCTCTCCTTTTTATTATATTTAAAAGTAAATTACAAAATAAAATCACTAAATCAATAGATTGATTATTCATCAGAGACTTGTGACAGGTCAAGAAATCAATTACTCATCATTCTAATTGTGAGAGAATGGTCTATGGAAAGAATAAAAGTGTTAAGATAAATACTGTCGGGTTTCATACCAACCAATCCCTTTCAAATTACAAGTTTTACAATTAAACCACAGTGCAATTAAAATGTGAATGGACTGATTGCATAGAGTTTCTATCTGCAGAGTCCTGGTCCCAGACAGTGAAGCCAACGCTGCCACATTGACTCTTTTTCTGTAGCCATGACTCCAGTCAAAACCCAAGGATATTCCAGTAATTACTGTCTTTTTTTCCTCCAAAGATCACATACAGTTAGTATACAGTATCTTTTGATAGAATATCTAATTGTTAAAAGTAGTTTTTAGGAGAACATTTTAAATGTAGAACACAATCTTGGAGGCAAAGTCCTCTGTTTTATTGTGTGAGAATTTTTTTGGCTTGGCTTTTCAAGACCACTGTCTGAGTTTTGTCGACTATTAGAAAGCTGCTCATAGTTTCGAGAGTAGGGCTTTGGCTCTGACTGTGTAGCTGGCTTTAGAGAACCTCGGTGGTAATGTTCGTTGGGCGAGATCCTGCCTTATGCCGCAGCTCTGCTCTTGCAGCCATCGCCACGTGGACTTGTTATTTGCGTGTGTCTCTAGCCCGTTTGCTCTGCCAATGATGGTTAGAGATGATGCCCCCACCCCCACCCCATGGTACCCAGGTCTACATCTCAATGACGCAACCTGAGCTTTGGCCAGCGGCTTCCATTTTCTCCATCTGAAGCTCCTATTAATTCATGTCAAGTAATTTCAAAGCTGAAGTCTTTCTTTTCTTTCTAGAAATCTTGCCAAGTGCATTCCTGCCTGGGGAGTCACTGCAGGAAAGTTCAGAAGGATAAAAGAGACATTCCAATTTCCATGATGTTGACCAAGAGTGGCCACACACGTTACTTTACAAGGGGTATAATTTAGGTCTTCATTTTAATCTGTGTCACTGTTTATGGCAGGAAACTGGGCCTTTTTGCAGCTCCTTGCTTTACAGGAAATCTCTATGGGGCTTTACTAGGCGTCTGTGCACCCGTTTTAAAAGCAAATGCAACTTTCTCTTCTTTTTACGCTCACACGTCTGAAAGGAACACTGTATTTTGAGAGCACCACCGTACAGAGCAGAGCTAACTTTAATTATCTCCTTGAGGTGTCAACAATTAGGGAAACTGAGGAAGTCTCAACTTCTGAGATGAGTGAGGCTTTTCAGGTAACTCTAAGAGGTTTTAAAAGATACCTTGCGGGCTTCCCTGGTGGCGCAGTGGTTGTCTGCCTGCCGATGCAGGGGACACGGGTTCGTGCCCCGGTCCGGGAGGATCCCACATGTCGCGGAGCTGCTAGGCCCGTGAGCCATGGCCGCTGAGCCTGCACGTCTGGAGCCTATGCTCCGCAACGGGAGAGGCCACAACAGTGAGAGGCCCGCGTACCGAAAAAAAAAAAAAGGTACCTTGCCACTTTCGTGAGTGCAGTTTCCCAACTGCTCTTTAATTATCTGTCATGAATGTACACGAAGAAAGCATTGAGACAACTGAACTTGTCTGAGAGAATAAAAGAATATATTTTTCTGGTGAAATAGCTAAAATTGAAGCTGCTTTAAGGCATTAAGTGGGGAAAATTGATTTTAGTCTGTTTTCTCTCTGTTGCAGTTTTTCCAGGTGACCAAGAGCAAATTATTTTAAGAGAGGGTGACAATTCTGCCCAGCTGCCTTTTAAAACATAGAAACCAAGTTCATTCTTCCTCGAAGATTTATTTTTACGTGTGTTCACCTTGGGTTGGAATCTGTAGCCTAACATGGCTCCATCATCTTCAGGCTTCCATTTCTAAGAATGATCAACCCAGGAGGAGAGGAATTTTCTTCTCCTCAGTTACATACTAATATTTCTCTTTCTTTACAGCCCAGCCTCTGTCACTATCCTACTCCATTAAGATTAGGATAATCGTCTCGGACTCCAGGCCCATCACATAGACTTGCCTTTCACTGTCCAAGAGCAGCTTTGTATTCTGAAACCTAATCAGAGGTTTCAGATTAGGTTCACCCCCAAAATGTTTCTTTTCACAATGCTTATTGAAGAACAGTATGCAAGGCTCTGTACCAGATGCTGGAGTAAAGGGGGGAACCAAACAGAGAAAGATCCCTGCCCTCCTGGAGCTTATGCTCAAAGGGAGGGGAGGTCAGCTTCTTACTGAAAATATAGGTTGGTCTACCTTATATCTTCCCGAGCTTTCTCATCCCAAGATGTGTACTGGTGCAGTTTATACACATTTTACCGAGCTCAGGACAGAATTCTTATTAAGAGAAAATTGTGTTCACTATGTTAAGGTTTTGGTAATTCAGAGCCATGAGCGCTTTCTGCTATAGATATATTAGTCTGGTCATCAAGATTACATGAGGACAGAGGGCCTGAAACCCCTGAGATCCTTGTTTTAAATTTAAATTGAAATTGAAAGGTGAAGACAATTGAGAAGCAAAACCAGAAAAGACAAAAAAATTCCTGCTTTCATAGAGCTTGCATTTAGTTGGCGGGAGGCAGAAAACAAAATATAAGTGAGTAATATGTGTCATTGTGTCAGGTGCTGTTAAGTGCTATGGAAGTACTGTTGTCTACACAGTTTGCAAAGTAATCTCACAAACACCCTTAATTCATTTAACCAATACTTATTGAGCATCCCATATATACCAGTCATTTTGCTTGTAACAGCTATATAGTTGTTACGATTTTATACATATTTTAAGACTGAAATACTGCAGTAAAGTTATTTTTCCAAGGTAATAGAGCTGGTAAATTGCAAAGCCAGGACCCGAATTCTTATTTTCAATTTCCGAGTACAGTGCTCTTTCTGATGCAATAGCTGTAATTTAAAAATCTGGGCCCTGAAGCTAACATTTCTTTAGAAGCGTCCTTGTTTCTTCTTTCACTCTGTCACTTACTATTTAATGGCAAAATAAACACATTTCTAGGGAAATGGATTTCTAATTTCAGGGGCTCCTTGTTATGTGTGTTGGTGGATATTTCATTTTCAATTAGATGAGTTTGGTAGCCTAAAATTCATTATGACTTGCAAAATCAAAGTGCATTTGTGTGTTTTAAAATTTGCATTTATAAGCTTTCCTTTAAGTGAATTTATCTATTTATTTATTTATGACTGTGTTGGGTCTTTGTTGCTGTGCGTGGGCTCTAGTTGTGGCGAGCAGGGGCTACTCTTCATTGTGGTGCGCGGGTTTCTCATTGTGGTGGCTTCTCCTGTGGTGGAGCGCAGGCTCTAGGCACGTGGGCTTCAGTAGTTATGGCACATGGGCTCAGTAGTTGTGGCTTGTGGGTTTTAGAGCACAGGCTCAGTAGTTGTGGCACACGGGCTTAGTTGCTCCATGGCATATGGGATCTTCCCGGAACAGGGTTTGAAACCGTGTCCCCTGCATTGGCAGGCGGATTCTTAACTACTGCGCCACAAGGGAAGTCCCTAAGTGAATTAAAAGGGAATCATTTACCATAATCTTCCCCTCCCTGTCTCATATCCTTTAGTTAATTTTATTTCTTCAATTTCCTCTGGTTAAATGAATTCAAAATTCGATCTTTTGACTCTTTCCTAAACTGTATTTGGAGAGTCTTTCAAACCTGTCTTTGCTGGATTCTTAAAAGTCCATGTCATTCTGAATTCATCCTTTATGTGGGAAACGAGAGAGATTCTTGGAAATAATCTGAGTTGACGTCTATTTCTGCTGTTTTACAAAAGTTTCCCAAAGTAGGCAGTATAAAATAAAATTAGAACAATTGTGGAAAAGTCAGCACAGAGTTGTAAATTGTAGTGTTTGCAGGTTAGGGAAATCAGGCTTCTTTTACTGAATTTTTACATAGAGATTTTCCTTGAGTTGTGTTTTTAAAACTCTTCTCATTTCTTTTATTTTTGCCGCGTGGTGGATCCATCTCAGCTAAAAAGTTTTAAACTGATTTTACAGCAGGATGAATGCAGCAATGGAGATGTGAAGAAAGTCAGGACATTACAGTGGACAGAGCACAGCAATTTAAAAAATAATTGAGCAGCTTGTATAATTATTAATCTTTAAAAAGAAACAAAATAATAATCTTTAAAAAATACAAAAACAACTTTTGTTCAATGTAGAGATTGTTACTGTTAATATCTTGGTATGGTCTATCCTTTTGGTCATATTTTCCTCCAACAAAAATATGTGATCATATATTATGGACTCTTCTGTGTCAATTCCTTTTTCTTTTTTTTTTTTTTTGGTTTGCCTCATTTTTATGGCTCTTTAGTGGACTGATGTATTATGATTTCTGTAACTATTTGTCTACTATTGACCATTTAAGTTATTTCTATTTTTTCACTCTTATTAATAATGCTGCAATAAATATCCTTAAAGCAAAATTTTTAAGCACATCAGTGATTTGTTCCTTAAACTAATTCACAGAAGTTAAGTTGTTAGGTCAAAGGATATATAGGATTTTAAGGCTTTTGTTAGTTTTGTCAAATTTTTCTCAGAATTCTATATTCCCACCAGTAATAAATGGTAAACTAAAACATTGGATAAGAAACTTCAAAAGGTAGAAAGTATAAAACATAGATTGAAAAAGTAGATTTCAGTTAATTTCAACAACTAAGTATGCTCTGATTCTTTATTTTTGGAGATTTTCTATTAGACAACCTTTCCAAAGAAAGAAAAATGGAACACCATTACAACTGAGAAGCTCTTTAGCGTGCGTTAAATTGGCAGTCAGGAAATTTGGTCTCTAGTCCTGGTCCTGGTACTTACTGATGTGTGAGATTCTAAGCCAGCCAGTTAGCCTGCCTGGGCCTTAGATTCCTTATTTGGTTCCAGCACAATTACTAGCATCTTACCTTACTCTCAAAGGGGACCACAAATCCTATGCTTACCCTACTTATCTATATGGGAGGTATTTCACCTGTTGACATGGATGTCTGTTGTTTTGGCTGCCTTGCCTGTTTTTGTCATTATGTGTTGCAGAACCACCTTTCCCACTATCACAGACTCTTTCCCAGCCTACACCTTGCAGTCTAACTCTATCCCGAGGCACATGACCAGGCTTGGCCAGTCAGAGCACCACATCCCCTCTGCCTCAGAGATGGGTCTAAATGTGGGTGTGTGGCCCAAGTCAGGCTCTTGTGAACAGTCCTCCTGGATTTCTGATGGAACTGGCTCACAGGGCCTGCAAGAGCCAATGTTAATTTCTAGGAATTTTGCCAATCAGTTGTTAAACGTAGCTATTATTAAAAAATTAGATGATATGAATTTACAATTAAATTCTGTTAAAATAAAGGTACTGAATGCTCAAAATTTACAGCTTTCTAGTTATAGTACTCCATTTTATTATTATCTATTCTCTTAAAGTTATATATGCGTGTCGTACCTTTATGTATGGTGGAAATACTAAACAATCCACCCTCCGTATTGAAGGGTTCCACGTTCGCGGATTCAACCAACAGATGACTGCAATTAAAATTGGAAACCCCTGGATAGAAGCCAACTCTACTAGCCATTTTATATAAGGGACTTGAGCATCCACGGAATTTAGTATCCGAGGGGTTGGTCCTGGAACCAATCCCCCAGCCACACCAAGGGATGACTGTATAATGGACTAGTGCCCTTCCCAACTCCACGTTTAGTGATGTCAAGTTAGTAGGTTGAAATTGGCCACCATAGGAGTACTTACACCATGGAAATTGGCAAATGCTACAAACCAGAATTTTTTTTCTGGAAAGCCAGTTGTCAAATATTTACATTATTCCATTGGCTGAAACTATTGGGAGAAGACCTTTTGCTTTTTTACTTTGTTGCTAGGCTAGTAAAATATAATCCTGGAGTAGCCAAAGGGCCATTTTAGTCATTTGTGGAGAGCTTGCCCCAAGAATAATGCCAAGAAAAAGGAAAGCAGAGCTGAGAGAGGCAGAGAGACAAGATTCTTAAGGTTAGGTAAGCATTTGGTATTTTAGTTGGATGAGAAACAGGCTCAAACCACATTAAGTTTCTGTAACTTATGAATGAAAGTCTTTTGATAATACAGATTTCATCATCTCTAAAACTCCCTCATAGCTTTGATAATACAGTTAATAAGATTCCAGAGTATGTAAAAGGGGAACTCCTTAGCTAGATATTTCAGTGCCCATAGTTACTATCTTTGAAAGAAGTCAAATAAAAATAGTCCCTAGTGAACTCACCCAATCTGTCCTCACTCAAATATTCAGTTCTGTATAATGTTAGCATTAAAAATCTTAGAACTGAATTTTAAAGTCATAATATAAATGGAATAAACTTATGTTAATAATGTTCAGTTCATTTTACAAAATTTTTCTCCTTTTTAAAATGAAATATTGTTTTTAAGTTGATAACTTTATAAGATTTTAAAAACCTATTTTTAATTCTCCTCAGAAAATGAATCTTACCTATATTAAATCATAGCACTCTTACCAGAGAACCAGTTAGAATATAGTTACTCTACATTTTAAGAACACTGCATTTTCCCTCTTTGGATTATTGATTTCAGTTTACCAAAGCGCTACCTGCCAATGTGTACCCCGAGGTCCTCTTTCTTAATTAGCGATTGAGTCTGGAGTAGGTCCTACTGAGGTAGTAGGAATACTCTTGAATTTGACACTGCTCCAGTGTGTATTTAACACCTTACTTTGTCTCACTACAGCTATGACCCATTTCACATATTGTTGATTCAAAAGAATCAAAATCCCTTTGGTATGTTTACTTTCTGGTACTTGACTACTGATAACTCAGAGGTGTTAGTGGTTAATCGTCACCGTTCGTGAAAACCTAGGGACCAAACTTGACAATATGCCAAGTGTTAACATGGTTTAAATTTACACCTCCCACCCCAAATATAGTGTTCTTTTCTTTCTCTGCCTTTAAAAAGATGTTGGAGAAAGTCTGTCTAGATTTGGATGATCATATTTAAAAATAAACTCAACAATGAAAATCTTGACACTAGTACTATTAGCTCTGCTAGAATTACTTTTGGATGCCAGAATCTTGGGGTCTTGTTGCCAATAGCTAGCTGCCCTCTTTCAATTCTATTGCTGGTTTGCCCCCTTTTCATTAATGAGGTCTTATCCTGAAGCTATAAGAAAACTGGTTCAAATTAATATGAATGAGAACCATTGTGTAGTGGAACAAATCAACACGTCTTTTTTTTACTAAACTTGAGTTAATTCCCTACACCAGCATTTGCATTTCCTAAAGTGTATTCTGAGGAGCCTACTTAGGGAAACTGTCCAGATCAGTGTT
The DNA here is from genome assembly GCF_963455315.2 of Globicephala melas. NCBI lineage: Eukaryota > Metazoa > Chordata > Mammalia > Artiodactyla > Delphinidae > Globicephala > Globicephala melas. The sequence continues at coordinate 69,154,478 of NC_083323.1, read as the reverse complement.
TCTAAACGTGCTGGTCGTCTGCATCTGAGCCTCCTGGGGTGTCTGTTAAAATAGAGACTCCAGGGTTGCTGTGGACTCCCAGTCTCTGGGAGTGGGGCTTGGCAATCTAGATTTTTAACAGTTCCTCAGGGTGATTCATACATCCTCTGGGAATAAAGGGTCCAATAAATTTGTGACCCACTTTCTTGAAGATTTACAAACCAAAGTAGCACATTAAAGGCTCTGAGAAGTCCTGTAGTAGGGACTGCTTAACTTTTTAAACCCAGGATTTCCCCAAATTATTTCATTACAAAACTTTTTTGGGGGAGAATATCTGTTATTTGACCAAATACTATTGGAAAAGTTTACTCTAACCAATAGCATAAGAATTGTAGGTTGTTTCAGGTGCTTGCTAGTTTGATACTAATAAATTAATGTCATATCTTAGTAGGTACATTAGACAGGAAGATCTAAGTGTGAATCATGGCTTTTGTACTGTTGGCTCAGTTGCTGACCTTCGTCCCAAGGGAGATGGGATAAAAACATGAGTTAGTACCAACTCAGAACCATTGCTAGAAAACTAATTTAAAGAGAAAACCCCTTTGGTAATGTCATCTTTTATGAAGAGCAACCCATTAATACTGATGGGAATGTACTTTGGCCAGACTTTCTACCTCCTCTCTCTACATCCCCAGGGAAGAGATCTGGTTACTATTTTACAAGGGAAGATATGGAGAGAGGAGGAAGGAGCTATTCTAGAGATGCCAATCAAGTTGAACAGTGGGAAAATAAAAATACATTTGAACAGGAAATTGTGTGGAAGTGAAAGAATTCTTTACCCTGTAGCAGAAAGGGAGAAAGGCGACCCCAGTCTTCCGTTCCATACTTCCTCCTATGAGGCACAAACAACACAGAGAGAGGTAAGGTGCAGAGAGTAAAGAAGTAAGTGAGCATGAACTGGGGAGACTTCAGTAGGTCCTTATCTCTGGGTGGGGCCGCCTTTTGTTTGGCTCTAGAAATAGAGTGTGCCCAGATGGGTCCAGATAAAGGAGGTAGGGGAGACACAAGCTGTAGGGAGAAAGATAAGGAGACCTTGGGGTTTCCTTTTAGATTGCCTGAGCTGGTTCACTGGTGTAGAGAGGGAGGCAAGGTCTTGAGAGCATTTTGCCCTCCCCCAGTCCCCCCAGGCATTTCATACCCCAGTGACTTTGCACATGTCACCTCTTTTGTTTCAAATGCCCTGGCCTTTTTCTCTCCTACTTTGTGTTCATGGAACCTGGCTGATTCTGCTAGTTTAATCCCATAATATTATATTAATAGTATGTGGTTGGATTGAGAGCTCTTTAAGGGCAGGGATATATATATATATATATATATATTTTTTCACATTTTTATTGGAGTATAAATGCTTTACAATGTTGTGTTAGTTTCTGCTGTACAACAAAGTGAATCAGCTATATGTATACATATATCTCCATATCCCCTCCCTCTTGAGCCTCCCTCCCACTCTCCCTATTCCACCCCTCTAGGTGGTCACAAAGCACCAAGCTGATCTCCCTGTGCTATGTGGCTGCTTCCCACTAGCCATCCATTCTACATTTGGTAGTGTATATACATCAATGCTACTGTCTCACTTCATCACAGCTTCCCCTTCTCCCCATGCCCTCAAGCCTGTTCTCTATGTCTGCGTTTATAGTGCTGCCCTGCCACTAGGTTCATCAGTACTACTTTTTAAAATTCCATATATATGCATTAGCATACGGTATTTCTTTTTCTCTTTCTGACTTACTTCACTTCTGTATGACAGATTCTAGGTCCATCTACCTGGCTACAAATAACTCAATTTTGTTCCTTTTCATGGCTGAGTAATATTCCATTGTATATACGTGCCACATCTTTTTTTTTTAATTTTTAAATTTTATTTCATTTATTTTTTTATACAGCAGGTTCTTATTAGTCATCAATTTTATACATATCAGTGTATACGTGTCAATCCCAATCACCCAATTCATCACAACCCCACCCCCACGCCCCCTGGTAGCTTTCCCCACTTGGTGTCCATACGTTTGTTCTCTACATCTGTGTCTCAATTTCTGCCCTGCAAACCGCTTCATCTGTACCATTTTTCTAGGTTCCACATATATGCATTAATATACAATATTTATTTTTCTCTTTCTGACTTACTTCACTCTGTCTCTAGATCCATCCACATCACTACAAATGACCCAATTTCATTCCTCTTTATGGCTGAGTAATATTCCATTGTATATATGTACCACATCTTCTTTATCCATTCGTCTGTCGATGGGCATTTAGGTTGCTTCCATGAACTGGCTATTGTAAATAGTGCTGCAATGAACACTGGGGTGCATGTGTCTTTTTGAATTATGGTTTTCTCTGGGTATATGCCGAGGAGTGGGATTGTTGGATCATATGGCAATTCTATTATTATTATTATTTATTTATTTTTTTTGCGGTACACAGGCCTCTCACTGCTGTGGCCTCTCCCGTTGTGAAGCACAGGCTCCGGATGAGCAGGCTTCAGCGGCCATGGCTCACGGGCCCAGCCGCTCCGCGGCATGTGGGATCTTCCCAGACAGGGACACGAACTCGTGTCCCCTGCATTGGCAGGCAAACTCTCGACAACTGCACCACCAGGGAAGCCCTATTATTATTTTTTAAGGAACCTCCATACTGTTCTCCATAGTGGCTATACCAGTTTACATTCCCACCAGCAGTGCAAGAGGGTTCCCTTTTCTCCACACCCTCTCCAGCATTTGTTGTTTGTAGATTTTCTGATGATGCCCATACTAATTGGTGTGAGGTGATACCTCATTGTAGTTTTGATTTGTATTTCTCTAATAATTAGTGATGTTGGGCAGCTTTTCATGTGCTTCTTGGCCATCTGTATGTCTTCTCCGGAGAAATGTCTATTCAGGTCTTCTGCCCATTTTTGGATTGGGTTGTTTGTTTTTTTAATATTGAGTTGCATGAGCTGTTTATATATTTTGGAGATTAATCCTGTGTCCGTTGATTCATTTGCAAATATTTTCTCCCATTCCGAGGGTTGTCTTTTCGTTTTGTTTATGGTTTCCTTTGCTGTGCAAAAGCTTTGAAGTTTCATTAGGTCCCATTTATTTATTTTTGTTTTTATTTCAATTACTCTAGGAGGTGGGTCAACAAAGATCTTGCTGTGATTTATGTCAAAGAGTGTTCTTGTTTTCCTCTAAGAGTTTTATAGTGTCCAGTCTTACATTTAGGTCTTTAATCCATTTTGAGTTTATTTTTGTGTATGGTGTTAGGGAGTGTTCTAATTTCATTCTTTTACATGTAGCTGTCCAATTTTCCCAGCACCACTTATTGAAGAGACTGTCTTTTCTCCATTGTATATCCTTGCCTCCTTTGTCATAGATGAGTTGACCATAGGTGTGTGGGTTTATCTCTGGGCTTTCTATCCTGTTCCATTGATCGATGTTTCTGTTTTAGTGTCAGTACCATAGTGTCTTCATTACTGTAGCTTTGTAGTATAGTCTGAAGTCAGGGAGTCTGATTCCTCCAGCTCCGTTTTTTTCCCCTCAAGACTGCCTTGGCTATTTGGGGTCTTTTGTATCTCCATACAAATTTTAAGATGTTTTGTTCTAGTTCCGTAAAAAATGCCATTGGTAATTTGATAGGGATTGCATTGAATCTGTAGATTGCTTTGGGTAGTATAGTCATTTTCACAATATTTATTCTTCCAGTCCAAGAACATGGTACATCTCTCCATCTGTTGGTATCATCTTTAATTTCTTTCATCAGTGTCTTATAGTTTTCTGCATACAGGTCTTTTGTCTCCTTAGGTAGGTTTATTCCTAGGTATTTTATTCTTTTTGTTGTAATGGTAAATGGGAGTGTTTCCTTAATTTCTCTTTCTGATTTCTCATCATTAGTGTATAGGAATGCAAGAGATTTCTGTGCATTAGTTTTGTATCCTGCAACTTTACCAAATAAATTGATTAGCTCTAGTAGTTTTCTGGTGGCATCTTTAGGATTCTCTATGTATGGTATCATGTCATCTGCAAACAGTGACATTTTCACTTCTTCTTTTCCAATTTGTATTCCTTTTATTTCTTTTTCTCCTTTGATTACCATGGCTAGGACTTCCAAAACTATGTTGAATAATAGTGGTGAAAGTGGACAACCTGGTCTTGTTCTTGATCTTAGAGGAAATGCTTTCAGTTTTTCACCACTGAGAATGATGTTTGCTGTCGGTTTGTCATATGTGGCCTTTACTATGTTGAGGTATATTCCCTCTATGCCCACTTTCTGGAGATTTTTTATCATAAATGGGTGTTGAATTTTGTCAAAAGCTTTTTCTGCATCTATTGAGATGATCATATGGTTTTTATTCTTCAATTGGTTAATATGGTGTATCACATTGATTAATTTGCATATATTGAAGATACCTTTCATCTCTGGGATAAATCCCACTTGATCATGGTGTATGATCCTTTTAATGTGTTGTTGGATTCTGTTTGCTAGTATTTTGTTGAGGATTTTTCCATCTATATTCATCAGTGATATTGGTCTGTAATTTTCTTTTTTTGTAGTATCTTTGTCTGGTTTTGGTATCAGGGTGATGGTGGCCTCACAGAATGAGTTTGGGAGTGTTCCTTCCTCTTCATTTTTTGGAAGAGTTTGAGAAGGATGGGTGTTATCTCTTCTCTAAATGTTTGATAGAATTCACATGTGATGCCATCTGGTCCTGGACTTATTTTTTTTAAAATTTATTATTTATTTATTTATTTTTGGCTGCATTGGGTCTTTGTTGTTGCGCGCGGCCTCTCTCTAGTTGCAGCGAGCGGGGGTTACCCTTTGCTGTGGTGCACGGGCTTCTCATTGTGGTGGCTTTTCTTGTTGCGGAGCACGGGCTCTAGGCATGCAGGCTTCAGTAGTTGTGGCACGCAAGCTCAGTAGTTGTGGCTCACGGGCTGTAGAACGCAGGCTCAGTAGTTGTGGTGCACAGGCTTAGTTGCTCTGCAGCATGTGGGATCTTTCTGGGCCAAGGCTCAAACCCATGTCTCCTGCATTGGCAGGCGGATTCTTAACCACTGCACCACTGGGGAAGCCCTGGTCCTGGGCTTTTGTTTGTTGGAAGATTTATAATCACAGTCTCAATTTCAGTACTTGTGATTGGTCTGTTCATATTTTCTATTTCTTCCTGGTTCAATCTTGGAAGGTTATACCTTTCTAAGAATTTGTCCATTTCTTCCAGGTTGTCCATTTTATGGTCATATAGTTGCTTGTAGTAGTCTCTTAGGATGCTTTGTATTTCTGTGGTGTCTGTTGTAACTTCTCCTTTTTCATTTCTAATTTTATTGATTTGAGTCCTCTCCCTCTTTTTCTTGATGAGTCTGGCTAATGGTTTATCAATTTTGTTATCTTCTCAAAGAAACAGCTTTCAGTTTTATTAATCTTTGTTATTGTTTTCTTTGTTTCTATTTCAGTTATTTCTGCTCTGATCTTTATGATTTCTTTCCTTCTAGTAACTTTGTGTTTTGTTTGTTCTTCTTTCTCTAGTTCCTTTAGGTGTAATGTTAGATTGTTTATTTGAGATTTTTCTTGTTTCTTGAGGTAGGCTTGTATAGCTATAAACTTCCCTCTTAGAACTGCTTTTGCTGCATCCCATAGGTTTTGGATCATTGTCATTTGTCTCTAGATATTTTTTGATTTCCTCTTTGATTTCTTCAGTGATCTCTTGGTTATTTAGTAACGTATTGTTTAGCCTCTATGTGTTTGTGTTTTTTACATTTTTTTCCCTGTAATTCATTTCTAATCTCATAATGTTGTGGTCAGAAAAGATGCTTGATATGATTTCAGTTTTGGAAAATTTACTGAGGCTTGATTTGTGACCCAAGATGTGATCTGTCCTGGAGAATTTTCTTGTGCACTTGAGAAGAAAGTGTAATCTGCTGTTTTTGGATGGAATGTCCTACAAATATCAGTTAAATCTATCTGGTCTATTGTGTCATTTAAAGCTTCTTATCATTGTCATTTAAAGTTTCCTTATTTATTTTCATTTTGGATGAACTCTATGGGAGTTCCCTTGTATGTTATTTGTCATTTGTCCTTTGCTGCATTCAGTAATTTTTCTTTGTCTTTAATTTTTGCCAATTTGATTACTATGTGTCTCAGCATGTTTCTCCTTGGGTTTATCCTGTATGGGACTTGCTGCGCTTCCTGGACTTGGGTGGCTATTTCCTTTCCCATGTTATGGAAGTTTTCGACTGTCATCTCTTCAAATATTTTCTCACGTCCTTTCTCTCCCTCTTCTCCTTCTGGGACCCCTATAATGCGAATGTTGTTGCATTTAATGTTGTCCCAGAGGTCTCTTGGGCTGTCTTCATTTCTTTTTATTCTGTTTTCTTTATTCTGTTCTGCAGCAGCGAATTCCACCATTCTGTCTTCCAGGTCACTTATCCGTTCTTCTGCCTCAGTTATTCTGCTATTGATTGCTTCTAGTGTAGTTTTCATTTCAGTTATTGTATTGTTCATCTCTGTGTGTTTGTTCTTTAATTCTTCTAGGTCTTTGTTAATCATTTCTTGCATCTTCTCGATCTTTGCCTCCATTCTTTTCCGGAGGTCCTGGATCATCTTCTCTATCATTATTCTGAATTCTTTTTCTGGAAGGTTGCCTATCTCCACTTCATTTAGTTGTTTTTCTGGGGTTTTATCTTGTTCCTTCATCTGGTACATAGTCCTCTGCCTTTTCATCTTGTCTATCTTTCTGTGAATGTGGTTTTTGTTCCACAGGCTGCAGGACTGTAGTTCTTCTTGTTTCTGCTGTCTGCCCTGTGGTGGATGAGGCTATCTAAGAGGCTGGTGCAAGTTTCTTAATGGGAGGGACTGGTGGTGGGTAGAGCTGACTGTTGTTCTTGTGGGCAGAGCTCAGTAAACTTTAATCCACCTGACTGCTGATGGGTGGGGCTGGGTTCCCTCCCTGTTGGTTGTTTGGCCTGAGGCAACCCAACACTGGAACCTACCTGGGCTCTTTGGTGGGCTAATGGCAGTCTCTCAGAGGGCTCACGCCAAGGAGTACTTCCCAGAACTTCTGTTGACAGTGTCCTTGTCACCACGGTAAGCCACAGCCACCCTCTGCCTCTGCAGGAGACCCTCTAACAGTAGCAGGTACTTCTGGTTCAGTCTCCCCTGGGGTCACTGCTCCTTCCCCTGGTTCCCAATGTGCACAGTACTTTGTGTGTTCCCTCCAAGAGTGGAGTATTTGTTTCTCCCAGTTCTGTTGAAGTCCTGCAATCAAATTCCACTGACTTCAAAGTCTGATTCTCTAGGAATTCCTCCTCCCGTTGCCGGACCTCCAGGTTGGGAAGCCTGACATGGGGCTCAGAACATTCACTCTAGTGGGTGGACTTCTGTGCTATAAGTGTTCTCCAGTCTGTGAGTCACCCACATAACAGTTATGGGATTTGATTTTACTGTGGTTGCACCCCTCCTACCGTCTTATTGTGGCTTCTCCTTTGTCTTTGGATGTGGGGTATCTTTCTTGGTGAGTTCCAGTGTCTTCCTGTCGATGATTGTCCAGCAGCTAATTGTGATTCTGGTGTTCTCACAAGAGGGAGTGAGAGTACATCCTTCTACTCCGCCATCTTGGTTCAGGGCCACAAATTTCGCTTCTTCCTTGATTTTCTCCCACCAAAAGTATCAGCTCTGTGTAGGCACTGTCAGTGGCTGCTTGGTTGTTGTATTTCCAGCACCTCACTCTGTGCAGTTCTGAAGAGGAGAGGGCTCCACACCTTGTAGGGCTGCACAGGGAAATGGTGAGAGTGGTCTCCGGGCACAGAGAAAGAAGCAACTTAAGGGCAGGGATATTGTCTTCTTTATTTTGAACATCTTGCATGAGGCTCAGCTCCTAGCATAAAACAGCATTTCAATACATGTTTCTTTATGATAGCCAGGGCGTCAGAAACCTGAATGGGGTGCTCCTAAACAGTCTTCAGAGTATTCGTCTAGCGTTCCATGGATGCAGAATTTTAGAACAGGAGGGCATCTGGTAGATCCTCCTCATTTTACAAATAAGAAAGTGATAGTTCACACAGGAAGCAAGTGGTGGCCTAGGACTCAAGCCCCCTAGCTCCCAGGCCAATGTTCTTTGGACTACCCCAGGGTGGTTTGTGTAATTAAAGAATACAATTTCTTACACTACTCAATGCTGTCAGGACCTCTTCTGAATTATGGTATAAACCAGTACTTAAATTAATATTTGCATCAGTGAAAAATGCAGAATCATTGGGCTAGAAAGTGAGTTAAGGAGGATATTCCACCTTCAAATAGAATTTGTTCCATCTCTTTTTTTCACTCCTTGAGTTTTTGCATCCCATTGTGCTCCTTTCTGATTCTTGGCTTAGCTTGGAAGCTACAGTTAAAAACTGCTGGGTGAGAAGCTATTCTCCAGGTACTCTCAACTTTATTGGAAAGAGAAGCTGTCATAAATCACATAAGGGAACTGGGGCCTGTGGAATTACTTAGTTGCCAAGTGAATTCTTATTGATTGCTTTGGAAAATATGTACATTTTCCAGGAGCTTATCTGAAATAAAATAAAAGATTCATACTTTCTCAGACAGAGCTCTCTCTCCACCAAATTTCAATGATAGTCTGTTCATTTTAATACGGTGAAAGGGCAGTTAAATGAAGAGCATAAGCATTAGAAGTTTAGTAGAAAACTTGGATAGGGCTTCCCTGGTGGCACAGTGGTTGAGAGTCCACCTGCCGATGCAGGGGTCATGGGTTCGTGCCCCGGTCCGGGAAGATCCCACATGCTGCGGAGCGGCTGGGCCCGTGAGCCATGGCCGCTGAGCCTGCGCGTCCGGAGCCTGTGCTCCGCAACGGGAGAGGCCACAGCAGTGAGAGGCCCACGTACCGCAAAAAAAAAAAAACAAAACTTGGATAGCAGAGCACAAATGTTATTCCAAATGGAGAAAGGTTTGGAACAACAAAGTGTCCCTAACTAAACATAAAATCAGAACCAGATTCAGGTTATACGACTCATGTTGACTTTGTCAAACTTATTCCTAAAAATGATCAGCATAGTAGAGGAATTTCTAGGAAAATCGTGATATTAGATGCAGTTATCACTTCCATATCAGGAAGTGGTATGAATTAGGGTTTCAGGGGAACTGAAATTGTGTATGTCCAAGAATAGTGAAATAAGTGGGAGGAAAACATTTGGATCTTAATCCTTTTAGGCCACAGAATCTGTTGAAAATTTCTAAAAGCAGTGATTCTTTTCCCTGGAAAAATTCACATAGACATAAAAGCCTTCAGGCTATTTCAGGGAGTTCACAGACCCCCAGACACACAGGAATGTGGGACTCCATATTAAGGGCCCCTTATTTAGCTATTCCCCCCAAAGTTCCTGCTTTCTTCATGTGGCAGCTCTGCCTGGCTGGCATCTGGGACTTCCAACCCTGTTACAGACACACAGACACACACACACACACACACACACACGGCAAGGTCCTAGCAAATGGAAAGACTGAACATATGCTATGAGGCTGATTCAATTTTATTCAGAGTGAACAGAAGTGGCCTTAATCCCCCACAGATTTCCTTAACTTTTGTTGTGTGGTGAGATCATCTGGGGGAGATTTAGACTTCTCTTAGCATTTATTTACACTTTCCTTTATAGTATGTCTGAAAGGAAAATGCAAACTTTTAATTGGACTAACTTGGTCATTTGTTTCTGTGGTAGACTAGGTTTAGAATTGTCTCCATACCCATTCACTGGATGATTACGATTCACATGGGTAGCAGGCTCTGCTTGATCCTGGAGATATACAGCTCAAAGGATTTTCTAGTCTTCAGTCATTTCCATCTTATTGAATTCACTGGTGAACTAAGGAATTCTTTCTGTATTATTAGCGTAGCAAACATGGTGGTGCATCCCTGAACAGGCATGGGAAAGGAGGGTGGATAATAACAGTCTACAGCACTTTTTGTTTATCCAGAAATCAACCATCCCCAGGAGGCTGATGTGTAATCCCATGCTTAATCTGTCATCCATACTTTATGTAAAAATAATAATAATGATAATCATTTACACTTATACAGCCACTTACGTCTAGGGAATCTCAACGCTTTACAAAACACTAATTTTCCTAGTGTCCCTGTGAACTAGGTAAGGCCCATTTTACAGGTGAGGCAATTGAGGCACAGGAAGGACAAGTGGCTTTCTCAAGGCTATGGGGTAGCTGATGGCAGAGCCCAGAAGCCTGGAGAGCTCTGTACCTTTCAGGTGTCCAGAGCCAGCTGCATCTTGTGGGTGAGGGAGTGGGAGGGATCACACTAGGATGAAGCCCTCGCTCTTCTGGGTCTCATTTACCTAAGCCCAGCAGTTCGTAGAAATGCAGGGCGGCTTTCCAAAGTAAACACTTTCCCATCCCCACACGACTTGCACAGCCTGTGACGGGCTGTTTCTGAGGTCTAAGCAGTAGAGGGGGAGCTAAAATTGGCTGTCATATGTGTTTGCATAGGAAGGAGAGGAATGAATTTGGGTGGAAAATTGCCTTTTCGGTGGATGCCGCTGAGAAGCACTGCCCACTCTGTGCCAAATCGGAGCAGTCGTGGCCTTGGGCCTGTTTTATTCTGTTCCACCATATGAACAATCTGATATGCACATAACAGGGATGAAATAATTAAAGAGAGTCCCGTATGCAATTTGTCAGGGACCAAGTGGAAAATAGCTTCTCACTATTTACAGGCTTTTCAGTTGCAGAGAATTCTTAAAATTCCCCAAAACAGGTGGTGCTGAGTTCCAGGTAATATGATGGTCTATAGGAGTGCTTGTCAAACTTTAAGATGCATACAGATAACTTAGGGATCTGTTAACATGCGGATGCTGCCTCAGTGATTCTGGAGTGCGGCCCAAGGTTATGTTTCCAGGTGATGCCGACGCTAATGGTCCCTACCTCATACTCAGAGTAGCAAGATGCTAAGCCTACTATTTATCAATCTGATATGTCCATTCCCACCGCCTAATGCTCTGGAGAAAGTTTTGGTCTCTTAGAATGAGGCTTGGGCTTAGAGGACTAAGGCCTGGGTTTGAAAATTGATTCTGTTACGTATTAGCTGAGAGAATTGGGACACCAAATCTTTGTGAACTTCACTTTCCATACCATAAATGAATTCCTCCCTCTTAGGGTTGAAGATGAATAAGAAAACCCAATAGGAAGAGTCTGTCCCACGGTGGGACTCCACACCTGGGCTCCCCAGTTCAGCGGGTCTGGCTGTCTTCCCTAACAAATACTGAATAGTTTCCTTCTGTGTCTGCCGTAATTACCAGCTACATTTAATCTATATTGCCTTTTTCATGTAACTTTATCTCTATACACTTTCTCTTCCACATGTAAAAGCCAGTATCAAATGTCACCTTTTTCATTATCAAAATGCTTTTCTTGAGCTAATTTCTTGTCTCCTTAACTATTACAATGTGTCCCTGCCTTCCTGGGTTCTCATTTGATCTAGGCTACGCAATGGAAGTGAGATTATAGGGTATTCATTTAGTAGATAAATGGTTATTAAACACCTACTATTCTAGGCCCTGGGTATACCACTGAGAATAAAATAGACTTCTTTCTTTTCTTTCTATTGTTTTTGTAGCCTCTGTTTAACTCTCTGGATCGCAGTGAAGTCTTCCTTTAATTCTCCATTTGTTGATGGCTTTAGACTTTTCTCTCATCTCCTAGTTTCATATTCTCTATTCTTACTGCCCATACTAATCCTTTGGTTCTTTTTCCTCTGAATCTAGTGGACTGACCTAAAGCTTCTCTCCTAAAAATCTTCATAAAACTCATTTTGTGTGAATGTCTCTGTGTAAAACTGTTTTTTTTTTTTGTTTTTTTTAAATAGCAACACTGAAAGTCATGTACAGTATATACATAGGAAAAAAATCTTGAATAACACACACCTCACTGTTAGCACTGGAACTGTGAGAGGGAACTCTCAATTTTTTCTTTATGTACTTTGGCATTTTGGGGAAAAAAATTCTCCCTTACAGTCAGCAAGTTTTATTCTGTAGCACAGGAAAAAAATGAGGAGAAAAAAATTTAACTGCATGGATTAATGAATAGCGCAAGGAAAGATGAAGAAACAGGAAAATAAGACTTACAGTCTTCAAATCTTCCCACATTCTCACTTGTAGTTTTATGTCTCAATTTCTGGGTCTGTCTTATTTAAGTTTCAAGTCACTGGTGCAGAACTCTGTCTTCCCGGCATTACACAGTGTCAGGAACACTGTTGGCATGAAAGCAACACTAATACTAAAGCAACAGGAGGCATTTTTACGAGAGAGAGTACAACCGAGATGGATTTTGATAAGGTTGGTATGTGCCCCAAGAGGTCATAATTACCCACATCAAAGAAGGAGTGGCTTCTTAAGCAAGTGGACTTTATCTTGCCATCTGCCAAAAATGTACCAAACACTCTTACTTTGTTAAAAACATGTGCACTCTTGGAACCAAGTCTTCGCAGCTCTGGACTGATGAACAGGACTGAAGAAATACTTTTATTCCTGATGCGTTTGACCTCCCAGCCTTTATTTGGCACCTTGCTTCTCTTATGTTCTCCTAGTTTGGGCACATCATCTGCAATGTGCATAAACGAGATAGGACTGGGTCATGGCTGAACTGGGAACAGAGAGAAGTTATCTGATAAAACAGTGCAGGAAGAATTTAATTTTCCCAGCTCAACGGTCAATTTTCACTCTACCAGCTGGAATGCCGGGCTGAGTAGTGGTCAGAGAAGTGAGGTGGCAGGCTAAACTGTATTAGAATTTAGCTAGGACTCAATGTGGCTTCTTATTAGAGTACCCTAGAGAGGCTGTTTTAGCCAGAGAGCTTGATTTAATCAGCCAAACTTTGGAATTAATAAAAACAACAATAAACAAGTCAAAACAAAACAAAACATCAAGCGCAAAATCCCACAACTCTCCAAGTGTCTGTTGTGCACAGCCTGGAGAGCGACTCCTGGGACCGTAAGAGGCCTTTGAACAGCACGGCTTTTTATTAGAGATCACACAGTTCTCCAAAGGAAGACTAGACACTGCTGAACTCCATTCTGTCCTGTGACTTTTGGTTTCATGTACATTGGAAAAGTAATCAGGTAGGTAGAAAAATAAATTAGAATAGTCCAAGAATATGTTGAACATTTATAATTGTGTTTCACGCTTGGTACTTTTTATTTTATATATATATATATATATATATATATATATAACTCTACTATTTCATTCTCTCCAAATAAGTATATAAAACTCTACTATTACATTTCTCTCCAAATAAGTCTGATTTCTTAAATATTACTTAATGAAGTGTTTTCCCTATTGTTTCAGCAATAATTGTTATCAATCTTTAAAAAGACACAGGATAAAAATGTGTTTATCCTCACACTGGAGTTTCTGCCACTGGGGTCATCTTAAGATTTTTGCCTGCTTCTCCTTTTCAGAGGTGTCATACTTGTTAGATTTTTCATGGATTTGATAAAAGCGTTTGAGGCTAATTTTGCTTCTTTGTGGTTTTAATTCTCTTTATTTCCAGTATTACTTGGGGGTATATTTGGCTGTGTTGTTTCCTACTCCACCACTTTCCAGGGAATTCTGGGCATAACATTTTAGAAGGTACCCCCATGGTGGATAATCTGGATGTCAAAATATCTGAAAACCATGCTGAGTGATGAATATTTGAAGGAAATAGAGGTAAATGTCTTAGAAAAATTATGGTGAGAAATTGTAAGGTGATGGCTTCTTTAGTATATTTACTTTCTTAATGAATATTTTCTTTCTTAATTAAAGAAAACTTAGATCCTCCAAGGTTTTTTTTTTTTTCTTTTTCTTTTTTTTTTTTGTGGTACTCTGGCCTCTCACTGTTGTGGCCTCTTCCGTTGTGGAGCACAGGCTCCGGACACGCAGGCTCAGCGGCCATGGCTCATGGGCCCAGCCGCTCCATGGCATGGGGGATCTTCCTGGACCAGGACACGAACCCGTGTCCCCTGAATCAGCAGGCAGACTCTCAACCACTGCGCCACCAGGGAAGCCCTCTCCAAGGTTTTAACCCTTGTTCCTTGATGTGCAACTTCCTTTAGGGCAAGGATGGTACTCATCATTCATCTATGCTTCTCCCTCTGTCATAGTAATGATCTATAGCAGTAACTGATCAAAGCATACTTTTCTGTTGAATCTGGATATGGCCTCAGAATCTTTCTCAACAGTACTCCAGGCAGCCACTACTAATTGATTGCTATTGGCATTAAAGACGCTTATTTGCAATCCCTACCTTAAAGCTCTATTGCTAAGTACTGCTTCCAGGAGGATAATTCTGCCCTTCAACCACCAAAGGCTTTATGATCCTTATTTGAATACCTAGATAACAGTTGAGTCAAGATTGGAATATTTTACTAGGACTACAATCAAGGCTAGGTGAGTAACAAAGTGGAAACAGAGTAACAGAACACTAGACAGTTTCTGCCCATTTTTCTCTACCCCATTCTTAGCCTGTGTTCCTCTAGAAGGATACATCCCTGCATAGCGCCTGGTCTTCCTCCATGAAGAGGAAAGCATTTTTAACTCCAGCTTTCTGGAAATATTTTTAGTATCTCCATTTTTAACTCCAGCTTTCTGGAAATATTTTTAGTATCTCCAGGACCTCGAAATTTAGATCCAAGAAAATGAAGCCCTGAGAGAGAGAGGAATTGCTCTGTTTGTTGCCTTCCGAGTTGTAAGTGAATTGCTTGACATTTCTCTGAAGATCGGCAACAGAATGTTCATATGACTTGTCTTTAAGAGAAACCACATTTCATTACCATTCAGTCATGATCTCAAAGTCCCAACATTCCTTCAGGAGATTCACACATGTCGAGGTTATAAATGCTGTCTTCAAATATTTGAAGAGCTACTGTGGAGAAGAGGTTATTGTGTATTGCTGCTGAGGGTTAACTAGACTAGTGAGTAGAAATTAGAGGGGGGCAAACTTGGGTTTGATAGGAGGGTATATTTTCTATTAATAAGAGCTTCCTTAACATGAACAAACTGTCTAATGTTATAGAATGCTCTCAGTCACTGGGACAAATAAAGCAAAGCCTGGATTGCCCTCTGTGAGAGATGGAGTTCAATGGATTCCTATCTTAGATGGAAAATTGAACGAACTCTTCTTTCCAGAGGGAGACCCTGGTGAGTTAGATATAACTAAGCTATGAAGTACAATATGTATGCTTGTATTGAGGTAGTCCATAGACCTTTTGACCTTTTCTATCCTGACATCTGCTGGCCAACACATGACTCATCATAGGTCATGATGATATATCTGCAGCTTCTGAATGGGAAGATCTTTGAGTGGGAAATGAAAAGACAAGGTGTTGGAAAAATAACCAGTGGTAATATATATTGGCACAGATTTATAAGTGAATACAACCTAGTTGCGTTATAATATATAAATGTATTCATTGTGTTATAATATATAAATGTAATATATATTGCGTTATAATATATAAATAATATAATCTATAGTTACAACTTAATAATTGAATGCAACATAGTCAATTTTAAAAGACTTTTAAACATAATTTTGAACTTACAGTTATGAGATGGAATATTATGTAGCCTAAATAACACTGCTATAGAAAATACATAATAACGTGGGGAAATAGTCACACAATACAGAATAAAAGCAGATTATAAAAATATCACGTGAAGTATGATTCCAACTTTTGATCGGGAAAAGCCTATCTTTGTGTTTTTAAAAACAGATTGGTTAAAGGTGTGCTTTAATTTTGTAAGAAAAAAAAAGACTGGAAGGATATACCTTGAACAGTTAATAATGGATATTATGCGATAGTAGAATTCTGGGTGATTTTTGTTTCCTTTTTAAACATTTCCCCAAATTTCCAAAATTCCTAAGATAAACACACATTACTTTGGTGGTGAATTAGCTTTGTATTGCTGTCATAACAAATGATGACAGACTTAACGGCTTAAGAAAACACAGATGTATTATTTTATGTTTCTGTGGGTTAGGAGTCAAACGTGAGCTCACTGGGTTAAAATCAAGATGTCAACAGTGCTCCTCTCCCTTCTGGAGACTCTGGGGGAAATTCATTTCCTCACCTTTTTCAGCTTTTAGAGGCCACTTGAATTTCCTGGCTTGTGGCCCCTTCCTTCATCTTTAAAGACAAAAATGTTAACATCTCTCTGATATTCTTCCATAGTCACATCTCCCACTGCCTGGCTTCAACTGGAAAAGCTTCTCTGCTTTTCAGGATTCTCATGATTACGTTGGGTTTACTTGAATAATCCAGGATAATCTCTCCATCTCAAGGTCCTTAACCTTAATCACATCTGCAAAGTCCCTTTTGCCAGGTGAGATAACATATCCACAGGTTCCGGGGATTAGGTCATGAATATATTTGGGGAGGACATTCTTATGCCTACCTCAAGTGGTCAGGATAACAAATTATTTTGTAAAACTGCATTGAATCCCTACTGAACTCATACTGCACTTTCCAATAGAAGTAATGCCATGCATGAGGTCACGCTCCCAGGCCAGCCATCAGAACTTACATGACCTGAGATAGAAGAGACTTTGCTCTTTTAAATACTGCAGTAAAGAACACTGATGGGACTATTTGATATAAAAAGCACGAATAACATTTTGTTTTAGAAAAATGTGTTCAGAGTTCTCAAGAGGATATCCCTTCCCCTGTCTTCTCAGCCTTTTCCCCCCCTTATCCTTATGATTGCCTCTCCCCTCTCCTCCTATGTTTGGGAATTGTGAGTAGAGGACTCAATTTCTAAGTTATGGTGGTGGCTGCCATGGTCTGTGGCATGGATTTGAGCAGGGTGGGTGTTGGGAGGCGAGGGACAACTGAGGAACTAGGTGACTCTGAAAGAAGGTGGCTGTGGGAACTTTTCCTGGTGTGAATGAAATCTCTGGGGGATACCCTAGGAGGATTCTGGATCTTTCCTTTAGTTCTCCCAGGGGCCTAAATGATGGGCTCACTTACTTCTTTCTAGTTGCCTCTGCTGGTCTCAACAAAGTCTTCTCTCCTTACTTGCTCACTGGGGGATAAGATATATGGTTGTGGGATGTCCCTGGTGGTCCAGTGGTTAAGACTTTGCCTTCCAATGCAGGGGGTGCAGTTTCGATCCCTGGTCGGGGAGCTAAGATCTCACAGGCCTTGTGGCCAAAAAAACCAAAACATAAAACAGAAACAATATTGTAACAAATTCAATAAAGACTTTAAAAATGGTCCACGTCAAAAAAAATCTTAAAAAAAAAAAAAGATATATGGTTGTGCACACAAGCCAAAGCCCTTCTGGAGTTTTCTGAGGGCTTTTGTTTCCAGCAACTAGGGGAGAAAAAAGTGCTCTGCCCTGCTTCCTTCTATTTATTTTTACTCGTATTATGTGGGGATCACACACATAGGAGCACTGTACAGAAAGGACGGCCTTGGAAGGCGAGGAACGCAGAAAGGCTCTGTAGCGGGATCAGGAACAGCGGGTCTGAGGGAGGAGAAGGGCTGCTTTTCCCTGACGGGGTGGGCGCTCCTCCAGCCCTGGCCACCACATTCCCACATGATCCCAACCAACAGAGCAAGTCCGTCTCCTCGCAGAGTTCAAAGGTGGCGGACCTATTGTTTTCTCACCTCCTGAGCTTCTCTGTGGTTAGCTGAGGGAGTGTGTGGAGAAGTCTTGTTTTGGAGAAGTTTCTTCTTTTGGGGTAGTTAAGGGGAACATTGCTTCTGACTGGCACCTAGGGCTCCCTTCCCAATAATGATGAGATAATGATACAAGTAGAATTGCTTACTCAATTCTAACACTGTGCTAGTGTCTACATGCATCGTCTAGTCAAATCCTGACGATAATACTATGACACAAGAACAAATGTGTTGTTGTTTTGTGCCAATGAATTCAAAATACCACAGAAAAATATACAAAACTGTGTACTAAATCGGTGCTCTATATAAGCCGTTCAAAAATTATTGGGTGGTGCAGGTTGTGGGATGAATTGGGAGATTGGGATTGACATATATACACTACTATGTATAAAATAGAGAGCTAAGAAGAACCTGCTGTATAAAAAATAAATAAAATAAAATTCAAAAAAATAATTATTGGGAATAAGATAACACTGAATAAAGCACTGAAGTCATGGAAAGGGCTTAGCTTGGTTGTTCCAGGCCCTGGAATAACACTCATAAAATAAAATCTGGAGTCCTTGCCTCTCCCCCTGCTGCTGCCCCTCGACTCACTTTTTTTTTTTTAAATAAATTTATTTATTTTATTTATTTATTTTTGGCTGTTTTGGGTCTTCGCTGCTGCACATGGGCTTTCTCTAGTTGCGGTGGCGGGAGCTACTCTTCGTTGCAGTGTGTGGGCTTCTCATTGCGGTGGCTTCTCATTGCGGAGCAGGGGCTCTAGGTGCGCGGGCTTCAGTAGTTACAGCACGCAGGCTCAGTAGTTGTGGCTCACGGGCTTAGTTGCTCTGCGGCATGTGGGATCTTCCCCGACCAGGGCTTGAACCCGTGTCCCCTGCATTGGCAGGTGGATTCTCAACCACTGCACCACCAGGGAAGCCCTTGACTCGCTTTTGCTCGGCCCACCGTGGCTCTTCTAGTGCTCTTTCTGCCCCCTGAACATACCAAGCTTGCAATGAGCTGAACACTGTGCCCCACATTCACATGTTGAAGTCCTAACCCCAGTGCCTCAGAATGGGACTGTATTTGGAAATGGGGTCCTTAATGTGGTCCTCAGTTAGGGTAAGATGAGGTCATCAGGATGGGCCCTGATCCAATGTGACTAGTGTCCTTATGAAAAGAGATTAGGACACAGACACACTCAGAGGGAGGTCCATGAGAAGATGTAAAGAGAAGGTGGCATCTACCAGACAAGGAGGGAGGCCTCAGGAAGAGCAACCCTGCTGACGCCTTGATCTCAGACTCACGGCTTCCAGAAATGTGAGGAAATACATTTCTGCTGTTTAAGCCACTGAGTCTGTGGCGTGTGTTACGGCAGCCCTAGCAAACTAATAGAAAGTATTTTTAATGTCCCAAGAACTTTGTGCTCTGTACTATTTGGTTGGAATTCTTTGCTCCCAAGTTCAGTTCAAGTATTCCCTCCTCAGAGAGGCTGTCTCCACCAGTCTTTAGTAAAATCAGTTCTCCCATCCCTCAGTCAACCTCAAGCACCTGAGCCTGTTCTGTGTTTTTCTTACTTTGACTAGCACCTGGGCTACTTACCTGTCCAAGTGTTTATTTTCTCTCCCTTGATCCCTTCTAGAATGTAAGCTCCTCGAAGGCGGTTTCTCATTCCTTTCCACTAAGTAACACTTGATAAAGGGAATAGTTCCAGTCTCCCTGAAGCCACTGGTGCAAAGTCCAGAACACTGTGGTATCAGCTGGCTTCCCTCCCATGTGGTCTGCAAATGCTGGTTGCCTGCTCCCCCATCAACCACAATGGCTACATGTTAACGGCGGGACACCCTCACCCTCTTGGACTTTCCTGTGCACTTCTGCCTTTGCATATGCTCTGGTCTGTGTGTTGTCCTGATGGACTCAACATTCTGTGTGCCGTGGTACTGGGAGGGGAGTAGGAAACCCCCTCTGGCAGGGAAAGCTACTCTGTGCTTGGAGTCAGAGCTGAAAATAGATTTCTTCACTGGACAGCAATTTGGATGCCAAGACGTCTCTTGTCGCCCCATTTAACAGCCATCCCCCTACCCGGGGAGTAGTAGCTCAGGGATATTATTTGAACATTTTTTGCCCATTATGGTGAGGACTACATAGCCACAGGAACAGACATACAGTAGAGTATTAGAAATGGTGGGAATTCCATTTATTGTGTAACTAAACTGATCTTGCCAATCATTTACCAGTCAGGCTAGCTGGTCTCACAATTTCAGACTGATATATTGTACTTGAAGATTGATGATCTTTCATAATTTTGTTGCTGGCATGGGCAAATGGCAATCTGAGAGCTACCAGATGAAATAAAGACCCGGGATAATCTATTTTATTCCTGGGAAGAAAAATGAAGCCTACTGCAAAAGGACAGATCAGCCTGCTTACGTTTCAAAAAAATCTTATTAAAAATGAATACAATTTCAGGAAAATTCCAATGGTGTTTAATTTAGGTAATATCACTGCTTCATAGAAACGGAAGCATTCCACTATGTGACAGGTTACCCTTTACACTTATTAAATGTGTCATAGGATTTTTCAACTCCTGAAACAGGGCAGAAAATATAAAAACTTCCTTTTTTGTTTAAAAAGAAGCAGAAGGTAAAGCAAGGGACAAAATGTTACCAGACAGGGGCTTCCCTGGTGGCGCAGTGGTTGGGAGTCCGCCTGCCGATGCAGGCGACACGGGTTCATGTCCTGGTCCGGGAAGATCCCACATGCCGTGGAGCGGCTGGGCTCGTGAGCCACGGCCGCTGAGCCTGCGCGTCCGGAGCCTATGCTCTGCAACGGGAGAGGCCACGGCAGTGAAAAAAAAAAAAAAAGTTACCAGACAAATAAAGCACAAAATTCCAAACTCAAAACATTGAGGGTACTAATTTGCTAATTAGAATGTTCCTGGGACCTTCATTGCTTTAAAACTATGGACTGAACCATGAGCTGTTCCTCTTTATGGCTCATGGTTCCAGATTGACAGCTGCCATTTTTCCTTAGCAGATCGAGGCGCTTCCTTTTTCTGCTTTTCAGATGCTGAGCCTACTCAGTGAGCGCTGGGAAAGCAGGTCACTGATGTGAACACAGACAGATGAACGATTTACACTGCAATGGCACAAAACCAAACCCCAGTTTTGGACTTTGGTCTGACAGCAAAATTTGACATTGAGGTACTGATTAAAGCAAAACCTCCCTGTTTCAAGAGGTTTATTCATTAAAAAAAAAAAAAAGCCTATTAGGAACCCAATGAGTTTACAGTTCTGAATAACTGTATGTATGGTGTATAGTAAACAACCTGAATAGCCATTCTAAATGAGTTCTTTATATTCTGCTTCTAGAAACTTGTAATTACATTGGAAGCAGGACATGTGATACAGAAGATATATAAAGCTATTCAGCCCCAACTGCCACTTAAATTCAATGAAGGCAATCCAGCGAAATCAGTGGAACACATGAGAAAATCACTGCAATTAATCATCTCTTAAAGTTGAACCGAGGAAAGCTTTTCCTTAAAAACAAATAGATTTAACTCTTTTTCATTAGTCCTGGGCCTTTAAGATAAATTGTGATGGTGTTGCATTTTCAGCAGCAATTGATCTTTTTGGTCGTACATTTTCTATCTTTCTTGGTCATGTTAGAAAATTATAAACATAAATACTGTCATAGCATTTCAGTTTGAAAAGTGAAGGTCTGAGAAGAGAGTTAGAAAAAAAAGTATGCTTTGATTTTCAACAACTCTGAAATCAAACGTGTGGCCACTTCAAGAATTTCTCCCCATCTTGAGCTAGGGAAGCATGATCTAGGAGAAGACATATATGCCCAAGAAAATTTAGAAATTTAAATATGAACAATCTTTGAATCAATAGGCCATGTTTTAAATGTCTTTATGTTAACAAAAATACGGCAACTTTGAAAGAATCTCCTTTCCAGACAGACTGACCAAAAATCTAACAGTTTGCTGCTAATAACTTTAGCAACCTGCAAAAATTTGATCAACTTTATTCTTCCCATCATGCATTTATTAATTCGAAAAAACATTTATTGAGCTTCACTCAGTTCTATAGCTAATGGCAGTGAACATTAAGGGTCTGAAGTTTCTTATTCATATTTCGGAATATACAGTCAATTTATCTTCTAATCTTTCAGGTTAGAATTAGGTCCGACCTAATTTCTTTCTGGTCTTGGCTCTCTTGGGCCATGTCAATTATGATCAAAGTCAACCCTCCCCTTACAAGCCTGGGACACTGATTGGCATGAGCTGATGCTGGAGAGCCATGCAGAAGAAATAAAGAACCATGCAGAAGCAGTGTGTAGGTGGTGTTGCAATCACAGACCACAGCATATGCTGCCCAAATGGATCATCGCTACATAACTGGACTATTCACTGGTCTCCTAACCAGGCACCTCATTTGCTTGTTTCTGATGTTTGCACACGCCTTTTTGTCTGCTTTCTCCAATTTCAGCGCTTTGAATTTTAAACCATTCTATAAGACACAGACCTCAAATAATTTTCCTTCATGAAAGCATCTTTAATTTACCATCTTTATTCTCTTCCCAAGGTAATTTCTTCTCTTTAAATTTCCATTTATTTATATTTTTCTTTTGGTTCACATCAGAAGTGTGAAGCAAAAGAAAAATACAAATAAATGGAAATTATTCTGTGTGTATGGTAGGTATTTTCTCCTTTGTATTCCTACTAACTGTAAGTCCTTTGAAAATAACATTGTTTCTTATTTATCTTAGTAGCCCCTGGAAAATTTTGTTTTTTGTCTTTCAAACAGAAGGTACCGGATAAATATTAGTGGACAGAATTGGGAAAATTGGATGCAATGTTGGTGACCTGTATCTGGCATATGGGTTTTACTTTTACTGTTATTCTCTCTTCCATCAATAATAAATGGTAAAAAAAGAAAAAAAGGAATCCCCATATCAAGACTTCAGTTATAGTCAAAGTATCCTTGAATTAGAGTGAAACAACTGAGGCTAGAATTTAGCTCTTTATGTTACATTTGTGGAACTAATTTTTCTAGTGACAGTTTGGGAAATCACCAACACAGACATAACGTCATTGCAAACCAGGAGGCCAAGCATAGCTGTGGGAAAGAGAGCCCATGTTCAAAAGGAAATATCCAAAATAATAGAATGGAGGGTCTAGAAAATCACCACCATGAATGCCTTTTTTGTGGTCTCATTTCCCCCAAGGTTGCTCTAGTATGAAAGTCTTTCTTTAAGGAGATAACATAAAAAGAAGTAAGTGGTGGCAAAAAAAAGTCCACTCGTGTAATGGCCTTGTATATTCTTTGGCTATTTCAATGTAATGTTTATCTAATAAATAGCATTTCAGTGTTAAACAGTAGAGCTGTGTCTGCATTCCTGGGCCAAACGGCTGAACCTCCTTCAGGTCTTGCCATGCTCTTACTGCTGAAAAAAAGTCCTGTTTTAATGAAAAGAGATACTATGTGCCTGGAGCCAGCACCAGCAATGGCTGCTTAATGTTTTCGTGCTTCTGGGTAGTATTGAAGTCTTCAGACAGAATCACAAATTCGTGTGTGTGCGTGTGCATACATTTATGAAAAAATGTAATTTTAGTAAAAATTCATAGTTCTTGAATGATAAAAATCACGCAGATAATACTTTTTCAAAATATAATTCTTTGTAATTACTTCCTGTACTAAACTACTTGAAAGTTGTCTGTGATGTGATTGGTACAGTTGTATAATAACGTGAGTGAATATTTTGATGTCGATGTTAAAAAAGAAGGAAAAAGAAGACTAATGTGTGGTTGTGAAGTTTAAAGAAATGCTAATTCCAGAAGAGAGGAAATGAAACCTATGTCCAATTACCCACATCAACCTTTAGATGGTCAACACATTTAGATAGTATCTGAGTCAGAGTAAATTCTAGAAATGTAGTACCTGACCTTGCTATTCTCCAGTAGAGGGAAATGTGTTCTGAGAAGAGTTAGATGGATTTCCAACATGGTGGAGTGAAGAGGTGACCGGGAGAGGGTAGGTCAGGTGGAGATGGACATTAAAGAGGATAAAATGTAGTGCATTAAAAATGGCCTCAACCACAGAGATAAATACATGATATTGTCTTGTTTATTTAACCTGTCTCTGTAAACTCAAAAGGAGATGTTTATGTGGTTCTAAGGCAGTGTTTCTACTCTGAAAAAGTATATGGATTTGGTTTATGGACCACGGAGTTTCAGGCAGAGAAATGGGAAAGAGAAACTTGGAAGGGCATTTGGTTAAAGTGCTCTTATCATCAGTCTGAACTTCTTACTAAACCCTTGCATACTCATTCCTACACTCCATTCATTTAAAAAACTATTAGGCACCTTCTGGGAGCATCAGAAAGGATGGCGACACTGAAATGCACAGGTCCTGTCCCTGAGGAACTTGAAATTAGTCAGGTTTAAATTATAGGACTGGTTAGGCGTAATCCATACGGCCTGCAGCTGGAGCTTATTTTATTTAATTATTTAATTAATTGCTTTTGGGGATTTTTATTTTGATCCTGAAACATCCAGCCTCTAGCAGTCAGCAGGCTATTCCATGTAAGGTTGGCATCCCTGCAGAATTCCATTGCAACCGGAGTACTTGATCACATATTCATAGGACGTTTCCTACATTCACTCAGTAAATACCTGCTGACTACGTGCCGGCACAGTTCTAGACACTGGGCAGAGTGAACAAACAGTTCAACTATTTACACCCACTGAGCCTATATCCTTGTTTTGGAATAATGATGGTGAGGCCCCAAATGATCAGCCCACAAAGTATAAGAGAAACAGCTTTTTACAGGAAAAGTCAGATGTAGTATCCGAAACAGGAAAGGGGTGATAGGAAAGCAAAAGCGACAGATGTCTGTTTCAGTCCTCACCTAACATTCAGCTTGACACATCTTGTGTCTGTCACCCAGCATTTGACCCCTGACCTCGTTGTTTTCTTCTTTCCTTCCTGGCTCGGCACACTCCTAGGAAACTCTCCTGGTAACATCCCTCTTGCTTTAACCCAACCCCAAGACCCCTTCTTTTTGTACCCTGACCCAGTGGACAGTCCCTATTCCAGGGTGTACTGGCCATTAGGAGTCAGGGTGTAGGGGTGATGGCAGCGGGATGAGAGGAGACAGGACTGGGGAAGGGAGGGATTCATTGCAAAGAAATGAGGGTAACTTTACAAATACGGATGATAAAGTACAATAAATGGCAGTAACTCCAATGAAAACTAAATCATTTTAAAACAGGAAGAAATTAAAGGAATACTATTATTTTTTAATGAATAAGAAGCAAAGAATAAAGTGTCGCCAAGGAAAGGGATGGGAAGAGAAATCTACCACAGCATTCCTGAGTGTGGGCTGGGGATCACAGCATCAGCATCACCTGGGAGTTTGTTTAAAATTTTGCACTTGTCAGAAATCCTGAGGCTAGAACCCTCCAGGTGAATCTGATGTAGGACATTTTTGAGGCCTTTCATTCTAGCGGATGATGGACCCTACCTACCTGGTGATCCATTTCTTCTTTTAAAACAAGGTGCTGATACACATCTTTTAGCAATTTGTAAGATGATTCCCTTCTAGTCTCTTCTTTCTATTCCTTCTTCCTTATATTTTGTAATTTTGATCTGTAGCCCATGAGCATTACACAAACTGTCAGGGTGCAGGTCAATGAACATAGCGAGAAATAAGAGAAAGATAAAGAACAGCTTGCTAGTTCTCAGTGTATACTTTTTTTTTTTTTTTTTGCGGTATGCGGGCCTCTCACTGTTGTGGCCTCTCCCTTTGTGGAGCACAGGCTCCGGACGCGCAGGCTCAGCGGCCACGGCTCAAGTGTATACTTAGCAAGGAGAAATCACTTGAATCCATTCAATCTTCAGCTGGTGAACTGCTTGCTCACAAAAATGCATCAGTCATTTATTTGAGTAGACATGTAGCGCAGAAAGGGATTGCACAGTCTTTGTTGTACACTATCTTACACAGATACAGAGACACATGCAAATATTGTAGAGCTCAAACATTAAAGTTTCCCATCTGAAATGAAAGAATAATATATTTTTTAAATATACCATTTTTTAAACAAATAATATGATAATGTTTTAACTTGGCAAATGTGCAGAGACATGTTCAATATGAAGGAAAAAGACATCAGTTACAGGTCAAGAGCAAAGAAACCAATAACAACGAACACTTACATGATATTTACATGCAGGTCTTATCCTAAGTGATTGACTTATATGAATTTGTTCAGTCCTCACAATGCCCCTGAGAGTTACATGCGGCTAGCAGGCCCATTTTTGTTTTTGTTTTGTTTTGTTTTGCTTTTTGTGGTACGCGGGTCTCTCACTGTTGTGGCCTCTCCCGTTGCGGAGCACAGGCTCTGGACGCGCAGGCTCAGCGGCCATGTCTCACGGGCCCAGCCGCTCCGCGGCATGTTGGATCTTCCCAGACCAGGGCACGAACCCATGTCCACTGCATCGGCAGGCGGACTCTCAACCACCACGCTACCAGGGAAGCCCTTGCAGGCCCATTTTAAAGATGAGGATGAGGCACTGAGAGGCTGTACCTTGCTGAGATCACACAGTCTGGATTTGAAGCCAGGCAGTAGAGCCCAAGAACCTCTGCTCTTAACTTCCCCACCACCTTAGCCTCTGTTTCTAACCACTCTTCACTCCCACTTCTTTTTTTAAAAAATAAATTTATTTATTTATTTTTGGCTGCATTGGGTCTTCGGGCTTTCTCTAGTTGTGGTGGCTTCTCTTGTTGTGGAGCATGGGCTCTAGGTATGTGGGCTTCAGTAATTGTGGCACACGGGCTCAGTAGTTGTGGCTCGTGGGCTGTAGAGCGCAGCCTCAGTAGCTGTGAAACACGGGCTTAGTTACTCTGTGGTATGTGGGATCTTCCCAGACCAGGGATCGTACCTGTGTCCCCTGCATTGGCAGGCAGATTCTTAACCACTGTGCCACCAAGGAAGCCCTTCACTCCCACTTCTGAGCACAGTTTAATGCTATTACTGTAGCTTTAGGCAGCTGGAGGGCAGTGAAAGAGCAGATGGGGGGAGGCAGAGCAGAGATACTGAAGGAAACAGAGGAAGGAGGGCTGAGACTGGACAACAGGACACAAAGAGGAGCAGAAGCAAAAGGAAGGGACGTGGAGTGGAGGCGGGAGAAGCTAGAAGTGGGCTGACGGGGTTGATGTGCAAGAATGAAACTCAGGAGGTTGGGAGGGAGTAAAGGAGATATGAGAATGAGCTTGGCTGCTGAGGGGTGGGAACAGCAGGAAGGGGCGTGGAGGGGCAGGTCCTTGGAGGTAGAGCCAAGGAGAGGTGAGTTTAGAAAAGAGGATCTGGGTCCAGAAAGATGAAATAGAAAGAAAAGAAAAAGAAAAGGACACAGTGAAAAAAGAAGGTCCTTTCCTTGGGCATTCAAAATGCCATCATGCCCTGTGGTCCTCTGCTAGTATGCGATAAAAATATTTTAATAAAGAGCATGGTATCAGCCTCATAGCACAGACAGGACAGCATTCGTTATGAAAATAAAAAAGGCTGGATCCAGCAGCGATGTCTTTTCATTTTGTCCCTCCACTCTCCAACAGCTCCTGTGCTTTTGCTACTTTAATATGAGACACAAGAGACAAAGACTGGCATTCCCTGACCACTCAAAACACGTCCCAGCCCTGCCACTGGGGCAGCCAAGAGGAAGCCATGAGCAAAAGAATACTGTTTGAATTGCCTTCAGAGGACTATCTAAACCTTCCACTGAGAACACAGCCCAGTTCAGCACAATAAGAGCATTTAACAGGGCAGCTGCCTCCTCAGGCTGGGCTATGAGCATCCACACTTCACAGACTCTTAGTTGCTCAATGAAGGCATGTGGGGGCTGGTGTTGCATCTACCTGACAGGCCTGGGTTCTCAAAGTTCTTCAAGAATGTGATTTAGGACTTCCCTGGTGGTACAGTTGTTGAGAATCCACCTGCCAGTGCAGGGGACATGGTTGGAGCCCTGGTCCGGGAAGATTCCACATGCCGCAGAGCAACTAAGCCCGTGCACCACAGCTACTGAGCCTGAGCTCTAGAGCGCACGAGCCACAACTACTGAGCCCGTGTGCCACAACTACTGAGGCTGTGTGCTACAACTATTGAAGCCCTCGCACCTAGAGCCCATGCGCCACAATAAGAGAAGACACTGCAATGAGAAGCCCGCACACCGCGGTGAAGAGTAGCCCCGCTCTCCACAACTAGAGAAAGCCCACACGTAGCAATGAAGACCCCACACAGCCAAAAGCAAATAAATAAATTTTAAAAAAATAAAGAATGTGATTTAACACAGACATAGAGAACAGACTGGTGGTTGCCGACCGAGAGGGGGTTGGGGGAAGAATGGAGGGGGAGGTTGGGGTGAGCAGAAATAAGCTTCTATATACAGAATGGATAAACAAGGTCCTACTGCATACCACAGAAAACTATAGTCAATATCCTATGAGAAACCATAATGGAAAAGAATATTAAAAAAAAGAATGTATATGTAACTGAATCACTTTGCTGTACAGCAGTAATTAGCACACGTTGTAAATCAACTATACTTCAACTGAAAACAATGTGATTTAACAAAGGGATACAGCCAAAAAAAAAAATCAGAAATATTTTGCTTATTGACCTGAGAAGTGAGAATTCTTACTTGCAAATGGATCGCCTCCTGAATAAAAACCAAATGCAAGGACTTCCTCAATCCTATGCCTCACATTCTAGTGTTCCCCAAACTCACCAGCTGTTAGCAATCACTTTGAGTGCTTATTTAAAGAAGGAAAATGTTTGCTAAAAATATATTCTGGAGATTTTTTTTGCGGTACGCAGGGCTCTCACTGTTGTGGCCTCTCCCGTTGCGGAGCACAGGCTCCGGACGCGCAGGCGCAGCGGCCATGGCTCACGGGCCTAGCCGCTCCGTGGCATGTGGGATCTTCGCGGACTGGGGCACGAACCCGTGTCCCCTGCATCGGCAGGCGGACTCTCAACCACTGAGCCACCAGGGAAGCCCATTCTGGAGATTTTGAATCAATAAGTCTAGGTGGGGCTGAGGAATCCATTTTTCTCCCCCTGGGTACACGCACATACACACAAATAATTCTTTTGCTCTGACATGTTGGGAGGCACTGGCATACCTTATACACCAACTCAAGTGCATTTCTTTTTGCTCAAAGATTTTCTACTCCTCTCCTGCTCTACACTTTACATCCAATAGCTCCATATGCTGACCTCTAGTTTCCTCAAATTCTACCCACCAATACCATCTCCTCCTGTTGAAATGCTAACCATTTTTCAAATGAGTAGGATTCCTTGACCTTCCCAGTTGAAAATGGTCTCTTCCTCTCTGCTCTCATATGAAATTTGGTTGGTGTTTATCTTGTAGCGCTGCTCACATTTTACCTTGGATTGTGGGTACAGTACCCATCATCTCCTTTTTACTCTATTGCAAACTTGTTGAAGGTAGTAATCATGTCTTCAAATAGCCCCACAGATATAAAATGTCTGGCACTCTGCTTGGGACACTGTATCTCATACTTCTCATTGCATCTCATCCCTTCCCTTCCCTTTTCCTTTTTGTATCCCTTTGGTACATAGCAAGGTGTTTTGCTTGTAGTATGTGTTTACTAAATGTATGTTAAGTAAATGAATAACTGATATAGGAACTTTGGGAGGCTTTTTTTACTTTGTATTACTTTTTGGTCTAGGGAAAACAAACTTAGAAAAAAGTACCTGGAGGCATTTAGAATGCAGGCAATCATAAATTACAACGCTAAGGTCTCGGCTTGGTTTAATTTGGGGACACTTTTAGAAGAAACGAGCATTTAATTGAGTATATAGGAGGCATAAAAATCTCTCCAGGGAACTAAGGAAGGACACAAAATAAATGGGGAAATGTCCTCTCATCCTCATCAACCGTTTTGTTTAAACATGAGAAAGGTAATACCAAATATCTTCTGATATAGTTCTAACACCTAATTGCTTCAGATTTCTGTCTGATTTGTTTAGTATATCTTTAGGTCAAATACAGCTTTACTTCCATTACTGTAATTCTAAGGAGATCAATAGTTTTCATCAATTTTTATAGTGATTTCCCTTAGTGAAAACTTCAGGTTATGTGTTTTGCTTGTTTTAGGTGACAGGGTTATCCTATGAGTCTTTAGAACCCTCTGGATCACTTTCCAGTTCCTTGAATCGAAATTGTTTCCTTCAGTTCCATCTTGATGTGTAACCCTGAGTTTGCAAGGAGCCTCCTGTAAAAACATCAGCATAATTGGATAATGATCGCTCATCCATGTAGTTTCCTTATAAGCATCCCTTATGCAGCTGGATGCAATTTCTTCAGAAATCAAGGAGGATTCTACCTGGGAAAGAGAGCTCTTCCAGATATACTTTTTTTTTTTTTTTTGTGGCACGCAGGCCTCTCACTGCTGCGGCCCCTAGCGTTGTGGAGCACAGGCTCCGGACGCGCAGGCTCAGCGGCCATGGCTCACGGGCCCAGCTGCTCCGCGGCATGTGGGATCTTCCCGGACCGGGGCACGAACCCGCGTCCCCCGCATTGGCAGGCGGACTCCCAAGCACTGCGCCACCAGGGAAGCCCCCAGATATACTTTTGAGATTATGTTCTAGTATTATGATATAAAACTACGAAACAGTCATGTTCTGATGTTGACTAGACAGCCATGGCCACAGGATAGCAAGCATAAAAACCCAACTTTAAAAATGCACTCAATTATCCAAATGTTTCTTAACATCCAGATGTTTGGCATTACCGGAACAAAACATCTGGATAGCCATAAAATGTTTTTAGTTATCACCAGCATATTTTGCTTCCTATAAGACCGTATAAGAGTCTTAAAGATATTATCAAATTTTTCTGATAATCACCTCCACAGTCAATGTAATCAAGGTCACGGAAATTTTAAACGTGAACTGTTTCCCACTTTTGAGCAATGCTCTGTGTTGTGAGCTCTCACCCAGCGTGAATGCATAGCGTGTACATTTCTTCTGAATGCACTGCATTCCGATCTCACAAGTGAGGCCTTTAAATAGCAGGTTATCATTATGTCAAAAGTCCTTAATGCTTTTACACCAGAAAGAAGGCATATAAGGAAAATAAGAAATCAAACTGTTCTAGACAATCACACTGCTATTTTTGTGGTTCAATGGGACACACAGTGACCTCTGAGAATCATAATTGTTCAACTATACAAGAGAGCTGGTACACTTAAAAGATGAGTTCTTTAGGAATTGGTTAAACAAAAAGATTCATTCAGAACTAGTTCTAATGCCTTTCTGTTACCTAATGTCAGATGTGAAAAAATTCTGTGCATATGCCCTATAGCATTATATAAAAATAGCATCTCTCAGGGCACTTGATCATCAGGTAATGTTACCGAAGTTAGAAGCAGGTAACAAGTAACAGTAATTTGTGGCTATGCAGCTCTAACAACAATAACCAAAAAAGGCAACCTAGTGAACTCTCTTTAGTTAGCAATCAGGCTCCTTTCATTCTTTTGAATTATAAATTTCCAGAGAAGAAAAGAGGGAAATGACCCACAAATATTTTACCTCAATTAATTTCAGCAGGATGCTGGAATGCATGTGTCAGACTCGACCATTATTAAACCTGGTATGTAATTACAGCAAAACATCTTGCAGGATCTTGAAGCAATCATTTTCATTTTTTATTCTTCTTCGGTGACCAAAAATTACCATTTCAGATTTCAGTGAGTAATCCACATCAATTTTGGATATTTAAGAAGTCACAGAAACCTAAATATGGAATAAAATCTACAAAAGTATTCAGGTGGAACTATATGTGGTTCTTGGATAGGACACTTCAAGGTTAGCACTGCTTTATTCAGAATGTTACATACTTGGTAAATAGAAAAAATATGTACCTTTACTACTCCTCAATTTTATCTACTTTATAGGACTGAGATAGCTCCTGACGCTGAATATGCTGGATTGGGACAAAACAATAATTTTAATATGTGATGTATGCAAGCAAAGAGAGTTGAGACTTTCTTGCTCACCAGAATGTAAGCTCTTTGAGGGCACAGGTCTAATTTTCATGGTTTGCTTCTGATCCCCTCTCTGCCTAGAGTAGTACGTGGCACATAGTAGGTGCTCACTAAATATTTGTTGAATGAATGAATGAATTCAATTTTTCAATAAACATGTTTTGAGAGTCTGCTCATTTGAAGACACTTCTAGATATCAAGGGAGAGGCAAAATCTGAATGAATGTACCCAGATCTGTGACAAAGTTGGTCTATTAGAAAAAAAAAAAGATCTCATTAGAATACAGGTCAGTGGGGGTTAAATATCACAGGAGTGGTACTCAAACCTGGGATGCTAGGATGCTTGGCCTTCAGGGGAAGGAGAGAGCATTTCAAATGAGGGTGAGCACAAACACACACCTAGATAATTTAAAACAAAAGAAAGATAATTTGCACTCTAGATAATTTAAAATAAAAGAAAGAAAAGAAAAGAATGGAACCTGTAGCTCTGGTTCCTTTTCAGAGAAGAGAAAGGTGAAAATAACCTAGGAAGAGTGGAGAGAAACTTCAGGAAAGCTAGGCAGCTGTGTGTGGACATTTTGGGGGAGGGAAGGGACTGGCAAGATGTCACTTGATCATACGAGTGACCATTTCATTGTTGGTTTTTAACTGTTATAGGATCTCTAAATTTCTGATTTCTGGAAGGGGCTACAGCAGAAGTGCTAAATATCCCGAGAGAAGGAGGAAATCATGTTGTCCTAAGAGTTCCAGTCCAGTTTTTTTTTTTTGCAGTACGCGGGACTCACTGCTGTGGCCTCTCCTGTTGCAGAGCACAGGCTCTGGACGCGCAGGCTCAGCGGCCATGGCTCACAGGCCCAGCCGCTCCGCGGCATGTGGAATCTTCCCGGATCGGGGCACGAACCCGTGTCCCCTGCATCGGCAGGTGGACTCTCAACCACTGCACCACCAGGGAAGCCCTTCCAGTCCAGTTTTTCTAGACTGCAGAGACAAAATATTTGCCTGAGGGATGAAACTTTCAGGTGGTCATCCAAGACAAGCCGGAAAGGCTTCTGAGGTTCTCCAATTGCTACTTATCATTCACCATAATTCTTATAATTATAGGTTTGTCTGATATGA
The DNA here is from genome assembly GCF_963455315.2 of Globicephala melas. Lineage (NCBI taxonomy): Eukaryota > Metazoa > Chordata > Mammalia > Artiodactyla > Delphinidae > Globicephala > Globicephala melas. The sequence goes on along the minus strand of NC_083323.1, from coordinate 69,121,631 downwards.
TCCTTGATCCATTAGGTCCTTTACACATATATCAATTTTTCTATCTTATAATTGTCCTAGGAGTGATTTAAAGTTGTGCTATTATAGAATTTAAATCAGAAAAATAAATTTAGAAAATGTTACAAAAATGTTACCTCTGAAATGTATATTTATCCTTTATATAACTATCTCTGATTCATTTCAGTGGGTTTAGCATAGTGGGATGTGTTAAAATATAAGTGAAGTGTGACTTTTTCTGTGATTAGTAAAAAGCTTTTCCTAAGATTTGCTTAACTCTTGCTGTGTGCAATTGCTGATGGATTTCACGAGAAGATGTGTTGGATGCTAGCTAATCTGAATTCCCAGAAATTCAGGCTGCAGGAATTGTTTCAGGCATTCAGACCCATCAGAAGAAAAGACAACCCACGTGCTAGAGGACTGTCACACTTTATCTGCTTCTTTTTTCACGATACCGTTGGGAAGATCAATTCAGGAATTGTCCCTGCTGATTGCTTCATGTACACGCAGTGTTACCCTGCAGCACCTCATGCTTGTTTTCTTCCTCTGGGTTAAGGCAGAAAGCACGGCCATCTCTCACTGCTCCATTCTAGGCTTTTCTTGATGCTGTGGACCCAGACAGTGCCCCAACCTAAGCTACTCCTAAGTCAGCCTACTTTGGTATAAAAAGACACAAGAGTGCTCGCTTTCCCTCTGGGGTGAATTCTCACAGCTGTGTGTAGGAATAAACATTGAGTAAGACAAATTATCAATGGCTACTTCTTTTAGATAAGAATACTCTTTTGCTTTGCTTTTAGATGAGTGAGCTCTGGGGCACTAGAAGAGCCATTTCTATAGCATCACTTATTCTGGAGTAATGGAAAATGGTTTGGCAATTTCTTACAATTATTTTTATTTTATATTATTTGATACATTTATCATAGGACCCAGCCATTCCACTCTGAAGTATTTACCCACTATAAAACTTAGGTTCACACAATAAAGGGGACACCTCTATTCATAATCACCAAACATAGGAGACAGTCCAAATGCCCTTCCATGTGTGAATGAGTAAGCCTCTATTCGATGGAATATCACTTAGCAATAAAAAGGACCAAACTATTAATACATGTGACAACTTGCGTGAATCCAAAAAGCATTATGCTGAATGAAAGAAGCCAGTCTCAGAGTTGCATACTGGATGATTTCATTTATATGACATTCTCAAAAATATATATTTATAACTATAGCAACAGAGAATGGATCATTGTTTGCCAGGGGTTAGGTGTGAGGGGCGGGGATTGACTGAGAGTCATGGAACTAGTCTGTATTCTTATTGGGGTGTCAAAACACAGTGTTACAGACATACAGAACAGACTTGTGGTTGCCAAGGGGGACGGGGTGTAGGGGAGGGATGGGTTGGGAGTTTGGGATTAGCAGATGCAAACTATTATATATAGGATGGATACACGACAAGATCCTACGTACAGCACAGGGAACTATATTCAATATCCTGTGATAAACCATAATGGAAAAGAATGTCTGTATACGTATAACTGACTCACTTTGCTGTACCGCAGAGATTAACACAACGTCGTAAATCAACTATACTTCAATAAAATAAATTAAAAAAAAAAACAAGTGTTAAAACTCATAGGATGGTACACCCAGAAAAGTCAATTTTACTATTTGTGAATTTAATTAAACACACACACGTACACAGTGGCATCAGCAGCAGCTTAGGGAAGGAGCCTGGAGTACAGGGGTCAATGGATCCTAGCACGACCTCCAAGTTCTCCAGGGGCTCCTGAAAGGGGTTGATGGGGCAGCTGCCATGCTTCCTGATGCACGCAGAAGCCACGCAGCGCGACTGCTATCTAAGATAGCTCCAGTGACTGCCCGCCCCCCTTATCCTGCCATAATCCGTGACACTGTTAGTGTTAGAGCGTCCTCTGCTCCCCACCCCCAGCTTAAAGTAGTTGCCTTCGTTGTGTTATTCCAGTATTACCTAGGGAAAAGAATCCATTAACACCTTAGCAAGAAAGATGTTCCTTGGAGGAAGTAGACTCAGAGAATTCCAGGAAGACAGTGCACACAACTGCTGTCTTTTTTAGAAGGACAGGGAGAAGGAGGCTGGAGCAAGGTAGGCTCCCAAGTAAGGGAGACCTAGGGAAGTCAGTAGAGGCCACAAAGGCCGCCACCGCCAGTGAGGACCGTTCCCTAAAACAGGGGCAAAGCAGCCACATCAGCACAGCTCCTTTCCCATAAACATAAATACCAGGTCCGTGTCAATCAACCTTATAATAAGACCCAGTTGACAGATCACAAAACTCTAGCTCCTGGAAATGAGTTATTAAAACTGCTTTTCTGAAGCATGCTCACACCAGAGAGGTGTGAGATTTATTTATAATTGCTGGAGAGCAGATTCTGCCCATGAGTCCTTGTAGGACACCCCAGAGACTCCTACCCACTGCCTCCGGCCCAGACGCAGTGATTATGGAATGACTGAAGTAACTCCCCTCCAAGGGCCCCAGTGACTTACTGTCCACTCGTAATAAAACCCACACTATGTCTCATGGCCTTTGAGGCCCTACATGGCCTGGCCCCTGCCTGACTCTTAGATGTGGTGCCGGCCCTGCCTTGTTTATTATTCAGTCTGTCTGACTGTCCTGCTGGTCCTTGAATACACCGAGCTCAGTCCTACCTCGGGGTTTTTGCACTTTCGGTTCCACCCGATTGAACAATGTTTCCACTAAACCTCATCCTTCCAGTCTTAATTCTAGTGTCATTTACCTCCTCAGAAACGCCTTTCCTGACTTCCCGTCTAATGCGGCCTCCGCACACCAAGGCATACTCACACCACCCGCTTTGATTTTCTTCATTGTCTGGCCGTTGTCTGAAATTATTTGCCTATTTGTTTAGAGTGTAGTTTGAGTCCACTGATTCTGGAATGAGATGCTTGCTCTGAATCCCAGCATCATCGCTTTCTGTGTGACCTTAGGAAAGTGACATCCTGTCTGTGCCTTGGTTTCTCATCTGTCAAATGGGGATAATGAGAGCACCTACCTTAAGTGCTACGTTTTCAATTGAGAGACAACGCGTGAACTGTTTAGAATAGTGGTGTTGGTAAGTGCTGCGTAAGTGTTACTCAGATTATTACCGTAAGAGCTCTAAGCTTTTCAGGCAGAGTAGCTCATGCCCTGCCTGGTCAAGGTGACTTGTCACCTGGGGGGACATGTGACCCCAGCTGCACTATTCTGAGCCCTTCCTGGAGCCTGATATGGAGGGAAGGAGAGGACCACTCTCCTTTGGCAAGTTCAAGAGCTAAGATCACGCTCCTCAGGGCTTGCCAGGGGAGGACATAGACTTCCATTTGGAGAAAGCAGGGGAGAGGGAGAGAGAGAGAGAGAGAGATTGGGAATTCTCTTATTATTTGAATCCCTGATTCTTCCTATGCGAGAAGGCACACTACTATTAGAGGTTTTAGTTATATGAGCCAATTAGGGCTCTCTTTTGGTGAAACTAGATAAATTGGGTTGTTGTCATTTGCAACAGAAAACTGTGTCCAGAATATACAAGATGCCGTTTTGGCTACTGAGCATCTATTTAATCACCCCCTTGGTTTTCTGTTTGGAACCCATGCACCTCTCCACTCTTAAGTCATGGGTGGTGGCACTTGGCTTGGACAATCAGTGAATTCCATCTTCTTGGCTACAATAATTGGTTCAGGGACTGGCACAAGGCAAAATCCATGTCAGAGAGACTCAGCTAAGGATTTTTATAGGAACTCTTGGAAGTATGAAGCGAGATTTTCTCTAGCTTTACAACACTGGAGTTGCCAGCCCAGAGCTGTTGGGGCCATTAATGTGGAAAAGAACTGTCTGGAAGCAAAGCTCACAGAGAAAATTTGAACATGGAGAGATCAAGGCTGATGACATCAAGGTTCAGAAAGCTGAGGTTAAGAGGTTCAGGAAGCTTAAAAAGCACATTAAAGAGAGGTGTTGATCAGCTGCAGAGCACACATGTTTGGAATCTCGCTAAATCAGGGTCAACTGAAGCAGATTTTCCCACTTGCTTTTGTGATCCAGAGGAAGACTTTAGACGCAGAGTGAGTCAAAGGAGAACTTATTTCTGCCATTTCCTCTATTATATAGAAGGGTTAAGGCCATTCTTATTGAAAATTATGATAGAATCAGAATTTCAGAGCTGAAAGGGATCTTAGAATTTATCTGGACTGGTGGTTTCCAAGCTATGCGCCATATAGTTTTGGTTTTTTGTTGTTGGTTTTTTTTTATGTGGACCACTTTGAAAGTCTTTATTGAATTTGCTACAACATTGCTTCTGTTTTATGCTTTGGTCCTTTGGCCCTGAGGTGTGTGGGATCCTAATTCCCCGACCAGGGATTGAACCTCAACCCTCTGCATTGGAAGGTGAAGTCTCAACCACTGGACCTCCAGGGAACTCCCATGCGCCGCATCGTTTTTACAAGTGGTCCTTAAATCTACATAGGTCACAAACTCTGCCCTGCCGATGAAAGAAAGCGCAAATCTGGCACACATACATGAATTATACTTTTTCAGATGTACATATCAATAGATGCTACTCTAATTTACTTTGCTAAGATTCACTTAAAGTCTGGACTGAAAGCATAGTAGCTATTTATCATGATATTTATCATTATATCTCAATCAGGATTGAATAAAAGTACTACTAAACTTTGGTAAGGAGGAAGGTCGGAAAATTTTTTGATGCTAAAAAATTTCACCTAATTGAAAACATTTACCTTGGCCAAAATGTTGATTTCTATTAATTGAAGAAACTAAGAGTTTGCATGATCTGCCTGAATGTTTGTCTGTGATACCTCTGTTACCACGCATGGCTACTGAAAGGCAGCTGCCTAAATGACACGGTACCTAGGAGATAAATGGAGACTCAAGAGTCTTATTGACCGTTATATCTTCCCAAGCTATATCCTTACCATCGGTGGCCAGGTCCTGCAGCACTGGCCCTGGTACGTCTCCTCCCCCATCATCTTGTCCCCATTGCCCCTTGCTCTCTGCACTTCTGTCACATCGAGTTTCTTGCAATGTTTTGGAAAGGCTCTGCTTTCTCTTGTCACAGGGGCTGTGATTGCCTCTGACTGAAATGGTCTCCACCCCCTGCCCCTCTTTCCTCACTGCTCAGCTCAGGAATCATGTCCCCATCAGGGCAGAGTATCCCAGCTCCTGTCCAAGTCAAGTTCTTTGTTATGTGTCTTCCATGACAGTACGGCTTTCCTTCTGAGCATTGCTCTCAGCATCTCACGCTGCTCTTGCGCTGTGGTTTGACCAGGTCTGATTTTCCCATGAGGGTGGAAGTGTCCTGAGAGCAGGAACTGTGTCCGTTTTTGTGCATCTTTATCTTTGCAGTGCCTGCACCTAATAAAGTTTGTTGCACCAATGAAGCGGGCCACTAAGCTGTCCTAAATTCCTGCTGTCTGTGCTCCTCTGCCTCCGTTATGCCCCTTTTTTACATTCTTTTGCCTGATTTCTACTTTTTCTGTCCCTGTAACTAGTCTTGGAACCCTTCAAGGCAGAAACTGTATTGCATTTATCTTTCTATCACCAATACATGTATCTATTTTTATCCAAAATGTGAATAGAAGGCACACCTGCAAGATTGTGACATAACCAGAAAACTATGTCCTATATACAGCCCTGTTCTAAAAATAGCCTGGCACATGCTCTGGTTTAATCTGACTCAGATGCTTCATACGTAGCATTTCAGGAATAGGCCTGTTTTTATATACTAGTTAAAACTCAGGAATTGAGTTAGTACATTCAAGTGGCTGCTCAGATAAGATCAATATATTACTCCTGGGTTTAACTAGAAGCAAAGGATCCTTAAGCCTTCTGCGGCTTCACAAAGACCCCTTTCTCTACTCAACCTTAAGTGAAAGCTACAGGAATGAAGGACACATGGCCTGGGAGACCACCCAAGAATAGTGCCGCGTTTATCCCCGTGCCTAAGCAAAACTTTTGGAGTTACACACACTAGGTTTGAACCTAGCTTTGCTACTGACCAGCTGTGTGGCTGTAGCTGGCTACAAGATATCTCTGAGCTCTGTTTTCTTCACAGCTAAGGGGAGAGGACAATAGTACCTACCCCACAGGGCTGTAGGGAGCACGGCTGAAACCGTGCAAGTAAAGTGCTCTGCCCAAGGCCAGACGGAGGTTCAGTGTCATAATCGCTGCTTCTTCTCTGAGCTCAGGAGGGGTGGGTGGGGACTGGTGTAGCCTGAATGGCACCAATATTCCGGATTGGGGCAAGTCTACCAATTCTTTTTCTGCAGCCAGAGTGGTAAATGGGAAAGGATTAAAAAAGATCCCGGGGATAGAGAACAGCTCTGTCCAAGCCATCAGTGACCATTTGGTCTTTTTTTGGGTAAAAGTCAGTGAGGTGGGAGTGTTGGAGTGTGATAGCTTGAAGATAAAGGTGGGACAAGCGACTGACCTTTGGGGACAGCAGTAAGCTTGTTCCAATAAGAATAAACTCTCAAAAGACCTCGAGGAAAGAAGATGGAACAGATACATTTAAAATACAGTTCAGTACAGATCCTATGATAAACATTAAGCGCCTCAGAGCTTCCTGGCAACTGCAGACTGTTGGTATTTTTATTGTAGATTTTAAATGGGGCTTGCGTTTGTGATGTTTTCTTTGCGTGATGCCTCACTTACATGCTCATTTCCTCTGAAATCTGATGTCTAATTATTGCCTTTTTAAATGGTGAGTATTCAGATTAGATAATGGAGTGAGAAAGTTATAAAGTACAACACAAATGTGAAGAATAATCATTAAAACTTTCTAGCTCCAACAGACTGTCTCCATCACTTCCTCCTAATCCATTCTCCAGACTCACCATGGGGGCTATTCCTAAAACAGTCTGCTCACATCTTTCCCTTGCTTGTAGTCCCTCTGTCTCAATACTTAGAGCAGTAAATGTCCTTTTCTTTAAATTCTTAAGTTTTTGTTGAATGGTTGAAAGCATCAAATGGTACAGAAGAGCAGCAAATCTTACCTTACTTCATCCTTCCCCGGTCCCGCTCCTCAGAGGAAACCACTTTAAATTCTCTTAGCTCTTCAATCTCTTTTCGGGCTCTACATCAATAATATGCTAATAATAATATTTGGTTAATCAATTTTGGGCCATATCTGTTGACTTTCAGCACACACACACACAAACAATTATTCTTTTTCTAAGTCATTTGAGAATAGGCTGTAAATATCCTGCTCCCTTACTCTTTAATACTTCAGTGTGTATTTCTTAAGAACAAGGGGGGAAAAAAAAAGAACAAGGATGCTCTCTTATGTAATCACAGTACAGTTATCAAATCTAGGAAACTGTGGATTTGTATAATATGTTATCTAATCTGTAGTCCATTTGCCATTTTAAAAATAAATTTATTTATTTTATTTATTTTATTTTTGGCCATGTTGGCTCTTTGTTGCTGCGCGTGGGTTTTCTCTAATTGAGGCGAGCGGGGGCTACTCTTTGTTGAGGTGTGCGGGCTTCTCATTGTGGTGGTTTCTCTTGTTGCAGAGCACAGGCTCTAGGCATACGGGCTTCAGTAGTTGTGGCATGCGGGCTCAGTAGTTGTGGCTCACGGGGTCTAGAGTGCAGGCTCAGTAGTTGTGGTGCATGGGCTTAATTGCTCAGCGGCATGTGGGGTCTTCCTGGACCAGGGCTTGAACCCATGTCCCCTGCATTGGCAGGAGGATTCTTAACCACTGTGCCACCAGGGAAGTCTGAGGCTTGTGGAGTAGGGGCTCTGGGTGCGCGGGCTTCAGTAGTTGTGGTGCGTGGGCTCAGTAGTTGTGACTCGCGGGCCCTAGAGTGCAGGCTCAGTAGTTGTGGCACATGGGCTTAGTTGCTCAGCGGCATGTGGGATCTTCCCGGACCAGGGCTCGAACCCGTGTCCCCTGCATTGGCAGGTGGATCCTTAACAACTGCACCAAGAGGGAAGTCCCCATTTGTCATTTTTATCCATTGTTGTAGTAGTGTATTTTACAGAAACTTTTTTCCTTCAGTACAGGATCTAGGACCACATATTGCATCTTGGGTGGGGGGTGGGGGTGTGTTTCAAATTTCTTTAGTCTGTTAACTTGGAATAGTTCCTCAGCTTTTCTTTGTTTTTCATGACATTGTCATTAAAAAAAAAAAAAAGGATTATAGGCCCCTGGTTTTATAGAGTGTTTCTCAATGTGAATTTTATGATACTTTGTCATGATTGGATTCAGTTGTATATTTCCAGCATGGATACTACAAAAGGAATGCTGTGTCCTTCTCAGGGCATCACATCCAGAGGCTTATGACATTCATTCTGATCATCTGGTCATGGGGTTGTCCAGTTTCTTCACTGAGTCTATTTTTCCCTTGCAGTCCTTGGGAAGACACTTTAAGAACATGTATATACTTGGCTTCTCATCAAACTTTCTCCCCTAGATTGAGCATCAATTGATGATTTTTTTTTTTTTTTGCAGTACGCGGGCCTCTCACTGTTGTGGCCTCTCCCGTTGCGGAGCACAGTCTCCGGACGCACAGGCTCAGCGGCCACGGCTCATGGGCCCAGCCGCTCCACAGCATGTGGGATCTTCCCGGATCGGGGCACGAACCCGTGTCCCCTGCATCGGCAGGTGGACTCTCAACCACTGCGCCACCAGAGAAGCCCTCAACAAAGCATTTTTAAAGGCAAGATGAGGGAAGGGCGAGGTTAGCTGTTGCAAACTTCTTGGTGCAGGAATTCTTTGTCCATGTAGGTCAGGTACTGATGTTCCTGTAAACATCCAACAAGACAAATGTTATTCTTTGTTTTGCAACTTTTTATCTCTGTGTGAATGGAAAAGTGTTATACTCCTAAAGGTCAGAGCCTTGAGAATAGACTATCCTGTATATTTCAGGCTATAGGCAACATTCTTAACTCTAAGCAAAAAGAATAGAATACAAAGGTTAAAGTAAAAGAAACATCTAATATGGAGTGAGATTTGTTCTTCCTTATTACAATGCTTTCAAGATGCATTTATCTCAGGAGCAGGAGATTGCAAAGTAAAGTCTTGGGGGCAAACCAAACCACACCCAAAACAAAAACAACCCTGCTATGATTTGAAGTTCCTAAGTTTTTTGAATTAGAATTTTTCTTGATTCTGCGCAAACTAGAATACAGAAATAAATTGGTTGCTGAGGCTGCTACATGATTGCAACTAGTGTCCATAAACCTCAGTTTCAAATTGTGTACTTATACTTTTGTAATTCTTTTTATTTATACTTTATGTTTACCCAAACAGCCTAATTTTTTTTCCATTGTTTGACCTTAGAGAAACTGAATTTGAACTGAATTCAGTTCAAACTGAATTGTAAAATCCATTCTAAGTTTCTGTATCAAGACCTTATTCTTTGGGTTTTCTTATAATTCTAATTAAAATGGAAATATTAAAACAACTCAAACTCTTTGAATCACTAACTGAAGCCCAAGCTCCTTACGAGGACACACAAGGGTCTTCATGATCTGGTTTCTTCCTAACATTCCAACCTTGTGTCCTGAATCCTCCCTACTTTTTTCAAACTACTTGAACCTCCTTGACTATGCTGAGGTTTCCTTGCTCTCCTGTCTTTGCCTGATGGTCCCTGCCTGGAATGTCCTTTCTTGACTTGCTCGCATGATGAAATTGTGCTCATGCCTCCAGACTCAGTTCAGAAGTATTGTCTTTGGGGAAATGTCCCAGAGGGAGTCTGTTCACCTCTTCTGGCTGCATACGGCCCCTCGTGCACCCTATGACCCTGGGGTGTGCTCATTTTCAGTACCTGCTCCTTTTCCGTGTTTCTTTCTCACAGTTATTAAAGGGCTCGGGCATCTTGCCTCTTTTTCTCCCCTGTGCCTAGCATGGTTGCAGACATGTGCCAAGCACACAGTAACTGTAATTATTTGACAAAATGTATGATGGTATGCTATTTTCATGAAGTCTGTTCAAATGCTGCCTTCATATTGAGAAACGCATCTCCTATTGAAGAAACTGAAGTGTCAAAAGTATGGATGAAGCTACCCCTTTAGCTATTTGTAAAACTTCCTCAGTGTTGAAGCTCTCACGACACTCTAATGCGTTGGTGGGGTTTCGAGGACTTTAAAATGTTATTTTTAAAATATAGCTATATCATAACCACTTTATAGCAAGTTTGGAACTTACCAAAAAGGAAAAATATGCCTTTGCTTTTATTGCCCTAACAGTACCACAGTTTACTTAAGCATTTCCATATTGTTGGCTGTCCCCCCCAGTAAGATAATTATTCTCTTAATTTTGAGACATTTAAATTGTTTCCAATTCTGTTACTATAAATAATCTTATGGAAAGCATCTTTTCCCATATATTTTAAAATGATTTCCTTAGGAATGATTATCCAAATTGTAAAAGCTGGACCAAACAGTACAAATACCTTTATGAGTCAGGATACTTATTACCAAACTACCGTCAAAAATGATTTTGCCAATACACTATACTACCAGAAATACATGAGTGCCCTTTGCACCTCACTCTTGCCGATTTTAAAAAATTTTTGACTAAATAATATCTCAATCGAGGTCTTTTGTTTTGAATCATCTATAAAGTTGTCTAATTATTATTCTTGGTGGGAAACTTACTGAGACATAAAATTTAAAAGTCTACTTTTAAACTTAGATCCCTTTTACAGTTCAAAATACTAGAACTTGACTGCTTTCCAACTCCTAATTATCAAATTCTGGATATGATGAGTTCTAGCATCATTTTCTCATAAATTCACGTCCTGCAGCTTGTTGCCATAGTAAAAGTTACTGTGAATCACATGCCATCCATCCTGTGTTGGACGAGAAATAACTCCATCTCTGCAGTTGTCTGGCACATCTCGACTAAATATAAGGGGAAGCTTAGAAGTGTCTCAAAGTTTTCCAGTTCCAAAATTTGGGAAAAAACTGAGTTGTTTGCAAAAGCAGGCATAAAATGATTCACTTGGTATTAGTGCCTTTAGGTTCTTTGATTGAAGAGTGTGTGTGAGGGAATGGAAAATGTCCTCATTTAAATGTAATTAAAGGCTTGATATTTTTTTCCTCTTTGTTCACTAGAAGAGATTGATAGTATGGTAAACAGAGATTCTAAACTGACTCTCAGGCATTGTATTTACATGATGCCAGCTTTTGCAAGTGAACTGTAAATTTTGTTCTCAGACAGTTGCACGGATGGCTGATCAAATTGATCCACTTGCCTTAATGGATCATTGGGTAACTGGGTGGAAAAACAGGAAACCTGATTGAGGCACCATTTTGATCAGAGACTGAAATCAAATGACATGAGTGCTCAGGTCATTTCGATGTCCTCCAGTAAGTCCGTCCTGTGTGACTTCATATCCGAGTAGAGTGGGAAGCTCTGCTAACCTCACCTCAGTCACGCTCATGACAAATAGAATCGTTTTTCACGGTATCAACATTTGATGTCTTTTGACAAAGGGTTCAGTTTTCCCAAAGACGTATTATACATGCAATACTTTTTTTGTTTTGAGAATTTTGATAATTTTCCGGGTAACTTTTTTTTTTTTTTTTTTTTGTGGTACAGAGGCCTCTCACTGTTGTGGCCTCTCCCGTTGCGGAGCACAGGCTCCGGACGCGCAGGCTCAGCGGCCATGGCTCACAGGCCCAGCCGCTCTGCGTCATGTGGGATCTTCCTGGACCGGGGCACGAACCTGTGTCCCCTGCATCGGCAGGCGGACTCTCAACCACTGCACCACCAGGAAACCAAACAGTTATGTGAGTGAATAGTCAAATTGACCAACCTGCCTTAATGGATCATTATATAACAGAGTTAAAAACAACAATAAAACACCCCTTTTTGCATTTAAGCTCTAGGGCTGCAGTGCCTGGATGTCAACCACATCTTTCCTGCTCAGTGATGATGACCATGTGACAGCTTCCTGAACCAATTCTCATCTTGGGAGGAACTTGGGTTTTAGGTGAGGGTGTGGAGGTTCAGAGAGGGAATCTGCCTGTTTGGTCTCCTTCTGCTAAAATCTTCCCATTGATCTTTTAGTTATCTTCTTTCTCATTTTTTTTTTTCTTGACACTCCTCCCGTGCCCCCGACCACCCTAGCATGCATAATTAGCATGTCCTTTTCCTCCACTTCCTCCATCCCCTGAATCTCTTATGCAGAAGTTTCCTTAGCTCAGTCTCCTTGAGATGGACATGTCCCCAGAATTACAGCAGAGCTTCTTTCCTTTCCTTACGAGGGCCGTATCTCTGCCACAATAGTTTTTCCTGCTCCTACTGCCCTTTCACCAGGTTGTTCTATTGTCACTTTCCCCACGTTAGGCAGTCAGTGCTGCGCTGTGATTAGGTCAACGTTCTTTTGGGAGGTATTTTGACATTTGCCTGAGTTGTTTGGATGCTGGGCCCAGGGATATCTTCTCTGTAGTCTATGCAGGTAAACGACTCTGTCAAAAAGTGGTACAAAAAATGATGAGAAAATGCATATTTGTAAAATTGTAAAATAAAGCCAATATAAATGTGAATTATGCTACTGACTTTTCTTAATAGGAACAAAATTTTCTGGCAACAGGGAATAGAAATATAAATTTAGTTTCTGGTGATTCATTACTTAATAGGAAATGTTCCATTTCAATATTTGTAAACAAGGTAAAACTGCAATTTATTCATCCATTTAGTCAGCATATATTAGTTGACCATCTTTTATGAGTTGGATTTTGCACTAAATAATGGAGATACAAAGACCAATAAAATAGTTCCCACCCACAGGGATGTAAGAGTGTAAAGGGAGAGACAGATACAAAAAGAGATCATTTGCACAGATGTAGAGAACACACGTATGGACACCAAGGCAGGAAAACCGCAGGGGGGTGGGGATGGTGGTGTGCTGAATTGGACTATTGGGATTGACATGTATACAATGATGTGTATAAAATTGATGACTAATAAGAAGCTGCAGCATAAACAAACAAACAAACAACTAATACTAAACTTTCTCTGGGTTATTTGTATGGAAATATGTTAATATAAATGTTTCAGACATTACATGAAATTTCTAAAAATCTTATATGTTCTCGTATAATGTTATGTCATAATTCTAGTTATTACTTTAAAATGTATATCTCATAAATAACTAAATTTCCTTGTCAATTGCATTATTATGAACTTTCATCAAATCTTTAACCGTGGTCATTTTTAAGTCTTTTGTCACTTACAGACAGTTCTGGGTGTACTCAGATGCTTTTGCAAATATGTTCCTATAAAAGGGTTTCGGTCTTCCCTGGTGGCGCAGTGGTTGAGAGTCCGCCTGCCGATGCAGGGGACACGGGTTCATGCCCCAGTCCGGGAGGATCCCACATGCTGCAGAACGGCTGGGCCCGTGAGCCATGGCCGCTGAGCCTGCGCATCCGGAGCCTGTGCTCCGCAATGGGAGAGACCACAACAGTGAGAGGCCCACATACTGCAAAAAAAAAAAAAAAAGGGTTTCATCTTCAAGGAACTCGTGGAAAAGACTCTGACAAGTACAGGTTTCTGGTAACTGACTATACTGCTGAACTGAATGAATAAGCATTTTCAGAACTGTAGTGGAAAACTGATGAACTCATAAAAGTGCTAACGAAAGATCAAGATGAAAAAAAATAATTACATGGAACTGAGTGAACTGATGAGGATGATTATATTTGTGACTTTCTGTTTGAATAAAAAAAAATCCCCCCCCCCAAAAAAAGAGGTCATTTAAAAACAATGTGATTCTATCAACAGGATATACACAGGAGCTCAGGGAGTATGAATAAACGAATAATGGAAAGAGTGAATGAATCTACCCATCTATTTCCTTTAATGTAATGAAGAGCAAGTAATTCAGTTGCAACTTCACTGCTTACTGGATGTGGCAGTTTGAAAATACATCTGCAGTTTTTTTTTTTTTTAATAGTCCCCCTATGAAGAGATGGGGTTTATGCTCTTTTTCTTGAAGTTGGGCAGGATTTTTGACTATTTGCCCAATAGAGTGTGGTGGAAGTGATGCTAAGTGACTTCCAAAGAGAAGACGTAAGGGAGATGCAGTCCTGCCTCGCTTGTTAGAACACTCATGCTGTAGCTCCAGGTGCCATCTATGAGGAAGTCCAAGTTAGCCCTTGTATAGAGACTTCATGGAGAAGCCCTAGGACTACGAGAGAAAGAGAGAGAGATGCCTCGCTAGCCCCCAGTTGCTCCAATCCCACTACTGTTGGGCTTCAGTCACTATTTGACAGCAACCACATGGGAGCCCCCAAGCCAGAATTACCCAGTGAAGCCCTTCTCAGATTCCTGACCCTCAGAAACCATAAGACATAATAAAATGTTAGCTGTTGTTTAAAGACAGTAAGTATTGGGGAGATTTGTTACACATCGATAGATAAATGGAAGAGATTTTTGTTTTCCTCTTTTTTTTTTGGAGTGAGGTTCTGCTATAACAAAAACTTAAAACATGTGGCATTAGCTTTGGGTCTGGGCAGCAGAGAGATGCTAGAAGAGCCTTGAAGAAATTGTTAGCAGAAGCTTGATGGACCTTGAGGAATCTCTTGTAAAAGTTTAAAGGAAAATGAGAAAAATTTCATTGAAAGCTGGAGGAAAGGGGACCTTTGTTAGACGGTGATAGAAAGTGTAGCAGAATTGTCACCTAGAGTCATGTGGAAAAGAAAACACACCAAATGAACGGATGGATCCGGCTGAGATAATTTGCAGGCAGAAGGCTGAAAAGGCCAACTGCTTTCTTTTAGATGTGCGGGCTAAGATACAAATAGAGAGAGATAAGTCCAAATGCAACTGTTCAGTTTTCAATAAAAATTTAGAGGAAGTATTAAGATGCCAAGACTCTCTGTGCTTGAGAACGAAACTGTTTCTTATTTGTAATCTAACTAGATGACAAAAAAAACCTCTCAAATTTAGTAATAGTTTTAGGGCAAAGATCAAATCCATGGCGGTCCTGTAATGTCTTTGGTTAAGACCTCAGAAAAATGTCAGGTGGTACCTCTTAGATCATTTCAAACAGACAAAACATCTTGTAAGGATCTTGAGGGCGTGCCTCACAGCTTCTCTCTGTTAAACAGAGAGAGGCTGTTTAAATAGGACTTTTAAGAATCTTAAGAGAGTTTTCCAATAGCAACTTCACAGGAAGCCCAAGGTAGGGAAGGCTTGTCTTAAAGAGATTTGTATAGCTTATGTTCAATGGAGTGGATTATACATTAATATACAAAAATCCCACAAAAATTTTAAAGGAACTGTATCAGCTTGAACTGAAAACAACAAAGACAAAACAAAATGAAAAGAGGCCTATGTTTCTTCAAACTAATATGACCAAGAAGGAGGCTGAGGAAACTACTCAGCTGCAAATAGGCTGTTTTTTTACAGAAAAGTAAAAATGACTTGGTAAAACCAAGAGTGTAGGGAGTGAAGCCAAGAACCACAGAAAAACACTCCCTGGTAGAAGGATTGGGCCTGCAGCAAGGAACTGGGAACATGTGCCCAGCTGGGTTTCAGCTGCATGGACTAGAGACTGCTATGTGCTTCTTGTTTTTCCCTTTATGAAAGGGAGTGTCTATAATGGTTGTCCTATGCCTCTTCCACCACTGTGTGTTAAGTATGTGGGACAGACAACTTGTCATTCTATTTCATAATTGAGAAAAATTTTTTTCTCATTGAGAGGGACTGTACACAAAATACCACGCCCAAGGAATTGGACCCAAGGAATACCATAGTACTTGGATTTGATTTAGATAATGTCTTGAACCTCAAGCCTGATACCATAATGTAATGAAAATATAGTGGTCTTGTGAAGAGGGTAAATGAATTTTGCTTGTATATTTTGGGCTCAGAAAGTGAACTGTGGTGGTTTAAAAACACATCTGAAATCACTTTGGCACTCCTCCTGCCAAGAGGGCTTTTGAAATGGTTTGACCAATAGAGTAGGGCAGAGGGATGCTATGTGATTTCTAAGGTAGATCATAAATGGTAATGCAAATTCTGCCTTCTTTGCTGGAACATTGCACTGGGGTCCTGGGCAGGCAGGTAAGCCATCTGACTGCCCTGGAGCCAACATGCTGTAAGGAAACGCAACTGGTGCATTACATAAAGGAGCCCTGAAGCAATATCTCTATCTACATATCTCTGTTTCTATGTTTGTATCCATCATCTGTTTATCTAGTTTAGCTATCTATCCATCTACACATATACAGTCATCCCTTAGTATCCTTGGGGGATTTGTTCCAGGACTCCCCACAGATACCAAAATCCAGGGATGCTCAAATCCCTTTTATAAAATGGCGTAGTACTTGAATATAATGTTTGCACATCCACCCGTATACTTTAAACCATCTCTAGATTACTTATAATATCTAATACAATGTAAATGTTACATAAATAGCTGAGGCACATGGAAAATTCAAATTTTCCTTTTTTGGTACTTTTGGGAATTTTGGGGGGGAATATTTTCAATCCATGGTTGGTTGTATCTGTGGATAGGGAGGGCTGACTGTTTAGAGAGATGCCCGGCCAATCCTGTTACCCCAGACCTTCCATTGTTCATGCTCCAGCCCCTTCTGACTGGATGAGGAGTCCCAAGCCAGAGCTGCCCAGCAGAGCCCTTCCCCAATACCTGACTCACAGGAACTAAGTTTTGGGGTGATTTGTTGTAGGGTCATAGCTAACCAGAATACTGGCCATGCGTACTTAAACAGTATATAACTTATATTTCCAAATGGGAAAATAGATATTAATTTAGTCATTCATTTACTCTTTGCTTTATAACAGATATCTCGCAAGCAACGTGTTGAATGATTGAATCAATGAATATCCCCGTTTTAAGGTGAGAAAACGGAGCCATAGAGAGAATAAGCAATTTATGGAAGGTCACAAGGTAAGGAAGGTCGCACCTGGATGGGAAACATCCCAAAAGCCATTCAGTAAAGTTTCATTCATTCAACAGATTCTTTATTATGTTTCAACTATGTGCCAGGCGCTGTGCCAGGCAATGGGGCTATAATGGGGAACATGACAGTGATAGTTCCTGCTTTCAGGGAGCTTACATCCTCACGAGAAACCAACAATAAACAAGAAGTAATTATACATTTTGATAACTGCAGAGAAGAAGTGTAAGAGAATGCCGTGATAGATTTCGTCAGGGAATGCTTACTCTAGAGAAGGTGTCTGGGAAAGTTCTCTCTAGGGAGGAGATGTTTGAGCTAGATCCTGAAGGCTGAGGAGTAGCCAGTTATGTGAAGGGAACACTTAGCATTTTTTTGAGAGGTTGTGTATAAAGTTTTCCACCCAGTACCTAGGCGTGTGGCTGCCCTTTCCAGAGCCTCAGATGAGTAGGACGGGCAGTGAAGATGCTTTGCAGTGAGCACTCTGACCGGGGTGTTTCTTTAAATTTTGCACCTTTGGCATCTCTCCCTCACCCTAGTCCTGGCCCTGCTTGTGAACTTCCACATTTAGGTCTGTGATGCATGACTGCTTACCAAGTTTAAGACTCAATTAATGCAATGAAAGATTCGACACAGACACAGACGCACACAGACCCATGGACCTAGGAAAAAGTCAAAGGATTGATAAAAATTATGGTGTTTTAAAATAGAACTAATGGGAATCTTACGAAAAGCAGCAGGAGAACTGGCTCTTACATCCGGAGACAGGACTTGCTAAGGTATGAGGTTGGGGTTACACTGTGGGGTGAGCTGTCTCCTTACACTCGTAATGTTTTAGTACCTGGTTGGCGATGAACTAATCAGCTGCAGGTGGGCAAAAAGCAGTGATATCTTCTGAAACTCTGAGAAAAAAAAGTAGTGTTGAGCCAACGATCTTGGTGAGACGTTGTGAGGACTTCTGGAAAATTTTAATATGCACAAAGTCCTCTTCTGTAACACAAATACTTGTTTTGGTCAAGCTCTTAGAAACTCCCTCTTTCAGTGATTCGAAGAGCATGTGTTACTGCCCTAGGATTCAGAATGTATCATGGCCAAGTTGAACCCCCTTCATCAGTGGAATAATTTTATCCCTTGCGGGTTTGAAATCATTCTTGGGACACTGAAGACATTAGCCGAGGTGAAACTACATGACTTGCAGACACGGGGGGTGGGGGACTGGTAGGGGGAGGTGGTGCCGAGCAACAGACCTGAAACAAACCTGTACTTTGGGAAGAGATAATGTGCGTCCCCTCACTTCATGCTTTATCTTCCAAGTATTCTTTTGGTATAAGCAGCTTTGCTTATCCTGCCATTGTTCATTTTTCTTTTGCTTTCCTTTTTTTTAAAAAAATTATGTATTTATTTATTTATTTTTGGCTGCATTGGGTCTTTGTTGCTGTGCGCGGGCTTTCTCTAGTTGTGGCGAGAGGGGGCTACTCTTCGCTGCAGTGCCCACTCTTTGCTGCGGTGCCCGGGCTTCTCACTGCAGTGGATTCTCTTGCTGTGGAGCATGGGCTCTAGGTGCGTGGACTTCAGTAGTTGTGGCATGCGGGCTCAGTAGTTGTGGCTCATGGGCGCTAGAGCGCAGGCTCAGTAGTTGCGGTGCACGGGCTTAGTTGCTCCGTGGCATGTGGGATCGTCCCAGACCAGGGCTCAAACCTGTGTCCCCTGTTTTGGCAGGCGGATTCTTAACCACTGCACCACCAGGGAAGTCCCTATTTTGCTTTCTTTGAGGGATTGTTTTTTCAGAGGAAAATGTAGTTCAAGGTCATTTCTAATTCCCTATATTTGTTACTATTGGGTTATTAATGTCTTTTTACTCTATGTATACCCCTTTTTTTCTTCTCTCTGTGAGAAATTTATGCATATAACTTTTCTCCTTTACACACACTTCCTATTACAGGCCTCACTGCAGCCTAATCAGACCCAGGACTCAGAGGAGACTGAGGAAAGCCTGGATTCTGCTCTTCTGAAAAGCTCAGGCTAACACAGGTTTATTGAGTAACTCCTTGAGCCGGGCATTGTCTCCTGGGTGCTGGGGAGCTAGAATTTAGTGGGTCCCTGGAAGAACTCACAGTCTAATGTAATTATCCATTTACATAAATGTCTACAGTAGAGAGATTATAACACTAGTTTATAGATATCAAAAAAGCATAGAGTATGTGCTTGGAGTGAGCTGCTTACATGTGGGGTGGTGCTGACCACTCTTTTGAAGGATAATTTGGAGTTTTCTAAGTGCACCAATAGGGCATTCCAGATCAGGAGATTTATTAGGTCATTTGTCTTTCTTTTCTTTTCTTTCTTTCCTGCCTCTTTCTCTTTCTTTCCTTCTTTCCTTCTTCCTTCCTTCCTTCCTTCCTTTCTTCCTTCCTTCCTTCCTTCCTTCCTTCCTTTCTTTCTTTCTTTCTTTCTTTCTTTCTTTCTTTCTTTCTTTCTTTCTTTCTTTCTTTCTTCCCCTTCCTTCCTTCCTTCCTTCCTTCCTTCCTTCCTTCCTTCCTTCCTTCCTTCCTTCCTTCCCTCCCTCCCTCTCTCTCTCTCTCCCTCCCTCCCTCCTTCCCTCACCTACCGAAGGACATCTTTGCTGCCTCAAGTTTTGACAACTATGAATAAAGCTGCTATGAACATGAGGTTCATTTCTTTTCATTCGAGGTTGCATTTTAGAAAGCTTGCTCTGTGAACAATGTGGAAAAATGTTTTGGAGAGACAAGAAAAGACTTGGTAGAATTTTTCTCAATTAATTTATCTCTTACTGTTTCAGGACAAGCTGTACATAATAAGTAGGTACATAGAAAAATCATTTCCAACACAGTGATTGCTAGCATACATGAAGCAATTTAAATGATTTGACTGAGTGGTAAAGTATTTAAAAAACATATCAATCAGCCTATTGGATGTCAGACTCAGTGATTTGGCCACAACACAGCCTGAACCTTATTTGACCTTTTTTATTGCTTAGTGGATATAAGTAATTTAAAAGGAAGAATGTTTTCTCTTTTATGTCCCATAATTGTATACTGAATAAAATGATTAGTAGAGGATTTGCTAGTACTCAGGGTGGTGTCATATTATGGGAAGATGGATTTACTTTGATTAATGGATTAAAAAAAATCTTAAGAAAATCTAGGTGTTGGCTTATGAGATCAAATACCTGACACTTGTTGTCATTTACTCTGTAGACAGCAGAGATGACATGTAGGAAAATGCAGCTATTTCTTTTGCCTACCTTAAAGTCTCATTTTCAGTGAATAAATAAAGTCTGTTTCTTAACTTTCATTAACATTGATTTAGAAACCGTCAAGTGAGATGTAAAATTAGAGAAGAGGAGTTTAGGCTGTGGAATCTGACCACTCAGGTTCAAATCCTAGTTTCACTAACTATTTGACATTGGGAAAGGTACTTAAATCCTGTGATCTCACTTCCTCCTTTGTAAAGTAGGAATGATGTCTATAGTACTTTTTTTTAGGATTCTTGTGAAAGTTAATTGAAATAATATCTTAAAATACTTAACCAAGACCAATATATAGTATGTGATCAATAAATATCATCTATAGTAAACATTAACAAAATTAAGAGCCTACTTTAAGACATTGTGCAGGAATATAGTGATGAAATACTATATCACTTCCTCAGGGATTTTGCATTTTGCAATCTATTTGGAATGCCAGCTATGCAAAGAGCTAGCAATTAAAACTCAACCAGAATGAAATAAATGTTGTATTATTTTTACAAGATGAGGGGAAGCTAGCGTGACTAAGGATCCCTGGGTAGATTAGACGATGCTTCAGCCAAGGATGGCATTTGATCTGGATCTTGGAAGAGGATGATGGGTGCTGTAAATGGAGAAGCAGAGGAGAATGACCCAGACATGGGTCCAGAAAGGGTTTAGAGAGGGATTCTCTTGAGCTTAAGAGTAGAAAGGGTAAGGGTGATGGAGAAAAAAGTGATGGGAAAGGCAAGTAAAGAGTAGATTGTAGGAACTTCCAGAATTCCACAGGTGGTCCAGTGGTTAAGACTCTGTGCTCCCAGTGCAGGGGGCCCAGGTTCGATCCCTGGTCAGGGAAGTAGATCCTGTATGCCACAACTAAAAAGATCCTGTACGTGGCAACTAAGACCTGGTGCAGGCAGCCAAATAAATAAATAAATATTAAAAAAAAAAGAGTAGATTATGAAGGGCCCAGGATGCCAAGGGGAGAGGTTGGGTTGGGTTTGGTTCTAATTATTCTCAATGCTTTATAATTTTTTCATATCAGTGTTCTGAAAAAGCCATCTTGGAAGAGAATGCATACAAAGTTTTATTTCCCTTCCTTTGGAAAAAAAGCCCCCACCCTTGTAAATCATTAATGGTCCCTTTAAAAAGGAGATTACAGTCTTGAGAGTTACTATTTTTCTGTTCAGTAGAGAAATAAAAAGAAGCATACTGAATTATGTGAAATATGAATTGGTCTCTGTGCTCCAGTACGTATCTGGGACAGATTTATAAATAATAAAATGATATAAATGACCATCATTCAGCTCCTTTAATGTTAAAGAACTTCTAATGTTAAATCAAGGATACTGAAAGAGAAAGTTTTAGGGAAAAACAGTCTTAGTCTGGAAGCCTTGAGGTTATTTTTGTTTTCATCTGTGTTCATTTATGTCTAACCAATACTTGAAGATTTTTAGTTTTCTGCCTACTCCGCCAATTCTTAGAACATCTGAGGAACTGAGAATTTACTTACTCATTTATTAGTCCCTAAATACATTTTAAAGGTCACAGTGAGATCTTAAAATTATTTTATCACTTTTCATTGTGCAGTTCATTGAAGTAGAACTAATATTCAGATAATTAATTTCCAAGAAAGTTTTAATGTATATGTATAGCTGATACACTTTGTTATAAAGCAGAAACTAATACACCATTGTAAAGCAATTACGCTCCAATAAAGATGCTAAAAAAAAATGACAGAAGATTGCTTTCCTCAAAAGTTTAATCCAATGCCTCCTGGAATAATACTGGCGAGTAGTGTTGGGAGGAGATGACAAGAAATTGTTTCAAATTCTAGATCAGGCAAATAGTGCTCTAATTAGTAGACTGTAGTGGAAGGAAAAATTGTCCAAAGAATTAAACATGAAAACCAAATCTTTCAGTGTTCCAAGGATGTTTAATTCCTTTAGACAGGTCTACCTATATCTCAACTGGGAATTATTTAAATTGTCTATGAAATCTTCAAGTTATTATTGAAAAGAAAAATAGAAATAAAAACTCCTCCCCTCAAAAGTTTTGTAGAGGAAAGTTTGGAAGCACTCACAAGTTTATCGTTAGCCTTGACCCATTCCTCCCCGCTTTCAGAGTCCAAATTGACCATCAGAGTTTTCTACTGTGGTATTTTTCCAGGCTTACCCTCCAAAGGAATTTTCTTGTTTTATCAAGACTAAGTTAAGTCATTTCCTTAGCGCTCTGATAAATGATTGCCAGTTTGAGTCTAGTGTTTATTCATTTGTTCATTCACTTAGTATTTATTGATTTCTGTAAATGTATTTATCATTATCTATTGGATAAACACGTTTTAACTTACTTAAAAGGAAGTGTGAAAATAATATAGACTTTATTTTTTATTATTTTTTAATTTTTATCTTATATTGGAGTATAGTTGATTAACAATGTTGTGTTAGTTTCAGGTGTATAGCAAAGTGATTCAGTTATACATGTACATGTATCTATTCTTTTTCAAATTCTTTTTCTTTTAGGTTGTTACATAATATCGAACAGAGTTCCCTGTGCTATACAGTAGCGTCCTTTTTGGTTATCCATTTTAAATATAGCAGTGTGTACGTGTCAATCCCTAACTCCCTAACTAATACATCCTAACTTGGGATGTGTGGCAGATAGTATGTTCTAAAGATGGCTGCAGTAATATCTCCTATCCCGTGTTCTCTTCTTGCACTGTGATCTTGACACACCTCCCATTGAGAGATGTGGTCTATGTCTCCTGTTGGTGATGTCGTGACTACCTCAACTAAGCAAGTATGGCAAGACATATTATATGACTTCTGAAGCTAGATTATGCAATGCCATGCACTTCTGTCTTGCTTTCTTGGAACACTCACACTTGGAAGCCAGCCTCAATGCTGTGAGCAAGCCCCTGTTGGTCCATGTGAAGAGGCCACATGTAGGTGTACTGGTGGACAGCCTAGCTGAGGTCCCAGCTGACGGCCAGCATCAACCACCAGTGACTGAAGATGCCTCCGGATGATACTAGCCTGCCTCTGGCCTTTGAGTCTCCTCAAGGAGCAGAGATATGCCATATATCCTGTGCCCTCTCCAAATTCCTAACCTACCTGAATCCATGAGCAAAGTAAAATAATTGTTTCATGCCATCAAGTTTTAAGGCAATTTGTTACACAGCAACAGCTAACCAGGACAAGATCGGAGGATTCATCTATTTCAAAACTATTCTTAACATTTTAGTATGGTTGTAAAGAAAATTGGAACTGTGTTACTTCTATTATTTTAATAGCTCTATCTTGTGATAGAAAGCTGTAGTTATTGCTTACTGGAACTCCAGAGCAAAGCAGTGATTTAAAAATATTGGAGTTCCCTAATGGCAGGGCAGGAATAAAGACACAGACATAGAGAATGGACTTGAGGACACAGGGGAGGAAGGGGAAGCTGGGACGAAGTGAGAGAGTGGCATGGACATATATACACTACCAAATGTAAAATGGATAGCTAGTGGGAAGCAGCTGAATAGAACAGGGAGATCAGCTCGGTGGTTTGTGACCATCTAGAGGGATGGGATAGGGAGTGTGGGACGGAGATGCAAGAGGGAGGAGATATGGGGATATATGTATACATAGAGCTCGTTCACTTTGTTGTACAGCAGAAACTAACACAACTTTGTAAAGCAGTTATACTCCAGTAAAGATACTTAAAAAAAAATTGGCGTTCCTACTTTTTCTCAAGCAGGACCAAATATAATGATGGTAGTTGTCATAGTCAGCTCCACCAGCATGTCCCTAAGTTTTCAATGGAGGGGCTGAGGTATTCCGGTTTGCTTCCACTTTTCCAAGGAATGAGTAGTGAGCCTCTTCACCCCCTTGAATGTCTTCAGAGTGGAATCCAATGGGAATTGTTTTTTGGTGCTACCATCTCCGGCATTTCATCTTTCAGAATGAGTGGCAAGCAGAAAGCAGACGTTCTGTGAATCATTTGGGAAGAGAAGTATTTTATTCTCTTTGCAGCTTGATAAGATACAGTTGGCTTTTCCTGAACCCAGATGTTTCAGTACTATAGCTCATCTCCTTCATCATTTCAAGAAGATTATAAGCTTTCTCTAAACTTCTGGACCTTTGCTCAAATGATTTATTCTGCTGCGAAGGACTCCCTTTACCCCTTAGCCTTTACAATCCAGTAGAAACTTACTTTCTTCATGAAAGTTGCATGAGTTAGAGGCAGCACTTAAACCTTCTTAGCACTTTGTTGGCACTTCTCTTAGAATTCTTAACACCACCAATGCCTGTTTCCCTGATTAGGTTTCAATGTCATTCTTGGCAGGGTCACTGTCTTGCTCTCCTTCATGACCCCTACTGTGGTTTCTCAGGAAATGCTTGTTGAATTCCATAAGGCAGCTTGAGGTGATGCCAAAATTGTGCAATCGGAGTCAAGAGACTTTGCTGCCAGTCTCAGGCCTGAGCCAGTCTGTCAATAAGCAGACCCTGAAAATGGTGTTGGGACCCTAGAAGATTTTTCATCTTTCTGGGCCTCAGTTTGCTCCTCTGGGAAACAGGAAGTTTAGAGTAGGTCAGAGGTTCTCAACTAGGGAAGCTTTTTCAATACCACTGGTGCCCAGAGGGTCTGGCACATCCTTGGTTGTACACCCTTGACTGGGTATGCAACTTATAAGATGACTTCTGGTTTCAGAAATATACGCGGTTGTTGGATATTGCTGTGGCTTGTGGAGGTGGATGCAAGTGAGCAGATTGGAATTACAGGTTAGCACTTCAGAGGCAAAGCAAGACAGTGAATTGAGGCCACTCTCTAAATAATAATAGCTAACATTCATGAATCCAGGTATTGTGCTAAGGGCTTGAAATAATTCTTATTAAATACTCACAACACTCTTATGAGGCAGGTACTATTATTACCCTTATTTTTTATAGATGAAGAAACTGAGGCTTAGAGAGGTTAAACGATGAGCCAAATTGCTAAACTAGGTTACTAAGCACTGGGACAGATCAAACCCAAGATCCCCGACTCCAGAACCTGTAATTCTAAGCACCCACCAGCTGCCTCTCTCTTAGTTTTTGCTTGTGTAGAGGGACGTATGCTCACGTTGTAGGGATTTGTCACATACTTATTAAAAATACTGACTTTATTAGTCTCTGCAATTCCTCTTTCTCACTGGTGCCTGGTAAGTGATGTGTGCGCTCATAACTAATAATAATTTTTATGAAGACAGGCCATAGAGGCATCATCGGGCCATTTAATGTTTGAAAATTGCAGAGCCACTCCAGATTCATGCAAGAGCGGCATCTTTATTTTATCATACATACCAGGACAGACTTTGTAATATGAAAGGAATTTGCTTTCTGAAGGAAATGCCTGGAGTTAAAGGCAGAGCTGGTGTTACAAGATCACCAAAGACCAGGAAATGTAGCAAATCTTGTGGAAACTCACCCAGAGTTCTCATTAGTGGTGAGGGAAATGATGCTCTGTAATTGCATAGATAGAACAATGATAACCCACTTCCATTTGCAAAATGCTTCACCCCACAGAGTGATCAAGCAGTTAGCACTCACCGCACCCCAGACATTGTTCCTGTTTCTCTACGTGAACAGCTCCCAGATCTACCCTTTTACCCCCAATTTTCCTATCATTTCATCATTTCCAGCTGCCTCTGTAATGCCTCTGCCTGCTGAAATGACTTTTGGCTTCTGCTGAGCACAACTGATTTTCCCCTCAGGTGTTCTGAACGCCCAATTTCCTAGTTTTTGTGGGCAGAGCACCTTTGCCTTTGTCCGATAAGTACTTTGTCTTAAGGTCAGTTCGGCTCTTAGCCATTTGTGCTTTATCTTCTGATTGCTGTCTGATCTGGCGACTTTTACCTCCATGGCGTTTCTAAAATCTCTTCCCACACTCTCCCTTTCTACCAGGTCCACCTTTTAGATTTAACAACTCTAAGTCACATCCTTTCCTACAGGATTATGACGTGCCATGTCCCCCGCCCCTGTCCTGAGTCCCCAGTGTTCATCCTCTACCCTGGCCCTCTTTAACCTCTGATCAGTAGAAAAAGTCCTGTTACAAACTGGTAAAGTGATGCTCTCCCTTCTAAGGAGGGTGTGAAATAGTGTAAGTGGGCCCAGTGTGATCAGCCCTTGTGCTTGGGGGGTCACAGGAGACAAAGGAAAGACAAGGCAATTGGAAAGGACCCCAGTAGAGTGGTGGAGGGCTGGCTCCAGGCATTGGTCAAAGCCTCTGGTCCCCACAGAGGGCCTGCTCCTGGGAACCTGGCACATGATGTCAGGGTCAGGACATGCAGCCCTGCCCAAGAGAGGGCTTGAAGACTTGGGCAAGTCAGTCACTAACATCTCAGGGCTTCAGTCTCTGTATGAGAGAGGCCTCCCTGGTAGCCAGTCTCCCTTCCTTATATTATTGGAGGTGACAAAATGCCTCACCAAACATGTGTATTTCCCAGCCTCCTTGGCAGGAACTGTAGCCACATATGTCTGGCTGGGGAGAGCTCAGTGAAGTTCTGTGTAGACTTATGGAGACTTAGGGCTGCTTCGAAGTAGGTGGTAACTGAGTGGGAGGGCTTCCTTTTTGCCTTTCCTTCCTTCTTTCCTGCTACCTGGTGTGCAGATGTCAGAATTTCAACAGCCAACTTGCACCTTGAGGTGCTCGGGAATAAAAGATATGCCTAGTGTATTCATTTCCTACCACTGTGCAACAAATTACTAGAGATTTAGTGGCTCAAAGCAACACAAGTTTATTGTCTTACAGTTTCTCTGGCTCTGAGTTCTGGGTAGGAGGTAGCTGGATTTTCTGCTTGAGGTCTCATGAGGCTGAAATCAAGGTGTCAGCTGGGCTATGTTCTCATCTGGAACTTGGGCACCTCTTCCAAGCTCATTCAGATTTTGGATGAATTCAGTTTCTTGCAGTTGTGGGACTGAGGTCTTGTTTTCCTGCTCAGCTCCTAGAGGCCACTTGCAGGTCCTAGCGCCCTGGCCCTCTCACACATGGCAGCTTTCTTCATAAAGGCGAGCTGGTGAATCTCACTCAGAAAGGTTTAAAAGCTAGCTTTGAACATCTTCCTTTAGGAAGATCCCAGCACCTTTTAAGGGTTCACCTAACTAGGTCAGGCCCACCTAACTAGGTCAGGCCCATCCAGGATAGTCTCCTTTTTGATTAAGTAAAAATCAACTGATTTGAGACTTTAACTGCATTGGAAAATCTCTTCACCTATTTCATATAATGTAACCTAATCATGATGGTGAGAGCCATCCAATTCACAGCACTGTCCACTCTCACAGGGAGGGGGTTATTCTGGGCATATACACAAGGGACAAGAATCTTGGGGACCATCTTAGAGTTCTTCCCACCACACAAAAGATGGTGGAGCTGAAGGATGCAGAAAGCCTGGTTCTTAATGACCCTGGAGCCTCCACACAACCTATAGGCTGTTCTTCTTTAAAATGAACTTCTTTTATCTTTTTTTAATGTTGTCATATATTTTTATTTTATTTTTTCTCATTGGTATGTAGGGATATCTCATTTGGGTTTTAAAAATCTTTTTTAATTTTTATTTTATATTGGAGTATAGTTGATTTACAATGTTGTGTTAGTTTCACGTGTACAGCAAAGTGATTCAGTTATACATATACATATATGTATTCCTTTTCAGATTCTTTTCCCATATAGGTTATTACATATAGAACTATATTCCTATATAGAACTACTGAGTAAGGTTCCCTGTGCTATACAGTAGGTCCTTGTTGTTAATCTATTTTATATATAGTCGTGTGTATATGTTACTCCCAACCTCCTAATTTATCCCTCCCCCCCCCACCTTTCCCCTTTGGTAACCATAAGTTTGTTTTCTAAGTCTGTGAGTCTGTTTCTGTTTTGTAAATAAGTTCGTTTATATGATTTTTTTAAGATTCCACATACAAACGATATCGTATGATACTTGACTTTCTCTGTCTGACTTACTTCACTTAGTATGATAACCTCTAGGTCCATCCATGTTGCTGTAAATGGCATTATTTCATTCTTTTTTATGGCTGAGTAATATTCATGCACTTCTTTTAGGTAAGAGACATATCCTTGTTTTATGGAAGCCACTGTATTCGGGCTTTTTTTTTTTTTTTTAACCAGCAGCTGAAAACTATTCCTAACTAATCCAGTGAGGGAGTTGGATCAGATAGTTTTTTTCATTCTCTGGGGACATTCTTTTTGGCATGTGCACGTTGGCCGATACCATGTCCTGGAATTCAAAACTCTTTTGCATGCCATTCACAGCTCTGCTCATCCCAGGTCTAAACTTCTCTACCTTTCGCAGTTCTCCAGAAGCAGTTTTCTGTTTGATGGAGAGAAGAAGACATGGAATCTGAAGTCAAAAGACCTAGCTTCCAGGGCTTCCCTGGTGGCGCAATGGTTGAGAGTCCACCTGCTGATGCAGGGGACACAGGCTCGTGCCCCGGTCTGGGAAGATCCCACGTGACGCGGAGCGGCTGGGCCTGTGAGCCATGGCTGCTGAGCCTGCGTGTCCGGAGCAAAGACCTAGCTTCCAGGTTGGGCTTCTTCAGTTATTAGCTTTGTAACCTTGAGCAAGTTATTTCCTATAGCTGAACTTGAATGTCTTAATTTAAAATGGGGATAGTAATCATACCTGCCTTGCCAACTGTAGAGGGTTGATGTCAGGAATAAACAAGAGAAATACGTGAAGGTGTTTTGAACACCATAAATCTGTAAGCAACTGTTAATGACATGCCATGACCCACACACCCTTCCTCCCTCCCTCTGCATCAGCTATTTGTCGAGCACTGAAATAGTGCTTGGGACTCTGAGACTTGTAAGAGAGAGTTCCTGGTTCCTGCCAGATAATAAAATAACTGAGTAAATTAGGTAGCAAAGATATGGAAGGAGGTAAGAGAGAGTTGTGCAGATGTTGGGAAGAACATTCCAGGCAGAGGCAACAGCACTTGCAAAGGCCCCGAGGAAGGAGTGGGCCTGGCATCTCGGAGTTTTCCTGAGTGGCTAGTAGTAGGAGGTGACCTCTGAGAGGCAGTGGTAGTGTGGGCTGGCAAGCCATTTAGGGCTTTTTTGATCATTTGAAAGATTTTGCCTCTTTATTAGGAGTGAGATGGGAAATCACTAGAGGATTTTCAGCAGAGAAGTGACATTGTATGTGGCTGAACCACGCTGGCTCCATTTTTGTCAGCTCCATCTTAGGCCCGCTGTCCTACTCCAGCCCTTTCTGTGTGACTGAGCTTTAGCCTAACTTACAAGGAATGCACCCAAGCCAGATAAGTTCCCTATCAGCTTATACTCTTGCCTTCATCTGATATGAAACCTGGAAGAATGCCTTTCGCTGACACAGATGGTTCACGGTCATGAGACACCCTGGGGGGAGGAAAAAACCCCGGATCCTGTGGCTGTGGACATGCTTCTCACTTGGTTGTCAGATTCTATTTTTAGCTTTGGCCCCTTTAAATCCCCCTGTACCCCCTTTACAGCTGAGAATGCCTCTGGATTGCTGTCTGCCCAATCCTGCCCATATGCAAGTTACCTACGATAAACGTCATAATTGCACTTTATGGAGTTGCCTGCTTCATCTTTCAGTCTCAGAGTTCCTTCTCAGTTTGGAGGATATGGTTCAATATTTCCTCCTCCCAACACATCATTTCCTTATGTTTTATAAGGATCGCTCTGGCTACTGTGCTGAGAATAGACTCTGGGAGGGAGGAAGTTTGGACAAATGTGGAAGCAGGGAGAGCATCTAGGAAGCTATTGCAATAATGGAGGTGAGGAATGATGGTGGCTTGGGAGAGCTATATTAGTGGAGATAGTAAGCAGCTGGGCAGACTCTGGATATATCTTGAAGACTGAACCTGAAGGATTTCCCAATAGATTATACAAGGAAGACTCCAAGATTTTTGCCCTGAGCAATGGGAAATCCTCTTACCTTCTGTCCTTAAGAAAAGGACCTGGTTTTAATTTTCTTTGTATGTTTCTTAGTTCCAAGTACAGTTTGGAGTGAATTTCAAGCTTTCGATAGAAACTATTTGAATTTAATGGAAAGATTTGCAGCCTCTAAGCATATAGCTACATGTAAAAGAATGAAATTAGAACACTTAACACCATACACAAAAGTAAACTCAAAATTGATTAAAGACCTAAATGTAAGACTGGACACTATAAAACTCTTAGAGGAAAACAAGAACACTCTTTGACATAAATCACCGCAAGATCTTTTTTGACTCACCTCCTAGAGTAATGGAAATAAAAACAAAAATAAACAAATGGGACCGAATG
Source organism: Globicephala melas (assembly GCF_963455315.2). Taxonomy (NCBI): domain Eukaryota; kingdom Metazoa; phylum Chordata; class Mammalia; order Artiodactyla; family Delphinidae; genus Globicephala; species Globicephala melas. The sequence continues at coordinate 69,091,160 of NC_083323.1, read as the reverse complement.
AAACTTCAAAGCTTTTGCACAACAAAGGAAACCGTAAACAAGATTAAAAAGACATCCCTCAGAATGGGAGAAAATATTTGCAAATGAATCAACTGACAAAGGATTAATCTCCAAAATATATAAACAGCTCATGCAGCTCAATATCAAAAAAACAAATAACCCATTCAAAAAATGGGTGGAAGACCTAAATAGACATTTCTCCAAAGAAGACACACAGATGGCCAAGAAGCACATGAAGAGCTGCTCAACATCACTAATTATTAGAGAAATGCAAATCAAAACTACAATGAGGTATCACCTCACACCAGTTAGAGTGAGCATCATCAGAAAATCTACAAACAGTAAATTCTGGAGAGGGTGTGGAGAAAAGTGAACCCTCTTGCACTGTTGGTGGGAATGTAAATTGATACAGCCACTATGGAGAACAGTATGGAGGTTCCTTAAAAAACTAAAAATAGAATTACCATATGACCCAGCAATCCCACTACTGGGCATGTATACCCAGAGAAAACCATAATTCAAAAAGACACATGCACCCCAATGTTCATTGCAGCACTATTTAAGATAGCCAGGTTATGGAAGCAACCTAAATGTCTATCGACAGATGAATGGATAAAGAAGATGTGGTACATGGAATATTACTCAGCCATAAAAAGGAACGAAAGACCTAGAGACTATCATATAGAGTGAAGGAAGTCAGAAAGAGAAAAACAAATATTGTATATTAACGCATGTATATGGGATCTAAAAAAATGGTACAGACTAATCAGTTTGCAAGGCAGAGATAGAGGCACAGATGTAGAGAACAAATGTATGGAAACTAAGGGGGGAAGAGGGGGATGGGATGAATTGGGAGATTGGGATTGACGTATATACACTACTATGTATAAAATAGATAACTAATGAGAACCTGCTGTATAGCACAGGGAACTCCACTTCACTGTAAGGTAGAAACCAACACAACATTGTAAAACAACTATACCCCAAATTAAAATAAAACAAATAAAGGAAAAAAAAATAAAACCCACAAAAAAACTTAAGAAAAAATAAAATTGGGGGCTTTCAACTAAACTCACAAACAATATACTAATTTGAGGCTTAAACCTGGTCACAAAGAAAGGTTTGAGTAGATTAAAGAAATTCTGTCCCTTCTGGTAAAGGAAGTTTCTTTATTGAGTTACCAGTTGACAAGCTGAGATTTTTTTTTCTTGTTTGTTTGTTTGCTTTTTAAGAAAGTGAGGCAGCCACAAGGGGCTAGTAGCTTAGTTCTCCACATTTATCTTTGATTTGCCTAAGCCCAGATACATGCCTTTGAGACCCAAGCTAATAACAATAACACGCCAATAACATGAAAACCACAAAGGCAAAGTAGAATGTGGAGAACAAGCAGATTTTATGCCAGGGATTAAACTGCAGCTTGAGAATGTATCTGAATACCCCGGTCCCCGGCCACGTATTCCAGATGATTTCAAGTGCGAATTGAATTCAATAATTATGTATTGAGCACCTATTATGTGCTCAGTGTCAGACGCTGTCTCGAGGGAGTTTCACCTTTGGAAGAGGGGAATGGCAATACAAATTCCCAACTCAGTAAATGGTAAAGAGCTTGAGGAGGAGCCCAGGGCTGGGTTGCCTGGCTTCTATTCCTGGTTCTACTGTCTAAACACTGTGTGATCTTGGGGAAGTTATCAGCTCTCCTTTGGCCTCAGTTTCCTAGTCTGTAAAAAGGGTATAAGATCCTATGGAGTTGGTGGGAGAATTCAATGAGTTACCATTTGAGATGTGTGTGGAACGCTGCCTGGGACATGGGACATCCACGGTACTGTTCTAAGTCCTCCTCCGGGTGCGTTTCAACATACCACACGCAGACTGAGTCTCCTTGATGTTCTACATCTACTAATGTAACCTAAGACTTTTAACTTTTAAAGGAAAATGTCTATAAGAGCCATTATCCACTCAGGTTTCTTCCACCCCATAGTTGTATAATTGGCTTTGTGAGCCTGAATGCAACTACTTACATGAATTTATTTTAAATAATTTCAGTTCACCTATCCTCTGATGTAATTTTGAATTTGTTAGTTAGAGGGATTCGTGCCATCTGTAATTTTTTAGCATAGACTAAATAAGAAAAGGCAAAGCCAGCACACTCCAGCACCCCACCACAAATTTTACTCTGAGGTTTTACCCATCTAATAATCAACACTTGGCTTTTGGATTCAACCAGTTGAATCTTCCTACAAATTGGAGTCACCATTCAGTTTGAAGCTCTTTACTGATTAGCAGACTGACATTGGGGAAGTTATGGAACCTCTCTGAACCCCAGTTTCATCAACTGTAAAGTGAGTAAATATCTATCTACTAGAGTTGCAGTGAGGGATGTATAAGATAAATTATGTAAAGGGTTTATCATAGTGTCAAACAAATGGTAAGCATTTAATGTCAGTTATTTAATATGTTATTTCTTTTGTTCATCGTATCCAATAGATATCACAAAGACTCATTATCATAGTTACAGTATTTTCTTATATTTGTTCTTCTGGAGTTTCCTCATTTTTGAAGAGTTTTCAAGGATTAATTGGCAATGATCTTGAAATGAGCCTAGAGACTTGTTTGAAGTAGGAACCGAGAGCAATTATGACTTCCTACAGAGCCCTGGATTAGCCTAGTGATACATACAAATAATATCATTAATTGGGTGTTTGGGGGAGAGGGAAGGCTAATTCGGCTCCATAAGAGCTGAAAGTCAAACCTAGAAGTCAGACAATAGGTTTTTTTTTTTTTTTAATTAGGTATGCCAAAATTGAAGATAATACAGGGTGATTTTTATAGATTAGATTACAGAGCCATCAACAGGACTCAGGGGTTGTTGCTCAGAGTGTGATGGCTGACTGCTGGCTTCACCTTGCACACTGTTTATCCCATAGCATGATCATGATTAAGGGCTTCTGGGGTCAGACTGCCCTGACTCAACCATTTATTACCTTGGCTAAGCTCATAGCTGAAATCTTGGACTGAGTCTCAGTTAGATCATCATCTGAATGATGTCAAGAATATAAGGTGGTTTGATTCCAGTAGAACTATGCACATGTATTTCTAAAAAGACATGTTGTAGAATGTTCATAGCAATACTATTTATAGTGGTGCTAAATTGGAAATTATTGAAAAGTCTATAACAATAGAATATATAAGTCAGTTATGATAGATACATATTCTACAGCATTGGAGCATTGAGAATAAACTATCTACAATTATATATATACTGAAAAAAAATAAAAGGTGGTTTAAGGATGATGGGAGAAAGGGCATTTAAAGTACTTGTTTCGGTTCCTACTGAGTCCATAGTCAGTATTCAATAAATGGTAGCCATAATTTTAATTATGCTAAGAGAAAATTTCACAAAGGAAGTACCCACAAAACACCACTAATTTGCAGCTGAAAATGATAACTGGTGCCTTTTCCAGAATACTTGCTTTTTTTCTGGTCAAGTGTATAACATTGTGACTGAATGACAGAAAGAGAGTGCTTTCTATCAGCGACCCCCAGATTTCTCTTTAACTGGAATTCAGCTTATTAGCTGCATGGCTAGCTCCAAGAGCCAGGAAACCATGTCCCACGCATGACACCATTGTCAAGCAGAGGAGACAGATGTTTCTCGGCTTCCCCTTTCTGGGACTTAATAGTTGTTGAAGGTTAACGCTTATTGACTCATTAAACCGTGTCCGCCTGGGGGTCAGTGGTGGCGAAGCTTGTGTTAACCTCAGCAAGCAGCCGTCACCAAGCTTTACAAAGGGAGACGTTGCATTTAGGAGAAAGACAGGTGATACAACACACACGCTCTATGGCCATGGTTCCCTGGAGATGAGGACAAAATACGTGTTTTCTTAAAGGGTTTGAAAAGAAAACCTTTTGCTTTTTTCTGGGTGGCTTATTGATGGGAGATCTCAAAATTGGATCCCTTGTTCTCTCTCTGTCTTTAATCTCTCTATTTGCTAAGGAGGACCACTCACAACCAGCATCTACGACGGTGAGCGGCCAACAGGTGGGGTGCTGTGGTAACTGCTGGAGGCGTAATGAAACCCACTGGGAATGGAGGAAAAAACAATGTTATTCTCTCTTTCAGTGAAGCATTGAAAATAACTGGTTTTATTTTCTCCGTTCTCTCTCCGGTGTCCCATGTATGCAGTGATGGGAATGGAAATTAGTGCATTTGATGTTCCCAACTGAATTATTCCTAATCTATTCTGATGTGCTTCTATTTTTTGCTTACTGAATCTGGAGATACCTAATTTCTATGCTGTTCTGCTGCTAGCTCCCCAGGCGCAGGTCACGCTTCCTCTCTTGTGATCTCTTTGGACATCAGGCTGTTTCTGGAAGAGAAGTGCATGGATGAGGTGAAAGTGTGCTGTCATCATCAGCAGAGAATATTTACTGAGTGATTGTAAAATGGGCTCTGGAGAGGTTCCCATGACGTTCTCTTAAGTGAGCCAATGTGGTCTTCTGGTGAACATCCTTTAGTACGTGTCAGAAATCAGTTCTGTAATAATCTATCCTGGAACTTTGTTAGGCTTAAGCTTTATCATAATGTGTGTGCATTTCTAATTATCACCTGTAATAACTCCTCTGGAACTGTAGACTTCAATTTATTCAAAGGGAAAATGCTTGTTCCCTTGGGCTTCTGGTCTGTTTTATGAGGTTCACTCTATGCTTTATAATTTGAAGAACATTTTCTTTGGTGGCCAAATAAGGAGTAGGTTTCCTGGTACTACTAACAGAATGGTCAAAAAGGTTAGAGACATGGATGGAGTTAGAACTGTGCTTTCCAGTATGGTACATGTGGCCAGTGGCTACCATTTTGGACAGAGCAGAGACAGAACATTTCCATCCTCACAAATAGCTCTATGGAACGACACCGGGTTAGATGGTCAAAAGAGTAGGACCACCTTCTGGCCTGGAGGTCTCCATCAGTAGAAGTCAAGTGAGTGCAGTAGAATTCTTCAGGCTCCTATAACCAGCCCTTCCCACCTCCCTGCCAACACATACTTTCTTTACCTCCTCTGTGGCCTTGGGACCACCAGGACTACTCTTATCATGTCACTCATCACCCGAAGCCCAAGACTGCCTGGCCATCTTCGTCCCTAGACACTAATTCCCCTATGATTCTACGTCTCCTCTTTAAAGGATTTCACTGGCCCTGTGGAATTTAAGGTCAACTGTCAGCATAATCCCCTGTATCCTCAAGGCTTTGCTGAATCTTCTCTTCACCTCCTTGCTCACCCCAAGACACTGCTTCCCTGCAGCCCTCTCAGGAGATTGCTGTTTTCTCTTCCTTCCCTGTTGCACTGCTGGACCTGGAGGTGAAGTAGGTATATTCTTTTACTCATTTCCTCCTCTGGACCACACTCTCTCTCTCTCTTCCACTAAAATCACTCAGCTATGAATCTCACTAGTCCCCACTCCCTCGCTGCAGTCAATTAACACAACTTGGACCACTCAGCCTAATTTCTTGAAGACGTTAGCTTTGGCTCACTGCCATTCCCTCATCACTCTTTCTTTACTGTTGGCAATTTGAATAGACATGTAGAGGATTCTTGACTTTCTCTCCTCCAATTATCTTGTCTTCTGTCCTAGGTCAGCAACTCCCTCTAATGGGTGATGTAGACCATGACTTGGGACACAGACTAGATTTCAGCCACCACTTACCCTTTTCAGCTGGGTACTTCTGTGCAGCACACAAGCTTCACAAGTGTACATGAAAGCCCTGTTTCAGTCTATTCATTCTGTCACATTTTAACTGTTCCTCACCAGCATCCTTAGTATCTCGCTTCCCTCTTTACCTAGTTTAAATTCCATGACCAATCATTATTATCACCCCTTTGTGTATACCCTCAACTCCCACGACTCTCCTTTGCTTTACTGTACTTTCTTGGCTAAACTCTAACTCTGGTTAAATCCCCTCATTTTTTCCTTCTTGCCTATAGTTCCACCATTAACATGGCTAAGAAAAAACACTTACCTGTGCTGCCTGTTCTCACTTCAAATTCATGATCACTAACCCTAAGTGGGTCATAACTTCACCCATCAATTGTACTGTATTTTCTTATTGAACATGATTTTCTATTTTCCTAGACAATTCTTTGATTTCCTCTTCCTTCTCTTTGAAACTTTAACACCTCCTCCCTCACTGAGTTTCAACTGGTGACCTTGCGTTCCACTTCGCTGAGGAAATTGAAGCCATTAGAAGGTGCTCCCACAAGATCATTCCAGCCCACTTACCCTCCTGCCTGTGTCCGTACACTAGGGCTTCTCTTCTGCCTGTTGCCTCCACTTGAGTACCGGGTCTCCCTGCTTTCGCCTACTCAGGGACGCTCCCCGCTCTTTTCTGTGCTACCAAATAATGCCTTTTCATCAGATCTTCTTACCAGAGTATAGACATGATTTCCTTCACTTTGAACACAGGCCTCCAGAGACCTCATTTCCCTCTTCAGTTACTGCTCCATTTTCCTATTTCCTTTCACAGGAAAAGTCTCTGAATGTGTGGTCTGTACTTGAGCTCTCCATGACTCTGGTCAGGCTTTCCCCTCCTCACTCCACCCAAACTTCTTTTGTTGAGGCCACCAATATCACCCACATTGCTAAATCCTTGCTCGATGATCATGCTACTCCTTGGCCCATTAGAGGCACTTAACATAGTGAGTTGGTGTCTCTTTCTTGGAATATTTTTTCGCTTAACTTCCAAGATGCCTGCTCTTCTGATTTCTTCTGACCTACTTTTCTCCATACACTGTGACTTCTCCTTTACTGTTTTTTCCTCACCTCTAACCTCTAAATATTGGAATGCCCCAGGGTCAGTCCTTGGTGCTCTTTCCTGTTTGCTCCCCACCTGGTCTCCAGGCTTCAAGTAACTCTTTTATGTTGGTGATTTTGAAATTCATGGCTGTAGCCCAGATGCTCCCCAGAACTTTAGATTTATGTTTCATACTTCAATTGCCTACTTAGCATCTCTACTTGAATATCAAATAGGTATCACAAACTGAACAAGCTCAAACTGAGCAACCGATATGCCTCCCTTCCCCAACCTGAAATCTGCTCCCTTATCTCTATGATGACAATTCCATTTTTTAAATTCATTAGCCCCCAAACCTTGGAGTCATTGATTTATATTATTTCTCATAACATCAACAAATTTTACTGGCTCTGCCTTTAAAATATGTTCAGAATCAAATCACTCCTCACTCCTTTTACTGCTACCACCCTGGATGAGCCCCTCCCTCTTCTCTTATTAGATGCTTGTAACAACAGTCTCCTAACTGGTCTCCCTGTTTTCACCCTTGCACTGTTTCAGTCTGTTTTCCACAGAGCAGCCAGGCTGCTCCTTCTCAAACATGTGATTCCCCTCCTTATAACCCTGCAATGTCTTCCCAGCTCACTCAGAATAAAAGCCGATGTCCTGTCCATAACCTACTATATGATCTGGCTCCCTGTTACTTCTATGCCCAATTACTCTCTGGCCTCCTCTCCTACTAGTTTTCCTCTCTCACTCTGTTTCAGCCACACTTCCTCCTTGAATTCATCAGCAAGACTACTGCCTCAGGACCTTTGCACTTGCTGTTCCTATGCCCTAAATGCTCTTCATCCAGATACCCACATGACTCATGCCCTCACTCCTTTAATATCTTCATTTAAAAGTCTCATTGAAGACTTTTGTAGATCTCCTATGTAAAATTTCATTCTCCTGTGCATACTTTCTGTCTCGTCCTTGCTTCTTTTTCTTGGCTGCTTAATTTTTCTCCTTAGTACTACTTATTACTATCTAACATAACAGGTATTTTATATTATCTTGTTTTTTATTATCTCACTCTCCTACAAGAATTTAAGTTCCACAAGAGCAGGGCTTTTCATTTGTCTGTGTCTGTTTTGCTCACTGTTGTATTTCCAGTGCCTAGAAAGTGCCAGGCCCCCAGCAGGTAGTTAACAAATCATTGCCAAATGACCAATTGAAGGTAAAGAGGAATTGGCCAGTACTGCCTCTTTTTGGAAGGAATCATAACCTACTGCCTAAGAGCATGGTTTCAAAATCCTGCCTGTGTAACCTTGGGTAGGTTACTTAATCTGTTTCCTCCTTTGTAAAATGGGGCAATAAGAGTTCCTACAGTAGATTGATGGTAAGATTAAGTGAGATAATATATGCGGGGAAATCCATGGAGATTAGCTCTGCAGAGATGACACACGTAGAGTAAGTGCACAGTAGGCCTTCCTTCTCACCATTATTGCTGTCCTCTGTGAACATCACGTCACCTTCCCATCTTCCCCTGACACTTTCCTCCTAAGTTGTTTAAAAGTACAATATAAACCCATTTATAGGGATCCCAGCTCTGCTGCTCATTAACTGTGTGATTTAAGGCAATTCACTTAATTTTTCTGAACTTCAATGGTCTCACCTTTAGACTAGAGATGGTACTTTGCAGAGTTGTGGTGAGCAGTGTGAGTGAATGCTATGTAAAGAGAAGTTTGGTATCTTTCCCTTACACATAGTAAATGCTCAATTAATCATAGCTCTTAACTGTGTTGCGGGGCAGGATGTGGAAGAGGCATTCTGGCCGGGGAAGCATGAGCCCGGCCGTGGAGTCAGCTGGACTGTTCACATTCAGGTTCTTCTAAAACTGAAGCTTCTCTGAGAGCAGAATGTGCAGTCACGGTCTTTAACTCAGTTCTTCCTTTTTCTCACCAAGATCACTCCAAGCTTGTTTTTTTTTTAGCAGGGATTGTAATTTTTAGAGTTTCTTCACATGTGTCTCTTTTTATAGTTTCTTTCCTCCATAAGCTCTTTTCTCTGATTTTTAAACATCCTATGTATAGTCTAGGAAAAAAACAATCCCTTCTTTCTTTGTTTTTGTTCAACTTCAAGAAACACTCTCACTCTCTTCCAAGGTTCCAGTCACTTCCGTATCACTAACCAGTTGTTCCTTGTTGATTAGAATCACACAGATAGCAGAAAATCCACTTGTTCCCACCTCTACTCTTTAAGCATCCAGCAATGAGATTGACATTATTTATAGATTATAGAGCAACTACACTGAAGATGTATAAATTGAACTGTTTTAAACCAATGTTCCCTCCAGCCAGACTTAACCAGCTTTAGTACAATCCTGAGACTACCCGGCAAGCTGATTATTCAATACCACCCACTTTCACCCTCATACATTCTTCAGTATTGTTGCCCAAACTCATCTGCTGTCCTGATTTCCGAAGGAACTCCATGAATGGAAGAATCCCTTAGGGGACAGAAGTGAGAGTTAAATCCTACACTAAATACATAAGCTCATCTTTTTAGAATCCTGCAGAGCAGAAAGTGGAATTTTGCCAACACTTCACATTGACCAGGCAAACTTTCAATATGGTCTATTTCCTTTCTCTTACAAGGATTCAGTATCTTTAGAAAAACCTGCTATAAAACTATAGCAGAGAAAGACACCCTCATTCTAATCATGGCTCTAATTTTTTTAAATTGAAGTATAGTTGATTTACAATGTTATGTTAGTTTCAGGTGTATAGCAAAGTGATTCAGTTATACATACATATATATTTTTCCAGATTCTTTTCCCTTATAGGTTATTACAAAATATTGAATACAGTTCCTTGTGCTATACAGTAGTAGGTCCTTGTTGGTTATCTGTTCTGTATATAGCAGTGTATGTATGTCAATCCCAAACTCCTAATTTATCCCTCCCCTTTCCCTTTGGTAACCATAAGTTTGTTTTCTATGTCTGAGGGTCTATTTCTGTTTTGTGTATAAGTTTATTTGTATCATTTTTTTTAAGATTCCACATATAAACGATATCATGTGATATTTATCTTCCTCTGTCTGACTTACTTCACTTAGTATGATAATCTCTAGGTCCATCCATGTTGCTGCAAATGTCATTATTTTATTCTTTTTATGGCTGAGCCATGTTCCATTGTATAAATATACCACATCTTCTTCATCCATTCATCTGTTGATGGACATTTAGGTTGCTTCCATGTCTTGGCTATTGCAAAATAGTTCGTGCCTCTAATTTTTTTTTTAACATCTTTATTGGAGTATAATTGCTTTACAATGGTGTGTTAGTTTCTGTTGTATAACAAAGTGAGTCAGCTATATATATCATATATCCCCATATCCCCTCCCTCTTGCATCTCCCTCCCACCATCCCTATCCCACCCCTCTAGGTGGTCACAAAACACCAAGCTGATCTCCCTGTGCTATGTAGCTGCTTCCTAGCTACCTATTTTACATTTGGTAGTGTATATATATTCATGCCACTCTCTCACTTCATTCCAGCTTACCCTTCTCCTTCCCCATGTCCTCAAGTCCATTCTCTATGTCTGTGTCTTTATTCCTGTCCTGTTGTGGCTCTAATTTGAAGTGAGTGTGCAAAATGAGGAAAAATGGTTAAACACAGAGAAAAATTTTTGAATATGATTTTTAGAATGAATTTTTCCCCTAAGTAAAAATGTTGAGGTTGGGTGGTAACATAATCCTTGGAGCTGATAAGGGACTTTCCAGTTGTGGAATATAACATATTTTGTAATATATTTTGTGCCATATCATGATACAGTTTTAGAAGGAGATGAACATGATTGCTAATTAGCTTGAATTTATTTAATTTCTGAAATAAAAACTTCTTCAGTATTCTGTTGCATAGAAAAGTGACCTTCCTTGAGCAGAAATGAAATAAATACCAATTGAATTGACAGTTTTTCTTCTAATGAAGTAAAAACTTGTTAACTTCTCTCCCTCAAATCTGTCTTCTTTTTATGTAATTCATAAGTATCCATCCTGATTTCATTTCTCCCACATTCATGCAGCTCTTGAAAACAAGCTAAAAATATAGATATGGAATTTTTGAAGTTGTTTTGCTCTGTCACATTTGTTTTTAAAGAAACACTTCGAAAATCAATTCATTTATCCAGAAACTTCTTTTAGCAGTGCCTCTGTGGGGTGGGTCATGCCATGAGAAGAGGTCAGACTTTTGAAATCAGGACACATTTTTTTCTGAGATGTTGAGGATATCAACAGTATTGGTAACTCACTGCTCAGTCAAATGGGTTGATACACAGGGGAAACTTCTTTAGTTCTACTTTTCTGGCACCAGCTTTTCCTCTCTTCATATCAAGCTCAAAGGTGAACTATAGCCCCAGGCACACTTAGGCTTCCCCATTCAATGCACTCCCAAAGTGCTCAAGAATTCCTATGCTCACTTTAACCATATTGGCTATATCATTTGCAATATCTTTCCCATTCAGTAGGTGACATTTTCATTTTGTTGATGGTTTCCTTCGTTATGCAAAAGCCTTCTAGTCTGAGGTAGTCCCATGTTTATTTTTGCTTTTGTTGCCCTTGCCTGAGGAGACAGATCCAAAAAATATTGCTAAAACTAATGTCAAAGAGTGTACTGTCTATGTTTTCTTCTAGGAGTTTTATGATTTCAGGTGTTACATTCAAATCTTTAGTCCATTTTAAGTTTATTTTTCTATGTGGTGAAAAATCATCCAGTCTCATTCTTTTAAACATAGCTGTCCAGTTTTCCCAAAATCATTTATTGAAGAGACTGTCTTATCCCCACTCTATATTCATGGATCCTTTGTCATAAATTACTTAACCATATAAATGTGGGTTTATCTCTGTGTTCTCTATTCTGTTCCATTGATCTATGTGTCTGTTTTTGTGCCAGTACCAGACAGTTTTGATTACTATAGTTTGTAGTATAGTTTGAAATTAAGGATCATGATACCTCCAGCTGTGTTCTTCTTTCTTAAGATCGATTTGGCCATTCAGGGTCTTTTACGTTTCCACACAACTTTTAGGATTATTTGTTCCAGTTCTGTGAAAAATGCCATTGGTACTTTGATAGTGATTTCATTGAGTCTGTAGCTTGCTTTGGGTAGCATGGACATTTTAACAATCATAATCCTTCCAATCTATGAGAACGGTATATCTTTAATTTATTTGTGTCATCTTCAATTTCTTTCATCAATGTCTTATAGATTTTAGAGTATGGGTCTTTCACCTTCTTGGTTAACCTTTTTCCTAAGTATTTTTTTCTTTTTGATGCCATTGTAAAAGAGATTATTTTCTTAATTTCTCTTTCTGATAGTTGATTATTAGTGTATAGAAACACAAACGATTTCTGTATATTGATTTTGTATCCTGCAACTTACTTGATTTCATTTATTAGTTCTAGTAATTTTTTTGGTGGATTCTTTAGGGTTTTCTATAATAGTATCATGTCATCTGCAAATAGTGAGTTTTGCTTCTTCTTTTCAAATTTGGATGAATTTTATAACTTTTTCTTGATTGATTGCTGTGACTAAGGCTTCCAATACTATGTTGAATAAAAGAGGCAAGAGCAGGCATCCCTGTCTTCTGATCTCAGGGGAAAAGGTTTCATCTTTTCAATATTGAGTATTATGTTAACTGTGGGTTTGTCACATGTGGCCTTCATTATGTTGAGGCATTTTCCCTCTATACTCACTTTGTTGAGAGTTTTTATCATAAATGGATGTTGAATTTTGTCAAATGTTTTTCCTGCATCTACTGAGATGATCATATGATCTTTATACTTTGTTTTGTTAAGGTGGTGTATCACATTGATTGACTGTAGATATTGAATCATCTTTGCATTCCTGGGGTAATCCCAAGGTAAATCCCACTTAATCATGGTGTATAACTGTTTTAATGTATTTTTGAATCCAGTTTCCTAATATTGTGTTGAGGATTTTTACATCCATGTTCATCAGGAATATTGGCTTGTAGTTTTCTTTTTTGTAGGGTTTTTATCTGGTTTTGGTATAAGGGTAATGCTGCCTCCATCAAACAATTTGGACATGTTCCTTCTTCAATTTTTTGGAATAGTGTGAGAGGAATAGGTGTTAACACTTAAATGTTTTATAAAATTTACCTGTGAAGCTGTCTGGTCCTGGATTTTTGTTTGTTGGGAGATTTTTTTAAAAATTACTAATTCAATTTCATTACTAGTGATTTGCCTGTTCAGTTTTTCCTTTTCTTCCTGATTTAACCTTGGAAGATTGTATGTTTCTAGGAATTTATTCATTTCTTCTAGGTTGTTTTATTTGTTGGCGTACACTTGTTCATAGTAATCTCTTATGATCCTTTGTATTTCTGTGGTGTCACTTATAAGTTCTCTTTTATTTCTGATTTTATTTCTTTGGCCTCTCCCCGCCCCCTCCCCCCACCCCCCCAAATCTTGTTAAAGATTTATCAGTTTTGTTTATCTATTTAAAGAAGTAGCTTTTAGTTTCATTAATCTTTTCTATTGTTTTTTAGTCTCTATTTCATTAATTTCTGCTCTTATCTTTATTTTCTTCCTTCTACTAACTTTGGGCTTTGTTCTTTTTCTGCTTCCTTTAGGTGTAAGGTTAGATTGTTTATTTGAGATTTTTCTTGTTTCCTGAGGTAGGCCTGTGTGGCTATAAATTTTCCTCTTAAAATTGTTCTTGCTATGTCGATAGATTTTAGAATATTGTGTTTCTATTTTGATTTGTCTCCAGGTATTTTTAAATTTCTTCTTTGATTTCTTCACTGACTCACTAGTTATTTAGAAACATTTTGCTTACCCTCCGTGTGTTTGTGTTTTTTCCAGTTTTCTTCTTGTAGTTGATTTCTAGTTTTATAACAATGTGATTGGAAGGATACGTGATATGATTTCAATCTTCTTAAATTTATTGAGACTTGTTTTGTGCTCTAACATGTGATCTGTCCTGGAGAATGTTCCATGTGCACTTGAAAAGAATGTGTATTCTGCTGTTTTGGGATGGAATATTCTGTATAAATCTACTAATTTTATCTGGTCTAATGTGTCATCTAATGCCAGTGTTTCCTTGTTGATTTTCAGTCTGGATGATCTAGCTATTGATGTTAGTGGGATGTTAAAGTTCCCTATTATTATTGTATTACTGTCAATTTTTCCCTTTATGTCTGCTTCATGAATTTAGGTGCTTCTTTGTTGGGTGCATAGATATTTACAAGTGTTATATTCTATTGCTGGATTGATCCATTTATCATTATGTCATGTCCTACTTTGTCTTTGTTTTAAAGTTTGTTTTGTCTGATATAAGTGTTGCTACCCCAGCTTTCTTTTTTTCCATTTGTATGGAATACCTTTTTCCATTCCTTCACTTTCAGTCTGTGTGTGTCTTTAGATGTGAAGTGAGTCTCTTGTAGGCAGCATGTAGGTGGGTCTCATTTTTTCTATCTAGTCAGCCACTTTAAGCCTTTTGATTGGAACATTTAGTTTATTACATTTAAAATAACTATTGACAGATGTGTGATTATTGCCATTTTGTTAACTGTTTTCTAGTTGTTTTTGTAGTTCTTTTCTTCTTCTCTTACTCTTTACACTTGTGATTTGATGACTATTTTTAGTGTTATGTTCGGATTACCTTCTCTTTATTTTTTATATCTACATTATAGGCGTTTGGTTACTATGAGGTTCATATACAACAACCTATATATATAAGTGTCTATTTTAAGTTGATGATGTCTTAAGTCCAAATGCATTCTAAAAGCCCTACATTTAACTCCCACCTCCATGTGTTTTCTACATCATATTTTACATCTTTTAATTTTGGGTATTCCTTAACTACTTATTGCACATATAGATAATTTTACTACTTTTGTTTTTTTATACTAACTTTATAAGTACTTGATCCACTACCTTTATCATATGTTTGCCTTTACCAGTGAGACTTTTTTCTTTCATAATTTTCTTATTTCTAGTAGTGACCTTTTCTTTTCCATTTAAAGAAATCCTTTAAGTTTCTTCTAAAGGTGGTTTAGTGGCGATGACTCCTTTAGCTTTTGTTTGTCTGGGAAACTTTTTATCTCTCCTTCAATTCTGAATGATAACCTTGCTGGGTGGGTATTCTTGGTTGTACTTTTAGTACTTTGAGTATACCATGCCAGTCCCTTCTGGCCTGTAAAGTTTCTGCTGAAAAAACAGTTGATAGTCTTAGGGTGGTTCCTTTGTATGTAACTAGTTGTTTTTTCTTGTTGCTTTTAAGATTATTTTAAATTTTGATGTTTTAGTTATAATGTATCTTGGTGTGAGTTTCTTTGGGTTCGTCTTGTTTGAGAGTCTCTGCTTCCTGGACCAAATGTCTGTTTCCTTTGCTAGGTTAAAGATGTTTTCAGCTATTATTTCTTCAAATAAATTCTCTGCCCCTTTCTATCTCTATTCTCCTTCTGGGTCCTCTATAACACAAATGTTAGAATTCTGATGTTGTTTCAGAGGTCCTTTAAACTATCCTTTTCTTCTTTTTTTTTTTTTTTTTTCTGCTCTGATTGGGTGATTTCTACTACTGTGTCTTCCAGATTGCTGATCTGTTCTTCTGCATCCTTTAATCTGCTGATTCCCTTTAGTATACTTTCCATTTCAGTTTTTGTATTCTTCAGTTATGATTGGTTATTTTTTTATATTTTCTATCTCTTTGTTGAAGGTCTTACTGAATTCATCCATTCTTCTCCCTAGTTTGGTTAGCATATTTATGACTCTTCCTTTGAACTATTTATCTTTTTCTTTTTCTGAGGTTTTGTCTTCTTTGTTCATTTGGAAAGTATTTCTTTTCCTCCTCATTTTGTCTAACTCTCTGTGTTTGTTTCTATATATTAGGTACATGAGCTATATCTCCCAGTTTTGAAAGAGTGGCCTTATGTAGAAGGTGTTCTGTGGGGCCCAGTGGAGCAATCCTCTGGGTCACCAGAACAAGGTATTCCAAGGGGTATTCTCTATGTGGGCTCTGTGCACCCTCTGTTTTGGTTGGGTTTGTTTGTTGCAGGTGCACTTCAGGGCATGGTTTGCCCCAGGCCAGCTGGCTGAGAGGTCTGGCTGTGACTGCTGCAGGCAAGCTGATGTGTGGGACTTGTCTTCAGTATGCCTGGCTGTGAGTCCTGGCTGCAACTATTGTAGGCAGGCTGGAGTATAGGGCTGATTCCCTGGAATGGGAGCCTCTTTAGAGGGGCCCCAGTGCAGGTTGACACAGCCTGCCAGGTGGGGTGGGGCAGGAACGATTTTGCTGGGGCCAGCAAGGGCAAGTGGGTTGTGGGGGGGTGGTCCCCAGGAAATGCCAGGTTAGGGCACACAGCATTAGCTAGGTTGATGGAGAGTGACAGAAATGATGGAGACTGATGGGCCAGCTAGGTGAAAGGAGAGTGAAATAAATGGCACCCTCCAGTGCTTTTGTTCTCGGAGAAAGTTCCACCAGATCTCTGCCCTCTGGCGTATGCCCTAAAATTAGTTAATAAATTTCCTTCTTGTATTATCCATGCACTTTTCAACCTGCTGCCTCTGTACTGGGACTTGGAATGAGTGGGTTTGTGCACAAGCCCTTCAAGAGCAGAGTCTCAGTTTCCCACAGCCCTCTGGCTCTCCTGGATGTAAGTCTCACTGGCTTTCAAAGCCAGACATCATGGGGGCTTGTCTTCCTGGTGCAGGTCCCCCAGACTGGGGATTTTGATGTGGGGCTCAGACCCCTCACTTCTGAGCAGGGGGCGGGGTCTGCATGGTTATGATATCCCTCCCACTTGTGGGTTACTGCACCAAGGGTATTGGTTCTGACTAGGTTGTATCTTTGACCCTCCTACCCATCTGGATGTGACCTTTTCTTTATATCCTTAGTTGTAGAAAATCTGTTCTGCTAGTCTTCCTCAGAGATAGTTGTTCTATATTTACTTGTAGTTTTGCTGTGTCCATGGAAGGCAGTGAGCTCAGGATCTTCCTCCTTTGCCATCTTGATCTGGACCCCTCAGGATTTACTGTCCTATCTCCTCAACCAGATTGTCATATCTCACCTTGTGGGAAGACAATAACTCTTTTAAAAATTTTTTTATTGAAGTATAGTTTATTTACAATGCTCTTTTAATTTCTGATGTACAGCTAAATGACTCGGATATGTGTGTATATATATTCTTTTTCATATTCTTTTCCATTATGGTTTGTTACAGGATATTGAATATAGCTCCCTGTGCTATATAGTAGTACCTTGTTGTTTATCCATTCTGTATATGATAGTTTACATCTGCTAGTCCCAAACTCCCAATCCTTCCCTCCCCCCAACCTTGGCAACCACAGGATTATGGAAGAGACTAACTCTTAACCATTTTCTCTCAAGGTGGATACTTTAATGAGAATTTCTCAAAGTGTGGTCCTCAATATCCTATGTCAGGAACATCTAGAAAGTCTAGCTAAAAATGCAGATTCTAAGGCCCTACCCATTTTACTAATCCAGTACTGGCTGTAGTGAGGACCAAGAATCTGGATTTTAACAATCTCCCCAGGTGATGCCTATGCATACCAAACTGTGAGAACCACAGCCTCATAGGCACAAGGCAGATAGTTGATGACTGGACTGCTTCCCACTGAATCCCTTCGGATACCCTCAGGATAAGTCTTTGAGGGCCAGAAGGACCAGCAGGCTGGGCCTAAGAGTAGAATTTATACATGCATTCATTTAACAAATAGTCATGAGCTTACTCTGCTGGGTATGGGTATACGATGGGGAGTTAGATAGGAAGTCCCTGCCCCTGTGGATCGTGTAACTGAAGGAACCTGGAAATAGTTCCTTCACCAGCATTTTCTCTTCATTTCCCTTTTTGATTCCTCATATATTTTATGAGTGTATTCTATTAGCCAGACTGTGTTCTATTATGAACAAGACAGATAAAGAGCCCTCCCCTCTTCTAGAGTTTACATTTCAGTAAGGAGAAAAGGAAAATAAACAAGTAAACCCAAACCACCAAGTTAATTACAGATTGCGACAATTGCAAGGAAGTAAATAAACAAAGTAATGTGTGGAGAGATTGACTTTAAAGGGTGAGGTGGCATTTGAGCTAAGAATTGATGGATGAAGGTCTTTGGGTCAGGACTGCAACGGGGCAGATTGATGAGGCATTTGAAGCACATAGGCCTAAGATGGAATGATGATGGTGATGATAATGACAGCTATTACTTAGTGAACATTTCCTGTGCATCAGACTGTGTGTTAAACTTTTTATGGGCTCTATTGTATTTAATCTTGGCAGGAAGCCTAGGAGATAGATGTTATTACTCCCACTTTCAGATGAAGAAACTGAGGAAGACAAGACATGTTAGATGTCTTGTTCAGGTCACACAGCTAATAAGTGGCAGACTGGACAATTAAATGTAGCTCTGTGTGATGGCAAAGGCTGCACTGTTTGGCACGGCACTGTTTGCCTTTTTAGTGACGCGAGGCTGCTGCTGCTGACTGCAGAAGAAGCATGATGAAATAACAAGGGCACAGGCTTGTTATGACTATGAGAATGGTTAATATTAAAAACATATAGGGCTTCCCTGGTGACGCAGTGGTTGAGGATCTGCCTGCCAGTGTGGGGAACACGGGTTCGAGCCCTAGTCTGGGAAGATCCCACATGCCATGGAGCAACTAGGCCCATGAGCAACAACTATTGAACCTGTGCATCTGGAGCTTGTGCTCCGCAGCAAGAGAGGCTGCGAACTGCACACCGCGATGAAGAGTGGCCCCCGCTCGCCGCAACTAGAGAAAGCTCTCGCACAGAAATGAAGACCCAACACAGCCAAAAAATAAATAAATTAATTTAAAAAAAAGAATAGCTTTATTATTAAAAAACTCACATATAATAGTAATGATTTAACACTGTTGAGCATCAACTCTGTGCAAGGCAGTGCGCAAAACAACTTATTCTTTTTTTTTTTAACATCTTTATTGGAGTATAATTGCTTTACAATGGTGTGTTAGTTTCTGCTTTATAACAAAGTGAATCAGTTATACATATACACATGTTCCCATATCTCTTCCCTCTTGCATCTCCCTCCCTCCCACCCTCCCTATCCCACCCCTCTAGGTGGTCACAAAGCACCGAGCTGATCTCCCTGTGCTATGCGGCTGCTTCCCACTAGCTATCTATTTTACGTTTGGTAGTGTATATATGTCCATGCCACTCTCTCACTTTGTCACAGCTTACCCTTCCCCCTCCCCATATCCTCAAGTCCATTCTCTAGTAGGTCTGTGTCTTTATTCCTGTCTTACACCTAGGTTCTTCGTGACATTTTTTTTTCTTAAATTCCACATATATATGTGTTAGCATACAGTATTTGTCTTACTCTTTCTGACTTACTTCACTCTGTATGACAGACTCCAGGTCCATCCACCTCACTACAAATAACTCAATTTCGTTTCTTTTTATGGCTGAGTAATATTCCATTGTATATATGTGCCACATCTTCTTTATCCATTCATCCGATGATGGACACTTAGGTTCTTTCCATCTCCTGGCTACTGTAAATAGAGCTGCAATGAACATTTTGGTACATGACTCTTTTTGAATTATGGTTTTCTCAGGGTATATGCCCAGTAGTGGGATTGCTGGGTCATATGGTAGTTCTATTTGTAGTTTTTTAAGGAACCTCCATACTGTTCTCCATAGTGGCTGTACCAATTCACATTCCCACCAGCAGTGCAAGAGTGTTCCCTTTTCTCCACACCCTCTCCAGCATTTATTGTTTCTAGATTTTTTGATGATGGCCATTCGAACTGGTGTGAGATGAAATCTCATTGTAGTTTTGATTTACATTTCTCTAATGATTAATTATGTTAAGCATTCTTTCATGTATTTGTTGGCAGTCTGTATATCTTCTTTGGAGAAATGTCTATTTAGGTCTTCTGCCCATTTTTGGATTGAGTTGTTTGTTTTTTTGTTATTGAGCTGCATGAGCTGCTTGTAAATTTTGGAGATTAATCCTTCGTCAGTTGCTTCATTTTCAAATATTTTCTCCCATTCTGAGGGTTGTCTTTTGGTCTTGTTTATGGTTTCCTTTGCTTTGCATTAGGTCCCATTTGTTTATTATTGTTTTTATTTCCATTTCTCTAGGAGGTGGGTCAAAAAGGATCTTGCTGTGATTTATGTCATAGAGTGTTCTGCCTATGTTTTCCTCTAAGAGTTTGATAGTTTCTGGCCTTACATTTAGGTCTTTAATCCATTTTGAGCTTATTTTTGTGTATGGTGTTAGCGAGTGTTCTAATCTCATACTTTTACATGTACCTGTCCAGTTTTCCCAGCACCAATTATTGAAGAGGCTGTCCTTTCTCCACTGTACATTCTTGCCTCCTTTATCAAAGATAAGGTGACCATATGTGCATGGGTTTATCTCTGGGGTTTCCATCCTGTTCCATTGATCTATATTTCTGTTTTTGTGCCAGTACCATACTGTCTTGATTACTGTAGCTTTGTAGTATCATCTGAAGTCAGGGAGCCTGATTCCTCCAGCTCCGTTTTTCTTTCTCAAAATTGCTTTGGGTATTCGGGTTCTTTTGTGTTTCCATACAAATTGTGAAATTTTTTGTTCTAGTTCTGTGAAAAATGCCAGTGGTAGTTTGATAGGGATTGCATTGAATCTGTAGATTACTTTGGGTAGTATAGTCATTTTCACAATGTTGATTCTTCCAATCCAAGAACATGGTATATCTCTCCATCTATTTGTATCATCTTTGATTTCTTTCATCAGTGTCTTATAATTTTCTGCATACAGGTCT
Organism: Globicephala melas; assembly: GCF_963455315.2. Taxonomy (NCBI): domain Eukaryota; kingdom Metazoa; phylum Chordata; class Mammalia; order Artiodactyla; family Delphinidae; genus Globicephala; species Globicephala melas. The sequence continues at coordinate 69,070,574 of NC_083323.1, read as the reverse complement.
TTTGTCTCTTTAGGTAGGTATATTCCTAGATATTTTATTCCTTTTGTTGCAATGGTAAATGGGAGTGTTTTCTTCATTTAACTTTCAGATTTTTCATCATTAGTGTATAGGAATGCCAGAGATTTCTGTGCATTAATTTTGTATCCTGCTACTTTACCAAATTCATTGATTAGCTCTAGTAGTTTTCTGGTAGCATCTTTAGGATTGTCTATGTATAGTATCATGTCATCTGCAAACAGTGACAGCTTTACTTCTTTTCTGATTTGGATTCCTTTTATTTCCTTTTCTTCTCTGATTGCTGTGGCTAAAACTTCCAAAACTATGTTGAATAAGAGTGGTGAGAGTGGGCAACCTTGTCTTGTTCCTGATCTTAGTGGAAATGGTTTCAGTTTTTCACCATTGAGGATGATGTTGGCTGTGGGTTTTCATATATGGCCTTTATCATGTTGAGGAAAGTTCCATCCATGTCTACTTTCTGCAGGGTTTATTTTTTTTTATCATAAATGGGTGTTGAATTTTGTTGAAAGCATTCTCTGCATCTGTTGAGATGATCATATGGTTTTTCTCCTTCAGTTTGTTAATATTGTGTATCACGTTGATTGATTTGCGTATATAGAAAAATCTTTGCATTCCTGGAATAAACCCCACTTGATCATGGTGTATGATCCATTTAATGTGCTGTTGGATTCTGTTTGCTAGTATTTTGTTGATGATTTTTGCATCTATATTAATCAGTGATATTGGTCTGTAAATTTCCTTCTTTGTGACATCCTTGTCTGGTTTTGGTATCAGGGTGATGGTGGCCTCGTAGAATGAGTTTGGGAGTGTTCCTCCCTCTGCTATATTTTGGAAGAGTTTGAGAAGAATAGGTGTTTGCTCTTCTCTAAATGTTTGATAGAATTTGCCTGTGAAACCAACTGGTCCTGGGCCTTTATTTGTTGGAAGATTTTTAATCACAGTTTCAATTTGAGTGCTTGTGATTGGTCTGTTCATATTTTCTATTTCTTCCTGCTTCAGTCTTGGCAGGTTGTGCATTTCTAAGAAATTGTCCATTTCTTCCAGGTTGTCCATTTTATAGGCATAGAGTTGCTTGTAGTAATCTCTCATGATCTTTTGTATTTCTGCAGTGTCATTTGTTACTTCTCCTTTTTCATTTCTAATTCTATTGATTTGAGTCTTCTCCCTTTTTTTCTTGATGAGTCTGGCTAATGGCTTATCAATTTTGTTTATCTTCTCAAAGAACCACCTTTTAGTTTTATTGATCTTTGCTATCATTTCCTTCATTTCTTTTTCATTTATTTCTGATCTGATCTTTATGATTTCTTTCCTTCTGCTAACTTTGTTTTTTTTTTTTTTTGTTCTTCTTTCTCTAATTGCTTTTGGTGCAAGCTTAGGTTGTTTTTTCGAGGTGTTTCCTGTTTCTTAAGGTAGGATTGTATTGCTATAAACTTCCCTCTTAGAACTGCTTTTGCTGCATCCCATAGGTTTTAGGTCATCTTGTTTCCATTGTCATTTGTTTCTAGGTATTTTTTGATTTCCTCTTTGATTTCTTCAGTGATCACTTCGTTATTAAGTAGTGTATTGTTTACCCTCCATGTGTTTGTATTTTTTACAGATCTTTTCCTGTAATTGATATCTTGTCTCATAGCATTGTTGTCAGAAAAGACAGTTGATACGATTTCAACTTTCTTAAATTTACCAAGGCTTGATTTGTGACCCAAGATATGATCTATCCTGGAGAACGTTCCATGAGCACTTGAGAAAAATGTGTATTCTGTTGTTTTTGGATGGAATGTCCTATTAATATCAGTTAGGTCCATCTTGTTTAATGTATCTTTAAAGCTTGTGTTTCCTTATGTATTTTCATTTTGAATGATCTGTCCATTGGTGAAAGTGGGGTGTTAAATTTACCTACTATGAATGTGTTACTGTTGATTTCCCCTTTTATGGCTGTTAGTATTTGCCTTCTGTATTGAGGTGCTCCTATGTTGGGTATATAAATATTTACAATTGTTATATCTTCTTCTTGGATCGATCCCATGATCATTATGTAGTGTCCTTCTTTGTCTCTTGTAACAGTCTTTATTTTAAAGTCTATTTTTTCTGACATGAGAATTGCTACTCCAGCTTTCTTTTGGTTTCCATTTGCATGGAATATCTTTTTCCATCCCCTCACTTTCAGTCTGTATGTGTCTCTAGGTCTGAAGTGGGTCTCTTGTAGACAGCATATATATGGGTCTTGTTTTTGTATCCATTCAGCCAGTCTGTGTCTTTTGGTGGGAGCACTTAATCCATTTACATTTAAGGTAATTATCGATATGTATGTTCCTATTCCCATATTCTTAATTGTTCTGGGTTTGTTATTATAAGTCTTTTCCTTCTCTTGTGTTTCTTGCCTAGAGAAAATCCTTTAGCATTTGTTGTAAAACTGGTTTGGTGGTGCTGAACTCTCTCAGCTTTTGCTTGTCTGTAAAGATTTTAATTTCTCCATCAAATCTGAATGAGATCCTTGCTGGGTAGAGTAATCTTGGTTGTAGATTTTTCTCCTTCATCACTTTAAGTATGTCCTGCCACTCCCTTCTGACTTGCAGAGTTTCTGCTGAAAGATCAGCTGTTAACCTTATGGGGATTCCCCTGTGTGTCATTTGTTGTTTTTACCTTGCTGTTTTTAATATGTTTTCTTTGTATTTAATTTTTGACAGTTTGATTAATATGTGTCTTGGTGTGTTTCTCCTTGGATTTATCCTGTATGGGACTCTCTGTGTTTCCTGGACTTGATTAACTATTTCCTTTCCCATATTAGGGAAGTTTTCAACTATAATCCCTTCAAATATTTTCTCAGTCCCTTTCTTTTTCTCTTCTTCTTCTGGAACCCCTATAATTCAAATGTTAGTGTGTTTAATGTTGTCCCAGATGTCTCTGAGACTGTCCTCAGTTCTTTTCATTCTTTTTTCTTTATTCTGCTCTGCATTAGTTATTTCCACTATTTTATCTTCCAGGTCACTTATCCGTTCTTCTGCCTCAGTTATTCTGCTATTGATCCCTTCTAGAGTATTTTTAATTTCATTTATTGTTTTGTTCAATGTTGCTTGTTTCATCTTTAGTTCTTCTAGGTCCTTGTTAAATGTTTCTTGCATTTTCTATATTCTGTTTCCAAGATTTTGGATCATCTTTACTATCATTATTCTGAATTCTTTTTCAGGTAGACTGCCTATTTCCTCTTCATTTGTTAGGTCTGGTGGGTTTTTATCCTGCTCCTTCATCTGCTGTGTGTTTTTCTGTCTTCTCATTTTGCTTTTCTTACTGTGTTTGGGGTCTCCTTTTTGCAGGCTGCAGGTTCGTGGTTCCCATTGTTTTTGGTGTCTGTCCCCAGTGGCTAAAGTTGGTTCAGTGGGTTGTGTAGGCTTCCTGGTGGAGGGGGCTAGTGCCTGTGTTCTGGTTGATGAGGCTGGATCTTGTCTTTCTAGTGGGCAGGTCCACGTCTGGTGGTGTGTTTTGGGGTGTCTGTGGACTTATTATGATTTTAGGCAGCCTCTCTGCTAATGGGTGGGGGTGTGTTCTTGTCTTGCTAGTTGTTTGGCATAGGGTGTCTAGTACCGTAGCTTGCTGGTCTTTGAGTGAAGCTGGGTGTTGGTGTTGAGATGGAGATCTCTGCGAGATTTTCACCGTTTGATATTATGTGGAGCTGGAGGTCTCCTGTGGACCAGTGTCCTGAAGTTGGCTCTCCCACCTCAGAGGCACAGCACTGACTGCTGGCTGCAGCACCAAGAGCCTTTCATCCACACGGCTCAGAATAAAAGGGGAAAAAGTAGAAAGAAAGAAAGAAAGAAAGAAAGAAAGAAAGAAAGAAAGAGGATAAAAGAAAATAAAATAAAGTTATTAAAATAAAAACATAATTATTAAGAAATTTTTTTTAAAAAAGTAAAAAAGCAAACAAAGAAAAAAAACGGATGGATAGAACCCTATGACAAATGGTGAAAGCAAAGCTGTACAGACAAAATCTCACATAGCAGCATACACATACACACTCACAAAAAGAGGAAAAGGGGAAAAAATAATATATCTTGCTCCCAACTTCCACCTCCTCAATTTGGGATGATTTGTTATCTATTCAGGTATTCCACAGATGCAGGGTACATCAAGTTGATTGTGGAGTTTTAATCCGCTGCTCCTGAGGCTGCTGGGAGAGATTTCCCTTTCTCTTCTTTGTTCACACAGCTCCCGGTGTTCAGCTTTGGATTTGGCCCCGGCTCTGTGTGTAGGTCGCCGGAGAGCGTCTGTTCTTCGCTCAGACAGGACGGGGTTAAAGGAGCAGCTGATTCGGGGACTCTGGCTCACTCAGGCCTGGGGGAGGGAGGGGCATGGAGTGCGGGGCGAGCCTGCGGCGGCTTCTCGGCGTGACATTACACCAGCCTGAGGCGCGCTGTGCATTCTCCCGGGGAAGTTGTCCCTGGATCCCAGGACACTGGCAGTGGCGGGCTGCACAAGCTCCCCCGAAGGGAGGTGTGGAGAGTGACCTGTGCTCGCACACAGGCTTCTTGGTGGTGGCAGCAGCAGCCTTAGTGTCTCATGCCTGTCTCTGGGGTCCGCGCTTTTAGCCCCGGCTCACACCCGTCTCTGGAGCTCCTTTAAGCAGTGCTCTTAATCCCCTCTCCTCGCACACCAGGAAACAAAGAGGGAAGAAAAAGTCTCTTGCCTCTTCGGCAGGTCCAGACTTTTTCCCGGACTCCCTCCTGGCTATCTGTGGTACACTAACCCCTACAGTCTGTGTTCACGCCGCCAACCCCAGTCCTCTCCCTGCGCTCCAACTGAAGCCCAAGCCTCAGCTCTCAGCCCCGCCCACCCTAGCGGGTGAGCAGACAAGCCTCTCGGGCTGGTGAGTGCCGGTCGGCACCGATCCTCTGTGCGGGAATCTCTCTGCTTTGCCCTGTTGCTGCGCTCTCCTCCACGGCCTCGAAGCTCACCACCTCTGCCACTCGCAGTCTCCACCTGTGAAGGGGCTTCTAGTGTGTGGAAACCTTTCCTCCTCCACAGCTCCCTCCCACTGTTGCAGGTCCCGTCCCTATTCTTTTGTCTCTGTTTATTCTTTTTCCTTTTGCCCTCCCCAGGTACGTGGGGAGTTTCTTGCCTTTTGGGAGGTCTGAGGTCTTCTGCCAGCGTTCAGTAGGTGTTCTGTAGGAGTTGCTCCACGTGTAGATGTATTTCTGATGTATCTGTGGGGAGAAAGGTGATCTCCGCGTCTTACTCTTCCGCCATCTTCCCCCTCTCCATGACTCTTTGAATTCTGATTTTCTCAGGGTGTATGCCCAATAGTGGGATAGCTGGGTCATATGGTAGTTCTATTTGTAGTTTTTTAAGGAACCTCCATACTGTTCTCCATAGTGGCTGTATCAATTTACATTCCCACCAACAGTGCAAGAGGGTTCCCTTTTTTCCACACCCTCTCCAGCATGTATTGTTTCTAGATTTTTTGATGATGGCCATTCTGACCAGTGTGAGATGATATCTCCTTGTAGTTTTGATTTGCATTTCTCTAATGATTAATGATGTTGAGAATTCTTTCATGAAAACACCTTATTCTTATTAACTCGTGGTCCTCAGAACAATCCTTTGAGATACAGGTGATGAAGTTGGGGTTTAGAGAGGTTAAGCAACTTGGCCAGGGTCTCTCAACTGGTCAGCGGTAGAACCAGATTCACATTTACAAGGTCTGATCCTGAATCTTGATTCTCTTCCCTCTGCTTCCCTGATGAAAGGAGCTAAGGTCTGTGCAAGGGCCTTGGACACACTTACACACAGGAAAGCTCAAAATAATCAACCTTCCCCCAGGCCCACCATAGCTCTTTTTCATCTGGCCTGGCTTCTGATGCCTGTGGCCTCCTCTCACTTTTTGGGGCATTTGCTACAGAACCATCATGCTTGTCCTCTCCTATGCGGACTTATGAGAAGTGACTGTTATTGGCAAGTACCTGGGCATGTCACAGGAGGTTTGGCCACTTTTTCCTGTCTTTAGAATGAACGCTATCAATCCAGCGTTACATCACCTTCAGTCATTAACAAGCCAGTATGGCTTTGTCTGTCACCATCTTTCCACAGGGAAGGGATTGCTGAAAGCGGGCACAGAGGAGCTAGTTGTGGTGGGAGGATGCTGCCTGCCTGGTTTGGAGGCGGTGGCAGGCTCAGGGAGTGAAGTTGTAGCAAGGACTCTGAAAAACTGGGCCCGAGAGGAAGGTGGAGACTCCCAGGGTTGTGATTTTCCCCAGGAGGGCACGAGCCTCCTTGGAATGGAAGGTGGATGGAGAACCAAAGTAAACGTCAGTGTTTTTCCTAGTGTGGTCTTTTCTGCTCGTTCGTATTGAGTCAACAATGGCACCACAACAATAGCCTCAGTCTTATTATACATCTCTATATAACAGCAATGATGGCATCAGATGGCAGTGAATACCCAGTTTATGGTTCCATGTTGTTTATTTGCTTTTCAATATTAATTAAAATCTGAGACCTGGCAAATCTAGTACTTTGAGAGTTTTTGACCTGTTCTGCTTGGGCTGTTCTGTGGCTTGGATGGGAGTACATCAGGGGGATGACCTGGCCCCATTCCCTTTACCCTCTGTGTCGATTTGGGTTGGAATTAGTGGAATATGGCTTCATTCCCTGTGATTTGGGGTTGAGCTGGATTGGGTTTGGGAGAAAACTAGGGCTCATTCCCCATCCACCAACCCTAAATTTTCAGGTCCCTACCAGTGTGATTTCAACATCTGCCAACTGGTCACACATTTTGAAGTTCCTATTATCTTTTCAAACTTAAATCTGAAAAGATGATTGGATCTTATGGATTCTAAGAGTGGTTTTTAGCTTTACCTTAATCTCAGACTTTGGTACGAAAAATTATTTTATCATCAGTGTTCCGTTTTCTTTTCTATCCGGGCTAATTGTATGTAAGTAGCTATTCATATGACATGCATTTAAAACTGCTCATTGTCAAAAAAGGGTTAAAACTAGGTTTGTGTACTATTTTACAGCATAGTTTCATTAGTAGGACTTTTTGAGAAAGCTAAGAATATATAGGTGGTATCTCTAATGTGTGGAGTTTGGAAAGAGTAGTAAACCAGGGGTCACTGACCTGGGCTCTGGTTCTTGCTTTGGCACCAACTAGCTGTTTGACAGTGGGCAAATACCCTTGTCTTTTTTTTTTTCCCCCCATAAATTTATTTATTTATTTTTGGCTTCATTGGGTCTTCATTGCTGCAGGCTGGCTTTCTCTAGTTGTGGCGAGCAGGGGCTACTATTCATTGTGGTGTGCAGGCTTCTCATTGCGGTGGTTTCTCTTGTGGAGCACGGGCTCTAGGTGCATGGGCCTCAGCAGTTGCAGACCATGGGCTCAGTAGTTGTGGCTCGTGGGCTCTAGAGCACAGGCTCAGTAGTTGTGGCGCTCGGGCTTAGTTGCTCTGCGGCATGTGGGATCTTCCTGGACCAGGGATCGAACCTGTGTGCCCTGCATTGGCAGACGGATTCTTAACCACTATGCCACCAGGGAAGTTCCCCCCTGCCCCTTGTTTTTTATGCCTCAGCTTCCACATTTGCAAAGAAAGGTCAGAGGTGAAAGGTGGAAGATGAGAGGCTGCACTTGCTGACCCCCTACGCATCCTTCCAACCATGATTATTTTTTCATGAAAGTGACTTTTGACCTCTACAAACTGTGTCACTGCCAGAGACAGTGACTTGACTTGAACGCGCTTATACTTTAGCACACTTACGTATGGTTTCTATCCTTATTTTAAAATAATGATGGCAATATTTGCAATGAATTAAGATTCCAGCCTTGCCTCTCAGTCTCTGATTGCTTTGGTGTGTTACTTGGGTGAAAAGGTTTCCACTGATTCTTTTAAATGGTAGGACATGTCTCCTCTTCGGGTTTCCAAATTGCAACTTTGAACATAATCTTTCCTTCTTAGCCCAGGCTTTGTTGAAGTCTTAGGCAGCAGATATCAAAAATCAACCAGCTTTATGCACTGGCTTTTTTTCTTTAAAATCTTTTGGCAAGCTTCACTGTGCTCTCATCTCACCCTAATACACAAGGGGACTACTTTCCCAGTTAATAGAAGAGCTAAAGACCAGGCTAACAGGTTTGCTGCCGTGCTAATATGGAATAATCTCTGATAACTATAATTAACTTGTATGCACCTGATACAGGTTGACTCACCAGAACATTCACACCCTGCAGGATTGCTATTCCTCTTTGAGATGCAAGCAGATGCTTCCACCAGCTATCTAGAGCCCCAACGCTGCAGCCTCAGTTTTGTACGCATTTATCCTTGGCCGGAGCACCATTTATTTTAGGAAGGTATTTTGACATGTCACCTCTGGGCTACAGTGTCTCCAAAAATGCATTCAGTGAATAGAAAAGCCCTCTCCCCCATGTGACTGTCAGTCCCAGCATGTGCAGTGGCACAGGAAGCTGGCCCAAGACCAAAGTAGTTCATCAGCACTGGGTTTATTCTGGGACTCAAGGAAGATTCCTGGCCATTCACTGACAGCTCTGCCCAGGCTTCCTCTCCTGGTAGCCAGTCCTGTTACACAGAAGGGCTGGACAATGTGCTTGGGAATTCTCACCAGGGTGCATTCCATGAAAATGAGTATGTTGCTGGGCTTCATGTTCAGGCTCTTCTGAGGACACTTGAGAAGAAAATCTTTTTCCTGGTAATCCTGTGGTCTGCCTTGCTCCTCAGAGAAAGCTGTGCTTCCTTGCACGCGTTTAGAAGAGTGTTAGGGAGGCTATCTGTTGCTTCCCTCTGTGGCAAAGGTGAGAATCGGGATGAGGAAGCATTTAGAAAACAAAGGAAATAGCACAGGCTTATTTGACATGCAAATAAATGTGCATAGAGATAAAAATTAAGAGATTTATATGAAACAAGGCCATGGTTTATTTTCTAGATCTGGGCAAAATGGAATTGTATCAGACAAGACAGATCTAATCCAATGAGAACAAGTTAGTGAAGTTTGCATAGGAAATAGTAGTGAGAGAGTGTTTCAAATGGGTTTCTTAATGGAATGAATTCCAGGGATGGTGTTATGGTCATATTTTTCTAAACTATTTCTTGGTTTTCTGGAAGTCCATCTTCTTCACATTCTCAAACTCTAACCCACCAGCATTTAAGCCACATTAGTAAGAGAATCTGCTGTTAAGTGCTAGTGACTTTTACCAAAAACACAAAGTGCCTCAAAGGAAAAAGAAGTCTACTGCTCTTTATAGTAAATATTTTTAAAATTACAGAGTAGCAGCTGTCAAGTTTTCTGATGTAAAGGAACGTTTTATTTGTTTTCAGGCATCTTAGGAAAGTCTTAACTTGCTCTTTCTGATATTTTCCTTCATCTTTTTTTTTTTAAGGATCATGAATTCCCCCCAAATGATTTCCTGTAAATCAGTCATTAGAAGTGGTACAGAGCAGAGAGGGCAGACAGCAGAAGCAAGAAGAACTATAATCCTGCAGCTTGTGGAACAAAAACCACATTCACAAAAAGATAGACAAGATGAAAAGGCAGAGGGCTGTATACCAAATGAAGGAACAAGATAAAACCCCAGAAAAACAACTAAATGAAGTGGAGATAGGCAAACTTCCAGAAAAAGAATTCAGAACAATGATAAGATGATCCAGGACCTCAGAAAAACAATAGAGGCAAAGATCGAGAAGATGCATGGAATGTTTAACAAAGACCTAGAAGAGTTAAAGAACAAACACACAGAGATGAACAATACAATGACTGAAATGAAAACTACACTAGAATCAATAGTAGAATAACTGAGGCAGAAGAATGGATAAGTGACCTGGAAGACAGAATGGCGGAATTCACTGCTGTGGAACAGAATAAAGAAAAAAGAATGAAAAGAAATGAAGACAGGCTAAGAGACCTCTGGAACAACATTAAACACAACAACATTTGATTTATAGGGGTCCCAGCAGGAGAAGAGAGAAAGGACCAGAGAAAATATTTAAAGAGATTATAGTCTAAAACTTCCCTAACATGGGAAAGGAAATAGCCACCCAGTCCAGGAAGCACAGAGAGTCCCATACAGGATAAACCCAAGGAGAAACACGTCGAGACCCATAGTAATCAAATTGGCAAAAATTAAAGACAAAGAAAAATTATTGAAAGCAGCAAGGGAAAAATGACAAATAAATACAAGGGAACTCCCATAAGGTTAAAAGCTGATTTCTCAGCAGAAACTCGACAAGCCAGAAGGGAGTGGTATGATATACTTAAAGTGATGAAAGGGAAGAATGTACAACCAAGATTACTCTACCCGGCAAGGATCTCATTCAGATTTGATGGAGAAATCAAAAGCTTTACAGACAAGCAAAAACTAAGAGAATTCAGCTCCACCAAACCAGCTCTACAACAAATGCTAAAGGAACTTCTGTAAGTGGGAAACACAAGAGAAGAAAAAGACCTACAAAAACAAACCCCAAACAATTAAGAAAATGGTCAAAGGAACATACATATCGATAATTACCTTAAACATGAATGGATTAATGGTCCAACCAAAAGACACAGGCTTGCTGAATGGATGCAAAAACAAGACCCATATATATGTTGTCTACAAGAGACCCACTTCAGACCTAGGGACACATACAGACTGAAAGTAAGGGGATGGAAAAAGATATTCCATGCAAATGGAAATCAAAAGAAACCTGGAGTAGCAATACTCATCAGATAAAATAGAATTTAAAATAAAGAATGTTACAAGAGACAAGGAAGGACACTACATAATGATCAAGGGATCAATCCAAGAAGAAGATATAACAATTATACATACATATGCACCCAACATAGGAGCACCTCAATGCATAAGACAAATGCTAACAACTATAAAACAGGAAATAGACAGTAACACAATAATAGTGGGAGACTTTAACACCTCACCTACACCAATGGATAGATCATCCAAAATGAAAATAAATAAAGAAGCAGAAGGTTTAAATGTCACAATAGACCAGAGAGATTTAATTGATATTTATAGGACATTCCATCCAAAAACAGCAGATTACACTTTCTTCTCTAGTGTGCACAGAACATTCTCCAGGGCTGATCATATCTTGGGTCACAAATTAAGCCTCAGTAAATTTAAGAAAATTGAAATCATATCAAGCATCTTTTCTGACAACAACACTATGAGATTAGAAATGAATTACAGGGGAAAAAACATAAAAAACACAAACACATGGAGGCTAAACACTATGTTACTAAATAACCAAGAAATCACTGAAGAAATCAAAGAGGAAATCAAAAAATACCTAGAGACAAATGACAATGAAAACATGACAATGCAAAACCTTTGGGATACAGCAAAAGCAGTTCTAAGAGGGAAGTTTATAGCTATACAAGCCTACCTCAGAAAACAAGAAAAATCTCAAATAAATAATCTAACCTTACACCTAAAGGAACTAGAGAAAGAAGAACAAACAAAACTCAAAGTTGGCAGACGGAAAGAAATCATAAAGATCAGAGCAGAAATAACTGAAATAGAAACAAAGAAAACAATAACAAAGATCAATAAAACTAAAAGCTGGTTCTTTGAGAAGATAAACAAAATTGATAAACCATTAGTCAGACTCATCAAGAAAAACAGGGAGAGGACTCAAATCAATAAAATTAGAAATGAAAAAGAGAACAGACACCACAGGAATACAAAGCATCCTAAGAGGCTACTACAAGCAACTCTATGCCAATAAAATGAACAACCTGGAAGAAATGGACAAATTCTTAGAAAGGTATAACCTTCCAAGACTGAACCAGGAAGAAATAGAAAAGATGAACAGACCCATCACAAGTAATGAAACTGAAACTGTGATTAAAAATCTTCCAGTGAACAAAAGTCCAGGACCAGATGGCTTCACAGGTGAATTCTATCAAACATTTAGAGAAGAGCTAACACCCATCCTTCTCAAACTCTTCCAAAAAATTTCATAGGAAGGAACACTCCTGAACTCATTCTATGAGGCCACCATCACCCTGATACCAAAAACAAAGATACTACAAAGAAGGAAAATTACAGACCAATATCACTGATTAATATAGATGCAAAAATCCTCAACAAAATACTAGCAAACAGAATCTAACAACACATTAAAGGGATCATACACCATGATCAAGTGGGATTTGATCCTAGGGATGCAAGGATTCTTCAATATGTGCAAATCAATCAATGTGATACACTATATTAACAAATTGAAGAATAAAAACCATATGATCATCTCAATAGATGCAGAAAAAGCTTTTGACAAAATTCAACACTCATTTATGATTAAAAGTCTCCAGAAAGTGGGCATAGAGGGAACTTTCCTCAACATAATAAAGGCCATATATGACAAACCCACAGCCAACATCATCCTCAATGGTGAAAAACTGAAACCATTTCCACTAAGATCAGGAACAAGACAAGGTTGCCCACTCTCACCACTATTATTCAACATAGTTTTGGAAGTCCTAGGCTTGGCAATCAGAGAAGAAAAAGAAATAAAAAGAATACAAATTGGAAAAGAAGAAGTAAAACTGTCACTGTTGCAGATGACATGATACTATACATAGAGAATCCTAAACATGCTACCAGAAAACTACTAGAGCTAATCAATGAATTTGGTAAAGTAGCAGGATACAAAATTAATGCACAGAAATCTCTTGCATTCCTATACAGTAATGATGAAAAATCTGAAAGTGAAATTAGAAAACATTCCCATTTACCATTGCAACAAAAAGAATAACATATCTGGGAATAAACCTATGCAAGGAGATAAAAGACCTGTATGCAGAAAATTATAAGACACTGATGAAAGAAATTAAAGATGATACAAATAGATGGAGAGATATACCATGTTCTTGGATTGGAAGAAGCAACATTGTGAAAATGACTCTAGTACCCAAAGCAATCTACAGATTCAATGCAATCCCTATCAGACTACCAATGGCATTTTTCACAGAACTAGAACAAAAAATTTCAAAATTTGTACAGAGACACAAAAGACCCCGAATAGCCAAAGCAGTCTTGAGAAAGAAAAACGGAGCTGGAGGAATCAGGCTCCCTGACTTCAAACTATACTACAAAGTTACAGTAATCAAGACAGTACGGTAGTGACACAAAAACAGAAATATAGATCAGTGGAACAGGATAGAAATCCCAGAGTTAAACCCATGCACATATGGTCTCCTTATATTTGATAAAGGAGGCAAGAATATACAGTGGAGAAAAGACAATCTCTTCAATAAGTGGTGCTGGGAAAACTGGACAGCTACATGTAAAAGAATGAAATTAGAACACTTCCTAACACCATACACAGAAATAAACTCAAAATGGGTTAAAGACATAAATGTAAGGCCAGAAACTATCAAACTCTCAGAGGAAAACATAGGCAGAACACTCTATGACATAAGTCACAGCAAGATCCTTTTTGACTGACCTCCTAGAGAAATGGAAATAAAAACAAAAATAAACAAATGGGACCTAATGAAACTTAAAAGCTTTTGCATAGCAAAGGAAGCTACAAACAAGACGAAAAGACAACACTCAGAATGGGAGAAAATATTTGCAAATGAATCAACTGACGAAGGATTAATCTCCAAAATATATAAACAGCTCATGCAGCTCAATATTGAAAAAACAAACAACCCAATCCAAAAATGGGGAGAAGACCTAAATACACATCTCTCCAAAGAAGACATACAGATGGCGAAGAAACACATGAAAAGCTGCTCAACATCACTAATTATTAGAGAAATGCATATCAAAACTACAATGTGTATCACCTCATACCAGTTAGAATGGGCCACATCAGAAAATCTACAAACAACAAATGCTGGAGAGGGTGTGGCGAAAAGGGAACCCTCTTGAACTGTTGGTGGGAATTTAAATTGATGCAGCCACTATGGAGAACAGTATGGAGATTCCTTAAAAAACTAAAAATAGAATTACCATTTGATCCAGCAATCCCACTACTGGGCATATACCCAGAAAAATCCATAATTCAAAAAGACACATGCACCCCAGTATTCATTGCAGCACTATTTACAATAGCCAGGTCATGGAAGCAACCTAAATGTCCATCAACAGATGAATGGATAAAGAAGAATGTGGTACATATATACAATAGAATATTACTCTGCCATAAAAAGGGACGAAATTGGGTCATTTGTAGAGACGTGGGTGGATCTAGAGTCTGTCATATAGAGTGAAGTAAGTCAGAAAGAGAAAAACAAATATCGTATATTAATGCATATATGTGGAACTTAGAAAAATGGTACAGATTAACCGGTTTAGGGCAGAAATAGAGACACAGATGTAGAGAACAAATGTATGGACACCAAGGGGGTAAAGTAGTGGGGGGTGGTGGTGGGATGAATTGGAGATTGTGATTGACATATATACAGTAATATGTATAAAATGGGTAACTAATAAGAACCTGCTGTATAAAAATAAATAAGTAAAATTCAAAAATTCAAGAAAAAAATAAAAGAGGGAAAAAAAGGAAAAGTCATACAAATTCATAAATCTCTCTAACATTATCCTGTGGGAAGGCATGTCTCACCCCAGAGCTCCATGTGTTCTGAGTCAGAAAAGCTATAGAAACTGTTGACAGGAATGTCTATGTGATCAATCACCTTGGCAAACAAAACAAAACAAAACGAAACAAAATGCCCCCAAAACAAAAACCAAGAACAACAATAACCAGAAACAAGTCACTATTAGGCTGGTCATATATATATTTTGGAGTCATCAAATATGACTGATGAGATTTGCTGTGAATCTTGGTGGTACCAGCAACACTGGAAGAGAAACCAGAGATTTTCCTAGATCTGAGAAATATTTGTCAATGTCTGCCAAGCAACTACATGAACACATCCAGGTATCGACAGCTCAAAGATTTTAAGAGAGACCTTCTGTTGCAAGATTTAGGAAAAAAATGACAGCGGATCAGGACATTTCCTGAGGTTAAACTACCTGCTGGAAGGAATTCACAGCATTAACTTCAACCAAGTGCCATTAACCCACCATTCCCTGGAATTGCTCTAGGCAGCTCGCCATTTATGCCAGACACATGTGCTACTTCTGATCCAGGTGAACTGGAGAAGATGGAACAATTGTTTCTGGAAAATATGTTCCATAATATTATTTTTGAGAGTTTGAAAACTTCATTTAATGCAGGTCCCATTAGCAGGGAAGTTTCATACTGTCACAAGCAGTTGAGGCTGGAAGGGCAGACTAGCAGGCAGTGCGGTGTCTCCAGTCCGCTGACTGTGCCAGTGTTCTCCAAGCTCTATGCCATGTGCCTGGGGTGGTCATCAAATCCATAATCTTGAAAATCTCAGTGCTTGAACCTACCTTAGGGCAACTTTTTGAAAGTTATATCAAATAAGTTTTAGAGGAAGTAACAGTGATGGAATTAAATTAGGGGAAAGGAGAGTAAGAATTAACTGCCTGGTAGTCTTCATAAAACTAACGTTATTTCTTTGTAAGGTCTTTGCAATTATACTTCAAAGCCAGGCAGCATCTTCAAAACTTCCCCGTTTTCTTTTAACCATTAATGATAGTCTCTATTTGTTATTGTTTTAAAGTGCAGCATTTTCAGAGTGAAGGAATAGGAATTCTTATTAAGGAGATAAGCAAGGCAGCACTGCAAAGAAGACAGTGCAATTTCTAGATGGGATAATCTGTTGTTACTTTAATTACAGTATTTGCAGTTAAATTGTTTTGATTATTGGCCCACTGCAAAATACAGTACAATTTACATTTTTCTACATTTTTAGAGTTTAAACAAAGCATATTTTAAATGATAGCAAAAATTACACTCCAACATTTCCACCTTTAGAATTCTTATTTTAGTTTTCTTCTGATTCAATGGGATCTCAAAAAACAGTGTATCTGAGTATAAAAAGAAATATCTGGAATACAATTACTTAAAAATATTCCATTTTGCATTTATAATACATTTCAAAATGTGGAATGAATATTTTATGCAGAATCCACTTTTGACTTGAAGAAGGTTTTATATTTAAAAGTCTCTATCCAAATGTATTCTCAAAAAGAATATATTCAGCCACCCATTGTTCTCATGTCCAAGCTACTGTCCGAAGAAGGGAGTATTTGGTGATATTCCAAGAGTAATTTTTCCATTTGTAGAAAAGATAAATTAGAATCTTTATGTTAATGTGGTATGCTCAGCTGACCTCTGATTCTTCATATGGTTGAGTAAATAGATGGCATGTTTTATAGGTTTTCCTATGAAAATGAAAGCATGACACCTCTATCCAGTCTCCAAAGGTGAAAATTGAGATTGTAATACCATTTATTGAACATCAAGTACAGTATATGCTATGGACTCCTCTCACAGTATCTTAGTTTTCACAGAAAATAGGTAAATGTGTGAATGGTGTGGACAAAGGCAGAAATGTCTTGATAAAGTAGTGTTTGGCATGGCGTATTATCTCTGTGTGGTTTGTTCTGCCCTCTGTTCTCTAATTCCATCTCTGTGCTTGGTTGGGCTGGGGCTCCTGCTCTCTGAGATCTCCCTTCCCTCCAGGCTCTAGTGGTGGGAAGGTTTGTGAGCCGCTGCTTTTGGCACAAGGGTAACTGAGCTGAAACATATCCTCCATTGAGCCAAAGCTTGAAAGCTCTACCACTTTCTGTGAAAAGTCATGTCTCCTGCCAATACCTGACTAAATCAGCTAAAAGGCACTACTGTGTAGTCCTGTTACCGAACACAAGTTCACATGCCTGATGCACAGAGGGCCAAACAATACCAAAACGTGGGAGTTTTGAGCAGAGAAAGGTTTATTGCAGGGCCATGCAAGGAGAATGGGTGGCTCATGTCCCCCAAACCCCTGAACTCCTCAAAGGGTTTCAGCAAGGCTTTTTTTTTTCTCATTTTCACCAAGGACTTTATTGAACAATGTATTCACCTTTTTGTTCCACTACCCTCCCTCTGCCATTTTCAGACAACTTCATAATTCCATCTTCCCAAAACTTTTAATCTTTTTGAGCAAAGAACTGTTCCAGGTGCCTTTTACAGTCTTCCAGGGAATTAAAATTTTTTCCATTAAGAGAATTTTGTAAAGATCGAAATAAATGGAAATCCAAAGGTGCAATGTCTGGTGAATATGGTGAATGAATCAGAACTTCCCAGTCAAGCTGTAACAGTTTTTGCCTGGTCATCAAAAAACATGCGGTCTTGTGTTATCCTGATGGAAGATTATGCGTTTTCTGTTGACTAATTCTGGACGATTTTCAAAGAGTGCTGCTTGAAGTTGGTCTGCTTGGGAGCAGTACTTGTTGGAATTAACCGTTTGGTTTTCCAGAAGGAGCTCATAATAGTGGACTCCCTTACAATTCCACCATATGCACAACATCACCTTCTTTGGATGAAGACTGGCTTTTGGTGTTGTTGGTTCATTTCGCTTGCTCCATGATCTCTTCCATTCCATGTTATTGTACAGTATCCACTTTTCATCACCTGTCACAAGTTGTTTTAAAAACGGGACGTTTTCATTATGTTTAAGTAGAGAATCGCATGTGGAAATATGGTCAAGAAGGTTTTTGTTGATTAACTTATGTGGAACCCAAACATCAAAGTGATGAACATAACTAAGCTGGTGCAAATGATTTTCAACACTTGATTTGGATACTTTGAATATGTTGGCTATATCTCCTGCGTGGTATAACATTGATTGTTCTCAATTAATGTCTTGATTTGATCACTATCAACTTCAACTGGTCTTCCCGGCCGTGGAGCATCATCCAGTGAGAAATCTCCAGCACAAAACTTCGCAAACCACTTTTCACATGTTCGATCAGTCACAGAATCTTCTCCATACACTGCACAAATCTTTTTTTTTGCATTTCAGTTGCTTTTTTTACCTTTCTTGAAATATTAAAGCATAATATGCTGAAAATGTTGCTTTTTTTCTTCCATCTTCAATATTAAGATGGCTACACAAAAATTCACCAATTTTGATAAGTTTTTTTTGAATGCACACTGACGTAACAGCAGTCACAATACAATCTAACAAAATTGTTTCGAATGAAGTTAAAGACAACCAAGTGCTACTAGAGCCATCTTAGGGAAAAAACAGAATGAACATTTTGACCAATCCAATATTATTATTGTTTACATGTTATAACTTTTCCAATACATACAGTAAATTTACCCTTGTTAAAATTGAAATTAGATTTAAAGAAAACCACATTCCATTTATTTTTGAGGGATATCCCACTGTAGTAACGGGTCCTGTTGATTATCCATTCATGCAGTGAAGGATGTTGGAGTACCATCCAGGTTTTGGCAATTATAAATTGAGCTTTTAAGAAGCATTTATACCTGCAGGTTTCATGAATGTAAGTTTTTATTCCTGAAAAGCAACTATCTTGAGTGGGAAAGTTGCATCAATTGTTGTGTGATATAATAGTATAAAAGAAAATACTGCACTGACATCTCAAGTGATTGTACTATTTTGCACTCCCACCAGCAATGGATGAGAGATTCAGTTGCTCCATGGCTTAAACAGCCTTTAGTATCGTCAGCAATTTTCACTGTGGCCATTTTTATGGGTATGTATTATGCAATTAATGTGCTTCCAATATGGAAGTTTGAAGGCATAAATAATATAATAATTCTATTCTGCAATCCCACTCCTGGGCATATATCCAGACAAAACCATAATTCAAAAAGACACATGCACCCCAGTGATCATAGCAGCACCATTAACAATAGCCAAGACATGGAAGCAACCTAAATGTCCATCCACAGAAAAATGGACAAAGAAGATGTGGCACATACACACAATGGAATACTCCTCAGCCATAAAAAGGAACGAAACAATTCCATTTGCAGCAACATGGGTGGACCTAGAGATCATCATACGAAGTGAAGTCAGTCAGAAAGAGAAAGTCAAATACCATATGATATTACTTATATGTGGAATCTAAAATATGACACAAATGAACTTATCTGGGAAACAGAAACAGACTCACAGACATAGAGAACAGACTTGCAGACTTGTGGGTGCTGAGGGGAAGTGGGGGGGGGGAGGGATGAACAGAACGTCTACTCCGCTCTCTGCGGATTAGCAGATGCAAACTATCATATAGAGAATGGATAAACAATAAAGTCCTACTGTATAAAACAGGGAACTATTGAATATATTCAATATTCTGTAATAAACCATAAGGAAAAGAATATGAAAAATATGAAACTGAACCACTTTGCTGTACAGCAGGAATTAACACAATATTGTAAATCAACTGTACTTCAATAAAATAAATTAAAAAGAACATAATGATTCTACATAAAAAAGGGAGATAGGATAATATATATATATATATTTGTTTTTGTTTTTTGTTTTTTTTCCACACACACTGTATTTTATTTTTACAAGAGATAAATAGACTGACACCAAGCATTGTAAATGGATGACCACAGCAAAAGCAACAATGACTGCAATTACCAAACACGAAACACACTCATACTATGTCATAATATTGACATTCAGTCCAGTAATCCTCCACTGTAACAGCTCTTTTACTTTGCAGTGAAAATTGATTTGTATATTTTTTGCCTCTGAGTCCTTGTGGGATTTTTTTTTTTTAATTCAAACAGAAAGTCACAAAAATTATAATCATCCGCATCAGTTCACTCAGTCCCATGTAATTAATTTTCTTTTTATCTTGATCTTTTGTTAGCACTTTTATGAGTTCATCAGTTTTCCATTAGAGTTCTGAAAATGCTTATTCATTCAGTTCAGCAGTACAGTCAGTTACCAGAAACCTGTACTTGTCAGAGTCTTTTCCATGAATTCCTTGAAGATGAAACCCTTTTATAGCAACATATTTGCAAAAGCATCTGAGTACACCCAGAACTGTCTGTAAGTGACAAAAGACTTAAAAATGACCACAGTTAAGGATTTGATGAAAGTTCATAATAATGCAATTGACAAGGAAACTTAGTTATTTCTGAGATATACATTTTAAAGTAATAACTAGAATTATGACTTATAACATTATACCAGAACATATAAGATTTTTAGAAGTTTCATGTAATGTCTGAAACATTTAAATTAACATATTTCCA
Organism: Globicephala melas; assembly: GCF_963455315.2. Lineage (NCBI taxonomy): Eukaryota > Metazoa > Chordata > Mammalia > Artiodactyla > Delphinidae > Globicephala > Globicephala melas. The sequence continues at coordinate 69,050,460 of NC_083323.1, read as the reverse complement.
TACAAATAACCCAATGAAAGTTTAGTGTTTTGTTTGTTTGTTTGTTTTTTATACTGCCGGCTCTTATTAGTCATCAGTTTTATACACATCAGTGTATACATGTCAATCCCAATCGTACAATTCAGCACACCACCATCCCCACCCCACTGCAGTTTTCCCCCCTTGGTGTCCATACGTCTGTTCTCTACATCTGTGTCTCAACTTCTTCCCTGCAAACCGGCTCATCTGTACCATTTTTCAAGGTTCCACATACATGCGTTAATATACGATATTTGTTTTTCTCTTTCTGACTCACTCCACTCTGCATGGCAGTCTCTAGATCCATCCACGTCTCAACAAATGACTCAATTTCATTCCTTTTTATGGCTGAGTAATACTCCACTGTATACATACACCACTTCTCCATCCATTTGTCTGTCGATGGGCATTTAGGTTGCCCCCATGACCTGGCTACCGTAAATAGTGCTGCAATGAACACTGGGGTGCATGTGTCTCTCTGAATCATGGTTTTCTCCAGGTATATGCCCAGTAGTGGGATTGCTGGATCATATAGTAAATCTATTTTTAGTTTTTTAAGGAACCTCCATACTGTTCTCCATAGTGGCTGTATCAATTTACATTCCCACCAACAGTGCAAGAGGGTTCCCTTTTCTCCACACCCTCTCCAGCATTTGTTGTTTGTAGATTTTCTGATGATGAGCAAGGCATTTTTAAAGGCCAGGTGAGGGAGGGATGGTTGTTGCAGACTTCTTGATGTAGGAATCCTTTGTTCTTGAAGCTGTTCCGTAGGTCAGGTTACGACGTTCCTGTAAACCTCCAATGAGACAAATGATATTCTCTGTTCTGCAACTTTTATCTTTATATGAATGGAAAAGTGTTATACACTTAAATGTCAGAGCCTTGAGAATGGACTTTCCTGTATATTTCAGACTATAGGCAACATTCTTGACTGGATGCAAAAGCAATAGAATACAAAGGTTAAAGTAAAAGAAGCAGATCTAATATGGAGTCAGATTTGTTCTTCCCTATTACAGTCCTATTGTATCCCATATTACATGGGTTACAAGTGTACCTAACCATATACAGGACTTACAGAGTTATAGAAGTTCAGGGCTGGAAGGAACATTTGACATCATTTAGTGCAGTGGATTTCAGAGTTTCCCAGGGTATGGGTGTTGGGGAAGGAGGCAGAAAGAAAGGCTTGGTCCCTTTCAACAAGAACAGGTCAGCTTTTATTTTATATATTGTCGTTCTGAGTAGGATTTATTTAGGGAAGAAATGTTTTGCCATTTTTTCCACTAAAATATTTGAGAACCGCTGAGCTGTCTTTTTACAGATAAGGAAATAGAAGCCCAGAGTGATGTGTCTTAATTCAATGTCCCTTGCAAATACAGAGATTTTTATCTAGGCTGGAAATTCTTGCATAGCCAGTATGTAATAAATGTATCACTTCAGGGGAAACTTTCTGTCCAGAAAGCCATGAACAGAACGTCTATATGGCCCATTTCTGTGCCATTGTTCCAGTCCTGAAATACACAACCTCAGCACATGAGAATGTGTGTGTGTGGGGTGTGGGCACATATGTGCTGCTTACATTAAGCTGTGGGAGCCATTGATGCAACAAGTCTGTAGAACTTAGGGGTCAGTTTGGTCCCCTCAGTAGCTCAGGGGACAGTGCTAGGAACACTTCCTAATTTTCCCATGATAAGGCAGGCACTACTTGCAGCAGGAATCAGATGAAAAATACAATCCCAAATCCCTTGGCCCCTATTGCCACCAACATGGCTTTAATACTGGTGTTGATTGAAGACCTTTGGATGTTTGGGAGAAGCCATTAATTTAATGAGAGTGTTTTGTCCTGCATGTGGTACCCAGGCCCTTGAGTGCACAGTATGTTTGGGAGAGGCAACTGGACACTGCCACCTGATGCCAGTGTGGCAAAGAAGCCTTTGTCCATGGTTATAATCTGATCGAAATTTGCTGTTTCTAAGTTTTTCAGTGGTCACAAAATGCTAAACTCAGTATCCACTTTCCCTCCTGTGTACTGCATTCCATTCAATTGGTCCCACAAACATTTCTGCGTGCCTGCTCTGCGCCAGGCACAGGCCATGAACCATATGTGAAGGACTCTGTGTTACCTTAGGCCAGGATGTTCATATTTCTTCCCAATAGATTATTTAAAAATAGGTTTAAATGGGATTGAAAACTTAATGTCTATCAGAACAGATTGTAAATGAATGGAGTAGGGAAGTGGTGAAGCCCGTCCAAGGGGTTAGTCAATTCGAGCCCATCGCTGGGTAGGCTTTGTTGTTGCCAGATCATCTAAATCATGTGAAGCAAGAAATCCAGATTTTTTAAATGTTGCGTATCTCAGTTTTTAAATATTGGCAACTAAGTAAAAAAACTTTAAAAGCCCATGTCAGTGAGCTGTTATCTCATTCCCAGAAAACCTAATTTGTGACTAATGCTTTAAACTCATATTTGAGGGTGATCCCCTCATTTGTAGTTGACTGTCCTGCTACAGGAAACATATTGTCTGAGTTCATGATGCTAGAAAGCTTGTGCTGCACATACGGTTTTGTGGACATATTGTGGGCAGCCAATGAATATTAATTATTGGCAGCAGTTTTATCACCACCATTATGCAAGCTTGCGAAAGGCACTGTAGAGCAGTTAGTAGCAAACCTGCAACAGTAATTGTGGGACTGCTTTGGAAAATGATGATCCAGAAATAGATCTCACTCACATATTTAAAAGCAATTATAAGCCGTGAGAGAGAAATATGATAACAGAATGGTCCAAAGGCTGAGATATTTTAAAGTAATTTTTTATGGTTTGAAGAACTGCATACCTTGCCTTCCATGAAAACTTAGTACAGGTGATTATAAAAATATATATTTTGGCTACTTGGTTTCATGGAAACCATGAAATGCTTACTTGCTCTATTGGTATGGCTGATGCAGCTGCTGCTTCTCTATTATACACAATCAAAAGCGCTATCTTTCCAGATTTTACAACTGTAGAGACAAAGTTTAAGAGATTAGTCCCTGAAGAGAATAAAAAATATGTTTTTTATGAAAATGAATTGAGGGGACAATGTGTACATCACTCCTAAGAAATAAATGTCCTTGATATAGACTGAAAGTTTGTGTTCTAAAATTCATATGATGGTATTTGGAGGTGGATGGTATTTGATGGTATTTGGATGGTATCTGGTCCATTCATTTGATGGGCCTCTGGGAGGTGATTAGGTGATGAGGATGCAACCCTCATCTGGTCTAATGTGTCATTTAAGGCTTGTGTTTCCTTATTAATTTTCTCTCTGGATGATCTATCCATTGGTGTAAGTGGGTTGTTAAAAGTCCCCCACTATCATTGTGTTACTGTAGATTTCCCCTTTTATGGCTGTTAGCATTTGCCTTATATATTGAGGTGCTCCTATGTTGGGTGCATATATATTTACAATTGTTATGCCTTCTTCTTGGATTGAGCCCTTGATCATAATGTAGTGTCCTTCCTTATCTCTTGTAATAGTCTTTATTTTAAAGTCTATTTTGTCTGATATGAGTATTGCTACTCCAGTTTTCTTTTGATTTCCATTTGCATGGAATATCCTTCCCCATCCCTTCACTTTCAGTCTGTATGTGTCCCTAGGTCTGAAGTGGGTCTCTTGTAGACAGCATATATATGGGTCTTGTTTTTGTGTCCATTCAGCCAGTCTGTAACTTTTGGTTGGAGCATTTAATACATTTACATTTAAGATAATTATCAATATGTATGTTCCTATTGCCATTTTCTTAATTGTTTTTGGTTTTTTTGTAAGTCTTTTTCTTCTCTTGTGTTTCCCACCTAGAGAACTTCCTTTAGCATTTATTGTAAAGCTGGTTTGGTGGTGCTGAATTCTCTTAGCTTTTGCTTGTCTCTAAAGCTTTTGATTTCTCCATCGAATCTGAATGAGATCCTTGCTGGGTAGAGTAATCTTGGTGGTTGGTTTTTCCCTTTCATTACTTTAAATATATCGTGCCACTCCCAGAGAATGCAACCCTCATGAGTGGGATTAGTGGCCTTATACAATAGGCCCCAAAGGGCTCCCTTACTCCTTCCATTATGTGAGGACACAGTGAAAAGATGGCCATCTGTGAACCAGGAAGAAGGGCCTCACCAGACACCAAATTTGTGCCTTATACAAGTACTTCCCAGCCTCCAGAACTGTGAGAAATAAATTTCTGTTGTTTATATGCCAACTAGTCTATGGTATTTTGCTATAAAAACCTGAAGAGACTATGACAGCCCTTAAAATTAAAATTCGCAATTCCTAAGCTGCCCTTAATAGAATACTTAATAGAATCAGTATTTAGAGCCAGGAACAATCTTACAGATGATCTACCTCAACTCTAGGATGAGTAAATGCAGACACAGAGAAGTCAAGTGATTGACCCAGTGCCACACAGCCAAACAGTACTAGAATTTAAGTCTCCAGCACCAGGTATAGGAATCTATGACATTTATAGATTTAATACTTGTAGTTTCAGTTACATACCAATGATCTAAAACCCATGGCATGTAGTATTTATAATTTTGCTGAAGCAGGGATTTGAACGCATGCATAGTGATGCTGGTACATTGAGATGAGCCACTTCACTGCTGAATGAGCCTAGCTGACTCCTTGGTATCCAATCTCAACCCAGCTGTGCTGTTTTCTGCTCTAAAAGGGTCACTTAAATTGTTTGGTTTTATTTTATTGCCTGCCTGTAGCAAGATTTCAATAAGATGTTTCTTAAATGAAGGAGCGAATGAAAGACTACATTTTATAGAGAAAATTATATGTTACAGAGGCATTTGCAAATATGACTTCATAATTTCTCATGATGTTAGTCTTTGTGAACGTTAAGTGTCAACTGTAGTTTGTGTTAATAGAAAAGATCTTCAGATAAGGAGCTAGAGTCTCCAGTGATTTCTCCCAAGGGAATCTGAACCAGGCTCATGATTTTGTGGGGTTAAAAGATAAGACTAAAATAAAGACTTACAAATATTGAATCAGATTCCTCCAGTTCTAAAACTAGTCCCTGAGATTAAGTTAGGGACCTATGAAAGCTGCGTCAGACTGTTCCAGTAAATCTACGTTCTGTTCAATAAATTATTGCTTTAGGGACAAAAAATTTCATGCCTAGATACTGTACAATGTCATGTGATTAAGGCTCACTTTCTGAATATATATGTTTGACTTGGGAAAGGCACTTAGCCTTTCTAATTCTCGGTTTTCTCATCTATAAAATTGACAATGACATCTGGTGCTAGAGGGTGTCTGGAAATGGGAAGGACCTATTATAATTCCATCTAGGAACTCTGGTTTTTTAAATTGATGGTAGTAAGTATTCCTTGACCTTGATGCTCTGACTTCCAGCATTTAGTTCTGACCTCACAAAAAGGAAGATGGAGAACACTTATAATCCATGTGTAGGGAATTTTGGTATGTGACTTGACTGTCAATATGTTATTGGGTTGGCATGTCCTGAGCAGGGCTTTGGGGTTGGCCTACCCTTGAGGGAATCTGGACTTTTTTGTACTTTTCTAGTAGAAGCCAGGGATCTGTTCTCTCCTTCAGAGTTAAATAATATAATCGTTGAATAATGTAGCCATTAAATAGTATAGTCATAGAGGGACCAGCATAGTTTATGTCTCAGTGAGTCTCAGGAAGTACTGATTTTACTGTCCCCTTGTAAACCTCCCAAACTCAGTTGAGTATTTCTGTTATTGGTGATTTTCCTGTCTGACTTCACCTAGGATCTTTACGTATAATTTGGGAAAACTTCTCTTCATATTAGTCATAAGTGAGATCCACCATGGCCTTGCCCTTCTAAATTTTGGGTTGGCTTTAGTCTACTCAATGGTGGGTTGAAAGCCATTGGTGACCCTGGGCAATGCTGGACCCAAAGGTTGGTTTTTTCCAGGCCCATGGACTGTAAGGGGCCCTCCCAGTGGGTGGGAGTGAGAGGCTTTTGTGTGTCCCTCCCTTTGCTGACAGGGTATGTGGCTGTGCCCTCTTGTTCCTGGTGCAGCCACCTTGCTGCCCTCTCTAGCCTCATGATAGCTTCCTCCTCTGTTCCACAAAGAGCACACCCGTCCTTCCTGCTCAAGAACTTACCCCTATTAGCCCAACAAATACACTCAGCTCAGTGGAGAAAGGCGGGGAGGTTTTGTGTGTGTGTGTGTGTGTGTGTGTGTGTACATTGTATACAACAAAGAGGGGTTCCTCCTTGGATTTTGTAGTGTGTCACATTCAAGCTTGTTGTGTTATGTCACTGCCCCACATTATAACAAAGATCATTGTTTCAAAGACTGGCTTCTCAGGGTTTTTGTCAAGCAAAAAATAACAAAGATTATAGAAAATTAGAGAAGCAGAATTGGGAAAGTCCATGGCTCTGAGATTACGTATAACACAATAAAGTGTTTACTTGTTATAATATTTTATGGTTTTGTTCTCCCCAAAGCACAATTTACAATGGTTTTACTAAAGGGTTTCAAGTCGTCTTGGTACGTGATCTTTTGTTTACGTGTCTTTTAATTACTCAGATCGGTTTTTCCTTGACTTCAGCTCATCTTAAAAACTTTCAGAGGCTGTGCCAGGGTGGCTTAGGGGGCACCAGGTCTCTTGCTAGACAGCCAGAAAAACCACTATACATTTGTTCTGGGGAATCGTAAAAAAATTAAAAGGTGTAAGGGAGTGGTCTTTGTAATCATACACTATTGTTGAGCCCCAAACCAGTTGTGTGCTCTCTCCTAAGCTAAATCCAAAGCTATGTATGGTATTGGTATGAAACAGCATCATGCTAGAGATAATTATGTCTGTCTTGAGGACTTGACACAACCAGGCTGATACTTCATAAGGAAAGTCTTGTGATGCTGGCGTACTTGGCATTTGCCTGGGGCTGTTTGCAAATTCACTCTGTTAAAGACACAGGCTCTTCTGAGAGAAATGTTCTGTCCTTGGAACTCCTCAAAACTTTTCACTTTAAGCTAATTGCAGCCTTTCATGTGGGCACAGAATCAAGTAAATATACATTTAAAGTGAACTTCTGATGTCCACTCATAAACGCATAATTTAGCCCAGAATGACTTAAAACTGAACTCTTGGTTCACTATTGATGCTCCAACCAAATTGTACTTAGGTGTGCAGTGCTTCTGTGCCCACGTTCCCAGCTGCCTTTCTGCATCTTCATATATTCCTACAATGTTTGACTTTTGACCAAAATAGCTAAGTCATCTATGTCAGTCCCATACCATTTAGGCCATTCCCCACACCAAAATCTTCTCTGTCCTCAAACGAACCTCATTCCCTTATATATTTATACTTTTCTAAGCTTCTGCACATAGTTTTACTTACTCTGGCATTTGCATCCTATTCTTTTAACCTTGACCTGTCTCTGCAGTTTCTAGCTGGCTGGCTTTGGGTGACTTGGATAAACCACCCTCTGCCTCTGAGCTGTGGTCTTTAAGGTGGCAGATAAGAACCACTTATGCAAAGTGCTTAAAAGAGTGGCTGGCATGTAGGAAATGTTTAATACAGGCTGGTTAAGTGTTCTCTCCATTACAGACAGGAAACTCTGCTTTAAGTATTGTCCTGTTTCCCATTCTGCTATATGGGCAAAGGGCTCCAGTTGTGGGTAGAATGAAAACAATCCCATTTTCAGAGCACCTTCTCTGCTAAGCACATATTATTTCACTTAGTCCTTCCAACAATCCCCCAGGAGACTGACACCATCACATCATTACAGGTTTGGGGTAATGACTAGTTTGGGGTTCAGGAAGTATTTTTCCTCTCTTGCGTCTCAGAAACCATGTCTCTGAACATGTCCTACGCCACCTTTGTGCTTGCTTGAGGTGCCAGTGGGCTTCTGTAGGTTGTCTTGTGGGCTTCCAAGTGAGAAGAGATCAGTGAGCTGGAGCAGGGGCAGTCTTTGGGGATGCCGTAGGAGGCTTTCAGTGTTTTGGAGGAGTGTAGGGCATTCTTGGCAGTGTGGTTACAGAATTGTATATACCTCCTGGATACTTTCTGGAAAAAAGATCTCTAGAGTCCAGAGAGAGATTAGGGAGTGGTAAGCATCGTGAGAGAATGTTAGTGAAAAACAGAATAATTTTGTGAAAATAACTTGCTTGCTTCTGTTCCTGGGATGAATCATTGACGGTATTTGAAAAGGACTGGATGCTCCTAGCAACTCCTTGATATGAGAGTGAGGAGCTGAGTGGCAGGGAGCCCTGGGACCTGCCTGTCATCAATTCTCGGCAGTGGCCCTGCCAGAACCTGCATGGTGGATTCTCCAGGACTGGGGCAAGGTCTGGACCAGGTGTTCTTCAGGTATTCTGCTATGTCTCTTATGGAGGAAGTGACAGGGCAGGGAATCGTGAGGTGACTTTCGGCTCCATTTCCAAGGAACGTGCATTTGCTAAGTATTAAGACTTCTGTTAGAGAGCTGGAGAGGAAAATAGAACACTTACCCCTAAACCCTAATGTTCAACTCTTTCACAATTGCTACTATAGGTTCTAAAGAGAAGAGAACAGAGGAAACAGTCTGGGAAAATGCAGCCTGTTTGTTGTTATGGGGCTTTGGTCTTGAATCCCAGTTGTTGGGATGAGCTAGGTTGGAGCATGTGTCAGTGGTGAGCCTACCATTTGCCTGTCTAGGTTCAGGTGGAAGATAAAAAGCTGAAAGATATGTTCAAGGTAAGATGAGTCTAAATAGGAATAAGAGCCAATAAAGCATAATCCTAAAGTCAGATGTGAAAGGGAGAGAATTTTATGCTCATGAATGAGATAGAGCATGAGACTGGCCTTACAGGCATTTACAGTTTCCATGCTGGACTTGACTTTGTTTTGTGTAGAACCATCTCAAGCATGGTGCTGGCATGCTCCCTCCTCAGGAAATAGTGAAATCAGGTGGGAGAAACCCTGAGCTTCTCCCAATAGCTGAAATGTGCCTAAAACACTCATTACAGCATTCTTAGAGGGAGTTCTCTAAGGAAAGTTGTATTCCCTGGGGCTGGAAATCTTAGTAGACTACAGTCATTTTCAAACTTTCTTTTTTGCAAAGAGACTTCTTTCAGGCATAAAACTTATATAGAACTCTAATAAGTAAACTATTAAAAATGTATTCTATTTGTATAAACTTATTTTATGAACTCAAATGTAGTGAAGCTTTGCTTCATACTCTCTTTGCAGGATACATAAAACGTGAAGGTTGGCGGGGAGCTAACTGCTCACTGAAAAGGAGCCTGCAAACCAAATTTCCAAAAGAAATGAAGAAATCAAAAGTTCAGTAATACACTTATAAAAAACCAAACTGAACATGAGTTTTCTCCATGAAGTAGTCTAAGACATTAACAGAGAATGCTCAAAGAGATAAATGAAAGAATGATTTTCATTGAAAAGGGCAAGAAATTATGAAACAAGATCTGGTAAAAGTGAAAAAAAGTTTAAGGAAAAAATGAGCAGTTAAGAAAATGGAGAATCAATTGCAATGCTCCAAAATATCTATAATAGGAAATTCAAGAAGAATAAAATAGAGGTAATGGTGGAGAATCAATATTTTGAAAGGTGATAATTAAAAAATGTACCAGAATTGAAGGAAGACATAGGTCTTTGAGTACTCTTAGTACTAATCCCAGAATGAATAAAAATAAGTTAATAAGTAGACACATGATGGTGAAACTGCAGAGTATCAAGGTGTATTAGTTTGCTAGGGCTGCCATAACAAAGTATCACAGACTAGGTGGCTTAACAAGAGAAATTTATTTTCATACCAATCTGGAGGCTAGAAATCCAAGACCAAGGTGCCAGCAGATTTGGTTTCTTCTGAGGTCTCTCTCCTTGTCTTGCAAAGGGCCGCCTTTTCACTGTATCTGCACACGTCTTTGCTCAGTGCTTATCTGTGTCTCAATCTCCTTCTTATAAGGATATCAAGAAGGTTGGATTAGGTCCACCCTAATGGCCTATTTTTAACTTAATCATCTCATTATTGGCTCTATCGCCAAATACAGTCACATTCTGAAATGTTGAGCTTCAACAACATGAATTTTGAGGAGCATTCAACTCAGCCTGTAATACAAGAATAAGGAATAAAATCTTCAGACTACCAATCAGAAAAACTCTCACAAAGGAGTGGCCATCAGACTTTACCTCGGTCACAATAGATGTCAGAGGACAAGGGAGCATGAGCTTCCATTTACTGAGAAGGGATAGAAGTTGTCTGTAGAGTTTAAAATGAAGCTAGAATATTGTTAAAAATGAAGCACAGGTAAGTTAGGTATTTTTGTTGAGGCTGCAAAACTAATAAGTGATAGGGTTAGGCTTTGATTTTAGGAGTCTGACCCCAGAGCCTATACTTTTGGTCATTATGCTGTTAGGAACAAAAAGGGGAATAATTACAGTTATGGTTTTAAAAAATAACAAGGAAATATCACCAACAAGTTGGTGTTAATAAATTGAAAACTTAAGTGAAATCTATACTTTTTAGAAAAATATAAATTATTAACATTGACACAAAGGAAATAGAAAACCTGATTAAATTTCAATTACTACAGATATTTAATGCCAAGTCAAAAGTCTTCTCTTCTCCAAAGTACACAGGCCCAGATGATTTTACTGACAATTTTAAATAACATGTTCAAAACAGGTAATTTTTATGTTATATAAATAGTATTAAAGAATTAAAAAAAAAAACAACCCAGGAAACCCACTTAGCTTGTGTTATAACACTAGGAGAATTTTGACACTTACGCCAGACAAGAGCAGCATAAGAAAAAACGTTTTGGGTCATTTTAATTTTTACACAAATTTCAAATAATAAAAAAAGCTTAAATAAGCTGATTCCAGCACTTCAAAATTAAACCAAGGCCATGGCCAGGAATATAGGGATAATTTATCATCCAAAAATCTATTAAAAGGTATATACATTAATAGATTAAATTTAAAAATTATCTCAAAAGATGCAGAAAATGCATTTGATGAAATTTAATAACAATTCTCAATTATAATGATTATACAATACAGATAGAAGGAGATTTCCTTTCCCTAATAAAGTGTGTCTACTAAACTTCCACAGTAATGTCATATAACAGTGAGACCTTAGAATCATGTTCATTAAAGTCAGGAAGAACACAAGCATGCCCTTAGTCAACATTTCTTTTGAACTTGGTACTTAAGATTCTAGCCAATGAATGAGACAAGTAAAAGAAAAATGGTAAAAAGGGAGAGATCAAACTATCCTTATTTGCAGGTGATAGGATTCACTCCTAGAAAATTAAAAAGAATTTACAAGTAAATTCTTAGAAATAATAAGTGTTTAGCAACATTGATTGTTGACTATAAGGTCAACATAAAAATATCAATAACTTTCTGTACAGTAGAAAGTGAAATAGATTGAAAGATCCCTTTTACAATAAGAACCAAAAATAGAAGGTAGATAGAAATAAATCTAACAAAGAATGTGCAGAATCTTCATGGAGAAAATCACCAAAGACTGAAGGACACAAAAGAAAACTGAATAAATGGAGAGATAGATAATGTATGTGACTACAACAACTCAGTATTGTAAAGATGGCAATTCTCCTCAAATTAATCCATACATTTAATGTAATTCTAATCAGATGTTATAAGGATATTTTGTGGTACTCAATCTGAAAATTAACATTAAACAGCAAACTGTGAAAAACAGGAAAACTGTGAAGGTTAACAACATGGGGGGGAATTGTGCTATCATATCTCAAGGCCTATTATATACTGTAGCAACCAGTCAGAAAAATTGAGAGCCTGGAAACAGACAACATGTGTGCATTTCACATAAGTAGAAAAAAGGAGAGAATATTCAATATTTTTTTTTCTGGGACAATTGGTTAGCCACATATAAAAAAGTAAATCCTTACCTCAAACTATACAAAAACCAATTCCAGGTATATTCAAGGCCTAAATATGAAATGAAAAAAAAAGTAAGGTTTTAGATGCAAATATAGGAAAATATCTGTATAACCTTAGAGTAGGAAAGAAATTGGTAGAGATACCACAAAAAGCACAAAGCATGAAGACTGATATATTTGACTACGTTAACACTTAGAATAAATGTTCAATAGAAGGCACTATTAGAAAGTTAAAAGAGAAGTCACAGAAGAGAAGGAGATATTTGTCAGGCATGTAACTGACAAAAAATATTAAAGAGACTCTTTATATAAAGCTTTACATGAAGTAATCTTACAAATTACGAAGAAAAGGACAACCCAAGAGAAAATGGGCAAAAGAAACAGAAAGGCAATTCTAAGAAGAGGGAGTTAAAAATGGACAATTAAACGTAAGAAAAGATGTTCAAACTAACAAGTAATTTGGGAAATATAAATTAAAGGGAAAGTGAGCTATAATATCATGCCCATCAGAGAGGCAAAAATGAACAATACCAAGTGCTGTAGAGATCGTGGAGCTGTTGTAATCCTCATACAACATAGAGAACATATAATGCTAAGGAGAACACTTTGGAGAGTACTCTTTGACAATATCTTATAATTTTGTATCTGAGTATTCTCTGTGAAGCAGCTATTCTACATATAGGTATAACCCTTAGAGAAACCTTACACTTGTGAACAAGGCGTCTCATTTATTGTTGCGTTGTTATTAACCAAGGAGGTTCATGGCCTCAGTGTCTATTAACAGGAGAACGAATAAATAGCGATATAGTCATGCAACGGTGACAACTAACCTACCAGTTTAAAATGAATTAATTACAACTAGGTGTATCAATAAGGACAAATCTCAAAAAAGATGGCTTGGCAAAAAAAAAAAAAAGGTACAGAATTGTTATCATAAATATAAAACTGTATATATATTAAAACTTTACTATATATAACTACATATATAAGTTGTAATATTATTAAAGCTGTATGAAATGAAAAACAGAATATATTAAAGAGGTTTGCTCTGTAGTAGAAAGAATGGAATGGGATTGGGAAATGACAGGCTAGAATTTTCAACTGTACCCGTAATGTTTTATTTCCAAACAAAACAAAGCATAATAAAACAGGCAAATATGGCAAAATGTTCAAGAATGTTTATTGTTATATTCTATAATGTCAATAGAAAAATTTTAATTTCAATTGAAATATTTCATAGTTAAAAACAAAGAACAACACTTATTTAGAAGAAAGTCTTTCAATGAGAAAAATGGACTGAGTGAAAGTCTTAATATGCCACAACAGACGGATCGGTTTACCACATGATCTGGGTAAAAGCAAAGTACAGTGCCTTTTAACTGCATCATTCCAGAGCACTGATTTTCAAATATTTAGAAATGTATTATGCCAAACTCCAATATATAAAATAGAGTAGTGGTAGTTTACTAAGGTAATTTATTTCATAAGAATATATATTCTTATAAATACATATATATGAATATACAAAAATGAATATATATTCATCAAAAGGCAAGGAGACTAGATTAAGCATTCCTATTATCTGTGGAAAAAAAGAACCCAATAGAAAAATTCTCAGAGGATATCCAAATGGCCAATAAACATATGAAAAAGTGTTTAACCTCGCTAGCGTGCCAGTGGACCATAACATATATCCTGGTAATAGTCCCAGTTAACTCTGCTTAACTCACTAAAATTTTAAAAACACCCCCTTTTGCTTTTGGTTTAGATGATACGTTTTGTGGTTGCCCTACTTATATCAGGGAAATACAAACTAAAATCCCAGTGAAACACCGCCACGTATCAGAATTGAAAAGACTGGCAATGCCAAAGGTTGGCAAGGATGGGAGACAATACGAACCTCAACTCTGAACAGCAGACAGAGCCCCATGGCTCATTCACTATGCTCTCATACTGGAACCTATTTGGGGAGGTGGAGAGGAGTAACTACTTTTGGAATTTTAGAATCCTTTCTCACCAGGTGAGCCTGAGTCTTTGCTTAAAGTTCCGGGAGCTTTGCTTAGGGAGTCTGTTTCAAAGCTGGTGTAACTTAGTTGGCTGTTTATGATACATACCCATAAGCAATTTAGTTATGGTTAAGCATTAATTCAGAACTGAGTAAAACTTTGTTCAAATGTGGTACGTCCCCAGTCCTGAACTTACAAATCAGCTAAGTTACAGAAATCTTGATGGATAGGAAGGGGGTATCAGATGGCTGCTGGGGACAGCCTCCCTGTATTTTTCTAGGTCTCTACGACCTCACTTCCTCAGGGTACACAATGAATGAGGTCAGTCTGTGAAATCTTCTTCCTGGAGGCCAGCTCTAACTTGTTTCATTCATCTCTTCAGGGCTGCTGCCTGGTCCCTTACAGGAAAAGAGGAGCTGAGATCTCAGACTATCTTATTCTTTGGCCTAACACTGAGACCACCTTCTTGCAAAATCCAAGAGAACCAACTAATTGCCCCAGCCTCCAAATAACCCTCTGTGTCTACTTTCAAGCCATCAAAAAGAGCAAATTCAACCAAAATCTCTATCACTTTCTGGTTCTTCATTCAAGGAGAAATATATATTTTTTCTAATTTAAATTAAATTGCAAAAGTCAGGGTTAACAAGTCACCTGGGATTCCCGGCCGCACTCTACTTTCCTCACTTTGTGGCTCCGAGTGGAACAATGAATGTGCCTTCAGTATGCATGTGTGGTGAAAATGGATTCTTGTTTGACTCCATCACTCTTGTATCAGACAAGAACACGGCCTGGCGTCTTCTGCCCTGTTCCCTTTTTGATTACCTTTGCTTTGATGCTTGAGGATTTATTAACCAGCCAAGCGCTCCCCGGGAACCTCAGCGCTGGGAGCCTGGTGCCAAAATCACAAGGTGCTCTTTCCGTCGCACAAGGCTTTTGTTTAAACATTTCCCAAGCAGCGAACTCCCCTGTCAAGGCTGATTCTGTGGGAGAACATATTTGTAAGACAAAGCAAGGCTGCGGCCGACCAGGAAGCCTATGACTCGCGCGGTGAATTATTCACTCCTGGCCATGCAGGGTCACCGATGCTCACAGCGGGAGCGAGGCGTTATTCATTACCAGGCTTGGGTTTGCTGTCTTCAGAGAACCCCTTTCCCCCTTTCATTGCCCCTTCAGGTTTTAACAAGACATCACATTCTTTTAAACTTCCCCTGGGCGGCAAAGGTCTCCCCCCCGCCCTCCTTTTTTTCCACAGGCAGAAGGTACAATGTAGCTAGAAAGCTGGAGCTGTTGTAAATTGCAGCAGTTAACGTGAAATTGATGGAGCAGTGATCAAATGAAGTTCATAACCACACAATGCAACCTGAGGGCGGAATGCTGTTTCAAACATTTCTAATGACAGGGTTATAAAATCATAAAAACGGAGCCCCTCCCCACCCCCAGCAATAAAAAGACTTCATGTGGGTGACCAAAACTATTAATGAGGATAAGAGTGGACATTGGTTTTGGGATGGTGGTGCCCCGGTCAGAACTTCAGCTTTGGGACATCCTCAGAATTAGGATTTTCCCAGCTCTCTACCTCCTGGTTTTCTAACCTTGACTGCAGGGATAACAGGGAAAGTTCACTGGTCTAGAAAAGCAACGGTGGCAAATTGCTGAGCTGTCTGCCTAGCTCCGGCATACAGAATAGTCCATTCACAAAACAGAATGAGGGACAATGTCACACAATTAACAGGCAGCGAAACATTTAAAAACCTACTAAACTAGACGGTACGCAGCTGACTTCCAGCTGTCTATTTAGCTGCGGACAGCAGAAGGAAAAGTGATTAGACACAAGAAAACATTACAATAAAAAGAGTCAGAGAATAATATTGAACACAGCCCATTGTTACTTTCATATAGAGGGGAAGAACAGATCCACTCACTTTTAACTATTATAATTCTCTCCTCCAATGGAAGTAAATGGTATGAGAATAATATGGCTTCTTTAGAATGATTTAGTTGCAGGGAAAGGAAGAAATTGAACTTGGTGGCAAGAATAATAACGTGAGATGAACGACAGAGGCCACTGAAATGACAGTTAGGGTCTCCTCTCTCTGCTGCTCTTACTCTGACTGCATGGTCTGCTAGCTGTGTCTGTCGCTAATATCCAAGCAGAAAAGTGAATTGTCAACTTGTTTTCAAGGAGGCCCCCTCCTGTCTTTAGGGATGTATCTTCTAACTGTTGAAATTGTGGTTTGTGGAAATAACCACTTTATTCTAGACTAGAGATAGCCACGGAAACGACTGAGTCTGTAACATAGGAAGATGCACATAAGACTGTAAAGATAAACATATATGAAAGTATATAAAGTGCACAAAAGAATGAGTTAGGTTTATGGGGCTTGTGTACAGAGCACAGAAAATCACATGTGCCTGGGTTTTTCTGACAAGCAGCTTTGGCTTGCCCTTAATTACCTAAACAATTCAGGACCTAGTTGAGCCGTTTTTGACGGACCATCATTTGGGTAGCTCCCTTTGATTGTGTGGACCTGGGTATGTAATATGTTATGTTTCAGTTCCTATAATTTCAAAGGCGTAAGTGTAGGCTAAATATCGACAAGTAGCATATGGTTCCTGGAGGATGCCAGCATTCTCCCACTAATTGACCTGCTAAGAACCAGCAGCAACATGCTCTCCAGTAGTGATCTGGAGGCTGAATTAAAATAAAAACCCACACTAGTGTCTTATTTAGATTTGTCCGATTACAAAACTCACATACAAAGCTGATGAGACCCACTTTAGTTGCAAGTTAACGCTTGCTGGCTTCTTGCAGTCAACTCACCAGCCCCACTCAGTCAACAAACAAGAACTTGCTCTCCTTTCCCTTGGACCCTTGGTCACCTCCAGAACCCAGACCACAGGTCTTCCATGTGTAAAGTGGGGGAAG
The DNA here is from genome assembly GCF_963455315.2 of Globicephala melas. Lineage (NCBI taxonomy): Eukaryota > Metazoa > Chordata > Mammalia > Artiodactyla > Delphinidae > Globicephala > Globicephala melas. Next base: position 69,033,618 of record NC_083323.1, on the reverse strand, counting down.
TGACCTGGACCTCATAGATGGTTGTGATGTACACAGGAGATAAAGCTTGAGACTATCTCCCCACAATCACGTCATTGGTACTGAGAAGACTGATGTTTGCCAGCCATTTACTGGGCAACACATCACAGTGGGGATTTGTGTTGGGAGAGGACCCTGTGAGAATATGACCAGGGATGTTCCTCTCCCTTGAGATACTGTCTAGACTCCAGTAAATGGATCTCTAGGTAGCAGGAAAGCAATTGTGTCTGACTTATGGGTTGTTGGGCCCCGCTTAGAAATAGAATATCTTTAATAAGGTTTTTAATGACTGTTCCCTTCCAATTTGAGGCAAGTCTGCTTTGAGAGAAATCTGATGCCTTGGGCCTTGGGAAGCAGAATTAGCATATGTCTCTTCATCTTAAAGAATAAGGAGTTTTAGTTCACAACCACCCAGTGCATCTTGTCTAGGCCTCCTGATATACTATGTTCAGGTATAATCCCATCAAATGGGAAAATCAAATCAGTTCTGGCTGATTCAAAATGTCCTGGCTGAAAGGCAGAGGTGATGTCAGTGGAGATTTCAGACTCAGGAAAAGGGCTTAGGTGCAGCTTCGACTGCTTCTTCTGTTCTAATCAGAGAGGTCCTCTGTGGGTCATAAGACAAGAAACAAGAGGTTTAGAGAGCCCCTCAAGAACAAGGGGGCCAAAAACTGGATCTGAAGAGCCAGACACTTAAACAAGCTCTGGCTGAGAAGTGAAGGTTAAATGACTCCAGGAATGCACCAGCTCATCCTGAAGCAACTTCCTTGGTTTTGAGCCAGAGGGCCAGTTGCCCAGTGCCTGTGAATATACAGGATTTAAGGCAGACTGCTGCACTCAAGAACCTTCTGTGCTTTTTAGCTCAGCCTTGGAGGAGTTTTATTCCATAAATTGTATATTTTGAAAGGCAAACCTGTGATCTGCTGGGTCCTGGACACAGAACCCATGCTATGAGAAAAAGGACTTGACCCGTAATAAAATGCTTTGAGATTTAGTCCCAGCAAAAAGATAAAAATCTTAAGGTGCCAGCATTATAAGTTTTAATTTTATTTAATCATAGACATGGTTCCTGCTATAACTTTTTAAAGATGGTCTACATTTGAAAAGAATTAGGACAATCCTGTATCTTTGATCAACTCAACGTCTCTTTAGGGGAAAAGATTTAACACTCTCGTTTTTAAACAGAAGTATAAATATGCATCAGCTAACAGTTTTCCGAATTAGGCAGCAAAACTTTATGATTTCCTGACATCCAAATGAATAGGAGGCCTGTGTTGTACTTAGAAGTGACTGTCTTTTAACTAAATACACTAGAGCGAGGGGGTTTTGTGTGTCATTATTTTTGACACAACTTGTCATTAGTTTTAACTTTGACTGGGTTGTAATGAGGAATTTGGTTGTGCAAGTTTACCTACTGTTTATCTATACCCAGACTTAATTATTGTTTCACAGGTCAATCATCACCATTTTAAGTGGAAAGAAACGGCCTTTACCCATGAGATGATTCCCACAGAGTTTATTATATGTAGTTAGACCATGAGGTCAGATGTATAGCTGGAGTGGGCAGAGTACTCTGGGGGTAGGGATGGGGTGGGATGTGAGCCAGTTACCGGGGAGGGGGGGGAATATGGAGGTACAAAGCTTTCTCCCTTTCAGAAACACTTCAGGGAGATGGACCAGTCAAAGACTACATAGGGGAGGACGAGTGGCCGTCTTATGCCGTCTCAGAAAAGTCCTTTCTGTGTCCCCACCATAAGGCATTTTGAAATGTCTGCTCTTAAAGAACTCCTTACAATGAGAAGCCCTACTGACATGATGGCAGGGTCATTCTTGTTGTGTGGAATTTCCTGAGTATTGCAGGATGTTTAGTGTCTCTGACGCTCTCCTCCCAGTTATTTTGGCAATAACAATGTCTCCAAAATGTTCAAGAATTGCTAAACACATTAACCGAGTCAGTAGAGAGCCATGCATGACCCAGGCTGAAAGGTCACAGACATTTTCTTGGGGAAAGAGAGGAGAGGGAAACTTCAGAGCATGTGATAGATCATGTCGAGAGGTAGAGGCACTGAAAAGAGCACAGGCAAAAAATTTGCCTGTGCGAATGTGGCCAAGTGTGCCCCCTGTTGTGTAGGGAGTTGAGGAAGAAATAACATTTATTGAATACCTATTATGTGCCAGTATTTTGTAATAATTATTTAAATTAATCATCATTATTTTGTGAATTAAGTGTAATTATTCTATCTGCACATAAAGAAATTGAATCAGAGAGAGCTGACAGTGACAAAGGCAGGATGGGAATCCCAGGCCGTGTGAACCCTTTCTCTTTTTAAAGTGTGGACTTATGATGAAGCGCCCCATGCATTCCAAGTTCAATGTTTTTCTTGTCATCCTGTGTGTCCAAGGTTGCATGAGCAGATAAGAAAGCTAGTGGTTCTGTTACTGTAACTTGGACAAGTAACCTCTTCCACGAACTTGGTAGAACATTAGCCACACAAGGTATAATGTGTACCTCTCTCTCCAGTGCCAATCAGAGATACATTTGCTCAGTGCCTGTCCTGACAATTATTGCATAATTTCTGACAACATTAGGCCATACTTCACACTGAGGTCACCATAGTTTTCTTCTCTGTGGCTAATAAAACACAGTTGTCAAGTGACTGTTGATAAGGTATTAATGATACTACTGATGGGCTGGAAGTTGGGTCTAGGGAAATGTGCCAGAGACTGGCTAGGTGTTTGCCAAAACTGTTTTCTTTTCCACCGGTACATGCAGCTAGACAACAGCCTCCAGCCTCCCTAGCAATGAGGTGTAACTGTGAACTGAATTTTGGCCAATAGAATGTGACTGGAAGTGTACATATCACTCCTAGGCCTGACCCATAAAATCCTCCTTGGGAACCTGTACTCTCCACTTTCCCTGTCTGCTGCCTGGATGTTGGCATCAAGATGACCCTGGGAACCATGTGTTGAACGTGGTGGAGCCTTCATCACCTTGGGTCCCTGTGAAGCAAACTTCTCTTCTCAGCCTTTCCCACTGTTGACTGGATTTTATGCATTGGGTTAAGTCCATTGGGGTGCTGTCTCTGGCTTGTACTGGTTGGCAAGAGCCAACTGTTAAATTTTAAGGAATTTTGTAGCTCGTGGACATCAAGTTGATGGCTTCAAATCATCATGATTGGAGCATTTACAGCACAGAAATTGGCAAATGCCACAAACCAGAGCTTTTGTCTTGGGGAGTCATTTTACTAGCACATCACTGGTTAAGCCACTGAGATTTTATTTGTATACAGGTAGCGTTACCATAATTAATATACATACTGCGACTCGAAGTGATGCTCTTCTTTAACAAAGCCTAAAAGATGTGAAATTGGCTTGATGGTTGGGTGGAGGTTGGCAAGAGCTGGGCATCAAGGAAATGGATATCAGAAACTGGAAAAGCAGTGACTCATTTTACGTAGTGGCAAAATATTTGGTAAAACCATTATCTGTAATAACTCAGAAGGCAGACTAAGTGCCTATGCAGCCTCTACCTCTTGGAGAAGTGGTTGGAAAACAGAATGGTAAGTAATGTGTACTGTTTATTACTGGCTGTGACTAAAAAGTATTAAAACATGAGGTGAACTCAGGCATGGACTTGTTTATAAATAGAAATAAAAATAGGGGTAAAAAATATAAAGGTTTGTAAAACTGGAGAAGTTTACTATGTTAGGACCCCAAATAGTAGGAAATAAAGCAGGAAAAGATTTTGCATGCCAAAGACTCTATTCAAAAGTGAATCTGTACTCTGGTGGGTTTATTTATTTTTATTACATTCTTTTAAATCATGACAAACACTTTTAAGATGGGGAGTGTTTGAATGCATGGAAATTGAGTCTCTCTTTGAATCAATGAGAGAGCAAGATGAGCCATCCTGGTTAACTCCTACCATAGCACTGCTGTTCCCGTTACCTTTTGTCATATAACAAACCATCCTAAAACCACCTTAAAACAACAATCATTTATTTTGCCCATGAATTTGTGATTTGGGCAGAGCGTGGTGAGGAAGGCTTGTCTCTGCTCCATGCAGTGTCAGCTTGACTGAGGGCAGAAAGGGCTGCTTCCAAGGTGACTCACATGCCTAGCAAATAGGCACTGGTTGTCGGCTGGGACTGAGGGTGGGGGGCTTTGCTTCCTCCCCACGTGGCTTTCTCCACGTGGTTTGGGCTTCCTCACAGAATGGTGGCTGGGTTCTAACAGCATGTATCCTAAGAGAGAGCCGGTAAGCTGTATTGTCTTTTATACACTAAGTTGGAAATCACAGAGCATCACTTCACCTGTACTCTGTTATTCAAAGTAGTCACAAATTCCTGCCCGGCTTCAAGGGGGGGAAGCATAGATTCTACTTTTTGATAGGGGCATCAAGGTTCTGGAAGAGCCTGTGGGGTATGGAGTATCATTGTGGCTGCTTGCCACACTTATTTTGCTGGGGAGTGAGAATTCATTTAGCCAGGTTCATTTAAGAACCCATCTTTGTTAAATGATCAAAAGGAATTTGATATCTCAAAGTTAGTGCTAAATTTTCTACTTGTTTAAGGTAATCATAATAAGGCAACTTATTATCCAGTAACAATCAGAATACCTTCTATAGGAAAACAAGTCCTGAAGGGGTGCCAGGGATATTTAGAGAGGAAAAATGAGTCATAATTGGATAAAGCAGAGATGACACTCATGATGATACATGTCTGCAGTGAACACTTGTTGAAAGACTTCAGTATGTCAAGCACCATTCAAGTCACTAAGAAGATAAAAATGAATGATTTATTTCTGTTCCCAAGGAAACTAACAGTGGTATGGGGGGTAAGGGTTAGAGGTGAATTGGGAGACATCTGTAGGTTAACAAATTACTATAGACCCAACGATAGAGATGGGAATAGTGCTTGAGAAGTACTGAGAAGGTCTCATTCTACTTGGGATAGTTGTGAAAGCTGGAGGGAATTTGCCCTGAATCTTCACTTATCAAAGATCATGAGTCAGTTTCCTAGCAGAGGCAGAGCTGCAGACCCAGCTTTCCTGACTTAGAGTCAGTGCTCTTTCCACGACATCACACACGTTTTTAGGTTGAGTTGTGTTGTATAGATTATATATATTATAGATTATAAGTGTGCTGGCGGTTCAGCTGTTAACATTTCTTGTGCTGTTGTGTCTGCTCCAAACCCCAAGGAGATTCAGCTCAGGGTCTTCATTAGATGTGTTAACGATGAACGGGGAGAGCATGAAAAGAGACCATGTTCAGAATAAGCAGAAATCTCCTTGAAGTGGAGAGTTTGTATCCTCTCTGACTAAATTGTCGCAAGAATTGTTAAGATACCAAAGAGATTTATTTCCATTTTATTGCTTTCCTTTCCATTATCAATATTCTGAAAGAAACAGTAATAATCATCATAATGGCCAAAAGGTGAACAGGAAAAATATAAAGACATGTATGTGTTGCCAGTTCAGAAATTAGGAATTAACTAAACAATGACATGTATCTTTCATAAGAACTCATGTATTCATGATCCTGAAAACAGTGGACCCTAAATATTTGACACAGAATTTTTTTTTCTCCTCCATCCTTTGTAAGTTTTGTGTATTTTGTCCAGAGTCCTTAGTCTGACCAAGATAAAAAACAGTGATTACTTGACTCTACTTTGGCAAAAATCCTAGGGTATTTTTGCTTACCTTAAAGGTATCTAAATTTCTTGAAACGGAAAAATTTTAAATTAAACTCATTTTTAATTTTAAAAGTGGCATTCCCCTCATGAAGTGAACATAGGAGAAATTAAGTGAATTTAAGAGAAAAAGAAAAATATTAGTAAATGCAACAAATGATAACTTGGCTTGAAAACACTGAAAATGTTTGCAATCCCTGGCATATGGGGTGGGAGATGAAAAGTTTTAAGAAATTATGGACTCATTGTGACATTTCGTGTATCTGGAAACTTTACTTAACCTTCTACTTTCCCCAACTTTGTCTTAAAGCAGTCTTCTGATGAACCGTGTTCTGATCTTATACCATCTCATCATTGTACAGAGAGCCGAGAAGAACTTGATGTGTCTTCCTAAGCCTGTGACAGTTCATGGAGATCAGAGCATCAGCCCATTTCAATAATCTTCATGCTGTAAATAATGTGACTTTGTAAGAAGATGGCGGTTGCTGGCCAAGTATGAAAAAACATGCTAATTTTAATAGAAAATTCTATTTTCAAGTGCACTTCACAGTTTATACTGAGTGAGAAATGCCTAATTCTCACCATGTGAACTTCCAGATTGCTTATGTTGAGTGGTGCAGACATGGCTGTCTTGAGACCCTTGAAGCCACAATTCAACTTTTATCTCAGAACGTCTTACTTTTACAATAACATGTGAGAAGCGGTGATCTGTCTTAGCATCATGAATAAGTTTTCCATCACTGCTGAACCCATGTGTTGAGCGGCATAACATGTGTAACATCATGCCTGTTTGATTCTAAAAATCTGCACTAGAGTTTGTGGATAAAAGGTTTAGGCCTATCTGGCAGCTGTTAAATTACAAAGGCTATTGGATTGTGAATCAGACGCAGAATGTATTTATTTAGTGGTCTAGTGGATTTGAATTCTGTACTGTATATTATGTAGATGTTTACGGTGGATGATATCCCAGAAAAATCTAGAAACACTCAGTAGATTAATTAATTGCTTGAGTCAATGACTTCTTGTTGCTTTTAGGATAAAGCCTATAGTTTCCAAGGTGATATACTAGTCCCTGCAGGGTCTCTCTAGACTCATTTGACCTTATTCTTCCCTCTCTGTCTGTGTACAAGCTATGATGGACTTAGTTTCTTGACTGTTGCATGCTCTGTCCTGCCCCAGAGTCTTTGCACTTGCTGTTTCCTTTGGCTGAAAACTTCTCTTTCTCTTGGTCCCCTAGTTCACTATTACTCATCCTTTAGATTTTGGCTCAAATGCCACTTCTGCTGGGAAGCTGTCCCTTACACATCGTTGTACACTCTAATCACACTGTATAACTCTCCTTCATAGTGCTTAGCACAGTGTGTAATTATTCACTTACTTTTGTGTCTATTTGATTGGTGTTTGGCTCTTAGGCAGAACTCTATGAGAATAGAGACCTTGTTTCTTTTGCTTATCATTTATACTTCCAGTGTCTAGTAAAGTGCCTGGCTTATGGGTAATGCTCCACAAATATTTGTTGAATAAAAAGATTTCATAAAGCACCTAGCAGAGTGGCTGATATGCAGTAGGCTCTAAGTAAAGAGCAGCTATTAGACTGGTCTTCTCAAGAAGCCTGAAGATTTAGCTCCTGTGGGTGTTTTTCTCTTTTACATTAATGGTTAATTTTACTTCGCACTTCTAATGACTTCCTGGACAAACCTGGAAGGTCACTTCCTTAGTGCCTCAATTTTCCCAAGAATGGGTTGATAGATATCAGTAGTTGCATCAGCCAATCCCTAGGGAAGCATGAATGCCAAACTGATGGTGAGATGTGAATATATTTTGGGAAATAATTCTGGTACTGTGTAAACCTATGAACACTAGTATTGGGTCCTAAACTCTTCCTCCCGTTCTTTCATGCCTGTCCTTTCTCTCTCTTCATTCTAGGCTTAATGCCTTTGAGAGGAAAGTTGTAGGGCAGTAATGTCTGTTTCCCTTTCTCTGTGCCACACCATTTTATGTATAGTGTTTCATTTTTAATATTCTCTCCAACCTTTTGAGATAGGTATTTTGATCTCCATTTAATGGATAAGGAAATTGAGGCCCAGAGAGGTTAAGAATTTGCCTGAGGTAATTTAGATAGTAAATGATAGAGTTGGAGTTTAAGTAAAGGTCTCTCTTATTGCAGATTTTGTGATATTTCCCCCTATTCTAGTTAGCTTTTCAAGTGTCTCTAACACCTAGAGGATTAGTTATCTGCTCTAATCCAAACAGGGTAGAAGTTGGGGTGACTGGAGTTGGGGTACAGTTCTCCTCATGGTTACATTTTCTTGCCTCAGTGAACCCACAGGGGAGAAATGTGAACTTGGCCCAGGCTGATCAAAATCTGTTTGACTAGGGTAACCAAGATGGAGTTTGCTGTTGCACCATTTAGAGACCCAGAAGATCTCTAGAGAGAGCTCACCAAAGTGGAAGAGAAGGCTGGCTTACAGAGTCAGACCCAGCGCTGGCCCAGAGGTCAGAGGGGAGAAGTATGGCAGTTGACAGTCATGGAACCCATTCCACCTCAAGCACCCTGGGAAAGAGTCAGCCTGTCGAGAGGAAGACCGCGGTCAAGCCAGATGACTTGGCCCCAAACTGAAGCTGATACGGAAAGAATAGTCTCTCACTCAGCTGTCATGTGATACACCAGTTTTACTGACAGAATTTTCAGGGAGCAGTGCCACAGAAGCAGAATCTCTGACCCAGAGTTGTCTTCCATGCGATTTTATGTGGTCCTGGGTGACCTGATAGTGATGGAGAGCTATGGCCAGGTATATTTGTCCTGAAGATTCCTTCACATATTTGTGACTGAAGGGAGATTAAGTTTCCACACCTTTTGGAGTCAAAGACAAGTGCTATTAACAGTGGCGTGGATCTATCTCTATTCACCGTTTAATGAAGCCTGAGATACTTGGGCTACATCTGGGATAACAAGATTAATGAACCAGATTTTCTCGACAGGCAGGTTCTATTAGGCATAAGGGACCAGGGCTGTAGGAGAGGGGATACATTATCTTTTAGTTTGTGTGTGGAATTTTCACTTTCTCTTAATTAAGAAACTCTATTTTGAACAGAATACTCCCTTAAGGTTCTGACCAATTTGTTAATATAAGTAGAGAAGAGTTAACTCAGGTTTCCATAGTGAAATAGATAAAAAGAATTGGACTAGAGTCAGGAGACATGAGTAAAAGATAAATAAATCTATCTAGTAAATTGTTACTCAAATTTAGCATTCTAGGGGGGTGCTGGGGATGCAATGGTGTCTTCATGAAGCTGATCACTAGCGGGGAAGATAGACATTAAAACTGATTGTACAATCTTGTATAATTAAAGAACTACATGAATACATGTAAAATTATTGGAGTGCGAAGTGCTGTGAAGTTAATGGTTTGGGCAGAGCCTAGAATAGGGGAATGTGGCTTAGTCAGGGAAGTCAAGCAAGGCTTCCTGGATGAGAATCAGCCTCTACGTAAGGATTTGGGTTGGGGGTGGGGACAGCTGGCAGAGTGCTTTTATTAAGTGGGACCAGCAAGGCCAAACGCTCAGTGATGAGGGGAAGCAAGCGTTTCCTAGTCTTACCTCTACAGTAAAACCAGGGTATTGAACAAGATGATTCCTTGACTTCTTTTTCAATCTATCAGTCCCTGAGTTGTTTACATTTGAAGGTACGTTTTCCAATCATGTGTGAGAACATGAGTTTGAATTTCCCCTCTACCACATCCTAGCTTTAAACTTCCTCTGCTGTAAAATAGGGATGAAAATATATGTTTTACCCACATTCCAAAGTTACCCTGTGGATCAAACAAAATAATACAGCCTGTATATGACCCTATAAATGTAAGATACTTTTCTTAAATTCGTGCACAATTTCAACCTGATCCATCTGAAGGCCGACGTTCTGGGTCTGGAGCACTGGGCTATGATTCTCACAAGGTGGTGAAAGTAGCATCATTTAACACATTTAACACATTGTTCTTTGGGGAAATGTTTCAGAATGCTCATGGTGCACAGGTGGTGTCACTCAGGGAACGAGGAATAGAGATCTGTCGTCACCTACAAACACAATTCAGGACCCTATAATGTTGGAGTTAAAGAAGAGTTTTCCTCTGGCCCTTTGTCCCAGTATATATTTTTAAGTGAATGAAGTTCGAAATGAATGCTTATTAAAACATTTTTTCCATGGAAATAAAAAAAAATGTTTTCAAAAGCCTCACGGCAGAAAATGACTGTGCAAGATAGACTAATTGGAATGGATGATGGATAAGGAGCCTGAAGACCTGCACTCTGGTTGGGGTTCTGTTATCAATGAGGAGGTGGCATAAATGATATCTAAGCCCTCAGGAGGTACATCTTTTCTATTTAATGTTTTATGTGGTATCACAGATCCTTTTGGCTATCTCTTGTCTGCAGTATGTCCCAGCTTTCACCGGCCGTTGAATACTAATGAGGCATTCATTTCAAATCTCACCAGCTTTGAGTTTCCACCAGTTTGCAAAGAAAGTCCCATTCTTTTCCTGGGAGCCACTCTTCAAATAGTTCCATGGTGCCTGCAAATCAATCCTTAGCACCCAAACTCGCTGTGGAGCCCCAATCCTGAAATTTCTGCACTGATGTCGCCGGCACAGGAAGGACACCCTTGGTAAACCAGACAGCCGGCATGGGTAAGGCAGGCCCCTGCCTTGGGAAACACCCCAGTGCAGGACCATCTCTAAGTCAGATTTCAATAAAGCTCTGATACAAGGGATAACGCGCAATAGGAGACAAATGGTGGAGCGAAATGACCTCCTGTTGGGAGTTGTGAAAGGCTGGCTACATAGAAGAATTGGGATTTAAACCAAAATTTGAAGGATGGACAGGATTTTGATGGGCGTAAATGAAAATAAAATGCATTTAGAGTAGAGGGAACATCTAGGAAAAGGGGGCAAAAACATGAAAATAAGGAAAATTTGTGGCAACCGAAGTAGGCCAGAATGGTTGAAAGATCAGGTGTTTAGCGGGTGTAGTGTTGATGAAACTGCAAAGTCTGGAAAATGTCAAGTGAAGGAGAGATATTTGAAAGTCAAATAAGAATTTGGGCTTCATTTTATTCACCTATATTGCCACTGACAGCATTTGAGTAGAGGAGTGACAGCACAAGATCACTCTAGCAGGGCGATGGACTGACAGGGAGAAGATTCTCGAGCAGTGCTATCTATGGAAATATAATGTGAGCAACAAAGTGTGGCCAGGTGTAATTTGAAATTTCCTTGTAGCCACATGTATTAGTTTTCTGTTGCTACTGTAACAAGTTACCATAAACTTAGGGGCCTAAAAATCACAAGTTTATTCTCTTACAGTTCTGGAGGTCAGAAGTCTAAAATCAAGGTGTTGGCTGGACTGCTTTCCTTCTGGAGTCTTTAGGTGATAATCTGTTTCCCTGACAACTCTGGCTTTTAGGGACCGCCTATATTTTTTGGGTCACGACCCCTTCCTCTACCTTCAGAGCTAGTAGTAATAGCGTCTTCTGTAGTCAACTCTCCCTCCGTCTCCCTTTAATAAGGACCTTGTGATTACATTAGGCTTAACCGGATGATCCAGGACAATCTTCCCACCTCAAGATCTTTAACTTAATCACATCTCCAGAGTCCCTTTTGCCTTGTTAGGTAAATACTCACAGGTTCTAGGGATTTGGATGTTGATATCATTGGGAGGCCATTATGCAGCCACATTAAAATATATAAAATGAAACTGGTGAGATAATTTAGTATTTTAACCCAATATATTAAACATATAATAATTTCAACATGCAATCAATATACAAGTTATGAATGAGATCTTTTATATTCTTTTTTCCCTACTGAGTCTTGGAATGCAGTGTGTCTTTATACTCACAGCATGTCTCATTTCAGATGAGGCACATTTCAAGGACCTCATCACCACATGTGGCTCATGGCTGCAGTACTGGGCAGCACAGTTCCAGAGGCTGGGTGACTTGCTGGGAGCTGGAAATCTAGGCGGGCTGTAATATGAAGGGAGGAAGGGAAAAAAAAGTGAAGATCTTGAAATCAGCATTAGGTGAATGTGGGATGTGCTAGGAAGTACTGGGGAGTGCTGGATGACAGAGAAGATGGCTGTTAGCTACAATCACTGACATGGGAATTTTTGTTTCTTTGAGGGAGAAGCATATGAGTCCTTTTCTGGACAAATGAATGAACTGTCCAGTAGAAAGTTAGAAATGGGGGTCTGGAAGTCAGGGGAGGGGTCAGGCTGGAGACTTACAATTAGAATTGCTTTATGATAGATGGCTGGATCCACGATGGTGGCTGAGGGCCAGAACCTTGGAAATGTCCATGTGGGAAGGGCAGGTGGAGGCAGGGGAGACTGAGGAGAAAGTGAGGAAAGCAAGGGCACTTCTAAGACTAGAGGAAGGAGAAATGGTAGCAGCAGGTGGGTGCAGGGCTTTTCTAATTCCCAGTGGTATTTCTGACGTAGCCATGATGAGTCTCCTCATGGGTTTGGAGTCCCTCACTTCAGATCTGAGGTAATTGCTCAGCCTGCCACACAGAGATGCTTTCAAGTCCTCAGTGGAAGTGGGAATGGGAAGATGCTTGCTTACAAAACCGTTTCTCTTTAGAGAATAACTTTATGGCTGTATCTACCAAGATGGGTTTAGCATTTGACAATTACATGGTTAATTTGATGAGTATAGATAGTAGAAGGGGAGGTTTCAGGCTCCTTTCTCCTCAACTCCAAAGGAATTTCTCTCTATACAGATAAAATTAACAGAGTAATTGCCAGTAATCTTCCTTCAGTGTGACAAGATTTAAATTGATCTATCACTTCTTTGGGACAAATGATCCTATTTCCTTCCTAGATTCTTGCTTTTAATCTCTTAAAGGGCACTTCTGTGCAATAGTTGAGTGTTGAGTTTGGAAGTCAAACTAGCAGGGTTCAAATCCCAGCTCTCACTCTTACTAACTGACTTTGAACTAGTTACTTAATCCTTTTGTGCGTCAGTTTCTCATCAGAAAAATATGGATAATCACAGAATCTACCTCGGGATTGCTGTGAGAATCCAATGTGTGCGTATATTTATATCTGTATACATTGCTTTCCTCTGAACCCTCTGCAAGAGTTTAGAACATTCTGTCTCAATTTTAACAGTATGGAATGACTCCTTTGTTGATTAGATATTTCATGTGTCCTACCTTAAATCATTACCTTAAATCATTCTACTTCCAGTCCCTCCCAATCCAACTCTCCCGTCTCTGGCTCTGCATTAAAATGCTTGAAGATATTTGCTTGTACTTCACCTATAACATCATGTTTAGTTACAAATAAGTCTAACAGCCAGACAAAGGCTTCATTGATTAAGCCCTGTGTAACTGACTCAAGCTAGATTAAAAAAATTTAAAAAGACAAAGGTGAAAAATAAGATCAAACATACCTAAATCAACATTGCTATATTGTACAGCTATTTCTTCATTTTATAATTTTATTAAAGCCAAAAACTTTGCAGAATTAAATCAGTTCCGCAAGACTCAAACAGAATTTACCAATAGATATTTCCTTCACACTTTTTCAGAAAATTGTTTCTTACATATTGGTACTAAGTATGGTTGAGACGGGAAGCCATCTAAATATCTTCAAGTTTTATTGTCTGATTTATTTGCACCAAAAGAATAGCCCTTATGGGTAGAAATGGGAAATTGAGTTTTTCTCATTCCCATAACTTGTTCTGTGTTAAGAATATTCAAATGAAAATGTGCACACTTCCTATGTGCATGCATAGGAAGAGGCAAACTAATTCCCAAGGTTGAAATGATTTCACTCCAAAGAAATCAATCCCAGCTGAAGGTGGCTGTCAGAAGTTGTAGGTGAATGGTCTAAGTGGCGGGGGTGGGGGGGATGGTCGATCATTTTATTTAATACAAAGATTAAATTAAAAATGGATATAAAACATCCAGCACAGTACAGTATACCACATGCAGTAGAATCTCAGCAAATTCAGTTATTTTAACTTTGTAAACTTAGGATCTGAGCTGCAAACTGGATAATTCACATATTACGAGGAAAGGGATTTTCTGCTTATTTCCTAGGTAGAGAGCAGGAAAAAGTTCGGTCGCAAGAACCTCCTGTTTTCTCTGCACTGGTTGATGCTGCTCGGCTTCACGTTGGTTGCCATGTTGAATATACCCACTCATTTGATCTAGATTTTTCTTTATAAAGCTCTGGCTGTGTATGCTTTGTCCCTAATAGGCAGGCCATCACCATGATGAAGCAGGCTAAGGAGACTTTCCTTCTGTCCATGGTCTCTTGACCATATTTCCATCTCTTTTTAGCTCTCCTCTTGAACTGTGCGCATCAGGAACTAAAGGCCTCTGTAGGTATCAGAGGAGACACACCAGCTGGGAAGGCAGTGAGGTAATTAGCTGGAGAACCTAGATTCCAATCGTGGTTTTTGCCTCTGAAGTTATATGACCCTAGACTCTGTGATACTTAACCTTTTGTTTACCTCTGACCTCAGCTTGACCATAATGGTTATTAGGAAATTCACCACCGTCCAAAAGGAATGTTTGGAAGGTTAATGACATAATTGTGCCTAATCCTGGTGATGAGGAGAGAGTAAATGTCTACGTTTTGGAAATGCATAATAAATCTTCCAGGTAAATTACATTTCATTTATTGAACTAAATGCATCCTAAAGGGAAACATATGAAGAGTTTCCAGTTTTAAAGTTTTTGCTCCCTTTAATGGCCTGAGAGAGTTCCAGAGCTTCTAAAGTAGGGCAAATATATTCTTAGTACAACTGGAACTTCTGATATTAAAGACCTGTGAGTTCCCTGCAAGGAAGGCATCTTTGTAATTATCTAGTTAGATTAACAGACAGCATTTTCCTTGAGTCTCCCCTGAGCCAATTACCACACCTGTGTCCAAAGCGAAGCAACTCAGATTTTTCCGTTTGTGTTTTATCTTTTCTGGATTCAAGACCTCACAGACCACTTCCTCTACCTCATTCTGCTTTAGGATACCAAGGTGAGCCAAAAATCTAGGCTATCCTAAAATCATGTTGCTTGTCTGTAGGAAGGTACCCCTTTTTAACTCCTTGAAATTTCAGTTATCTGAGACCAAAGTTTTATTTGATCTGAAGAATAAGGGAAGAATGGAGGGCAGAAATGTGAGGATGGGGCCTGGCTACCTGGAGAATGTGGGGAAAATGGGAGAGGGGTGCAAAGTGCTCCAAGCTCCCCAGCATCAGCTATGAATTTTAAGCAAAGAATTCACTCTACACAAAGAAGAAAGCTAAATATTTATGAGCAAGTACTATTTTCCGAGTGTGATGTGAGGTATTTTCACATACATTATTCTGGCTTAATCTTTGCATCAGTTTTCTGAAGGGTATTATTATCACCATTCTTAGTGATTAGGAAAGAGTAGTTCAATCAATCGCTTGCCCAAGGTCACACAGCTCCGTAAATAAGAGCTAGGATTCAAATCCAGATTAGTCTGACTCCTAAATCCACACTGGTTTTCATAAACCACTATCCTTTTGCAAACAGCAAAACTCCCTCACCTCTCTCTTCTTCTCAGTTATCACATACCTTTGTGACTTTTCTAAGGAGTTTGGAAAATTCAGTTGTACACATGAGCATGTGAAAATGGAGGCAGCAAGCTTTTTGCAAATTTGATGGTAACCACTTGCAAAATGCTTAGTATATGAATGCAACCCTATTATTACCTAGTAATGGTGTGTATTATTATAATAACATACAATTATTTAGCTTGGGTAAAATTAGAGTGGTATATATTTAAGATGTCATCCAGGTTCTATTTTTCGAGACACTCTGGAATATACTGTTACATTTAATAAATTGCATCATAATCTGTAACACATAGGAAGTTGATTTGCATTAAATTTTCACCTTAGGAATTTCCTGTTTTCTAGTAAGCTTTACCAATTTGAATTTATTAACACTGAAAATGCATTAATCAAATAACATACAGATCTTATACAATTCTTGATATGAGGAGTATCCATGGGAACAATTTGGCCCAGCTAGCTAAATGTCTAATGTGTTTGAGAGAGAATCTGCCCCCAGCTCCAGACTGCTGGGCAGCAAGCCCAGAGACCAGGTGCTGACATGCAGAGACCTCCAAAACCACCCAAACCTTTCCCATTGCAGCAAGCTTACTAAGTAGCTCTGCTAGTACAGAAAATACTCAATTCACCAGGCAATCATTTTTCTGCTCTTTTGCTAAACCTTTGACTTTTAAGGGATGTCTCTCCTTTCGCCTCTGTGCCCATTAGAATATTGATTAGAAGAGGTGCTTAGAACCAATATATATCATTCTGAAACATCTTAGCAGTGGTGATTAAAAAAAATTGGTGGTAGATAGTTTTGAAATAATAAGCCCAAATTAGTTTTTTTAAAACGTCATCGTTTTGAAAAATTCACGATTTCTCTGACTTTATTTGATGAACACGTATTTATTTGTCAGCTATGATGCCTCCACTCCTTTATAAGCTTATACTAAGATATACAAGTAAATTCATTGTAATATACAAGTAAGTCGAATACAAGGGACTATGTAATCTGTGGTATGTACCACATTACCAGCCAGGATAATTAAGTTCAATGAAGGTTTGCTGCTTACACACTGTGTGCCAGACTCAATGCTGGGTTCTAGGGATACCAAAGTGAACGGAAAATTGATTCTAAGCACCACCCCCTCAATTTATCAGATAGCCAGAGTTTCAATAAAAAACGTCTTGTAATGGGTGATAGATACAGATGAAATTTTTTAGGACAAGTTTAGTCCTGAATATGGTATTTGAGGGAGATATAAAACTTTGAAACTTCGGTCATCAGTCTGGGAGTCAGCATATTCAGGGACGTGCTGGGGCTCCTTGCCCCTCAGAAATCCTGGCTGGGTGCTGATGTCAGCTTCTGCTCCTATTTGCTTAAGAGTATCCTGTCTAATTTCTGGCTCCCTCCAGTTTGCGAGTCTCCAGGGAAGCTGCTTGTTTGCTAGTAGAGGAGAGAGGGAGGGTATGTAGTGTCAGTATCACCCTTGGGCAGACGCCAGGGCTGACCTGAGTTCCTGGGAACCATTCAGGGCATGAAGATTTACTAGGGCTTGGACTTCATCCACCATTGTAGCCAGAGGCCCAGAATCAAATTGGATAATGGAGACCTGATCCAGCTTGCCTGAGGGGTTTGGCAAGAAGGCGAGTGTCTGTGTGCCTGCTGGTGCATCGTGCTGGCTCTGCCTGCTGCAGAGAAACTCTGAGGTTGCTGTTGATTAACATGCATGCAACTGTTGGACCTCCGTCCAAGTGAAGTGGTTCAGTGCCCTGGACAGTGCAGGTGGGGCCAGGACCTCCTCTGCCCACCCTTCCTCTTGTTAGGCTTCTTCTTGCTCTCAGACGTTTGCCCTGTGGGGCGGGGTACAAATTCTTTTTGGTTGCTGGTTGCCCCAAGGGATAGGGTGAGTCTTGTTAAGCAAGGAAGAAGCCACTGGTGAATCTAGCTTTTGTTTTGCAATCCTTTGGGACAGGCTTACAACAGAGGATTTCATGATGAGTAGATTTTGGTCATTCTATAAGAAAAATACATCTACTGATGTATTTGTCTCCTGGCTGTGGTTTCTGAAGTCATATTAAATTACATTAAGAGCCCTTCTCTCATTGCCACTGGTCTTTTAGTATTCAGTAGACATTTAGAAAGATAATATGTGGGTGAAAGATAAAAAGCTGAATGATGGTCACTGACTTGGGGAAGATGGTCTCTTATGGAGGAAGTGCACTGCTGGGCAGAGCAGGGAGGTCATTTCTGGGCAGCGGGATGGTTAGAATTCTATCTTCTGACGCTCTGCTCTCGCTCAAAGTGTAGCTGAGCATTGCCAGACTAGTTATTTTAAGCTCTTGCAAACAATCTCATAGCTTTATTTTTGCCCTGGCTCTAGCAAATTGGGGCCCCCATGCAGTGCGCTGTTGGCATTAAAATGAATCTGAGCTGCTTAAGGACTGGGGATATGGAGGGATGGCACAGTGGGGAGGGCAGACAACAGGGTAGGACCATTCAAGGATAGAGCATAAAGGATGCTTCTTTAGGAATCTACAGGGCTACAAGTACAGTTCTGTAGTGTGTGAATGCGAGCATTGGTTTGAAAGCCTTTCCAATACTCTCAGAAAAAGAGATCTTTTCAGGCTACTTTGTATTTCATTTCCTTTCGTTCTCTGGTTTGAAAATTTGTATTTCCCCTTTATGATAGTTTTTTTTTTTTTTTTGTGATATGTGGGCCTCTCACTGCTGTGGCCTCTCCTGTTGTGGAGCACAGGCTCCGGACGCGCAGGCTCAGCGGCCATGGCTCACGGGCCCAGCCGCTCCGCCGCATGTGGGATCTTCCCGGACCGGGGCACGAACCCGTGTCCCCTGCATCGGCATGTGGACTCTCTACCACTGCGCCACCAGGGAAGCCCATGATAGGTTATTTAAATCTATCTATCTATATGTATCTATCTATCTATCTATCTATCATCTATCTATCCATCCATCCATCCATCCATCCTATCAATTAGTTTCAGAGAGAGAATTCAGTAATGAGAGAAAGATGTTGAGAAAGGTATTTTGAGCGTACTGCTTATGAGTTTCAGTCAGTGGAAAAAGCAGCACACAGGAGAGGATAGTGCTGGCCTGTTATTAGTTAGAACACTTAAATTGCTCATAAGAAACAAGCACAAATGGTGGGCTGCAGTTTCCCATACATCTGGAGTCCGTGGGGACACACTAGGCTGAGGAAAAACAGTCTTCATTCTTACCATCTGTGCATCCTCTGTGATACATAGGGGATAAGGCAGGCTCGAAATGAGTAGACAGATTAATTTGAGGGAATCTGGACTAGGTTATTTCCTCATTGGCTCAAGATTCCCTCAAATCTCATTGCTAGGATGTTTTTCTTTGGCTTGTGACCTTGTTAATATCCCATAGCTGCCTTATCAGGTTTTTATACCTTAGTGTGAATTAGTTTATTGGCTTCTTTCCTTAGATCCAGAGAGAATGATGTGCGGATGATGAGGGAGAGAGGTCCAAGGGGAAAAGTGTAGGAAAGCGGATGCTTGGGTGTACTGTAGGTCAACTTCTACCTGAAAACTTTGCTGAGGAGTGGTCGTGCCTGTGGGCTCTGCCGCAGGGCCTGCCAGCTGCAAGCACTTCCTGTGCCCTTCAGCAGTTCTCCAAAAAGAACCTTCTTTCCATTCTTGAGATGTGACATCTGTTTTAAATTATGTCAATTGTACCTAGATAGTCAAGTGATTGACACCATCTTCAGAGTATGTGCAGAAACTATAGTAAAAGTGAGGAGCCAGATGCTTCCAGGAGAGTAAATTACTCCCTGCATGTAAGTTAGTCAGGGGGTTGATGCATTCACTTTTTTTAGGTCACCAATAAATTACTCCTATAGAGTAATTGGACCCAGTGTGGCCTGAAGTCCTTGTACATGTAAAGAATGGGGATTCTTGCCTCTATGCAACATCTTTTCTCTAAATAATTAAAAATGCTTAACACTTGGGATTTGTATGTTGATTCACTACATCTTTAAATCAGTTTCCTTAAAATCTTTGTAAGGTCCTTAAGCAGGCAACTGTATTATTAATCAAATTTTTCTAAAAGGTAAGCCTCTGAAGCTAGGCCAAACTGCTTACCAAAATAAATTATTATACTTATTTTTGTCTTTTGGGTGAATTCTCTCATCTCTAGGATTATATAAATTTTACACACCTCCAGGTCACATTTAAGTCGTCATATTTTATATATATATACACATACATACATACACACAAACTGTGATGGCTTTGTGATATGTCCAGTTAGCTACTCTGGAACTACATTTCCCAGAACTCCCTTCCCTGTATGGTTTTTGGTTATTGTCACCACAGGAGATGTTTTACCCAAGATTTGGAAAGTTCAAGTGAAGTGGTGGTCATATTGAGTTCTGAAGGTCGGTGCTGGGCATTGGCACTGTGGCGACTCATGCATGTTGGTGCATGTCTGCTGGCTTGCCTGGTTGGTACAGGGCAGTTCCCAGTCCTGTGGCCCCTCCAACTCTCATCAGATCCCCCCCATCAGCTTCCCCAAGTGCTAAGACAACTGAATGTGCAGCACCAGCAGATCACCTAGGGCATCAAGGTTGAGATGGTGAGAGACAGACTCGATTCCCAGGTCATCCTAATGGTTTCCTGCTGTCTTTCTTCTCATCTACATTCAGTGTTTCTTCCCAGCTGTCAGTCTGGCTGATCTATAGTGAGTTAACTATAGCTAACTAGTCACAAAGGCAACAACCTGCATAGACTCCTCCATCAGCCCCACAGAGACTACTCCCACAACTTCATATGCTCTAACCTCTACAATAAACCTCTTTTTTGTATTATTTGGAATGATACAGTGATGCAACCCTGACTGATACATAAAAATTTAGATTTTTTAAAGAAGCATGTGAAATGCAAGCTACATGAAGGTAGCAATCCTTTAAACTTTCTTTTTTCACTGCTCTATCTCCTGTCCCTAGCATAGTGCTTGACACATAATAATCCCTCACTAAATATTAATTGGATGAGAATCACAAGTTTGGGCTTTCTATCTATAGAGAGACAAGACACGTAGTTCCTTAAGTTATGATTTTATCTTGCATTTCAGATACCTATGGTACTCCCAGCTAGAGATTTGCTAACTGGTTATATATATCTGGAGATCTGTAGAAAAATCTGGATTGAAGCTATAGATTTGGAGATCATTAACATATAACAGGTATAGATAAGAACACAGGAAGAGATGAGAAGGAGCAAGGGCTGAGAAAAGAACCTTGGAAAACAAAATTGAATGGTTGTTCTGAATCATTTACTTCCTGGTAATTGAATTTTATACCCACACCCTTGCAGTAGCTTCATGGTGGGTGAATGATGCAGCCATACCTTGACATTGGGCTGGACTCTATTACTTCCTTTGTTTTATGTATATGATATGAGCAGATGCTTGAAATGTGCTTGTGCACTTGGGCTTCCTCTTTTATGTTCTGGTCATCTGCTATGAGAGAAACCCAATTGTCCCCAGTTGCCACTGGGACAGAGAGGCAGAGAGGACCTGAACACAACTAGCAACCTGGGCTCAAGTCCAACTTATGCACTGTCTGAAGCTGAGATCACCCTAGTTAGATCAAACTACAGTTCATCTGCAGATCTGAAAGTGTGAAAATAGATACCTGTTATTGTAGGGCCCTGAGATTGGGGATAGTTTGTTAGGCAGCATTATTGTAGCAATTGCTGATTAATATAAATAACAACAATAAATTGAGGAAGAAGATCCTATGAAAGGATCTGAGGAGGAAGAGTCAGACAAGTAAGGGAGAATTCAGGTGAGAGAAGCATCACGGTTGCCAAGAAGCAGGGCCCCCTGGGGTTCTGCTGTCAGCCACCTCATGACCAGGCCCTGACAACTAGCAGCCAACAACCTCCACACAAGGCAGGCAACCCAATGGACTAGGGGGTCAACCAAGCCTACCAGACCACCCACATAGTCAGCCCACCACAACAGAAAGACTTATGCAGCCCTTCTAGGGGGAAGTCCTAGAGCATATGGCTTGGATGATGAGAGGGGTGTGCATTGCTGGTATGCATAGGAATCTCCTCAAGAAGCCCACTTCTCCAAGGTTGGAAAACCTACAAGATACATAAAAATATAAATAGTAACTTAAGCAAAGTTAGGTGGCAGAGAAATATGCTTCAGATGAAGGAACGAGATAAAACCCCAGAAAAAGAACTAAGTGAAGTGGAGATAGACGATCTACCTGAGAAAGAGTTTAAGGTAATGATTGTAAATATGATCAAAGAACTTGGGAGAAGAATGGTTGCACAGAGCAAGAAGTTAGAAGTTTTTAACAAAGAGTTAGAAAATATAAAGAACAACCAAACAGTGAAGAATAATACACTAACCCAAATGAAAAATACACTAGAAGGAATCAACAGTAGACTAAATGATACAGAGAAACAAATCAGCAAGTTTGAAGACAGAGTAGTGGAAATCACTGAAGCTAAACAGAAAAAAGAATGAAAGAAATGAAGACAGTTTAAGAGACATCTGGGACAAAATTTAGTTCACTAACATTCACATTATAGGGGTCCTAGAAGGAGAAAATAGAGAGAAAGGGGCTGAGAACATATTTGAAGACATAAAAGCTGAAAACTTCCCTAACCTGGGAAAAGAAACAGTCACCCAAGTCCAGGAACACAGAGAGTTCCATACAGGATTAACCCAAAGAGTAATACACCAAGACACATTGTAATCAAAATGGCAAAAATTAAAGATAAAGAGAGAATATTAGAAGCAGCAAGGGAAAAACAACAAATAACATACAAGGGAATTCCCATAATGCTATCAGCTGATTTTTCAGCAGAAACTCAGCAGGCCAGAAGGGAGTGACACAATATATTTAAAGTGATGAAAGGGAAAAACTTACAAACAAGAATACTCTATCCAGCAAGGCTCTCATTCAGATTTTATGGAGAGATCAAAAGTTTACAGACGAGCAAAAGCTAAAAGAGTTCAGCACCACCAAATTAGGTTTACAACAAATGTTAAAGGAATGTCTCCAGGTGAAAAAGAAAAGTCCACAGCTAGAAACAAGAAAATTATGAAATGAAAAAGCTCATCAGTAAAGACAAACACACAATAAAGTTAGGAAATCATCCACATACAAAGCTAGTAGGAAAGTTAAAAACAAAAGTAGTAAAGTCATCTATATCCACAGTAAGCAAACAAGAGATATACAAAACAGTTAGATATAAAATATGACATCAAAAACAGTTATAATGAGGGAGGAGAGTACAAATGCAGGGTTTTAGAAATGCATTGAAATTAAGAGATCAGCAACTTCAAACACACACACACACACACACACACACATATACACAACTCGTGGTAACCACAAACCCAAAATCTATGATAGATACACACACACAAAAAGAAAAAGGAAACCAAACATAGCACTAAAGATAATCATCAAATCACAAGAGAACTAAAGACGAAGAAAGGAAAAAAAAAGACCTACAAAAGCAATCCCCAAACAGTTTATGAAATGGTAATAAGAACAAACATATTAATAATAACCTTGAATGTACATGGACTAAATGCTCCAATTAAAAGACATAGAGCAGCTGAATGGATACAGAAACAAGACACGTATGTATGCTACCTACAAATACTCATTTCAGAGCTAAAAACTCACACAGACTGAAAATGAGGGGATGGAAAAAGATATTCTATCCAAATGGAAATCAAAAGAAAGCTGGAGCAGTGATACTCTTATCAGACAAAATAGGCTTTAAAATAAAGACTGTTACAAGAGACAAAGAAGGACACTACATAATGATTAAGGGATCAAACCAAGAAAAGGATAAAACAATTGTAAATATATATGCACTCAACATAGCAGAACCTAAATACATATGGCAAATATTAATGGACATAAAGGAGAAATCAATAGTAACACAATAATAGAAGGGAACTGTAACACCCCACTTACATCAATGGACAGATCATTCAGACAGAAAATCAATAATGAAGCACTGGCATTAAATGACACATAAGACCAGATGGACTTAATTGATATACATAGAGCACTCCATCTGAAAGCAGCAGAATAAACATTTTTTTTAAGCACACATGGAATATTCTTCAGGAAAGATCACATGCTAGGCCACAAAACACACCTTGGTAAATTTTCTTTTTCTTTTTTTTATTAACGCCTTGGTACATTTTAAAAAAATTAAAATCATATCAGGCATCTTTTCCAACCACAAAGCTGTGAGATTCTAGTCAACTACAAGAAAAAGCTGCAAAAAACACAAACACATGGAGGCTAAACAATATGCTATTAAACAACCAATGCATCACTGAAGAAATCAAAGAGAATGTTAAAAACCACGTAGAGACAAATGAAAATGAAAACACAACAATTCAAAACCTATGGGATGAAGTAAAAGCAGTTCTAAGAGGGAAGTTTATAGTGATACAAGCCTACCTCAGGAAACAAGAAAAATCTCAAAGAAACAGCTTATCTTCACACCTAAAGGAACTAGAGAAAGAACAAATAAAACCCAAAGTTAGTGGAAGGAAAGAAATCATAAAGATGAGAGCATAAATGAATTAACTAGGAACAGAAAAGATCAATGAAGCCAAAAGCTAGTTCTTTGAAGAGATAAACAAAATTGATAAACCTTTAACCAGACTCATCAAGAAGAAAAGGAAGAGGGCCCAAATCAATAAAATCAGAAATGAAAAAGGAGAAGCTGACATCACAGAAATACAAAGGATCATAAGAGATTACTATGCAAAACTACATGCCAATGAAATGGACAATTTAGAAGAAATAGACAAATTCTTAGAAAGGTACAATCTTTCAAGACTGAACCAGGAAGAAATAGAAAATATGAACAGACAAATTACCAGTAATGGAATTGAATCAGTAATTTAAAAACTCCCAACAAACAAAAGTCCAGGAGCAGATGGCCTCACAGGTGAATTCTACCAAACATTTAGAGAAGAGTTAACACCTATCCTTCTCAAATGAATCCAAAAAATTTCAGAGGGAGGAAAAATTTCAAACTCATTCTATGAGGCCAGCATCACCCTGATACCAAAACTAGACAAAATGTCAAAAACAAAGAAAATTACAGGCCAATATCACTGATGAACATAGAGGTTGTCTTATATTCTTTACTTTTATATGCTTTTATCTCTCTCTCTGTATATCCATCCACACATTTGTGCATCTGTCCCTCCATCCATCTGTGCATGCATGCTTCCATTATCCATCCATTTCTCCTCCACATTATTCCCTCAAAGCTGTCAGGGAACTAACAGACAATATTATATTGAAATATTAAATTAAAAATAAAAAAATCAATGCACAGAAATCTCTTGCATTCCTATACACTAATGATGAAAAATCTGAAAGAGAAATTAAAGAAACACTCCCATTTACCATTGCAACAAAAAGAATAAAATACCTAGGAATAAACCTACCTAAGGAGGCAAAAGACCTGTATGCAGAAAACTATAAGACACTGATGAAAAAATTAAAGATGATACAAACAGATGAAGAGATAGACCATGTTCTTGGTTTGGAAGAATCAACATTGTGAAAATGACTATACTACCCAAAGCAATCTACAGATTCAAGGCAATGCCTATCAAACTACCAATGGCATTTTTCACAGAACTAAACAAAAATATTTTACAATTTGTATGGAAACACAAAAGACCCCGAATAGCCAAAACAATCTTGAGAAAGAAAAATGGAGCTGGAGGAATCAGGTTCCCTGACTTCAGACTATACTACAAAGCTACAGTAATCAAGACAGTATGGTACCGGCACAGAAACAGAAATATAGATCAATGGAACAGGATAGAAAGCCCAGAGAAAAACCCATGTACATATGGTCACATTATCTTTGATAAAGAAGGCAAGAATATACAGTGGAGAAAAGACAGCCTCTTCAATAAGTGGTGCCGGGAAAACTGGACAGCCACATGTAGAAGAATGATATTAGAACATTCCCTAATGCCATACACAAAAATAAACTCAAAATAGATTAAAGACCTAAATTTAAGGCCAGACACTATCAAACTCTTAGAGGAAAACATAGGCAGAACACTCTATGACTTATATCACAGCAAGATCCTTTTTGACTGACCTCCTAGAGAAATGGAAATAAAAACAAAAATAAACAAATGGGACCTAATGAAACTTCAAAGCTTTTGCAAAGCAAAGGAAACCATAAACAAGACCAAAAGACAACCCTCAAAATAGGAGAAAGTATTTGCAAACGAAGCAACTGACAAAGGATTAATCTCCAAAATATACAAGTAGCTCATGCAGCTCAATATCAAAAAAACAAACAACCCAAGCCAAAAATGGGCAGAAGACCTAAATAGACATTTCTCCAAAGAAGATATACAGATTGCCAACAACATATGAAAGGATGCTCAGCATCACTAATCATTAGAGAAATGCAAATCAGAACTACAATGAGGTATCACCTCACACCATTCAGAATGGCCATCATCAAAAAATCTACAAACAATAAATGCTGGAAAAGGTGTGGAGAAAAGGGAACCCTCTTGCACTGTTGGTGGGAATATAAATTGATATAGCCACTATGGAGAACAGTATGGAGGTTCCTTAAAACACTAAAAATAGAACTACCATATGACCCAGCAATCCCACTACTGGACATATACCCTGAGAAAACCATAATTGAAAAAGAGTCATGTACCACAATGTTCATTGCAGCACTAGTTACAATAGCCAGGACATGGAAGCAACCTAAGTCTCCATTGACAGAAGAATGAATAAAGAAGATGTGGCACATATATACAATGGGATATTACTCAGCCATAAAAACAAACAAAATTGAGTTATTTGTAGTGAGGTGGATGGACCTAGAGTCTGTTACACAGAGTGAAGTAAGTCAGAAAGAGAAAAACAAATACTGTATGCTAACACATATATATGGAATCTAAAAAAAATAAAATGGTTCTGAAGAAACTAGGGGCAGACAGGAATAAAGATGCAGATGTAGAGAATGGACTTGAGGACACGGGGAGGGGGAAGGGTAAGCTGGGATTAAGTGAGAGATTGGCATTGACATATATACACTACCAAATGTAAAATAGATAGCTAGTGGGAAGCCACCACATAACATAGGGAGACCAGCTCAGTGCTTTGTGACCACCTAGAGGAGTGGGATAGGGAGGGTGGGAGGGAGGGGATATGGGGATATATGTATATATATAGCTGATTCACTCTGTTATACAGCAGATGCTAACACAGCAATGTAAAGCAATTATGCTCCAATAAAGATGTTAATAAATTTTTTAAAATAAAAATTAAAAAATCAGAATCAAGAAAAATATAGATAAGAACATATGTAGACACATGGTGAATGCCCCAAACAATTCTTTGACTGAGTGATTGAATAGCAACCCAGCAAGAAAATTATGCTCATAGACACCATTCTAGAGCTCTGGATTTACCGTTTAGAAATCTACCATTGCAATTAGGTTATATTTTAAGACATAAAAGGGAATTTGAGTAAGTTAACATGAAAAGAAAGTAATATTTAAATCATAAATGCTCACTATGGAAAGCCTTTAGTTAAAACAAATTCTCCTTTGTGTCTTAAATTACACAGAGAAAGAAATTATATTTATGTAATTTCCTCCATTCTTACCAGATCGTATGGTCTGTTTCTCTTGTCATACCCGTTCCTTAGGACGGATAAAACAAGTAAGGTTATCAGTTGTTAGACCTTAGAGAATAGAGAATATATTACTATTTATCTTCTTCAGAGATGGAGAAAAGACTGCAAAATACACATTGATTTCTAATTTTTTCATATACACAAAAACTTATCTTCTGTCTCCTTTAAAAGGAGATTGGTTTTCCATTTCACTTATTTATTTTTATAATTTGTGCCTCGTAAAATATAAGATTATTTTTATGTTCAAGGAATTTTGGCCAAAAAGAAAAGAAAAGAAATTTGGCTCTCCTGGTTAATTAATGCCTTTTCCAGCTTCTCTTCAATTGGTAAGGAAATGAAATTAGTATAATAAACCCTATGTGATCAACATATTTCAAAATCATGCTACTGTTAATACTTAAAAGATAGATTTAAATGACTAGTTCCATCTCCCTTTTAAGTTTAGTATTCATATAATTTGAAAACTATTTAGCAAACATAACTATGTATCCCCTTGAGTTCCAGAAAGAGCCTTTTAAGAAGATAAAATATAAGCCAATCCAAGTCACTGATAGCCTCAGGTTTCAGGACCACAATTTCCTCCAAAACTTCTGGCAACACAATTAATTCTAGACATTTCCCAGACCTTTCCTACATCCCAGCTACTGCTGTGATCATCTAGTGACAGGTCATCCTTCTAGATGGGAGATAAGTCTTTCTTGATGATATCCAAGGTTTTAATCATTGCACATCTTCTCTTGACTTTTAGGGTAGCTTTTCCTTACTCTGTTGATCAGCACCTAGATTGAAACCCTTATATAGAATTCTATGAAATTCATTCATTCATTCACCAAATATATTTTTAGGGCCTTCTATGTGCCAGACACTACACTAGAACCTAGGAATACAATAATTGACCAGACTGAATTTCTTTAGGGAACATTCTCTTTAGTGCTGGAGACAGGTAAATAGAACAATACATCATGATAAGAATTCTTGTTACTGAATTGATCACCTGGACCTGCCCTGAGGTCCTAGGCAGGGCCAAGACCCCTTGTCTCAGCTGGGGAGGTTCTTTTCCCACTTGGATTTGCAGAGCCAGTAATGAAACTGATGCTGAGACTGAAATAGCACAAGCTTTATTCAATAGCCAGAGAATGGAGAAGCTGGAATTTAGTTTGCAAATCAACTTCTCAACCCCATTTGGGCTGAAACACCATATATATAGGAGGGTCGAGGTAAAAGGGAAGGAACTGAGTAAAGAGAGAGAGGAATGTTCATGACTTATATGAAAACAGGGCTGTGGTTTGGACCTGGAACTGAGGCAACACTCCTTTTCAGTCCTTGTATGAGCTCTTCCCGTTTTTGTCATGGCAGTTGTCAATTGTCATGATGCTGGTGGGTGTGTCATTTAGCATGCTAATGTACTACAATGAGTATATAAAGTGGTTCAAGGTCTACTGGAAATCAGGTCTTCCCCCATCTTGGGCCTAGCTGATTCTAAGTAGTTCTTGTTTTCCTCTGCAGTTTCCTCCTTTTGTGGTTGAGGCTGAAACTCAGATAAGAGCAGTTGATTTCCATTCGAGGGAGGGGCAGGGGTCTGATTCTGGGGTAAAAGCCTGGTAACACTCTCATCACATTTATATTTCTTTATTCCTCTTACTGGATCAAAGCATCTAAATTTGGGGTGGGGAAGTAGTAGTCTATGAACATCGTAGAAGTCTTAGACTCTTAGAAGTCTAGGTATGTTTTATGATAATTAAAAAATTTTAAATTCACTTTGATGAGAACTAAAATTTTTTTAAAGAGTATTCTTGGTTATCTGGATGAGGAATTTGTAACAGTGATATTCTGCAATTTTTGTGCTCAAGTGTAAATACCGTGATTCAAAAAATATCATTTGTAATAAACAGAATTATATTCACATTGAAAGATTTATTTTATACACAACATCATTTGTTATATAAAATTAAAGCTGTTAATCATAATTTGTTGGTCTTGTTTTCACTTAATATATAAAATATTTAATTTTGTAGCTGTATAAGGACATAAGCAGAAATAGTTAATACAAAGGTTTATGCTTTCATTTTATTTATTTATTTATTTTTACATCTTTATTGGAGTATAATTGCTTTACAATGGTGTGCTAGTTTCTGCTCTATAACAAAGTGAATCAGCTATACACATACATATGTTCCCATATATCTTCCCTCTTGCATCTCCCTATTCCACCCCTCTAGGTGGTCACAAAGCACCGAGCTGATCTCCCTGTGCTATGCGGCTTCTTCCCACTAGCTATCTATTTTACGTTTGGTAGTGTATATATGTCCATGCCACTCTCTCACTTTGTCCCAGCTTACCCTTCCCCCTCCCCATATCCCAAGTCCATTCTCTAGGAGGTCTGTGTCTTTATTCCCGTCTTACCCCTAGGTTCTTCATGACATTTTTTTTTTTTCTTAGATTCCATATATATGTGTTAGCATATGGTATTTGTCTTTCTCTTTCTGACTTACTTCACTCTGTATGACACACTCTAGGTCCATTCACCTCACTACAAATAACTCAATTTCATTTCTTTTTATGGCTGAGTAATATTCCATTGTATATATGTGCCATATCTTCTTTATCCATTCATTTGGCAATGGACACTGAGCTTGCTTCCATCTCCTGGCTATTATAAATAGAGCTGCAATGAACATTTTGGTACATGACTCTTTTTGAATTCTGGTTTTCTTAGGGTATATGTCCAGTAGTGGGATTGCTGGGTCATATGGTAGTTCTATTTGTAGTTTTTTAAGGAACCTCCATATTGTTCTCCATAGTGGCTGTACCAATTCACATTCCCACCAGCAGTGCAAGAGTATTCCCTTTTCTCCACACCTTTTCCAGCATTTATTGTTTCTAGATTTTTTGATGATTGCCATTCTGACTGGTGTGAGATGATATCTCATTGTAGTTTTGATTTGCATTTCTCTAATGATTAATGATGTTGAGCATTCTTTCATGTGTTTGTTGGCAATCTGTATATCTGCTTTATTTTTTTTTTTGCCGTACGCGGGCCTCTCACTGTTGTGGCCTCTCCCGTTGCGGAGCACAGGCTCTGGATGTGCAGGCTCAGCGGCCATAGCTCACAGGCCAGCGGCTATGCGGCATGTGGGATATTCCCGGACCGGGGCACGAACCCGTGTCCCCTGCATTGGCAGGCAGACACTCAACCACTGTGCCACCAGGGAAGTCCTGTATATCTTCTTTGGAGAAATGTCTATTTAGGTTTTCTGCCCATTTTTGGATTGGGTTTTTTTTGTTGTTGTTATTGAGCTGCATGAGCTGCTTGTAAATTTTGGAGACTGATCCTTTGTCAGTTGCTTCATTTGCAAATATTTTCTCCCATTCTAAGGGTTGTCTTTTGGTCTTGTTTATGGTTTCCTTTGCTTTGCAAAAGCTTTTAAGTTTCATTAGGTCCCATTTGTTTATTTTTGTTTTTATTTCCATTTCTCTAGGAGGTCAGTCAAAAAGGATCATGCTGTGATATAAGTCATAGAGTGTTCTGCCTATGTTTTCCTCTAAGAGTTTGATAGTTTCTGGCCTTACATTTAGGTCTTTAATCCATTTTGAGCTTATTTTTGTGTATGGTGTTAGGGAGTGATCTAATCTCATACTTTTACATGTACCTGTCCTGTTTTCCCAGCACCACTTATTGAAGAGACTGTCCTTTCTCCACTGTACATTCCTGCCTCCTTTATCAAAGATAAGGTGACCATATGTGCGTGGGTTTATCTCTGGGCTTTCTATCCTGTTCCATTGATCTATATTTCTGTTTTTGTGCCAGTACCATACTGTCTTGATTACTGTAGCTTTGTAGTATCATCTGAAGTCAGGGAGCCTGATTCCTCCAGTTCCGTTTCTCATTCTCAAGATTGCTTTGGCTATTCGGGAACTTCTGTGTTTCCATAGAAATTGTGAAATTTTTTGTTCTAGTTCTGTGAAAAATGCCAGTGGTAGTTTGATAGGAATTGCATTGAATCTGTAGATTGCTTTGGGTAGTATAGTCATTTTCACAATGTTGATTCTTCCAAACCAAGAACATGGTATATCTCTCCATCTGTTTGTATCATCTTTAATTTCTTTCATCAGTGTCTTATAATTTTCTGCATACAGGTCTTTTGTCTCCTTAGGTAGGTTTATTCCTAGATATTTTATTCTTTTTGTTGCAGTGGTAAATGGGAGTGTTTTCTTAATTTCACTATCAGATTTTTCATCATTAATGTATAGGAATGCCAGAGATTTCTGTGTATTAATTTTGTATCCTGCTACTTTACCAAATTCATTGATTAGCTCTAGTAGTTTTCTGGTAGCATCTTTAGGATTCTCTATGTATAGTATCATATCATCTGCAAACAGTGACAGCTTTACTTCTTCTTTTCCGATTTGGATTCCTTTTATTTCCTTTTCTTCTCTGATTGCTGTGGCTAAAACTTCCAAAACTATGTTGAATAAGAGTGGTGAGAGTGGGCAACCTTGTCTTGTTCCTGATCTTAGTGGAAATGGTTTCAGGTTTTCACCATTGAGGACCATGTTGGCTGTGGGTTTGTCATATATGGCCTTTATTATGTTGAGGAAAGTTCCCTCTATGCCTACTTTCTCCAGGGTTTTTATCATAAATGGGTGTTGAATTTTGTCGAAAGCTTTCTCTGCATCTATTGAGATGATCATATTGTTTTTCTCCTTCAGTTTGTTAATATGGTGTATCACAATGATTGATTTGTGTATATTGAAGAATCCTTGCATTCCTGGAATAAACCCCACTTGATCATGGTGTATGACCCTTTTAATGTGCTGTTGGATTCTGTTTGCTAGTATTTTGTTAAGGATTTTTGCATCTATGTTCATCAGTGATATTGGCCTGTAGTTTTCTTTCTTTGTGACATCTTTGTCTGGTTTTGGTATCAGGGTGATGGTGGCCTTATAGAATGAGTTTGGGAGTGTTCCTCCCTCTGCTATATTTTGGAAGAGTTTGAGAAGGATAGGTGTTAGGTCTTCTCTAAATGTTTGATAGAATTCGCCTGTGAAGCCATCTGGTCCTGGGCTTTTGTTTGTTGGAAGATTTTTAATCACAGTTTCAATTTCAGTGCTTGTGATTGGTCTGTTCATATTTTCTATTTCTTCCTGATTCAGTCTTGGCAGCTTGTACATTTCTAAGAATTTGTCCATTTCTTCCCGGTTGTCCATTTTATTGACATAGAGTTGCTTGTAGTAATCTCTCATGATTTTTTGTATTTCTGCAGTGTCAGTTGCTACTTCTCATTTTTCATTTCTAATTCTATTGATTTGAGTCTTCTCCCTTTTTTTCTTGATGAGTCTGGCTAATGGCTTATCAATTTTGTTTATCTTCTCAAAGAACCAACTTTTAGTTTTATTGATTTGATTTTATTTTTAACATTTAGTAGCGTTCTGATAGATTCCATATAAGTCAAAACGCATGGGTCTGCACTTAAAATTATAGGGTAATTTTCCTTTGAAAGGAGTTTGTAATTACTTCTGTTCAAAAAACGTAGTTCTGGTTCTATGTTAGTGATCATTCAGAGATGCTATTCCATAAAATCCCTTTTCTTCATTACCCTTAATGGATGATAACTATCATCTGAGAGCTTACAATACCTAGTCAGTCCCTATTTGTACCCTCAGCTCCTGAAGTAAGGGGATGCCTGGCTACATGTGATGGCAGAATATAATTTAGAAATACCCCAAGGGCTGAGAGTTTTTTAACCCCATTAACAATTACCTAAATGGAACATAAAAACATTCAAACAATGTTAAGCACAGTAACCCTCTGTGTTATTTGCAGGTTGGATTTTCAGTTTTTAAAATGGGTCGTTTGTACTCCCAGGATGTGAGGCGGCATGGAGGATATATGGCAATCACGCTTTAATGTCAGTGAAAATTAGAAAATGAAAACAAATGCTATGTATTGGATAGAATACAGTTTGTATGTATATTTAAGGGAAAACTTGAAAGAAATTCCAGGCTTGAGGCTGGGCACTGCTTTGAGATGTGCTAGGGAACCTTCCAGGCTCTGGCAATCTCCCTTTTCTGTCTTCAAGGGCTACTTTGGTGGAAACCTTTGGAAAGCATTTCACCTGGGAAATGCTCCAAAGAGCTAGAAACCTGAAGCTGTTCTCTCCCTACTAGATTTTGAGTATTTGCCTGGGAGATTGAGAAGTTTCTTTTCTGAGATTTCCTTGCGGTAGTTTGTGGACTCTTGGGTATATTCTGGTACTCCCTATCACCCCATTATGACAGTGATTGTATTTTTCTTTGTTCAATTTATAGCAAAGTGCTTATTGCACATAAGGAGTTGAAGACATTTGCAATAGTTACTATGCTCTCTCTGGGATTTTCTGTCTACAGGTTGTAAACCACAAAATAGTTGAAGTTCCTTTCATCTGATCATCTCATTCTCATCATCTCCTGTTCTCTGCTTACCAGTGTATCAAGTCCACTCATTCATTCAACAACGTTGCTGGGTCCCTCAAATGCAAGGAATCATCCACATGTAATTGGAAGCTCTAAATATGCTTTTCCACAACTCTCTTTTCTATTAAATATGACATCTCCTTGCCTTTGGTTTCAATGCATTATCTATTTAATATGGGTTCTTTAGCCTTAATGTCTGTTTTAGTCAGATTGAATCAATAAGCTCGATAGCCAGTTTGGACCAGATCTCTAGATTACCTTTCCAATTTGGTGGCCAGTTAAATCAGCAGGCCAAATAACCAGATTTGGGCCCAGAGACATGGGCCCATTTATCTTGTCAGTCTTCCCAAGCCTCTTGTAAATTCATCTACCAACATCTTGTGTCTATCATTTGCCTGACTCTCCTTTGAATAGCGCTTCTCAGAGCAGGTGGTGGTAGAGTGGCAGGTGTGAATTTAGGACCTCCGCTGGTATGTGTATATTTTGAAGTATATTCTAAAATTATCATGACCTGAGTTATTTCAAATCTTAATACTTTTAAATTTTTTTCAAATAACAGTAAAGGAAGGTGGATGATTTTATGTTTTTAAAAGAAGGCATGGGTTTAAAGAGATTGTAAAAGATGGCCTTAGAATTTACAGAGGGGATGAGATCTTGTCTGCCTTCCAGATTTCACCCAGCACCGCACACAGTGATAACACTTTACTTTTAAAGCTCCATTCCTGAGAATTCAGGGTAATTGTGGCTTATCAGAAGGTCAGATTTCCAGCAATCTTTACATCTTAAGAACAAGGAAATAATAAAATAAACAGAAGCCTTTAGAGACTTTGAGTATATATGTAATACGCTGGTCTGGAAAATCATGCCTCTATTTTAGTTACGTATAGTTAAATGGCTGTTTTGGTCCACAAACTGTAACAGAAATGTTGTTAGAACTTTTAGGACAGTAAGAAGAAAGTCCTATCCTTTGATTATTCCCTGTTCCTTCTTTCTGCTGCTTGGAATGGGACTGTAATGGTTAGAACCCCAGAGCCTTTTTAGAGTATGACAAGTCACAAAGGGCAGGGAAAAGACAGAGGCATCTAATAGCATTGTGGAGTCCTCCTGCCTGGATTGCTTACCTCCACACTACCTTTATACAAGTGAATACACCTTTGCATTTAAGCTATTGCAGTTGGGTTTCTGTTACTCACAGCTGAACCTAACTTTTAATGATACACCTTGTTAATTTGATTTCTCAGTAGCTTAAAAGGACCAAATTAGAAGGAGGAAGGGCTGCTTCTGGTAGCAAGTGAGGAAACAGAAAAATTATTATAGGCCAGGAAATGAGTTAATGGTGATGTGGCTGACGTCAATACAGCAAGAAGGCAGGAAAAGGTGTGGAATATTTCATAAAGTTTTTTATTGAAGATGGTTGATGTTTATAAAACTCTGACAGGGTAAACTTCAGTTACTTTTAGATTTGACACTTTTGACACTTAATTCCCCTTATCACCCTTTTTGTCAACAACATTGATGGAGCTAGCCATTGTGTGAATGGAGACAGAAAACAAACACAATATAACGCTGCATTCAAGCTGCTCACCATAGATCCTGGGAGGGTGAGACATTGTCTGAGTGAGTATTCAGGGGTGTGGATGTACATTTATTTTGTGTAAGTGGGTAGTCAGGACAGCTTATTATTTCAGAGAATGCTCCTCTAGCTACCCATAGCTGTGTAAGTTGTCCTAGGTCAAGTGGGGAGACGGTGGTTGAATGTGAAACCCAATAGTCCAAGCTCCTAGTTTGGTTCTCTAAAAAATGACACTGCCTAGCTTGTCCTAAACTCTCTTTAAATAACTACAATTTATTTCCTTCTTGACTATATTCTGACAAAGGGGCTCCTGTTCTCTTCCTTTCTGTCACTCCCAGAAATACCAGCACAAGAAAGCTTCATCAGCAACAAGGGTCAGTGTCAGACAAAGCTTATTGTCTGGGTTGGTGATTTTATTCCAGGAAGAGAGCTCTTAAAATAATACCACAATACCAAAAAACAGAGCTGGAACTTATTCATCTCTGAACCTTTCACAGTTCTATTTTGTAAACCCAACACACTGAATAATTAATTTTCAAAATCTACGGGACTCCTTAGTAACTACCCATTTTTGTGGGTAGAGATAATTCCTTGAATGGAACATGAGCAGAGAGTTGATTTTAAGTAAGGAAATGGGGTCAGGGAGAGGTTAAGTGGCCGGCCTGGGGTCAGATAGCAAGCTGGTGACTCAATGTTGCAGCTCCTGGATCTGAGTCCTGCAAAGAAAACCAGAGCCCATTTCCTCTTGATAAGTTAGCTACCCCATATCTGTGGTCTGTGAAAGCTTTTAAGAGCCACATTCCTTTTCTGATTGCAGACCTGAGCTCCCGTGACTTTCATCGGAGTCTGGAAAACACTTTCAAGGTCAGACTGTGGTATACAGAGGACAGAACAGCACTTCATTTACCACTGAAAATCATTATGAAATTCATAGGAGTTGCCATCTTTTTGGTGTCTTATGATCTACATCCAGTACATATTCCCAATACCCAGTCTATAGAACAGAGAGGGTGATGCCTCAGAAATGATGATGACCTGTGTTTATGGAGAGCTTGCTATGTGTCAGCTACTCCATGAAGAGTTTCACATGGATCATCCCATTTGATCCCCACCATGACCTTGTGGAGTCCTTTTTACCAATGAGGATGCTGAGAATTTTCAGGGCTAAGTACCGAGCCCACATTGACACTGCTAGAAGGCGACTCTGTGATACAAAATTCCTGTACACTCCTATTGACATTTTCCTCTCAATTCTGTTATTTCAGTATTTTTATAGATTAAAACTGTGTGTGGCTATAATTTTCATTCTAGCCTTAAGCAAAAGGTCTGATTAAAAAAAAATTGAGATTTTAATAGTGAGGTTGATTGTCCTTCCTGCAAACAGATCAAAGATGCCTCTCATTGGCTGCTGTTTGGGATCTTAGTTGTAGTCCTCAGAAAATAACTTTTTCCAAACTAAAAGGCTAAAAATCAAAATATTTGAAAGTGGAATTCTATTTGAAAGTTCATGATATATGGTGACCCTTCCCCCATCTTTCTTAGATTTCTTCCAATAATCTTCATTTTCTGGAAAACATGACCCATTAAACTAAAAAAATATGATGGAATGGACGTCTATGGAAGTTTTTGTTACTTGAAAACTTTTCTTCTAAAAAATGGACTTAATGTAGGTTTGTTGGAGAAGCGTCTATTTATTTTTAATGGGAGACAACAATTACAGATGAATAAGAAAAATACAACTTAAGTCTTAGAATTTTTATTGTTTTAAGTGGCAAAATGTCATCTTAGAAACCAATAGTTAGACATTGTAAATTGAGTCAAAACTTTTAGTAAGAAATGATTTTATTAAACAATGTATCGGGCAAATTTGTGTGTGTGTGTGAGACTTTGGAGCATTGGTAGACTTCAGAGTTCAGTTAAACCAACTCTCATCAAATCAATTACAAATGCAAGAGGGAGGGGACCAAGAGAAAATGAAAAGAATGAGAGGGGCATACTGTAATTCTTCAAGATATGAAAATTTGAGCTTTTTAAAATAGTACACATTATGAACTAACTTACAAGGATATAAAATGTTAAGTTGGAGACTCAAAACCTCTTTATTAAGACATAATGGCTAAAACACCCCACCACCTCTGGCAGCAGACCTAAATTGTAGGCTACTCTTTTGGAGATTGTGAGCAAATTTCCTAAAAGCTAAAACTATAATTTTTAAAGCTATTAAAATAACTCTTAAAAAAAGTTGTAAAAGCACCGTTCATTGTGAAAAAATAAAATAGAAAGCACAGATAAGTGAAAAGGAGGAAATAAGAGATACAGTCTTATCACCTAGAATAGCCACTGTTAATACCTTGGGGTTTGTCCTTGCAGGTCCTCCATAACTGTGTGTCCACACACAAACAAGCACACATTTAGATCATTTTACATACTATTTTATAACAAACTTCTTCCATTTCATTATAAACCATGATTATGATGTTAATATCCATAAGTGTTTTTATATTATATAATTTTCCATGGCTGTAGTTGGACATTTAATATTGTTTTTGATATTTTGCTTCTATAAAAACCGTTGGATAACTTTTCCTTTTAGGAAAACTTTGAACCTTCTCCTAATTATTTTCTTAGGTTGAGTTCTTATTTTTATAATTTCTGGATTAAAAGGAATGCAGAGGCAACCCTCAGAATGGTAGAAAATATTTGCAAACAAAGCAACTGACAAGAAACGAATTTCCAAAATATACAAACAGCTCATGCAGCTCTATGTCAAAAAAAACAAACAACCCAGTCAAAAAATGGGTTCAAGACCTAAAAAGACATTTCTCCAAAGAAGACATACAGATGGCCAACAAACACATGAAAAGATGCTCAACATCACTAATTATTAGAGAAATGCAAATCAAAACTACAATGAGGTATCACCTCATACGGGTCAGAATGATCATCATCAAAAAATCTACAAACAAATGCTAGAGAGGGTGTGGAGAAAAGGGAACCCTCCTACACTGTTGGTAAAAATATAAATTGGTACAGCCACTATGGAGAACAGCATGGAGGGTCCTTAAAAAACTAAAAATAGAGCTACCATATGACCCAGCAATTCCACTCCTAGGCATATATCTGGAGAAAGCCAGAATTTGAAAGGATGCATGCATCCCGACGTTCATTGCAACACTATTTACAATAGCCAGGTCATGGAACCAACCTAAATGTCCATTGACAGAGGAATGGATAAAGATGTGGTACATATATTCAATGGAATATTACTCAGTCATAAAAAGGAATGAAATAGTGCCATTTGCAGAGACGTGAATGGACCTAGAGATTGTCATACAGAGTGAAGTAAGTCAGAAAGAGAAAGACAAATATATATTAACGCATATATGTGGAATCTAGAAAAATGGTACAGATGAACTTATATGCAAAACAGAAATAGAGTCACAGATATAGAGAACAAACTTATGGTTACCAAGGGGGGAGGGAGGAGTGGGATGAATTGGGATATTGGGATTGACATACATACACTACTATGTATAAAATAGATAACTAATGAGAACCTACTGTATAGCACAGGGAACTCTATTCAGTGAGTAGAAATCTGAAAAAGAGTGGATTTATGTACACGTGTAAATGATTCACTTTCGTGCACAGCAGAAACGAACACAACATTGTAAAGCAACTATACTCCAATAAAAATTAATAAAAAAGTAAAGGGAATGCAGATTTGGGGACTTTTGAAACAGTTCTATAGTGCCCACTGGAGAGGTTTACCAGTTTACACCATGATTATTGGTATGTATAAGCCAAGGTTAGCTTGGAAAGTCTGAGAAATTATTTTTGGTGACAACTGTGACTGCATTGAAAATTGTGCATGTTAGAAATAATATCTTTTGTGTGGTTAGCTTAGAGTAAAAGATGTCACTACATGGTATATATTATTATTAATAGTTAATATTGAGAGCTAAGATGTTTTAGAGGTCTAACTGAATGTCATGCAAATTCATTGACTGCTGGTCTTTCTAAGTCATGAACATTTAGCAAGTTTAGGTATAATTAAAATATGATATCTGAAGAAATTTTGAAAAAACTGACATATGCGGAAAGCAGATGCTTTGTATTGATAACCAGCTAAGGTTTGCATTTGGAATGTTGAACCATAAGGATAAGACTAATATCTTTGAGAATATGTGGATGTTTTTAGCAAAGAAGCATATGTTTAAGAGAAAAAAATCCCTCACATAATTTTAATAGTTAATTTTTAGTGGAATATTCTTTCCTAATGGTGCTTGAATTATTTAACACTCTCCCTTTATTGAACTATCATATGATACATAGAGCTGTATTTTAATTGTGGAATTTGCATTTTAGCTCTTTTAATCAGATCAATAATTCTATATCATTAACATTTGTACATCTTTGTTTAAAATGGTGTTTAAATTTTGTTGACATTTTCCCCAGTCACCTCAATGGACCAGAAAAATACATATAGTGAGGTAAAATTATGTAGAGGTAATTCAATATATCTAGGCTTCTTGTAGATGAATGACTCACTTAGTCCTTCATCTATCCATTCACCCATCCATCCAGCCAGCCACCTACCCATTCACCTAATACGTTTTTATTGAACACCGATTTTGTATTAAGTCAGTGAAAGGACCTGTGTCTTACGGAAGAAAAGGCATTGAATTAGACCCACTGGCAACAATAGAAGTTTAGAAAATTACAAGAGTAAATTTGTGTGCGTAAATAGAAAGTTAAAGAATTTGGGATGAAAAGGCCACCCTTGTCTGTATTTCTGAAAGTTTTAGATAGGCTACTTTTTTGCAATACCACAGCAGGCTGTCCTTATTCATTCTCATTACTTGAGATTAAGTGGAACTCCATTTTATATTAATTAATTAGTTTATTCAATCAACATATTTATCAGATATCTACTGTGAACCAGGTCCTGTTTAAATCACTAGCAACAGAGGGATGAACAAGAAACACCAGCTTTTCTCTCATGGAATATAACATCTGAACTATACACTCTCCCCCACCAACCTCCCCTGGGCTAGCATTCTGTATTTCCACTGCTTCACTGGACTGTAATTACCTGTTTATCAGCCAGTCTCTTCACCACGCTGCTGATCTCCTTAAGGGTAGAGCCTCTCTCAGGCTTCCTGCTCTGTTTTCAGCCTCTGGCACAGTCCCAACTAAAGTTGTCCCCTCTATATGAACTGGATGGATGAATGTTCATTTACTATCCCTTCAGTTTATTTTAGAGCTATGTTTACCTTGTCTAAAACAATTGTGTATATCTCACAACCACAAGAAACTTCTGTTTGACTTCAATTTAACTTTTCCAGGTTAAAGTCCTACTGCATCCCCTCATGTACCCTATGCTAAAGCACTTCTAGTTCTCCAAGTGGGTCCTGTTCCTTTACTGATACTTTCCTGTTGCCTAGAATAACAATCTCTCTTTGTTTCTCTTCTTCAAGGCCTAGCTCACATTAACCTGCTCCG
This sequence comes from Globicephala melas, assembly GCF_963455315.2. Taxonomy (NCBI): domain Eukaryota; kingdom Metazoa; phylum Chordata; class Mammalia; order Artiodactyla; family Delphinidae; genus Globicephala; species Globicephala melas. The sequence goes on along the minus strand of NC_083323.1, from coordinate 68,993,060 downwards.
TGAAGCCTTCCCTAGTTGCCCTGCTTAGAAACTATCACTATTTACTCCTCTCATGCTGCTATAGAGCACTGATTGAACCTCTTTAGAGTACTTTTCTCTTTTTTCCCCCTGTCTTCCCCAACATCAAATAATAATTCCTTGTTATTAGTCTTGTTTAGTCTGTGTCTTCCTTCCTTGAATGTAAGCTTCTTTGAGTAAGGAGCAGGTCTCTTTCATTTTGGTTTCTTCCACAATGTCCAATGGGCTTTGCACATAGTAGGAGGCCAGTAAATGCTTACAAAATGAATGAATGAATGAATATATGAATATACTCTCCACAGTGAATGGACGTCATGTGTAACTCAGTGGGAGAAGCTTCAAATGTGTACTTGGGATTTATAACATTAGATAAAGGGAAGGGCAGTCCATGGGGAGGGACACAGGAAGGATATGCATGGACCAGAGCAGGAAAGGTATTTATGCAGAGAGCAATAAAGGGATAAGACTGACTAACAGGTGAGTCTAGAGTCCAGAGGGCTTTGGGTATGGGACCGAGGAACCTGGCCTTGGCCCAAGGTGAGCCACGTCCTTGGTTCTTGAATTGAATGTCAGATATCCAGATATGTGTGGCACCAACTCATGTTCTCTTCCATCTATTCCTATGTTCTTGACCAATGCATTCAGTAGGATATATGTCATAGCTATAGAAGATTTCAGTGATAACTTTCATCTAACCAAAGCAGGTGTTACATTCACCTGGTGGTTATGGGAAAATAATACTTCTAATAGTACTTTACATTTGAATGACACTTTAAAGTACACAAGCTGTTTCCTAGTATATTATGTTTTTACCCGCACAAGAAATCTGAAAGATGCTGAAGGGGAAACTGAGTCCAAGGTAGCACAAATAGTATAATACTAGAGTTAAGACTTCTGGGGGTACTGAAACCAAGTCTAGTATTTTTTCTCTACAATTCTCTTATCTTTGCAATCATGAAGGTAGTTGGGAAAGACAAGGAATGGATGATGAGAGAAGAATGGAAGAAAAAGGGGAGGTGAAACTGTGATTTACTCTTTCACTTAGTGATTGTATATCAAGCACTCTTTCTCTGCTCTCCCCTCCCCATACCAGCCCGTGTCTCAGTCCTCAAGGATACTCCAGGCAGGCAATTGAAAGACAGAGGGATAAGGGCCTTGGGAGCACTCAGTGGGATACCTAGTTTAGTTTGGGAAAATCAGGAAAGCTTTCTAGAGAAAGAGACATCAAGACTGAAACTTAAGGAAGGCAAAGGAGAACGTAGGTGAACGGGGCTTGGTGTTGAGGGTGGGGAAAAAGTTTCAAGCCAGGTTGTGAAATTGCACAACTAATCTAGGACCAAAAAAACACACGCTAGAATGGAAAGATAACTTTCAGAATGTGGGCAAAATGGGCAGAATGAGTCTTGAATCTCTGTTTCCTAGGGCTGCTCTTTCCCTGCCCCTCCTCCCTCACACCCTGTGCTCTTTTCTTTTTTTTTTTTTTTCTCTCAATGAGGAGGGGGAATAAGCATCTGGCCTCTTTGGCCCAAGGTCTACTGTGTTTTTATACTGAAAGGTTCATGGGAGAGTAATTAATTGTGTTCCTGACCTTATTTTATCAATGAATTTTCTATTCCAGCCCCAGTGGTGCCCATCAGATCTAACCTGATGTGGCTCACACTTCCTACATTCTCTGCAAGCTTGGATGCAAGGCTCTATTAATACTCAACCAGGTTGAAGATGTAGTTGCTTCTCTTTGGAAGAGATTGGCATCCATAACTCAGAGAACAAATAGAAAATATACACTGGGAGGAAAGGAGTAGATGTGATGCTGGGTTATAGATGGGAAAAAGAAAATGTTAATAATTTTGAAGATGTTGCATGATTACACTATTTTAGTGATTAAAAAATACTTCTTCTTGTAGTATTTGCAATGATTGATGTTTACAGAATATGTATATTCTGATTACTGTACTCTTTTTCTTCCCATTAAAAATTAATTCTCTGCTTCAATGAGGCTCTTAAATCTTATTTCTCATTAAGGTAATATGGCTGAAAGCTAAAACAGCATAGCTGAAGTTATGCTTGAACTGTATTTTAAAAGAATTTTCTTACAATGTAAAACAAAATTTCCTATTTTTGAATTCAGAAGTCAGTATATGTTCCACAGTGGCTCTGAAAATCAGAATCTCAGTATATCAGCTGAACACTGACTTTTAAAAAATGTGTGAGTTAACCTATTTACAGGCTGCCAGAATGCAAGAAAAAAGGTTTCTTCCAGAGTTGAGCTCAGAGAGTCTATTTTGCCAGAAAAATAGAGCCAAACATATTAATATCCAGTGACTTTTCAAAGTCCAGGCAACTGGAGGAATGCGTTTGAAGGAGAGGAATTCATTGTTTTAGTCAGTCTGGCAAATAGGAACGGAAAAGTCAGTGACCTCTCAGCAAATCCTTTCCTACACACCCTGATAACCAATATTAGCCCATTTGCAAGGCTCCCATTTCCCCTTTGTCCGGAGATGTGAAGAACTCTGTGGCATAGCAAATAGTCTTTGCTGTGAAGAAACATACATGTCCTCGCTATGTTTATGCGTTGGAACAAAGGTGCTCCAGTCCGAACTACAAGGGCTGTGTTACAAGTTCAAAGGTGTAAAATTCAACCTAACCACGTACATGATATCTACATGTAATAGAATTTTCTTGCATAGTTTAGGGAAATTGAGCTTATTACACTGTCACAGCCCAGACAAATGAAATTTTAACTAAATTCTACTGTGTGAGTGTAACTTAAAGCTAGATTGTGTACAGTCCTCCCTCTGTACACACGGGGGACTGGTTCCAGAGCCCCAGGGAATACCCCAAACTGCGAATGCTCAAGCCTTACATAGAACGGTGAAGTACAGTAGGTCGAGCGTGTCCGTGGGTCCTGCGTCTGTGGATTCAACCAACCTTGGATCAAAACTCGCAGATACAGAGGGCTGACAATACGTAGAACATTGACCATTCAACTCCAGAGTATAATACAGCAAGCTTCATACATTTTATATTGTTGAATCAGAGCAGCCAAAATCTCCATTCTGGGCTGGGAGAATCATATTCCATCTACGTGGAGGGAAGACTAGACTTGTGGATGCCCAAAACGTGTATTTTTTTCCGTATAGAACAAAAGAGTTCATTCTTTTCTTCTCCAAAATGTGGAGATTCAGAAGTGACTGCTTCACTGCTGGGACATTTCTCCTGTAGAAATACTACTCCATGGGCTCCAAGGTGCTGAGAAACATTAGAAAATGAAGGGAAGGGTCAATGAGCTTGCCTAAGGAAAGGTGAAACAAGTCAACTTTCTGACAACTTGGACAATAATTTTCCTCCCTCCCTTCTTCTCCCTACCTCTCACTCTTCCTTCTTTCTCTTCTGCCCCCTTCCCTTTCCTTCCTTCTTCCCTCCCTCCCTCCCTCCCTTCCTTCCTTCTTTCCTTCCTTCCTTCCTTCCTTCCTGTAAGCACTTTTCTACACACTACTGATAGAGATAAGACACAAAGATCAGACTAAACGGGGTATATACATTGTAGCAGTCTTTCAAAGTAGTTTCCTTCTGAGCTTTGTAACTTAAACTCAAAGTAAATTCTTTAAGGTTAAACCTTGGCCCTTTCAAGGTATTGATTTTACAGCTTGGTGATGATTTGTGTTAAAACCTTATATAATATTAAACTTCATACAGAACTGTAACTCTTTAGATTGAAGGGGAAAATGTATATGTGGCTTTTAATCTTATCACTTCAAAGGAGATTTGTGTTAGAAATGGAAAATGTACGGGGCATTGACCAATTAGGTGAACTGGAGCTTTGAGGTTTTGGAGAAAGAAAAGAACTCTTTATAAAAACTGGAAACAAGAAGCTTTCATAATGCAACTGTGTTCCTCAAATGGTTATCTTGGTGTGTTTTAATTTATGGTCTCTAATGGGTAGGAAATCTCTAAGTAAGAACAAAGAGTTATGAACCCACTAAGAAGGTTATAAATGGGTCTTGACAAGGTAGCTTAAAAGGAGACATTATGGCATCCAGAGGACAAGAATTTATATCTTGTTCTTAGAATGTATAATTTGCCTCAAAATCATCAAAGTTATCATCAGATAATATTTCTTAAGCTCTTTTAAGAACCGGGTATCTTAAGATCTATACAAAATCAAACACATAATCACACATAGTTAATGTAAGTCACTTTACATTTTATGTTGTTAACAATCTTTTCCCAAAATGTCTTAACTCTAAATCTCTAAATACCAACCTCACAAGAAAGAATTTTGCAAATACCATTTTCCATACTGATAGAAATGAAAGTATATATATATGACAAACCAGAAACTTGCAAATCCCTGGTATTGGAATATAAAACTTGCTGTGAATAGTTCAGGTCCAATTACGGAAAACGCAGGAAAAATCAGTGCAAAAAACCCCCCAAACAACAAAACTACTGTAGACTACCAAACTCTAAAGAGAAAGATATTTGCAAAAAAAAACCTTTTTAAAGTAAACCACACTCGAGAGAGAACAACTGTGATCATGAAGTGGTCATTCTAGCAGTCCAAGGGTGATTGAATTGGTTAATTTGGACTTACAAGAGAGTACTTTTCATACATTTCAGGGTACTCTCTGGAGGGAAGATAATGGGGCTGTGTTTTTAATCCCCTCAACTGAGTTCTAAGAGAACCTCACAAAACCTTGAGGTATGAGGGTTGACAGATGAAACTGGAGTGCTCAAGACAGTGAAAAACCTTGTCAGAAATATGGACATTCTCTGTATTAAGACTTCATGAATAAATTGCTTGGTCTCAGGCAAAGCATAATATTTGCAATTGCTCCAATACTGAGGGTCCACTATATAGATTTCTTGGCACTAAATACCTTGGATACAGTGAGCACAACAAAACAGCCAGGGTGTATTATTTTCCTTGTTTTATAGTTTAGGAAACTGAGAGATGTAGACTCACTTTTTGACTCCCTCCTCAGCCAAAAGTTGGTAAGAAGACAGGAGCTTTAGGGCAATGACTACAGGGCCACACAAAGTGAGGGGAATTGCAGCACCCTGACTCTGAGCCCTGCACAGCCTTGACTTCTGGGGCAGTATGAGCTTTCACTTCTGCATTTCAGTATATTCTTTCTTCATCTCTGTTGGGGGAGGCTGGGAAAGTATCTCAACTCCATTTTTCAGCTAGGGAATGTGGTCACAGGGAGGTTTTGGATTTACACATGGCGAATGGGATTGTGCTAACACAGATCCCACTGCCTTTCCTCAAACAGACAACCTCCGTCGCCTAGAGTCATGGAAATAAAAACAAAAATAAACAAATGGGACCTAATTAAACTTAAAAGCTTTTGTGCAGCAAAGGAAATCATAAACAAAAGAAAGAAACAACCTATGGGCTGTGAGAAAATATTTGCAAATGATGCTACTGACAAGAGATTAATTCCCAAAATATAAAAACAGCTCACATAGCTTAATATCAAAAAAACAAACAACCCAATCCAAAAATCGGCAGAAGACCTAAATAAAATTTCTTCAAAGAAGACATACAGATGGCCAACAGGTACATAAAAAGATGATAAACGTTGCTAATTATTAGAGAAATGCAAATCAAAACTACAATGAGGTATCACTTCACACGAGTCAGAATGACCATCATTAAAAAGTCTACAAATAATAAATGCTGGAGAGTGTGTGAAGAAAAGGGAAACCCCCCTACACTGTTGGTGGGAATGTAAATTGGTATAGCCACAATGGAGAACAGTATGGAGGTTCCTTACAAAGCTAAAAACAGAGGTGCCATATGATCCCACAGTTCCATTCCTGGGCATATATCCAGAGAAAACTCTAATTCGAAAAGATACAAGCATGCTACGTTCATAGCAGCAGTATTTACAATAGCCAAGACAGTGAAGCAAACTAAATGTCCGTCGACAGATGAATGTATAGAGAAGATGTAGTACATATATACAATGGAATATTATTCAGCCATTAAAAAAGCAGGAAATAATGCTATTTGCTGCAACATGGATGGACCTAGAGATTATCATACTAAGTGAAGTAAATAAGACAAAGACAAATATCATATGATATCACTTATATGTGGAATCTAAAAAAATCATATAACTGAACTTATTTACAAAACAGAAACAGACTCACAGACTTAGAAAACAAACTTATGGTTACAAGGGGAAAGGTTGAGGGGGAGGGATAAATTAGGAGGTTGGAATTAACATATACACACTACTATATATAAAATAGATTAACAAGAAAAAACTACTGTATAACACTGGGAACTATATTCAGTGTCTTGTAATAACCTATAATGGAAAAGAACCTGAAAAAGAATATATATATTCATATATATATATATATATATATATCTGAATCACTTTGCTGTACACCTGAAACTAACACAACATTGTAAATTAACTATACTTCAATAAAAAAATTATTGAATAAAAGAACTAGTTTATCCCAGTATCACACATTACCCTCAATATTGACTTTGTATGCACTGCTCATACATTTTCAGAAGAACATGAATCATAAAGTTAAGAAAAATGACAATTTCTCTAGTGAACGAAGCTAACAGTTACTGGTTGCTTTTTCTTTTTATACGGTTGATTTCTATGCTTCTAAACATGAGAAAAGTGGCCTTAAATTAGTTCACACTGTTTTAGGAACGTGTTCTTTAAGAGCTGTGTCTGAAGCGCTCTCAACTGTGTTCAGGTTAAAAATGCTTTTGTATTTTTGTTTTATTTTTCTATAACTAAGAAAAAGAATGTGTTCTATATGTTCTGTGAGCAAGCCTTGGTATAACAATACCCTATCACATATAATCATATAAATAGAGACATTTTCTGGGCCTCAAAAAAAACCCCAAAACCCCTCAAAACAGACAACCTCCAAAGAATGCCAAGCAGTGAGGCCCAGGGTCCGAGCATCAGGCTGAGGGAGGGTTATGGACCAGGTGCTCTGACAACACTCAAAAGGTCTTTAGATAAACATTTCTTACTCATTTGGATTCTGTACATGCACACACACATGTACACAACTCAAGGTTACAAATTACTATAAGGTAATTTATTTTATTGAAAGAACAATAAGCCCCCCCCCCCAAATGAAGACAAACATTTCACTTAATATAGTTAATGTAGTCAGGTGTGGAAAATTTCGAACTTTTGAAGACTATATCCCGAAGTTCTTAGTCTTGTGCAAGCATACACACTAATAGAAATCGGAGCTCCCCAGGTTCTTTCTCTTAGAGGATATTTTTTTTTTTGCTTCTTTGTTTGGGTCTGCTTAACTTACCTCTTTCAGGCTTAAAGTCCCTTTGAAGGCTCTAAAAGTAATCAGAAGGCAGAAGCGTTAAGATTTCTCCATGATATCATTAATAAGGCAGCACTGACCTCAGAACTTAATTCACCTTGAACAGCTTGTCACTGAGGAGAGAAAATGTCATTTTCTGTTGGTAAGGAGAGAACAGAGTGGGGCAGAGAGAGGGAGAGGGTCAGTGTCGGGCTTCCTGACAGCTGCATCATTGTGAGAAGTGTCAGATGACTCCTGTCCCTGCCAAACAGGCTTTCCCCAGTTGTTTCAGCGTCTTCAAAACGCTAATAAAAATACTTTCACATTTTCATTGGTACTGGCTGGGGCTTGTATTAGTTAAGGTACTGCCAGCTGCTACAATAGATAAAATTTGAAATTTTCGTGGCTTAACCCAACGGAAGTTTCTCAGAAAGCCCAAGAAGGTAAGGAGGTACCTTCTCGGAGGTAAGGGTCATAGGAAGGAGAGGAGGAGGTGACACTCTGGTCCACACAGTTATTCAGGGATCCAAGCTGATGGAGACACTGCCATTTCAACATGTGGTACCCAAGGTGGCCCTCAGTGTCAACACCTACTTTACCCACACGGGGAAAAAAGAGAGGGTGGAGAAGGCACACCTACTTCTTAACCGCTTGGATCTAAAGATGACACAGATCACTGCCATTCATATTCTATAAATGAGAGCTAGTTATGCGAACACACAAGAGTGGCAGGGCACTGGGAAATGGAGTCCCAGCTGACAGCATCTCTCAGAAGCAACTTTGTACTCTGGAAGAAGAACACAGATGGAGAGTTTGCATGCTCTGCTACAACATTCTTTAGTGCAAGCAATAGAAGTTAACTGGTGACCTTTCATAATAAGATGAATTTATTAGGAGGATATTAGGTGGCTCAGAGAACCAGAGGAACATTTCTGGGGTGAAGTGGTAGAAACTACCTGAAGGTTTTGTCAAGATGAGGCTGCCACAATAAAGAAACAAATATTTTTTTATCTTTTTGTTCAGCATTCAAATTCCCAGGAGGAGTATATGACTGACTTAGCTTGGGTCCTTTGCTGGCTCCTCAGACTGGGTCCAGAGGTAACTCCTCAGAGGGAAAGAAAGTAACGAAAGGAAATGAAATGAATGTGAAACAGCCACAGCAACAAATGTTCACTCACCATCTTTCCCAGCAAATGGCTATTTTGAGGCAAGAAAGAGAAGAAAATCAATTTCTACCTCATGAAGATTATTGTTTATGAAGTATAAAGGAGAGCACATTGGAAATTGTAAGTCTTTGAAAGTATGACAGACCACAGCAGAGTCAGAGAATGTAATTAACTGCTTTTATAATCATCACAATATATTTCTTTTCTTATTGCTGTTCTTCGGAGATAACATGTATTGTTATCATCTTTCAGACCCATGAAGTGCCCCTTTCCATGGTTATCCGAGTGCCACCATGATGTTGTCTTCGATGTCTTGGTCATTTGAGAGAGAAACACAAGAAGCCACATCTTTCCCCTCCATCAGGTGGAGCGAGTAGAGATCACGTATGTTGTGCACTTTAAACAGATTGAGAAGACGTAGTGCATTAGGACTCTCAGTTGTGAGAGTTGGAAACCCAACTTCAAACAGCTTAAACAAGAGGAATTGTGAAGTCTGAGAACTTACGGTGTCGTTAGATCCAGGGGTTCATGTGATATTATGAAAAATTAATCTCTTTTTCCCCCCATCTCTTGGTTTTGCTTTCTCTATGTTGTTTTCATTAGCAGGCTCTTACCAGTTGGTAACCAATATGGTTTCAGGTGCTCAGAAGGAAAGAACCACAGAAAGAGACAGAGGCTTTTTTGGTTAGTGTTCTGACCAATGCCAGAAAAAGGATTCTCATTGTCCTTACCAGGGTCCCAGGCCACTGCTGTTTCCAGGGGCTTGGGGTTCTTTGTTAGTCCAGCCTATGTCACATGTGCACCTCTGAGGTGGGGAAGTAGGAGTCATGTGACTGATAGGCCCACCACACAGCAGTAGTGTCATTCCTGGATGGAAAAAATACTGAGGTGATCAAAGTGTCCATTTCACATAATCTTAGCAAGACAAACAAAACCTCCAAACTAAATGGCTTAAAACAACAAACACTTATTATTTCTCCTGATTTTGTGGGGCAGCTGGGAGTATTTTTAGGTTTGGACTGGCTCTGCTGATTCTGTAAACAGCTGGTGGCTCAGCTGGGCTCGATGGCCTGGGCCGGGCTCATTCACATGCCTGTTGATTGGCAGGCTGGTTATATGGTGGGGAAGGGGGTGCTTCCGCTGGCTACACATCACTGCTCTCTCTGGTCTCACATCCTCCAGTAGGCTAGCCCGGGCTTCTTCACATGGTGGTCTCAGGATTCCAAAGACCAGTAAGAGAGAGGGCAAACTCTAACGCAGAAGCAATTTTTAAGCTTCCGCTTGTGTCACGTGGCCAAAGCAAGCTGAATGACCAAGTCTAGATTCAGAGTATGAAGATATAAACTTCACCTTGATGTGAGGAGCTGCAAAATCATATTACAAAGGTGCTTGCCTAGGGCTTCCCTGGTGGCGCAGTGGTTGGGAGTCCGCCTGCCGGTGCAGGGGACACGGGTTCGTGTCCCGGTCCGGGAAGATCCCACATGCCGCGGAGCGGCTGGGCCCGTGAGCCATGGCCGCTGAGCCTGCGCGTCCGGAGCCTGTGCTCCGCAACGGGAGAGGCCACAGCAGTGAGAGGCCCGCGTACCGCAAAAACAAACAAACAAAAAAACCAAAAAACAAAACAAAAAAAAGGTGCTTGCCTAGAGGGATGGGAAGGATCTTGGCCATTTGTGCAATCTACCGCAGTGCTCGTTCTCTCTTCACCTCCTCCTGATGCTTTGCTTTGCCTTGTCTGTAAGTGACCTCACAGGTCCAGTGCCCACTACAACTTAGCTATGGTCTCTTTATCTCTTAGTTCAAAAATGTGTGGTGTGTGTGTGCGTGCGTGTGTGTGTGCGTGTGTGTGTGTGTGTCAGAGAGAGAGGGAGAGGGAGAGGGAGAGGGAGAGAGGGAGGGAGAGAGAGAGGAAGAGATTGAGAGAGAAGGGTCAAGTATGCACAATGGACCTAAGCAGCTCTTGTTGGGGGCAAGTAGGGTCACACTGTAAAGTATGGTTATGCCTTTCATGGGACATGGATGGAATCAGTTAAATTAGAAAATTAGAAGAGGATAACGGGCCTGGCAGGCCAAGTGGCTGATGACTGTCATTGAACATAAACAGGACTGAATCCAAAGTCATTTCTCTTAAGCCCTTGGATTCTGTTATGGGCTGTTATGCAACTGAAACTATGTGAACACACCTTAATATAGTGCACTGCACATGAAAGAAACGAAATAAATTACAACCAGACTATCTGCTCTGATGGTTAGAAATGATGTTTACATGTGCTGAGGCAGAGTAGGAGCTCACAAATTCTTGACGGCAGTTGAATGGGGAGAAAGTCTAAGGAGAAATCATGAAGCAAGCATAAATGAAGTTTAGTAAAGTCCAGTTTACCAACAGTGTTTGTTTATTTGTTTGATTCTCTGGAAAAGGCCAAATTTAATACAATAAAAGACATTTTCAGCAGAGTATCTCATATTTGAAGGCAGTTCAGAATATCGTGTTCCTTAGATTATTAGGTAAATAAAAGGAGTGAGAAGAGATAAAATAGGACAATCTGGGAAATTTTGTGAGGGTTATACAGACTACACAAATCTTAGAAAGTGGAACAAACTGTGAGAATTAAAATTCAGTTTGACTTAATTCCAAGATAGAACATTTCTATTTTTTTAGTTTGAAGTTCTGTTCTTTATTTTGTATCAGAAGAAGTTACTATTAAAACTGGACATAAACTGGGCCTTGAGTAAATGTCCCTTCATCCTTAAGTGGCCCATGGATTGAGACAGAAGTCAGACACAAGGAAAAAAATGTCTTTCTTGATGGAATACCTGGATAAGAAATGATGATATTCTAGAATGAGAAAATAATGCCTTCAGGACATTTTCCCTGCTTGTCATAATGTAACTCCTTAGTACAACTCTTCTTTTTCAAATGAAAAACACTGAACTTGCATATTTCATTTCTCAGTGGTTCATGGTGAAGGGAAAAGGAAAATGAGTGGGGAGGAGGGCATGAAAGAATAGAGTCGGCCCTCCGTATCCTTCGGTTCGACATCCTCAGAGTTAACCAGCCATGGATTGAAAATACCTGGGAAAAAGTTTTTTTAGAAAGTTCCAAAAAGCAAAACTTGAATTTGCTGGGCCCAGGCAACTATTATATAGCATATACATTGTATTTACAATGATTTCCATATAATTTACGTTGTATTTCAAAGTATTTACATAGCACTTACATTGTATTAGGCGATGTAAGAAATCTAAAGATGATTTACAGTGTATGAGAGGATGTGTGTAGGTTATATGCAAATCCTATGCCATCTTATATTAGGGAGCTATACATCCACAGATTTTTGGTATTCATTGGGGTCCTGGAACCAATACCCCATGGATCTGAGGGGTGATTGTATAGATAATTGGTATCAACAGATACTTCCCAAACCTCATTTCTTCATTTCATCCATTAATTTTAATATCTCCTTCATTCTATCTGATCTTACACAGAATTGCAACAAACAGCTCATAAACATTGCTTTGATTTTTAGTTATTTTTTCAAAGTGATGTGGTTTTTAAAAGGTACAAAGAGACACAAAAGCAGCTTGCCAGAAAGAAGGAAAAATAAGGATGTGAAAATTTCACATTATCTAAGAGTGGCCTCTGTTAGATGTGAACTGGTTTATTGGGAAAAGGTCAGTCATGGTAATTGTGTTCCATGATCTCAGCCTTGGATGACTGATACGATGGACACCAAATCACCTGGAGAAGGGTTGGAGAATGGCACCGAGAAGAAAAAACTCTGTAAGAAAAAGTGATAAGAACTAACTGAACAAATTGGATTACTAAGATGTCAATGCTAAGGGTGGCAAATAAATCAAGATGATAGCAACAGCAACACTTTCTCCATTGATTGAGTGCCTACCCGATGGTATAGTAGGCCCAACTCCACTACCATGGTTAAGCCTCTAAAAGCAGCCCTATGGGATAGACTGTATTCCCCAAGCTGTGCATAGAATTCCAGTCCTGAGAAAGTCTTGCCTGTTCCCACTTGAGGAGATAAACCTTAGCCCTAACACCTGGATTCCACGAGCCTTAGGACAAGTCTTGTTTATATCCATCAGTGACAGCTGGGGATATTCAGGACTGATCCTTGTCGCAAAGAATGTGATCAGCAGGCTATGGGGGGGGGTCTCTGTAAGACCAGAGGTATCAGGAGAAAAAGCAAGAGCCTGCAACCCAAGTCTTTGATGTCGTTTGGAAAATATGGTCCTAACTTAAAAGTGAGATTGCTTTACTTTATCATTCATTCGCCAAATCAAATCCTTTGAGAAGAGGGGCCATGTTATTCTTTTTATTGCAACTTGTCCATAGGTTCCTTTATGAATGACCATTTAAGATAAACTGGATCTTGATAATTCTGAGAGCAGCTTGACAACAGCTCGGCATTCACAACCTTCGTTTCAATACAAGATCAAGCATTTACAAGGCACATATTATGTGACTAACAGGGTACTGGGCTTTGTCATGTGCAATGAAAGAAATACAAGCCCTTGTCATTTTACTAAGTTAGCCTTTTGCTAGAAAACTATGCAATATCTAATAATGTGCAAACTTGCGTGACATGCATTGTATATGTAATAAAGGTTCTGAAGAGAGAATAATGTGTGAGGGCTGGAATTGTGAGGAAGGCTTTTGAGGAAGTTAGAGTCTGGGCCTTAGAAGATAAACAGGGAATATATTGGCAGAAAGAAGAGGAGAGAAGACTAAGAGTGAGACTTTGGGGCCCAGAAGTTTCTTCCTGCCTGGTGGGGCCACGATGCTTTCCATGATTAAATGCTGACTTGTTTCAGGGATTGTATGGGTTTAGGAATGCCTGGTGCCTGGTTCTGCAATGGCAAATTTATGGCACACTGTGTTTCTCAGCACATTGTTTGGTGTAGCCCCTGCCAATGTTTTAAAATCAGAGTTGAAATTTATTTGTTGACTTTTTTGGATACTTCCTCCAAGACCACAGCTGTAGAGATTTATATATGTGGATAACATAGGCAAACTCCTCTCTCTTTGAAAAAGATCTGTCCCACTGCTCCTTAGTTCTTTTTGTTTTTCTACTCCCATTAAGGAAAAGTAATGAGAAATACATTTAGCTTTAAATAAACACCTAGGTTGTGCTAAGTAACACATACCCTCTATCTTAATTCTCTGAAGCATTTTAGGATTAAAATCTGCATTGTTGGTGGGCCAGTGGGTCCCACTATTCTCCACACTTTTCATAAGCAGGACCATATGTTCAATACAAACTGACTTGCAAAATCCATGGACCAATGACCTAGCTGATGTATAGGATAAATCATTCCTGACCCAACTATCTAAATGTATGCAGGATATTATACCACAAAATCAAAACCTTGGATGTCTCCTCGTTGTGGGTTCCCTGAACTAGCTCTCTAAAACACTGTTCTCTATTCACACATTATTCCCAAACAATGTTAACAAAATATTTAAAGAATGTTTACACAATGCTTTTGCTACTAATAGCTGCTGAGCTTTTGGAGGAATTTGACATGACACAAACCTGTCCACTATGCTCTGCTGGTAACTGGCTTTGAGAGGTAACTTGAATTATTGGCTTCATTAAAATATGGACCAAATCTTATTGAATAAATCGATTTTACTTGATTATATTTATATTGTCATCTGTCTAGGAGAACATAAGGTGGAAAAATAGCATTAGAACAATTTATAAATACTGTAGAACAATTTTCAGAGTTAGCCAGAGTTTAAACCCAAGCCAGCTATTACTCCCTTGAAGTTCTTTAAAAGAAAATATAAAAAGACAAGATAATTTCAGTTGGTAAATTATGGGTGTCAAGCCACACTTAACCTTTGGCTGTTACAAGTTTCTGTCATCAGATTCATAGCTTTTAAATCAAACTGTTGATGTTTTTAGTTGATCCAATAACCCCAATGAAATACTTCATTCAATGTTGTCCTTTATCTCTCAAACGGGGTCTTCTGAGGGCTGTGTGTTGAGAGCAGGTGCTGCACTTTACTCTTCTTTGAATCTCCTGTAACACCTGGCCCAGTGCCTGGCACCACGCAATAGTCATGGAATTAAATGGGTTTGAAATACTGCTTCCTGCCACAAAGTCTTCTTTACATTTAATCACATGTCATGAATTTGAGTGAAATATAATGGAGCGTATATGTTACATCATAGTAATATAAGGAATCTAAGGAGCTGAGAATACTGGTTCCAGGTAATATGTGAGACCAAAATCTTAAAGGAAACTAATTTATATTAGAAAACTTTAATTACTTCCTCTTACTGCACATATGTCAGTCATCACTAAGCCAAATCAGTATAATAAACATGATTGAAGGTATAAGACATACATGGATTTATTGATATTGATTGAGGTCTAGATTCAAATTCTTTTTTTTTTTTGCGGTATGCGGGCCTCTCACTGCTGTGGCCTCTCCTGTTGTGGAGCACAGGCTCCGGACACGCAGGCTTAGCGGCCATGGCTCACGGGCCCAGCCGCTCTGTGGCATGTGGGATCTTCCCGGACCAGGGCACGAACCCATGTCCCCTAGCATCGGCAGGCGGACTCTCAACCACTGCGCCACCAGGGAAACCCTATATTCAAATTCTTGATTAGGTTTTTGCCATTGATAATGTATATAATGGCTCTGGAAGATTTGTGTCTATAAAAGAGACATAAATGATTAGTGTTTAGACTGATAGTTTGGTTAAATGAAGTTCTATTAGTGTGTAAATGATAAAAAATTGTGAACGAATGTCTACATTAAAAATTAAAAATGATGAGCTGGTATTACCATGATGTGATGGGAAATACTTAGAATTCCTACTGTCTCTTTTTTTTCAATGTGGAAATTGATTCCTAGTCATTAACTCAACAAATATTTATTGAGCACCTATTATGTACTTGGAATTGTTTTAGCCTCTTGCGATGCAATGTTGAAAACTGTCTGACTCTTAAGAAGCTTTTATTTTGGTGGGATAGAGACACACTATAAAAAAATTAAATAAATAAAGATAATTTCAGATAGTGCTCTAAAAACAATAGAACAAGATAATGTGGTAGAGTGAGCTGGTATGTAGGGGACTCTTGTGGCTTGTGTGGTTAGGGTAGGTCTTCTTCTGGAGGAGATAACATTTGAGACAAACTATTATGGCCAGTAGTCATGGAAATATTTTGAGCAAGAGCATTCTGTGTAAAGAACAGCAAGTAGAAAGACACAGAGGTGAAACACTTTCAGTGAGTTCAAGGAACAGAAACAAGCTTAGTATGACTGGGGTGTAGTGAGATGGGGCAATGGGGTGGGGAGGCTGGGGATTGTAGGATATGAGTGTGAAATACTAATCTCAGAGAGTGAGAAATTACTAAGTGATCATGAAGGGATTGCAGGTAGTGTCGAGTACTCATTTACAATTCGTAGTCGTCACAGACCTAGAGAACAGACTTGTGGTTGGCAAGGGGGAAGAAGGAGGGGGTGGGGTGGATTGTGAGTTTGGGATTAGCAAATGCAAACTATTATATATAGAATGGATAAGCAACAAAGTCCTACTTTATAGCACAGGGAACTATAGTCAATATTCTGTGATAAACCATAATGAAAAAGAATATGAAAAAGAGTATATATATGTGTATAACTGAATCACTTTGTTGTACAGTAGAAATTAACACAACATTGTAAATCAGCTATACTTCAATAAAATAAATTAAAACAATTCATAGTCATGACTTTCTCCAGTAAAGATTTCTTGCTGCAATTGTGGAATAGATAGCTAAGTTTAACAAATTGTGCTTTCTGCAAAGGTAGGATGATGGAAACGAGGGGCAAGGTGGTAAAGTGTTTGTTAAGTGATGACTGCAATGATGAATCATGGAATCTAGGATAGGTTATGAGGACTGGTGTTTTGATCGTCTCCTCTTCACCTCATTGGTGAGGGAGGGATTCCTGGGGTGATGAGGATGGCTGAACACATGACACTCAACACTGAACAGTGAACAGATGAGATTGACAGCAGTTTATTAGTCACATATACTCATAGCCAGGAGAAGGAAGATGACACCTGATGCTGTGCAGGGTCACACAAGGGTTGTACTTGAAAACAGAGTACACAGCCAGTGGTTGATGGAAGCAAGCTTTGTAGTAGTATCAAGAGGGTAAGGTGCTCCTTAGTTCCTGCTGGAGGATGTGGTTAGCTTTTTAAAATAATTTTACAGGCTTGTGCAGAAGTAAAAACTGCTTCTCAGGGATAAGCAGGAACTGTGCGTTGTTCCTATGATCAGGAGGGTTACTTGGCTAGAGGACCTTATCTGTGGCCGTAGAGTGGAGACGGGAACTTGTGGTTAGGCCGTTTGAGGTTCTCCTGATTGTCCCCAGATGTTAAAGCAACACCATATTGAATCTTAATTTTAGATCTCAAACCACAGCTGGGAAGGTAAGAGAGGTGATGCACAGGAACAATGCAGTAATGGATTAGAGATCTCTATATGTTTTACGGATTACTGGAATGGGAATAATAGCACAAGTGAGGTGAGAGGCTAGGAGATAACTGTGAGTGGGATGATTGAAGTTGTGATCTCAGAGGAGTTTCAATTGTTCGAGAATTGAAAATGAAGGATATGAGAGAAGACCTCAGACCTCCCAAAAGGCAAGAAACCCCCCACGTACCTGGGTAGGGCAAAAGAAAAAACTAAACAGAGACAAAAGGATAGGAACGGGTCCTGCACCAGCGGGAGAGAGCTGTGAAGGAGGAAAAGTGTCCACACACTAGGAAGCCCCTTCGCGGGTGGAGGCTTCGGGAGGCGGAGTGGGGGAGCTTGGGAGCCGCGGAGGAGAGCACAGCAACAGGGGTGCGGAGGACAAAGCGGACAGATTCCAGCGCAGAGGATCGGGCCGACCGGAACTCGCCAGCCGAGAGGCTTGTCTGCTCGCCCGCCGGAGCGGGCGGGACTGGGAGCTGAGGCTCCGGCTTTTGTCGGAGCGCCGGGAGAGGACTGAGGTTGGCGGCGTGAACACAGCCTGCAGGGCGTTAGTGCACCGCGGCTGGCCGGGAGAGAGTCCGGGGAGAAGTCTGGAACTGCCGAAGAGGCAAGAGACTTTTACGTCCCTCTTTGTTTCCTGGTGCACGAGGAGAGGGGATTAAGAACGCTGCTTGAGAGAGCTCCAGGGACGGGCGCGAGCCGCGGCTAAAAGTGCGGAGCCCAGAGACAGACATGAGACGCTAGGGCCGCTGCTGCCGCCACCGGGAGGCCTGTGTGTGAACACAGGTCACTAGCCACACGCCCTTCCGGGGAGCCTGTGCAGCCCGCCACTGCCAGGGTCCCGGGATCCAGGGACAACTCCCCCGGGAGAACGCACAGGCGCGCCTCAGGCTGCAACTTCTCGCCGGCCTCTGCCGCAGCAGGCCCGCCCCACACTCCGTGCCCCTCCCTACCCCCGGGCCTGAGTGACCCAGAGCCTCCGAATCAGCGGCTCCTTTAACCCCGTCCTGTCTGAGCAAAGAACAGACGCCCTCCGGCGACCTACACGCACAGGCGGGGCTAAATCCAAAGCTGAGCCCCTGGGAGCTGTGAGAACAAAGAAGAGAAAGGGAAATCTCTCCCAGCAGCATCAGAAGCAGCGGATTAAAGCTCCACAATCAACTTGATGTACCCTGCATCTGTGGAATACCTGAATAGACAACCAATCATCCCAAATTAAGGAGCCCTGTGGATGAAAGGCTCTTGGTGCTGCAGCCAGGAGTCAGTGCTGTGCCTCTGAGGTGGGAGAGCCAACTTCAGGACACTGATCCACAAGAGACCTCCCAGCTGCACATAATATCAAACAGCAAAAATTTCCGAGAGATCTCCATCTCAACGCCAGCACCCAGCTTCACTCAACGACCAGCAAGCTACAGTGCTGGACATCCTATGCCAAACAACTAGCAAGACAGGAACACAACCCCACCCATTAGCAGAGAGGCGGCCCAAAATCATAATAAGTCTACAGACACCCCAAAACACACCACCAGACGTGGACCTGCCCACCAGAAAGACAAGATCTAGCCTCATCCACCAGAACACAGGCACTAGTACCCTCCACCAGGAAGCCTACACAACCCACTGAACCAACCTTAGCCACTGGGGACAGACACAAAAAACAACAGGAACTACGAACCTTCAGCCTGCAAAAAAGGAGACCCCAAACACAGTAAGATAAGCAAAATGAAAAGACAGAAAAACACACCGCAGATGAAGGAGCAAGATAAAAACCCATCAGACCTAACAAATGAAGAGGAAATAGGCAGTCTACCTGAAAAAGAATTCAAAATAATGATAGTAAGGTTGATCCGAAATCTTGGAGATAGAATGGACAATAGAATGGACAAAATGCAAGAATCAGTTAACAAGGACCTAGAAGAACTAAAGATGAAACAAGCAACGATGAACAACACAATAAATGAAATTAAAAGCACTCTAGATGGGATCAATAGCAGAATAACTGAGGCAGAAGAACGGATAAGTGACCTGGAAGATAAAATAGTGGAAATAACTACTGCAGAGCAGAATAAAGAAAAAAGAATGAAAAGAACTGAGGACAGTCTCAGAGACCTCTGGGACAACATTAAACGTACCAACATTCGAATTATAGGGGTTCCAGAAGAAGAAGAGAAAAAGAAAGGGACTGAGAAAATATTTGAAGAGATTATAGTTGAAAACTTCCCTAATATGGGAAAGGAAATAGTTAATCAAGTCCAGGAAGCACAGAGAGTCCCATACAGGATAAATCCAAGGAGAAATACGCCAAGACACATATTAATCAAACTGTCAAAAATTAAATACAAAGAAAACATATTAAAAGCAGCAAGGGAAAAACAACAAATAACACACAAGGGAATCCCCATAAGGTTAACAGCTGATCTTTCAGCAGAAACTCTGCAAGCCAGAAGGGAGTGGCAGGACATATTGAAAGTGATGAAGGAGAAAAACCTGCAACCAAGATTACTCTACCCAGCAAGGATCTCATTCAGATTTGATGGAGAAATTAAAACCTTTACAGACAAGCAAAAGCTGAGAGAGTTCAGCACCACCAAACCAGCTCTACAACAACTGCTAAAGGAACTTCTCTAGGCAAGAAACACAAAAGAAGGAAAAGACCTACAATAACAAACCCAAAACAATTAAGAAAATGGGAATGGGAACACACATATCGATAATTACCTTAAATGTAAATGGACTAAATGCTCCCACCAAAAGACACAGATTGGCTGAATGGATACAAAAACAAGACCCATATATTTGCTGTCTACAAGAGACCCGTATGCTAACACATATATATGGAATTTAAGAAAAAAAAAAAATGTCATGAAAAACCTAGGGGTGAAACAGGAATAAAGACACAGACTTACTAGAGAATGGACTTGAGGCTATGGGGTGGGGGAAGGGTAAACGGTGACAAAGCAATAAAGAGGCATGGACATGTATACACTACCAAACGTAAGGTAGATAGCTAGTGGGAAGCAGCCGCATAGCACAGGGAGATCAGCTCGGTGCTGTGTGACCGCCTGGAGGGGTGGGATAGGGAGGGTTGGAGGGAGGGTGACGCAAGCGGGAAGAGATATGGGAA
This sequence comes from Globicephala melas, assembly GCF_963455315.2. Classification (NCBI taxonomy): domain Eukaryota; kingdom Metazoa; phylum Chordata; class Mammalia; order Artiodactyla; family Delphinidae; genus Globicephala; species Globicephala melas. Next base: position 68,972,948 of record NC_083323.1, on the reverse strand, counting down.
CATATGTATATATATAACTGATTCATTTTGTTGTGAAGCTGAAACTAACATACCATTGTAAAGCAATTATGCTCCAATAAAGATGTTTAAAAAAAAAAAAAAAAGAAAATGAAGGATATGACTTTGGAAGTGGAAAGCTGCAGTGGAATTGGGTAGCAGTAGGCAATGATGAGTGACAATAGATGACCTTGGAGATGGGGAATTCTGTTGGTGACCGAGTTGTGAGGCATGATAGGGTTAGTTTTAAAATCATTGAGACATAGGTAAGCAATCAGACTACTGTTATAGTCATTCATTGAGAAAATGTGAGCCCACTGGCTGACTCTTCTCTTCTGGGGGAGAGAATCTCAAGGGGGCACAAGGAGCTGGGATGGCCAGGTGGAGGTGTGTTCTCACCAGCAGCACCACAGGTTCCAGACCACATCTGCTGAGGGCCATTGCCCTGCCATTAGGTGGAAGGTGCTCAGTGAACGTTGGTCAAAAGGATTTGAATTGAATGTGTTAATTAAATAGAACACTGCCAATGCCTATTTCTGGAACTCCATCTTTACCCTTAGGGGGTTTCTGGATTGATCAGAGAACTATTTCTTTTAGCTCGGTCAGGTTATGAGATCCTCTTAGGTACCAGGCTCAACTTAATTCAATTATTTAACACACATTTAATTTGTGTTTACTAGATGCCAGACATGGTACTAAGTGCTGAGGATATAATGGAGAATAAGATAGAGATAGACCACCTGCTCCCCCCTGCTCCAAGAAGGACTTTTTGTAGCCTATATATTTGGAAAATTTGAAAAATATATTTGGCAATAGGTAATTATGACACAGTATAATAGGTGTATGATAGGACAAGTACAGTTACTTAGAAGGGGCATTTAACCTAGAGTTAGGCTAAGGGATGTCTCCATGGAAGGGGTAATACCTAAGCTGGAATCTGAAAGATGAATAGAGTTTGATTGCAGGGGTTGGAGTCAGGGGGTAAGGAGTAGGGAAGTGTGTTCCAGAATAAGAAAAATAGAATATATCCTAACCCTTTTGGGTACTTTCTTTGCCTTTCATCCTTAAAATGCTTTTATCCTTGTCCTTACATAGTTAAAAATATGCATTATATTAATTCACGTAATGATTTTACAACTTTCTTCTTCTGTTTATTAAATGTATGTTCTGTACATCCATAAGCTTTTGGGGGTCTAGCCTATCTAGTTCTTCAGAAAAATATGAAATTGGGTGCTTACTAAATGATGAGGCAGATAACTTTCTCTTACATTATAAAAGTGTATGCATCTGAACAATAGCTGCACAAGTAGGAAATAGAAATAACTTACACATAAAGAGTGAATGTTTACTAAACAGACCCACATGTACAAATTCAAAAATAAATGCTTTAACTTAGAGTTTGTGGGAGCTATAATTCCTTGAATTTCTAAAGAATGAAAACAAAATCCAGACTTTCAAAAATTCCGTTTCTACCCAAGGTGGAAACAGCTAGCAAGAAAACAGGACCTTAATAACACAAGCTTGGAAGAAGATTTTTTTTCCCTGTTGGAGCCTCTAGATGAGAACGCAGCCAGCTGATACTTTGCTTTCAGCCTTGTGGAATCTTGAGCAGAGAATTCAGCCAAAATGTACCAGATCCCTGACCCGTGTAAATTTTGTGCTAAGCTTGTGATGATTTCTTATGCAGTGATGGAAAATTCATACTAAATGATAATTACACTTTTCCCCAGGGTTGTTTTGAGGTACACATGAGACAACCCATGCAAAATAGTTAGCATAGCACTTGACACACAGTAAACACAGCAAGTATTAGTTACTTAACAGTATTAGTTTGATTTTAGGCAAGTTCTTTAATCTAGCTAGATCTTGGTTTTTCGTATCCCTGATATGAGAACATTAAATTAGACTAAACTTTTATAGACTCTGAAATTTGATTAAAAATGTACAGGGATTTCTAAAAAGCCAAACCTCTGTTAGGATGTTGTATGAAAGAACTGTGTGACGCTTCAGAAGCAGGAACTGCTAATACAGGCAATTCAGGTTTTTGGTGTGTGTGTGTGATGACTGTTTTTTTTCATTATTTGTTTTCTGTGTGTGTGTGTGTGTGTGTGTGTGTGTGTGCGTGTGATGACTGTTTTTTTTTCATTGTTTGTTTTCTGTATGATTGATTTTGGAGAGAACAAAAGTTAGAATACCTTGTGTGTATGGAACACTGTGCTGTAAGCATTCAGCAGTGGCTCATCATTTCTTTCAGAAAATAGGGCTCTTTTTAAAAGGTGAATTCAAAAGGTTAAGCTTTATTAGCCAATTAATACTGAACAAAGAGCATCCCAAATCAAACAAGAAAAGCTATGGTATGTTTTAAAACTCTTTTAAAACATCAATGTACCAACAGAAGCCACCTGGTCCCAGGCTGAAAGTAAGATGCATGATTTCAACTGTTGAAAGTAAAATTTAGAGAGTGTTATCAACTAGGTGCTAATATATCTTTATTAGGGCCCATAACTTCAAAATTAAGTTTTCAGAAAGTGCTCAGATTGGATCTCATTAACTATTCTTCTCTTTCAGGATGAGATATTAGAAGTCGGTGAATTCTCACAGCTGTTTAAAAGCAGGGTTCCTGGATTTCACGGTGTTTGTTAACAATGTGCAAAGATCAGCTATAAAACTAATGTGTTGGACCAAGTCAGTATGGCTTCCCAGCCCTGATGAAACGTTCTTTTACCATATGCTCATTACAGAGCCCACGTGCAGTAAGCATAAAGGAGCAAGGATAAATCAACCTTCCAGCAACCTGTAGTGGAAAATTCTGCTTTTTTTTTTATGTTGGCAGCCTCACAGGAATGACTTCTTTAATTCCTTTGGTGGAGATTTTATGTAAGCTGTGATAACTGGAGAAAGAAACTAGGAAAACAAGCCTTGGTAAGGACATGGTGAGGTTACTCATTTTTTAAAATAGGTGTGCACATTTCAAATCCAAGAGGATCACCAGCAGTTACCCCCCTCCCCATTTGTTGGTTATTAATTTAACTTCACTTATTATAGTTTATGTTTGTGTATATGTGGTTATATTTATCTTTGTCTTTGAAGGTTACAGCGTGTTAAGCATTTACCTATGTATTTCTGCAGCAATCCATCGGCCACTAGTGCCTCAAAGAGAATTGTCAAAAGGGTTACTGGACGGAGATCTTTATTGAGTGGAGCTGGGTTTTTCAATCAATAGCCCTTGAATACCGAAGGCCTGCCATGTTTATTGGCCTAGTACTTGTACCTCCTTTTCCGCCTAATTCAGCCCCTCTACAGCAACTGTGATTTCTGATGGGAGACAGTCTTATTTACTGCTCTCATTTGCTGCTGTGTATTGCTTGAAGTCTCTTTCCTAAATGATTTGTTGAAAGGTGGTAATCTTCTTCCCAACTTTACTTACACTCAACATGCTCACTCTTCACTTACCAACTGGTACAATGTATTTAACCTTTTGTTGCTTATAATATAAAACTATGAAATCTGCATATGGAGACCACCCTGGGTTCTAAAATTAAGTGGTCTTTCGGGCAGGTGGTCATCCATTAAACAATACTCCTTGTAGTTTATGCTTCTAACACACGTGGAATGATTCTTCAGGGCTTTGTAACCAATTATTATGTTAGAGTCAATGTAGATGGCCCTGAAAATCCCCCAAATTATCCCAAGGATTTTCTGGGTGATCTTGTGTGGAGTGGGGTCCCCATAATCGACCCCAGGAAATCTGCAACAAGTTTATTCATCATATTAACCATTAAGTAGGGCCATTGCTTGGCATTAGGGTCTGAAAACTCAGCAGGGAAGCTTAAAACCTCATGTGGGGTGGTTTTAAGAAAAGCATGGCTTATGCAGAGAGGCATATGTGAAGCTGGAGCTGGCTAGGCAATGCATTTTATTTAACTTTTTTTCTCAAAAAAAAAAAATTCTTTTGAAAAGGGCCTGCGTTCATGTTAGACAGGTGGTCTCTTAAGGTAGGTTCAAAACACATTATTTTGATGGGAAATAAGCTACGTGCTCAGAGCCCTTAGCTATTTTAGAAGGTGGTCTCTGGATATAGGTGGTCTCTTTAGTAATTTTTATGTTACACATTTAATGTATATATGTGGTCAGTGCGGCTTCACTTGTCTGTGTATCCTGTGTCTGCTTACAAATGGACTGAGAACTGTCTTTTGTCATGCTTATTTAATATGCATAAAATGTGCTGGTTATGTTAAGTTTGTGGGTGGTGCGAGAGAAAGGGGTTTACTAGGCATATGACTGATTTAACAAAGTCAAGTTACCCAGCTAGAGCATGGGATAGGGAATTCAGATGGTTTATCCAGAGGGTTAGAGACACGCCCATATGAGAAACCAGGTACCAGGTCTAAAATAGAGAGAGATGACAAAGGGTAAGTCAAATCTCCATTGACCAGAGTATCGGAGTGTGAAGCAAATACTGAGGCAAAGTCTGGCTTAACCGGGGTCCAGAGCATGGTCTAGTCTCATGACTATAAGATGACCTTGGCCTTCAAGTGACTTGAAATAAGTGGCTACATCAGGCAAGGAGGAATATGGGAGTACAGGTCTGTTCTTGGAATTTTTCTGCCATATTTTCCATTCTGCTTCACCCGCACTTAAGCAAGACCACCTTACTCTTTAGTTTCAAAGAACTTCGCTATCCTTCTTCTTTAAATATTAACACAGGGGAAGCTTTGGTGTTAACAGGGGTGGACTGACCATCTGTGCTCTGACATCTTAGTTGTGAAATGATTGCACCTGACATTTGATGTAGTGTGAGGCCTGGAGGTGCTGATGCCCAGTTCAGCTTCTTACCATGTTGGTGGCCCTGCCCTTGACCAGCCCCCACCATCCATAGTCACTTGGATCCTCCACAGATTCCTCAAACTCAGAATGACCAAAACTAAATCCATTGTATTTACTCTAAAACTTATGGATGAATTATCCATCTTAGAAAACAGAACTACTATCATCCCAGGAATTTGGGAGACATGGATGACCCCTGCCTTTCCTTATCCCTCACTCCTTCAGCCAATCAAGCACTAAAGTCGATTGCTCCTACCTTCTTTCAGCTCCCATTCTCGAGCTAGTGCCCTGGGTTGGCTCTTATTATCTCCAACGTGGATTGTTCCAATCCTCCTCTGGCCTCCTTGCCTCTAGGTTTGATCCCTCCAACCCATTCTCAACAAGCTGCTAGAAGAATCTTTCTAAAAACCCAGATCTGGTCATGTCTCTCCCTTGATAAAGCCTTTCAATGACCACAAGTGTTCTTAAGATAAGACCCAAATCCTTATCATAGACTATAATCTGGCCCGTGTTTACCTTTCCAGTCTCATCTCTTGCTATGTTCTTTCTTATATACCATGAAGTAGTTGTATTGAACTATTCATAATTACTTGAATAAATAATACTATTTCATGCTTTCTGCCTTTGTTTAGGCTCCACATCAACCCTCCTCTCCCTCCTTATCTGGAGAACACCCCTGCTTAACTGGGAACATCTTTCCTTGCTAAGTTCAATGATTACCTTCTTTGTAAAGCTGAACATTCCCTCACATTCCCTCACCTTCCTCATCCAGCAACTGGAAGAGCTAACTATACCCTCCTTTACGTTTTCACTGCACAAATGTCTATAATAGTAACTATATAACTTCATTTCTTCTATTTGTGTGTGTCACTCTATCCCTTTACTAGACTAAGTTTCTGAAGAGCAAGCATCATGTCTTATTCATCTTGCATGGTGTACAGTGCTTAGTAGGGATCACATATATTTGTTGAAAAGAAAAAAAAGAATAGACTTGTGGCATACCTAGTGACCTCAGGTATAAGATTGATGAGAATTCTTATTAAATCTGGATTGAATAGGTGACTGAACCCAGTTAAGGCCACTTTCTACATAAACTTTTAAGATTCTGGTGGGTGGATGCAGAGGTCTACACATCTTATGATTGCCCAAGACAAGACTCATATGTAATTTCTCTTGCTTATTAAAACTGCCACCTACCAATCTGGAGTGGTTTTCCTCTTTCTTTGGTTTCTCTTTGCCCGCCATGTACAAGGACTTGTTGCAGATTTCACCCTGTGAACTCTCGAGGTTTTGAACCAACAATTGGTGAGCCAGCCAGGAGACAGAAGAAATGGGTCTTGGGAAAGAGGCATTCACTAGGAAATCCCAAGTTGGTTGCCAATCTCTGTGTAGGGAGGGGTGGCCCACATGTTAGATGTTTGTGGACTGCCATGTGGATACAGGGACACCCTGAAAACACTGGCTGGTTTAATGAATTTATCTGAGAAACTGCACAGAGGGCAATGTGGCAAAGAAGGGAAATGAATGCCTACTGTGGTGGGCTGGCATCTACTCTGGGCAGGTCAGTGGCCACTGATGCCCAACTAGAGATTGAAGCCCCAACTGGAAAGTTGGAAGCAGAGCTGAGGTTAGAGAAGGACACGTGGGTGTTTGCTATTCTGCTATCTTTGGGGCTGGTGACAAGGTGGGAGAGCATGACAATAAGTTGGAGAACTTAGTGTGCCATTTTACAAGCTAGGAGGGCACAAAATGCTATGGATTAAGATCTGGGAGCTTGTGACAAAGTTTTATTAGGACACTAAGAGGTGGAATCCCTGGGAAAGTGAGGAGAACAAAGGGGAGGGTGTTGTGGTGATAGACAGTGAAACAGATGAAGTGCCAAAAGCCATCTGACTCTTAATACAAAGGTGTGGAAGCCATGGGGGGGGCAGTCATTGCCCCCACTTGCACGGTGGATCAATGTGTTATGCTGCTGAGAACACCAAGCTCCATCACACCTGGGAAAGGTGTTATCCACTGGAATTTGTGTTAGGACTTCCCACTGGGATGGGTGACTTACTTTGTATGGGTAGGGGTGCAGTTTCCACTAGGATCCTGTTGTCCTGCTGCAAGATGGAACAGTTGAAACATACTATGCCTGGAATGGAACATGCACCATCGAAAGGGGGGAGGAGGTGGGGACTCTGGTCTGGCATATCCTTCCCTAGTCCATTTTCTCATGCCTGACAATGCTTCCTCCCCTGGTTAACATAAGTGGTTTGCACAATAAGGTCAAGTTCCTAAAGCTGCCAACTTCCCTCTCCTCAAGGCTAGATGGGCACGTTATTTTCCATGGGTACAATCATTTGGCTGCCATCTTTGTTCCCTCCACTGGCCAGGAAACATTATAGGATGCATAGAAGCCCTTACCAAATTCATCCAGCAAACAAATGATAGTTAACAAAGCCTGTCCTTACTGAACACTGAAATGTCTCTAGCAAGAAAAGTTGTTTTCCAAAATAGGATGGCCTTGGACACTGTGACTGCCTTGCAAGGAGGCACCTGTGCCATTATCTAAACAGAATATTGTATGTTCATATCTGATGAGTCTGTTAATGTGTCATCTGTATTAAATCACATAAGGACATAAGTGAAAACCATGAGTAATGCAACCCCCAGATTAGGAGTTAGTAAATTGATGGTTTGGATCATGGGACTCTCAGTAGAAAAAATTGTTACATATATTGAGAGTCATTATCTTAATCTGTGATTTCTCTTGCGTGTGCTTATTCTGTTGCTGTGGCATCTGCTTCCAATGCAGCCAGATAATCACCAAAGGAGCCACCTCCATGCTAATAAAAGCCTTTGCTGATTGCTCAGAAACATTATGGAAGAAGGGGACATATAAGATTGTAAGAGATGGTCATGAGGGGTAGAATATTGGAGGAGGTCATCGAGAAGACATGACTGCCAGTTGACCCTGGAGCTGGACCTGGGCAATCAGAGCCTTCTGATAGGGGAGCCTTCCTCCCCTATCCATGGAATGTTTCACCTACTAATACCATGTTAGCAGCTATTTCAAGGATGTAACCTTGAGAGAGTAATGTGGTGTTAAGACCATCAGACTGTATAGTGACTGAATCCAGTTAAGATCTCTACATAAGTTTTTAAGATTCTGGTATGCAGGTGAGGAGATCCACTGTCTTGTGACCACTCAAGACAAACCTTGTATGTAAGTTCCCTTGCTTATTAAACTTGGTCTGCCTCTTTCTTCAGTCTCTCCTTGTTCTCCATGTAGGGCAGCCAGTTTCAGATACCACCTGGGAAGCTCCTGTGGAGGTTTGGAACCAACAATCTAGCTAAATGCTAAATGTCTTACCAATTCCATTATGAGTTCTTGTTTGAACCTTGAATATGTTGGTGCTAGATCATGCTTTCTGGGTGCTGCTCTGATTTTCTTTTAAGCATATATTACTATATTTTGAGATAGATGTTGTGATAAATTTAACTTCATTTTTTCCCAAGTACACATTAATTTCATTTTTGGTATGTATTTTTTTATGTTTTTAAGGTGTGCAATGAGAATAAGAAAATTGAGGTCCATATTAATTTTTTTCTGAAAAACGGATATAGAAAGAAAGAAAGTTGGATAATATACGCTTGTTGAGTAAAATGCCTTAAAACTTTATTTCTATATAGTTTACTTTGTACCTCATGTCCTTAAAGCTTTAAAAAATTTTTTTCTTCATTTTTCTTTTTTTAATTGAAGTATAATTGATTTACAATATTATATTAATTTCAGGTGTACAGCATAGTGATTTAATATTTTTAGATTATACTCCATTAAGTTATTACAAAATAATGGCTATAATCCCCTGTACTCTACAATATATACTGTTGCTTATCTATTTTATACACAGAAGCTTGTAATTCCTAATCTCACACTCTTATCTTGCCTCTCCTCCCATCTCTCTGCCACTGGTAAACAATAGTTTGTTTTCTATTACCGTGAGTCTGTTTCTGTTTTGCTGTATACATTGGTTTGTTTTATTTTTTAGATTCCACAAATAAGTGATATCATATAGTATTTGTCTTTCTCCATATGACTTATTTCATTAGGCATAATACACTCTAGTTTCATGTACCTTGCTGCAAATGGCAGAATTTCAATTTTTTAAGGCTGAGTGATATTCCACTGTGTGTGTGTATGTTTGTGTGTGTGTATATGTGTATATATATATATATACACATATACACACACACACACATAGCACATCTTCTTTATCAATTCTTCTCTCTTTTTTTTTTTTATACAGCAGGTTCTTATAGGTCATCCATTTGATACATATTGGTGTATATATTGGTCAATCCCAATCTCCCAATTCATCACAGCAACCCCCCACCCACCACTTTCCTCCCTTGGTGTCCATACGTTTGTTCTCCACATCTGCATCTCAATGTCTGCCCTGCAAACCGGTTCATCTGTACCATTTTTCTAGGTTCCACATATATGCTTTAATATGCAATAATTTTTTTTCTCTTTCTGACTTACTTCACTCTGTATGACAGTCTCTAGATCCATCCACGTCTGAACAAATGACCCAATTTTGTTCCTTTTTATGGCTGAGTAATATTCCATTGTATATATGTACCACAACTTCTTTATCCATTCATCTGTCAATGGGCATTTAGGTTGCTTCCATGTCCTGGCTATTGTAAATAGTGCTGCAATGAACATTGGGCTGCATGTGTCTTTTTGAATTATAGTTTTCCCTGGGTATATGCCCATTAGTGGGATTGCTGGATCATATGGTAATTCTATTTTTAGTTTTTTAAGGAACCTCCATACTGTTCTCCATAGTGGCTGTATTGATTTACATTCCCAGCAACAGTGCAAGAGGGTTCCCTTTTCTCCACACCCTCTCCAGCATTTGTGGTTTGTAGAATTTCTGATGATGCCCATTCTAATTGGTGTGAGGTGATACCACATTGTAGTTTTGATTTGCATTTCTCTAATAATTAGTGATGTTGAGCAGATTTTCATGTGCTTCTTGGCCATCTGTATGTCTTCTTTGGAGAAATGTCTATTTAGGTCTTCTGGCCATTTTTGGATTAGCTTGTTTGTTTTTTTAATGTTGAGCTGCATGAACTGTTTATATATTTTGGAGATTAATCCTTTGTCCGTTGATTCATTTGCAAATATTTTCTCCCATTCTGAGGGTTGTCTTCTCATCTTGTTTGCAGTTTCCTTTGCTGTGCAAAAACTTTTAACTTTCATTAGGTTCCATTTGACTATTTTTGTTTTTATTTCCATTACTCTAGGAGGTAGATCAAGAAAGATCTTGCTGTGATGTATGTCAAAGAGTGTTCTTCCTATGTTTTCCTCTACGAGTTCTATAGTGTCCTGTCTTACATATAGGTCTCTGATCCATTTTGAGTTTATTTTTGTGTTTGGTGTTAGGGAGTGTTCTAATTTCATTCTTTTACATGTAGCTGTCCAATTTTCCCAGCACCATTTACTGAAGAGACTGATTTTTCTCCATTGTATATCCTTGCCTCCTTTGTCATAGATTAGTTGACCATAGATGCGTGGGTTTATCTCTGTGCTCTCTATCCTGTTCCATTGATCTATATTTCTGTTTTTGTGCCAGTACCATATTGTCTCGATTACTGTAGCTTTGTAGTATAGTCTGAAGTCAGGGAGCCTGATTCCTCCAGCTCCGTTTTATCCCTCAGTACTGCTTTGGCTATTCGGGGTCTTTTGTGTCTCCATACAAATTTTAAGATTTTTTTTCTTCTAGTTCCATAAAAAATGCCATTGGTAATTTGATAAGGATTGCATTGAGTCTGTAGATTGCTTTTGGTAGTATAGTCATTTTCATGATACTGATTCTTCCAATCCAAGAACATGGTATATCTCAACATCTGTTGGTACCATCTTTAATTTCTTTCATCAGTGTCTTATCATTTTCTGCATACAGGTCCTTTGTCTCCCTTGGTAGGTTTATTCCTAGGTATTTTATTCTTTTTGTTGCAATGTTAAATGGGATTTTTCCTTAATTTCACTTTCAGATTTTTCATCATTAGTGTATAGGAATGCCAGAGATTTCTGTGCATTAATTTTGTATCCTGCAACTTTACCAAATTAATTGATTAGCTCTTGTAGTTTTCTGGTGGCATCTTTACAATTCTCTATGTATAGTATCATGTCATCTGAAAACAGTGACAGTTTTACTTCTTCTTTTCCAATTTGTATTCCTTTTACTTCTTTTCCTTCTCTGATTGCTGTGGCTAGGACTTCCAAAACTATGTTGAATAATAGTGGTGAGAGTGGACATCCTTGTCTTGTTCCTGATCTTAGAGGAAATGCTTTCATTTTTTCACCATTGAGAATGATGTTTGTTGTGGGTTCCCTCTATGCCCACTTTCTGGAGAGTTTTTATCATAAATGGCTGTTGAATTTTGTCGAAAGCTTTTTCTGCATCTATTGAGATGATCATATGGTTTTTATTCTTCAATTTGTTAATATGGTGTATCACATTGATTGATTTGCATATATTGAAGAATTCTTGCATCCCTGGGATAAATCCCACTTGATTACGGTGTATGATTCTTTTAATGGGTTGTTGGATTCTGTTTGTAGTATTTTGTTGAGGATTTTTGCATCTATATTCATCAGTGATGTTGGTCTGTAATTTTCTTTTTTGTAGTATCTTTGTCTGGTTTTGGTATCAGGGTGATGGTGGCCTCATAGAATGAGTTTTGGAATGTTCCTTCCTCCATAATTTTTTGGAAGAATTTGAGAAGGATGGTTGTCACCTCTTCTATAAGTGTTTGATAGAATTCACCTGTGACGCCATCTGGTCCTGGACTTTTGTTTTTTGGAAGATTTTAAATCACAGTTTCAATTTCATTAGTTGTGATTGGTGTGTTCATATTTTCTATTTCTTCCTGGTTCGGTCTTGGAAGGTTTTACCTTTCTAAGAATTTGTCCATTTCTTCCACGTTGTCCATTTTATTGGCATAGAGCTGCTTGTAGTAGTCTCTTAGGATGCTTTGTATTTCTGTGGTGTCTGTTGTAATTTCTCCTTTTTCATTTCTAGTTTTATTGATTTGAGTCTTCTCCCTCTTTTTCTTGATGAGTCTGGCTAATGGATAATCAATTTTGTTTATCTTCTCAAAGAACCAGCTTTTAGTTTTATTGATCTTTGCTATTGTTTTCTTTGTTTCTATTTCATTTATTTCTGCTCTGATCTTTATGATTTCTTTCCTTCTACTGACTATGGGTTTTGACTGTTCTTCTTTTTCTAGTTCTTTCAGGTGTAAGATTAGATTGTTTATTTGAGATATTTGTTGCTTCTTGAGGTAGGCTTGTATAGCTATAAACTTCCCTCTTAGAACTGCTTTAGCTGCATCCCATAGGTTTTGGATCATCGTGTTTTCATTGTCATTTGTCTCTAGGTATTTTTTGATGTCCTGTTTGATTTCTTCAGTGATCTCTTGGTTATTTAGTAACATATTGTTTAGCCTCCATGTGTTTGTGTTTTTTACGTTTTTTTCCAGTAATTGATTTCTAATCTCATAGCATTGTGGTCAGAAAAGATGCTGGATATGATTTCAATTTTCTTAAATTTACTGAGGCTTGATTTGTGACCCAAGATGTGATCAGCCCTGAAGAATGTTCCATGAGCACTTGAGAGAAAGTGTAATCTGCTCTTTTTGGATGCAATGTCCTATAAATATCAATTATATCTATCTGGTGTATTGTGTCATTTAAAGCTTGTGTTTCCTTGTTAATTTTCCATTTGGATGGTCTGTCCATTGGTGTAAGTGAGGTTAAAGTCCCCACTATTCTTGTGTTACTGTTGATTTCCTCTTTTATAGCTGTTAGCAGTTGCCTTATGTATTGAGGTGCTTCTATGTTGGGTGCATATATATTTATAACTGTTATATCTCCTTCTTGAATTGATCCCTTGATCATTATGTAGTGTCCTTCCTTGTCTCTTGTAACATTCTTTATTTTAAAGTGTATTTTATCTGATATGAGTATTGCTGCTCCAGCTTTCTTTTGATTTCCATTTGCATAGAATATCTTTTTCCATTCCCTCACTTTCAGTCTGTATGTGTCCTTAGGTCTGAAGTGGGTCTCTTGTAGACAACATATATATGGGTCTTGTTTTTGTATCCATTCCGTGTGCCTGTGTCTTTTGGTTGGAGCATTTAATCCATTCACGTTTAAGATAATTATTGATATGTATGCTCCTATTACCATTTTCTTAATTGTTTTGTGTTGTTTTTGTAGGTCCTTTTCTTCTCTTGTGTTTCCCACTTAGAGAAGTTCCTTTTAGTGTATGTTGTAGGGCTGGTTTGGTGGCGCTGAATTCTCTTAGCTGTTGTTTATCTGTAAAGCCTTTGATTTCTCCATCGAATCTGAATGAGATCCTTGCCAGGTAGAGTAATCTTTGTTGTAGTATCTTCCCTTTAATCACTTTAAATGTGTCATGCCACTCCCTTCTGGCTTGTAGAGTTTCTGCTGAGAAATCAGCTGTTAACCTTTTGGGACTTCCCTTGTATGTTATTTGACGTTTTTCCCTTGCTGCTTTCAATAATTTTTCTTTGTGTTTAATTTTTGTCAGTTTCATTACTATGTGTCTCATTGTGTTTCTCCTTGGGTTCTTCCTGTATGGGACTGTCTGTGCTTCTTGGACTTGGGTTGCTATTTCCTTTTCCATGTTAGGGAAATTTTCTAGTATAATCCCTTCAAATATTTTCTTGGGTCCCTTCTCTCTCTCTTCTCCTTCTGGGAACCCTATAATGCGAATGTTGGTGCGTTTAATGTTGCCCCAGAGGTCTCTTAGGCTGTCTTCATTTCTTTTCATTCTTTTTTCTTTATTCTGTTCCGCAGCAGTGAATTCCACTACTGTGTCTTCCAGGTCACTTATCCGTTCTTCTGCCTCAGTTATTCTGCTATTGATTCCTTCTAGTGTAGTTTTCATTTTAGTTATTGTATTGTTCATCTCTGTGTGTTTGTTCTTTAATTCTTCTAGGTCTTTTTAAACATTTCTTGCATTTTCTTGATATTTGCCTCCATTGTTTTTCCGAGGTCCTGTATCTCTTCACCATCATTATTCTGAATTCGTTTTCTGGAACGTTGCCTATTTCCAGTTCCTTTAGTTGTTGTTCTGGGGTTTTATTTTGTTCCTTCATCTGGTACCTAGCCCTCTACCTTTTCATCTTGTCTATCTTTCTGTGAATGTGGTTTTTGTTCTACAGGCTGCAGGATTGTAGTTCTTCTTGCTTCTGTTGTTTGCCCTCTGGTGGATTAGGCTATCTAAGATGTTTGTGCAAGTTTCCTGATGGGAGGGACTGGTGGTGGGTAGAGCTGACTGTTGCTCTGGTGGGCAGAGCTCAGTAAAACTTTAATCCACTTGTCTGGTGATGGGTGGGGCTGGATTCCCTCCCTGTCGGTTGTTTGGCCTGAGGCGACCCAACCCTCCGAGCCTACCTTGGCTCCTTGGTGGGTCTAATGGTGGACTCTGGGAGGGCTCACGCCAAGGAGCACTTCCCAGAACTTCTGGTGCCAGTGCCCTTGTCCTCACAGTGAGCCACAGCCACCCCCCTGCCTCTGCAGGAGACCCTCCTACACTAGCAAGTAGGTCTGGTTCAGTCTCCTATGGGGTCACTTCTCCTTCCCCTGGGTCCCGATGCTCACGCTACTTTTTGTGTGCCCTCCAAGAGTGGAGTCTCTGTTTTCCCTAGTCTTGTTGAAGTCCTGTAATCAAATCCCGCTAGCCTTCAAAGTCTGATTGTCTGGGCATTCCTCCTCCCATTGCCGGATCCCTAGGTTGGGAAGCCTGATGTAGGGCTCAGAACCTTCACTCCAGTGGGTGTACTTTTGTGGTATAATTGTTCTCCAGTTTGTGAGTCACCCACCCAGAGGTTATGGGATTTGATTTTATTGTGATTGCACCACTCCTACCATCTCATTGCAGCTTCTCCTTTGTCTTTGGATGTGGGGTATCTTTTCTGGTGAGTTCCAGTGTCTTCCTGTTGATGATTGTTCAGCAGTTAGTTGTAATTCCGGTGCTCTCGCAAGAGGGGGTCAGCCACTGAGTCTTGACTAACGTTTTAATTCCAAGTAGCTTAAAGTGACCTGGCACAAAGTAATCTCGCCACTCGACACATCATCTGGCAAGGCCTTGAGTTGGAACCGGAAGCCCTATCACTTCTTCTCTTGATGGACACTTGGTTTGCTTCCATATCTTGGCTATTGCAAATAATGTTGCTATGAATATTGGGGTATATATCTTTTTGAATTAGTGTTTTCCATTTTTTCCCAGATATATACCCAGGAGTGGAATTGCTTGATCATGTGGTAGTTCTAGTTTTAGTTTTTTGAGGCCCTTCCATACTGTTTTCCATGGTAACTGCACCAATTTACATTCCCATCAACAGTGTACAAGGGTACACTCCACATCCTCACCAACATTTGTTTTTTGTAGACTTTTTGTTGGTAGCCATTCTTATAGGTATGAGGGTTTATCTCACTGTTGTTTTGATTTGCATTTCTCTAATAATTAGTGATGTTGAGCATTTTTTCATGTCCTTGTTAGCTATCTGTATATCTTCTTTGGAAAAATGTTTATTCAGGTCTTCTGACCATTTAAAAATCAGGTTGCTTTTTATTTTGGTTTTGAGTTATATGAGCTGTTTATATATTTTGGATATTAAGCTGTTGTTGCTTGCATCACTTGTAAATATTTTCTCTCATTCAGTAGGTTGCCTTTTCATTTTGTTGACGGTTTCCTTTGCTGTGCAAGATCTTTTAAGTTTAATTAGGTCCCAGTTGTTTACTTTTGCTTTTATTTCTTTTGACTTAGGAGACAGAATCAAGAGAATATTACTACAATTTATGTCAAATAATGTTCTGCATATGTTCTCTTCTAGGAGTTTTATGGTTTCAGATCTTACATTTAGGTCTTTAAACCATTTTGAGTTTATTTTTTGTATGTAGTGTGAAGAAGTGTTGTCATAATATAATTGTTTTACATGTGGCTGTCCAGTTTTCCCAGCACAATTTATTGAAGAGACTGTCTTTTCTTCATTGTATATTCTCACTCCTCTTGTCATAGATTAATTGACCATAGGTGTGTGGGTTTGTTTCTGTTCCATTGATCCATGTGTCTGTTTTTGTGTCAGTACCTACCATACTGTTTTTTTTGTTTTGTTTTGTTTTTGCGATACGTGGGCCTCTCACTGCTGTGGCCTCTCCTGTTGCGGAGCACAGTCTCTGGACGCGCAGGCTCAGTGGCCATGGCTCATGGGCCCAGCTGCTCTGTGGCATGTGGGATCTTCCCGGACCGGGGCATGCACCCATGTCCCCTGCAATGACAGGCGGACTCTCAACCACTGCGTCACCAGGGAAGCCCTACCATACTGTTTTGATTACTGTAGTTTTGTAATATAATCTGAAGTCAAGGACCATGATACCTCCAGCTTTGTTCTTTTCTTCTAAAGATTGTTTTGGCAATTTGTGGTCTTTTGTGGTTTCATACAAATTTTAGGATTATTTGTTCTAATTCAGTGAAAAATGTCATGGTATTTTGATAGGGATTGCGTTAAACTTATAGATTGCCTTGGGTAGTAAGGGTATTTTAGCAATATTAATTCTTCCAATCCAAGAGTGTGGGATATCTTTCCATTTTTTGCATCATATTCAATTTCCTTCAGCAACGTTTCATAGTTTTCAGAGTATAGGATTTTTACCTCCTTGGTTAACTTTATTCCTAGGTATTTTATTCTTTTTGATGCTATTTTAAATGAGATTTTTTTTTTGCTTTGTCTTTCTGATAGTTCATTAGTAGAGTACAGACAAACAACAGATTTATGTATATTAATTTTGTGTCCTGCAACTTTGTTGAATTCATTTATTAGTTCTAACTGTTTTTCAGTGGAGACTTTAGGGTTTTCTATACATGGTGTAATGTCATGTGCAAATGGTGATAGGTTTACTTTTTCCCTTTCAATGTGGATGATTTAATTTCCTTTTCTTGTCTGATTGCTGTGGCTAGGCCTTACAACACAGTGTTAAATAAAAGTGGTGAGGGTGGGCATCCTTGTTTTGTTTCTGAATTTACAAAGAGACCTTCAGCTTTACACCATTGAGTATGGTTTTAGCTGTGTTGTCATAAATGGCCTTTATTATATTGAGATATGTTCCATCTATACCCACTTTAATTAGAGTTTTTATTATGAATGGATGTTGAATTTTGTCAGATGCTTTATCTGTGTCTATTGAGATGATCATGTGATTTTCATCCTTCCTTTTGTTAATGTAGTGTGTCACGTTGATTGATTTGTAAGCACTAAACCATCCTGGCATACCTGGAATAAATCAGACTTGATCTTATTGGTATGATCCTTTTTATATATTGTTGGGTTCAGTTTGCTAATATTTTGTTGAAGGTTTTTGCAGCTTTATTCATCAAAGATATTTTCCTGTTTTATATATATATATATATATATATATATATATATATATATATATATATATATATATATAGTAGTGTCCGGTTTTGGTATCAGGGTAATTATGGCCTTGTAGCATGAATTTGGGAGTGTTCCCTCATCTTCAATTTTTTGCAATAGTTTGAGAAGGAGCAGTATTAGCTTTGTTTTGTATGTTTGGTAGAATTCTCCTTTGAATTCATCCAGCTCTGGACTTTTGTTTGCTGGGAGCTTTTTAAATTACAAATTCAATTTCACTACTAGTGATCAGTCTGTTCAAAGTGTTGTTCCTTGATTCAGTCTTGGCAGGTTGTAAGTTTGTAAAAATTTGTCTGTTTCTTCTAGGTTGTTCACTTTTAACAAATTATATGAACATATAATTGTTCATAGAGTTCTCTTATGATTTTTTGTGTCTCTCTGGTATCAGTTGTTATTTCTCCTCTTTTATTTCTTATTTTGTTTACTTGGGTCCTCTCTCTTTTCTTCTTGGTGAGCCTGGCTAAAGGTTTATCAGTTTTATTTATCTTTTCAAAAAAACAGCTCTTGGTTTCATTGATCTTCACTATTGCTTTTTTGGTCTCTATTTTATTTATTTTCTCTGTGATATTTATTACTTGCTTCCTCCTGTTGAATTTGGGCTTTGCTTGTTCTTATTTTTCTAATTCTTTTAAATGTTAGATTAGATTGTTTATTTGAGATTTTTCTTGTTTCTTGAGGAAGGCCTATATTTCTATAAACTTCCCTTTTAGAACTGTTTTGCTGCACCCCGTAGATTATGGAACGTTGTGGGGTTTTTTTGTTTTTTTGTTTATTTTGCAGTACGCAGGCCTCTCACTGTTGTGGCCTCTCTCGTTGCGGAGCACAGGCTCTGGACGCACAGTCTCAGTGGCCATGGCTCACGGGCCCAGCCGCTCCGCGGCATGTGGGATCCTCCCAGACTGGGGCATGAACCCATGTCCCCTGCATTGGTCGGTGGACTCCCAACCACTGCGCCACCAGGGAAGCCCTGGAAAGTTGTGTTTTGATTTTTATTTGTTTTGAGGTTTTTCTCTAACTTGCTCTTTGATATTTTTCATTGACTCATTGATTTTTTTTTAATAGCATGTTGTTTAGTCTTCACGTGTTTGTACTTTTCCCTTTCGCCTTTCTGTAATTGATTTCTAGTTTCATACCATGGTGGTTGGAAAAACTGCTTGATATAATTTCTATCCGCCTAAATTTGTTGGGACTTGTTTTGTGCATAGCATGTGATCTATCCTGGAGAACATTCCATGTGCATTTGAAAAGAATGTGTGTTCTGCTGTTTTTGGATGGAATGTCCTGTAGACGTTGTCCAATTGGTCTATGATGTCATTTAAAACCACTGTTGCTTTATTAATTTTCTGCCTGGATGATCTATCCATTGATGTCAGTGGGGTGTTCAAGTCTCCTACTATTATTGTATTACTATCAATTTCTCTCTGTTAATATTTGCTTTATATATTCAGGTTCTCCTGTGATCCCTTTATAATGTCCTTCTTTGTCTTTTGTTATAGCCTTTATTTGGAGTCTATTTTGTCTGATATGAGTATTCCTACCCCATTTTCTTGTTGTTTCCATTTACATGAGATATCTTTTTCCATCCCCTCACTTTCAGATTGTGTGTGTCATTAGTTCTGAAGTGAGCCTCTTGTAGGTGACATATCAATAGGTCTTTTTTTTTTAATCCAGTCAGCCACCCTATGTCTTTTGCTTAGAGCAATTAGTCCATTGCCTTTATTTATTTATTATTTTTGGGGTCCATTACCATTTAAAGTGATTATTGATATGTGTGTACTTATTTTATTATTTATATTTATTGATATATATGCATATTTTATTACATTTTTTTCCGCTTGTTTTCATAATTCTTTACTCATTTCTTCTTTTTGTTTCTTCCCTTGTGGTTTGATGATTTTCCTTAGTAGTATGCTTGAGTTCTTTTCTTTTTAATTTTTGTGTATTTGTTATAGGTTTTTGAATTGTGGTTACCATGTGGTTCATATATATTGACCTATATCTACTTGTTTTAAACTGGTAGTGTTTTAAGTTTAAATGCCTTCTAAAAGGTCTACTATTTTTACTCCCCTTCCCTGCATTTTATGTTTTTGATGTCATATTTTACATCTTCATGTTTTTTCCTTAACTCTTCATAGGTGCTATTATAATTTTTTGTCTTTTACTCTTTATACTAGCTTATTTAAGTGGTTGATCCTCAGGCCTTATTATATATTTGCCTTTCCTAGTGGATTTTCCCTTTCCTTTTCCACTTAGGGAAGATCCTTTAACCTTTCTTTTAGGGTAAGTTTGGTATTGCTGTATTCTTTTAATTTTTGCTTGTCTGAGAAGTTCTTTGTCTCTCCTATTCTAAATGATAATCTTGTTGGGCTGAGTATCCTTGTTGCAGGTTTTTCCTTTTCAGCACTTTGAATATATCATGTCACTCCCTTCTGGCCTGAAAAGTTTCTGCAGAGAATTCAGCTGATAGCCTTATGAGGATTCCCTTGTACATGACTCTTTGTTTTTCTCTAGCTGCCTTTAGAACTATCTTTAACTTTTGTCATTTTAATTATGATATGTCTTGCTGAAATGCTCACTGAGTTCATCTATTCTTTTCTCTAATTCAGCTAGTAATCTTATTCCTAAAGCTTTGAATTCTTTATCTGGCAAATTGTTTATTTCTGTTTCATTATTTTTTCAAAGGTTTTTTCTTGCTCTTTCAGTTGAGACCAGTTCCTGTGCTTTTTCATTTTGCTTAACTTTCTCTACCTCTAGGAGTTTAGGTTTGAAACAGTTACCTGTTTGTGGTCTTGAAGGGGTGTCCTTATGTGGGAGTGTTCCTATACAGACTGTTTGTTTCCAATGCCTTTGTTGGGAGAGCTGGATTTGATGTGGATACAAGTTACATCTTTCCTCAGAGTGTGCTGGCAGCTGTCACCTTGGTAGGAGGTGGGGGTGGAGGTAGAATGGGTAGAGCTGGAACTGCGTGTGAGGTGGGGTTTTCCCCCTGCTCAGTGGCTGTCACCACCCAATTGTGGGTGGGTTCTCATCCCAAGTTGCTGGAGCAGAAGCTCTGAGCATTGAGCCCATGCTGGCTCTGCTCCCTTTAAGTGTGTGCTTCCCTCTCTCCCAGCACCAGGACCCTTGCCCCAGAGGTGGGTAGTGCGGAAGCAAGGGGTGCCCCTTTGGGCTCTTTGCTCATGTTGGCCTCAGACAGTGGCCCAAGATGTTTCCTATGCGCTGGCTGTGCAGGCGCCAGCAATTGTTTCCATCACTCTGCTCAGACTCAGTGGGTTTAAGTCCCTTTTGTCCCTCACAGCCTATCACTGCCCCTAACCTCTGCCAACTCTGCCCTGTTTGGAGCCACACTGCAGGGCCAGTTTGCCCCATGTGGACTCTCAGCATATATCAGGGTGTGAGCTGTGGTGGAGTGGCCGGCACCAGAGTCCTGGGCTGCTTCTGATGCGCTGCTTGAGTAAAGCATCAACGATGGCTGCAGTCACCCCACCCAGATGCTGCCCTAGGATCAAGCCACTTTCGCCTTCTGCAGCTGAGCTTTCTCCCTGGCCATGGCAGCCCTAGATTCAACGCCGTGCTGTGATGTGGAGTAAGCGGGTCTGGAGTGTTCGCTAGGCTCAGGCTGATGCGCCGGCCAAGGCAGTCATGGGAAACCTGTCAGCCACTGGGGCAGTCCTCCAATCTCCGCCTCAGGGGAAAGTCAGTACGAGTGCTTCCCATGAGTGGAGTCCAGGCTTCCCACAGCCCTCCTGTTAGTCCCAGCGGTCCTCCAACCAGCCAAGGGGGCTCATCTCTCCTGTGTAGGACCCCAGGAGTGGGGTGCCCAATCTGTGGCTTGACTACTCACTCCCCAGTGTAGGTCCCTTCCCAGGGGCACAGGTCCTGACCTGACTGCTTTTCCTCCCTTCCTACCTAATTATGTGTGGATCTTACAGCCTTGGTTGTACAGGACCTTTCTGACAGTTTCCAGTTCCACATGTAGATGTATTTTTGATGTATTTGTGGGGTGAGGTGCATTCTCCTACCCTGCCATATTGATCCTCTCCTTGAAGATTTTTAAACAAAGCTTTTTTTCTCTCCCCATGTTCAATGCAGCCTTTTAATAATAGCATAGAATGAAAATAAGTTTACTTGGGAAATGTAGACTGATTTGATATGAATACCAAGAATTATCAGCGAAGACCCCATCCATACATTTTGAGCACAGGAAAGAACATTTCAAACTTAGAACTCATTTCATCTCTTGGACTGTAAAGTAATCACTCTTGGACTTTTGGATTTGTTCATGAAGCTATTATTTCAACTGAAATAAAGTTGAACAAAAATAGCCCATCATTACAATTATACCAAGTATAACCAATTATAGTAAACAGTTTTCATACATTTAATTTGTTTGCATCCCAGAAATTAAATCTTTTCAGCTCTTTAATTCATAGCAAGTTTATTTTTATTCATTCAAAACGTTTTGGTAAGATTTCCTACCAGACATTCTTTTTCCTGGCTTGGAATCATTTCTTCTGTTTTGTCCCATTCTCCCTCTCTTTGCCCCCGCACTTTAAAAGTAAAGGCTGTTATCCTCTGTCCTTTGTCTGCAGTGTGAGAAGGCTCACTGTATGGCTGTCTAATGAGGAACCCCCCGGGGATGGTGGTGACAGTCACTCCCCTTTGCCATTGCAGGCTTGTTCCACTTACTGACCAAGAACTTGGGCGGGGTCTGCAGCACATATGTTCTTCTGATGGCCTCATTTGGGATAATGTTTAAGAAAAGCGTGCTATAGCAATTCCCAATTGCATGACCCATAATTAGTCTGAATAACATTTTCCATTTTAAACCCTGATTTTACAGGGATTACTACTTGGCAAATAAAATCTTGTTCCAAGCTTAGACTTGGCGTAGATTTTCACATAAGCAAATTTACCATAGCAATAAATCATCAGCTCAGTTCTTGAACCTATGGGATGAAGAGAAAACTCATGTTAAGTGACAGGGAAAAGCACCCGCATGTTTGGGAGAGGGTGGCGGCATCCTTGCTGTTGCTAGTTTTGTGCACAAGCTGTGCAACGTCAGTGGCGGGCCTGACTGTGCAGGTCCAAAGTGGGATTCAGAAAATGGAAGACAAAGGTAATGCTCCTGTCCTCAGGGGAGTAAAGAAGTGGTTAAAGACTTCTCTGAGAAAGAATAACAATGATATGATTTGGGGGAGTCTCTTCCCTATGGATTTGATAAATGAGCACATAAGCTCTCTGAAAAAAAAAAACGTACCTAGGACTGGCATATTTTTTGTGATAAAACGTGTCTATTTGAGTACCAGCACCTATTTTTTTTCTTTCACCTCAGAACATTAGCCAACACCGCTAAACGTTTCTTTTTCAAATTATTTATTTGACAGGGCCATCCATGGGAGGAAGTATCAGTATTGTAGCCTCAGTTAGTGGACTATAAAGTGGTCATTGTCACCTGGGAACTCATTAAAACTGCAAATTCTTGGGACCTCCTTCCTGAGACCAACTGAATCAGAAACTGTGGAGTGAGGCCCAGGAATCTGTGTTTTTATCAGTGATTCTAACGCCTGCAGAAGTTTGAGAACCACTGATACACAGGTTAGGATAATGGGCTTTGTGATTAGGTGGGTCTGACTTTCTCTCTTGCCTCTGGTCTCTTCTTTTGCAGATTATTGAACTTCCCTGAGACTCAATACCTTATTTATTTATTTGCTTACATGTACATGTATGTAGGTACTGGTGATGATGATGATATTGTAAAAATAATAAAGATACTGATAATAGCCACATCATAGGGTTTTTATAATTATGAAGTGAGTTAATGTACATAGAGCCCTTAAGACATTTTCTGGTAGATAATTAGTGCTTAATAAATAATTACTGTTATATTCATACAAATAGAGAAGAAAGGGAGAAGTGGCAGAGGCATTTTGAATTTACCAAGATATGATACAAAGATCCCTTATTCCTTTTAACCCACGTGGCACATTTTGTGGGGATGTAGGTTTTGGAGTAGTTGGACCAGTAGCTTGTGTCCTGTGTAGCTAAGGCGATTCACCTCTCACTTTGGCTGTTGAAGGCTAATAACTCTGTCCTTACATAATGTAAGCCCAGACAACGAGGAGAGTGAAGGATGGGTCTGGATAGAATACTCTCCAAATAATAGAGGCAATTGAAACAAAGAACAACTAACAAAGAAGTTGTCTTCCCAAAGCCTGAGAAAATAATCTTCAGATTTTATTTTCATGTTAGATGATTTCTCAGTTGTTTTTCAAGTTATTTAAATAGAAATTAAGCAACTAATGGAAAGTATATAAAGTGTTAATAAGGCATGAGGGCTCTACTTGTTCATATGATTTGTGAGGATATTTGAAAGCATTAATCAGCTAATGCTTTGAAGATGAGTGTTACTATATAAGTTACAAAAATTATTATTGTGTCATAGATTATGAATCTGTCATTACCCATAACAATTATAATCTGCAGCTCTACTATTGCCTATAATCACACATATTTATTTCATAATTTATCAGCAAAGGAAACTTAGATTCCTTGAAGATTTAAATATAACTTCCATAAAGAGAAATTATTCTAAGTAAATAAACACTGTAATGGTAAATTCTTAAACAATTATCTGTGATATTTGGCATGTCAAAAGTTTGTCATTACTACTCTGATTAAAAACAAGTGATGTTTCACTTTGAACTTTGGAATTTATATTCATATTCTGAAATCTTTTCTTATCGTGAAAGTAGCTTGAATTGACTCTCTCTCTGTAAACACACACACACACACACACACACACACACACACACACACACAAGCTTGCATGTGCCCACACAGACTTTTCTCCCCAAAGTTGAATTATTTATATATGTTTACAATATATATACACAATATTAAAGAGTTATTTTTCAAAATAAAATATCTACATGGACACAATTCAGTTTTCCTTCCTCAAATTTGATCTAAGTGTAGAGGTGAAGACTACTAATAGTAAGGAAACCTAAGTCATTTCATTTTGGAGTACAACATTATTAACTAGGTATGGTACAGTGATATAAATAATTTCACAGATAAGATAACCCTCAGAAAGCAGCATTCCCTGCGTGAATGAGAGTGGGGAGAATATTTAGGAAAGAGATGCCTGGATTCCATCATAAAGTCCTTCCATGGTGATGGTGCAATGTGGGGAGCTGGGAAATGTCCTCTTCCTGTAGGTACAGTAGAAAGGGGGGGAGGGCAGCCTTTCAGGGAAGACAGGCCTCTTTCCCCTCTCCCTCTTAACTTCTTGACTGGAGGAGAAGATGCTGGGAAGTAGCATGATGTAGATGAAGAGAATGAGATGTGAAATCATTTGGATCTGGGGTTGAGTCTCCTCTTCACTACTTTCTAGCTGTGTGACTTTGTGTGAGTTGCTTAAAGTCTCTGAGCCTTAGTTTTCTGAAAGTTGTTAAGTGGGAACATTGAGCTTATTTGAGATAATATATATGAAAACGGGTGGGAAAACTACAAAAGCTAGCTGTTATTATCAAAGATGTCATCTAACATTATGCTAATTTCCTCTTTTCCTGGAAAACAGTTAGTAGGCCAAGGAGCTTGTTACCTTTCTCTCACCCTTAACATTCCAAGGAAGGCAGACTGGACACCTAAAGCATTTGAGCTCATGAGGTGACCATGATGCTCGGATATGGCCTTGATTCCCTGAATCTTAAATCATCATGCTTAAGAATACATATAAATGCCAGTTGGGTGAACTGGTACATTTTTCCAAATACCCACATCAACTCAAATATATAAAGGCTTCCATTTTTTCTCTAACTCAGGAGACACCACTTAGGAGCATTTCTAAATGCCATCTTTAGGGTCAATGCTGAAGGGAAGCTTCAGAAGCAAAACATTTTGTAGAAAAGAATCCTGCTCAGTCTCCTACCCTAGATGGGATCGGAGGTGCCAGATCTTGATGTGAATTTTTGTTTGTTTGTTTGTTTGTTTTTGCGGTACGCGGGCCTCTCACTGTTGTGGCCTCTCCCGTTGCGGAGCGCAGGCTCCGGACGCGCAGGCTCAGCGGCCATGGCTCACGGGCCCAGCCGCTCTGCGGCATGTGGGATCTTCCCGGACTGGGGCACGAACCCGTGTCTCCTGCATCGGCAAGTGGACTCTCAACCACTGTGCCACCAGTGAAGCCCTGATGTGCCTTTTTATCTGTTAGCATCTTTAGAATGCTGAGGTTTCTGCACATGGCAGTGGTTTTTTTCGATCTGTCTGAGGATTCAGCAGAGGGTTGGAAGGCCCAGCCAAGCTACCTTTAGGAACAAATATACAATACAATGACTTTTCTCTTCCTCTCATTTTGTTTTCTTTTTTGTTTCTCATTATGTAAATTCCAGAAAATTAATCATGTGTTACAATAGGACAAGCAGGATCTTTTTGGTTCACAGGCCTTAATTCACCTGTGGTAGATGCTCAAGCACATATTCAGCATTGTATTTTAATTTCTTGAGAAGGAGGGAGATTGAATGTATTCCAGAATATCTTTGATTTAGTAAAGGAAAAATATCAGGCCCAGAATGTTTCAGAATACAGGGCTGACAACAGAATACTGCAAGTAGTCACTTTAGGAAACAGGGAGTTTGGCCTTCTCATAGGAGACTAAAGATGGAAACACTTTAAACAAATATATCAAAGAATGTTCTTTCTGATGTTCACATTTTTTGATTTTCACTAACCCATGAAATTAGTAAATCTAATTCCTGATGTTTTTTTTTTTTTTTCCTGAAAACCCTCTGCCAAATAATTTTGGGGTGGATTGGGCTATTAATGCCCTGCTTCACTTCTTTTTCTATTTTCTCCTTTTTAAAATATATTCCTCCCAAGTTCAGCTATTTGGACCCCATCTACAACTATTAATTATCAACCATGTAATATGAACTGGCCAAAGTGTTAGGAGTACTTATCATGCATAATCCTATTTTCGTTTTGTAGTAATTCTGAGTGCAGATGCTATAATTAACCCTATTTTATAGAAAAGGACATTGAGGTGTGAAAGATTAAATAAATTGTCCAAGGTCTCTCAGCTAGTAAGTGGTGGAATAAGGATCAACTCCTAGATTGCTTTTCACTTAAGATCCTAAGACCTATCTGGTCCCTAGTTAGGAGGAAAATAAAGAACCTAGTTTGATAGTCAGGTGACTTGGTTCCAACTCAGCTTTTCTGTTTTAGTCCTGTTTCAGTTCCACAGCTCTGCTTTGTTCGTGCGATTGACTCCTAGCCCTTGATTCTGTGTCATAGTTCTTATAACTGTCTTTATCTTATTCCCTATACTGGGCTTTCTCAGTGGTAGCATTATTTTGGACAGAGAATTATTTGGTATTTGGGGCTGTTCTGTAGATTGTAGGGTGTATGGCGGCTTCCCTGGGCTCTACCCGTTAGATGTCACCGGTGCACTCCTCAAGCATGACAACCAAAGTATCTCCAGGCACTGCTAAGTGTTCCCAGTGGGGAAAATTGCCCTTGGTTGGAAATCTCTGCCTTATAGCCACGCCCCTGACTGGGTGGTCTGTTGATGACTTTGTCCTGCCCAGACTGTGACTGTCTTGTTGGGTCCCTAGCCCTGAGTGTCAGTCCTGTGTCTGGGCCCTCTTAATATCACAGCTCCCTAAGGTCAACTGCTTGCTGTAATCCCTGCATATTTTCTAGGTCTGAACTCCCCATCACCATGTACCTGTCCTTGGGACACACCAGTTGGCCATCTACCAGCAGCCACCTAACCTGATGACAAATTCTCACTAGGTACTCTGTTCTCTGACTCTGTGTTAAACTCCCTGAATAGACTTCCTCTGACTGCCATCACCACCTGCATCCGTCGTCTCATCTCTCTCAATTTGTTCTATTACATGGGTGGCTGGGACTCTGTTCCAATATAGCCTTTGTCTCCCTGAGGGCTACCACTCCTGAATTAATTAACTCAAATTAATTCTCTACTTTGATCCTTGCTTGTATTTAAATTTTCACCTTCGATATAGCTGGAATTGTGCATTCTGTGGGAATTAGGTAGCTTCCCAAGTCGGCGGGAAAGGCAAAAATTTATACAGTCAAATTTTCTCCTGAAAATTTCCTATGAAACAGCTAGCTGAAGATTATTTTCATCTTTCCATAAATCCAACCCAGTCATAATTCAAAGTCTTGTCCGATAACTTAGTCTCACAAAATTTATTATTTCAAATAATAGAGCAAAAGCTTTCCATATAGAGATTCAATACTTCTTCAGGACAGAGTCTGAGAAGTAGAACTTAAGGGTCTAAGGTGTTCACATTTAAACTTTAATACAAACTTCTAAGTTACCATCCTTAAAGAGGGAGCTAATTTAAAATTCTACCAATGGTATGAGTCTTTCCTATGCCAATACCCTCACCAAAACTGGTTATTAATAATCAAATTTCTGCTAGTCAAGTGGATGAAAAATTATATTTTGTTACTTTCATTTAATTTTCCTGATCATTGGTGACATTTATCAGCTTTTCAAATATTTACTAGACATTTATATTTCTGCTGTGAATTGCTTTTTCACATACTTAGTTCATTTTTTTCTTCCTGGTTGCTTAACTTTTCATATTGATTTTCAGAAATTATTTCCTGAATACTTTTCTTATAGTTGCTTGTGCTGTATATATTGCATTACAGTCTGTAGTTCACCTTCTAACTTTATGGTTTCTTTAATTGTGTGGAAGTAAATATTTAGGTACTCAAATCTCTTACTCTTTTTCTATCTGATTTTAGGGTGTTGTGTTTTGCTTGGGAAGGTCTTCTTCACTATAATATTTTGAAAATATTCTTTTAAAACAGTATTTTATATTAAATTTTTGTTTAGATATTACTTCCACATATGGTAAGAATCTATTTTTCCTAAATATACAGTCTGTTTTTTTAAGACCTTTTTTTTGAATAATTCATCATTCCCTTGTTGAGTTCATATGCCACATTTTTCATTTGTCAAATTTCTATATATAATTGGTCAACTTCTGCACTCTGTATTTTGTTTATTCATTTATTTATTATTGTACCAATAGCAAAGTATTTTAATTGATTTTAAAGTATGTTACATTTCCCACTCACTGTTCTTTTTTAAATTATTCCTTGGCTCTTTTCTACATTTTGTTTTCCAGATGAATGTTAGTGTTTGTCAGCTATGAAAAATATTTGGTTGGTTACAGATTAAAACTATATTAAAATTATAGGCTACCATGAAGTAATTGATAATTTAAAAATACAAGTTTTTCTAACCAGGAATATACTCTTTCTCTCCATTTATTCTGGTCTTTTCTCTTAATAAAGTTGCCTTCAAATAGGTATTGAACATTTTTGTTAGTTTTATAATTTTTGTTGCTATTGTTAATTGGATCTTTTAAAACACACTTTTTAATCACTTATTCCAATGAATGCTATTGATTTTTGTGTATTTATATTGTAATCAGTCACCTTTCTACACACTTTCATTTTTCTTAACATTTTTCAGGTGATGCTTTTGGAGCCCTTTGATTCTTATGGAATGCATCTAAGTCTGATGTGAGATGAGTTATAAAATAACTGTCAGTATCCTCCCGGTCCCTAGGTCTCTCACAACAGTGATCCACCCACATATCACACAGACAGCTGTGGCCCCATCGCAGACATTTTCCCAGGTCTCCTCCTGTTTCCCTGCACTCTTTCCTCCTCATGCATCCCTGCCTTATCCACATCCTGACTCCTGTGATCTACTTTGTTTAGGTAACCCATTAGGATCCTATATCCCAATCGCACCTCTGTCTACCCGCTTGGCTTCAGTGCACCTCCAGATCCAAGTACGACATGATCCTTCTACCAGCCTCAGCTCTTCAGAGCCCTGTCTGTCCCTCTTCCTCCACAACCTGGGCTAGACCATTGAAAGTACAGCGGTGAACTTGAACAGCCCTATCTCGCCCTGTGTGGTTTTCCCAAACACCTCCACAAAATGGCTTAACAATAATAACAATTTTACTTGAGCACTTGCTAGGTTCTAGGCATTTGACTAGGCTCTAGGGAAAGAGTCATGAATACTGCCGACATGCTTTCTATCTTCAGGGAGCTTGTATTCTGTGGGGAGTCCAACACGGAAGGGGAAGTCTTCCACACTTTTCCAGGGGTTCCTGTTAGTGCTGGGATTCTCCAGGTCTTCAGGCCCTCAACCATTTCCCAGGAAGCATTTACCTTCACATCCGCTGTCAATGTTTGGGAGAGTGGCAAGTTAAAACCAAATGGAAATTAACTGTTTTCATTTTAAAAAATAAATAAATAAATAAACCTTGCTGAAAGTTTGCACTTCTGTACAACTTTGGACAGTATTTATGCCCACAATTTATTTTTATTTGTAGTCGTATTTCCTCTACTTGTTTGTAAATTCCCACAGGAGCAAGCACTTAGCTCTATACTTTTCATTCTCTTGAGCATAGCCAGGAGTCTTGCACAGAATTGCTGCTCTGTATTTGTTTGACAAGTATTTGTTGTCTCTCTGGATGGGGTAACTTGATAATATCTCTCAAAGTCTTATTTCATCCCATTTAGTTAGTTTCCTAAGGCATTTCAAGTGACTACTTACTGCACCTTCCTTGAAGTTGGGAGTTTAAAAAAAGCAAGGGGAAAAGTTGGGCATGCTATTGTGGTCTTGTGTGGCATATCTTGTGTTAAATGAGAGAAGTCACTCTCATCTGTGGTTTGCTAATTATTGTTTTTTTTTTTTCTTGCAGAACAAAGAAAAAAAATTTCTTTTAAAGAAAAGCCAAAAAATTATTATAGATCTTTTCTTTTGACATTCCTAAACAAGAACAGGCCTAGATGGTGTCATGTTTAATTCTTGCCCTAACTGGTATTGCTTGATTTGTTTTTTTGCAGATTGCCCTGAATTTTTGCCCAATTTTGTTTGTGTGTTGGGTGAACACTACCTCTACATGGAACAACTAAGGTTTCTTAACCATCTGCTTATATACAAAATAGTGTATTATCTTCTTCTGAGTTTAACAACTAACTTTATGTATGATGTTAGTTATCCTTTGAGTTTTTCTTTTTGAAAGGATGTACTAACATCTTAGGCCCCCAGAGACAAAGAATCCATGGAGATTGTATTTGGAATTTTCCCCTTATTATCTCCATATGGCAAAATCACAACTCAAAAGAAAACTGGATGTTGTATTATATGATTTGGAGATTTGTACTTTTGTTTTAGATTTCGTATGCTTTCTTTCTAGGTTTTCTTTCTATCCATCTGGCTTAGGAGACTTTTTTGGTACTAAGGAAAGTTGTAGAATAAGTTTCATAAGGAGCTTATGAAAAACTGCAAAATCAGTTTTTCAAGCTTCAAAAATTGCATCAGGGATTTATAAAACTATGAGGGGAGATTTGCTATTTCATTTGTCATATTCAAACCAGAAACACACTGAAGTTCTAATAGCTTAGTGTTGGACTGAAAGTTTCTCAAAGCAGATTTCAAATATAGGAAAAAATAAAATGTACAAGTGTCATTTTAAATTCTAATTTGTGTTGGTCACACAGCACAGAGGCGACGGAGGACTAGTCTTAGAACAAAGAGCAACCAGTGAACAGTCCTTATTTAAGCTGTTCATCTTTTTGTCTTGATTGGCTGATCATTTTAGCTCTCTTTCCAAGGGTGCCAAATCCATTTAAGATCAGAATAAAAACATCTAGCCAAGTAAACTAGACATGCTTCATAATAAATAATTACATCTAGTGTATGGCAAAGATTGGGAAGATGATGGTCAAAAGCCACCTCAGTGTATCTCAGGGGAAACTTCCTTTTGAGAATTAACAAAGCTGGGATTTGAAGACAATGTCTGGGTACCCAGATGTCTTACTTAGGTTGTAACTGATTTTTAAGCTGAGTTTATAAATTCCTGCTCACTTGTTTAAGTCTCTTGGCAAATGTGTTTGTGAGAAGGAAAGAGGGGGAGACACAAGGATTTTGGTTTTAAGCATTTTTGTATGGTGCAGTCACCCAGTGAATAAAGAAGAGGAATTACAGCCAGGGAAACAGTATGGTGGAAAGGTGGACCGTGAACTCAGTGCATGTGATTTTAAACATGTGATCTTCCCTTATGTTTTCTGAAGATATAGCTAACTTGTTCTTGAATTCATACATAATATTTTAGAATTGCTAAATATGCTTTTCTTTCATCTCCTGAAATAAATGAAATGCTTATGTGCCCAAGGGTCAAACATGAACTCAAGAGTTGAGTGGTTGCTTAGACACTGGTGTGTTTTTATTGATACAATTAAACTTTGCTCTCTTCCCTTCCCCACCTCCAGAGATTTTTGGTGGCCTTGCACTTTTGAGGTTTTTTATAAATGCAGTTTTTTTTTTAAATGCAGTATGAAAAAGGAGGATTCTTAAACCCTTTCAGGCACTGAGATCTAAATTCTGGAGTTAGATTATGTTAATAACAGTTACTAATCTTTATTGATACCAGGTGCTAGATAGTCTGCTAAACATTGTATACATGTTATTTAATTTAATCCACAGAGCTACCTTATGGGGTAGGTAGTATTTGTTCTGACCTTGTACACACGAGGAAATTTAGGCACAGAAAGATTAAGTAACTTGTTTAAAGTTATGCAGCTAGTAAAGGGCAGAGCTGGGATTTGAACCTTGGCATAATGAACCTAGGCAGAGCCATAGTCTTAACTACGGTCTGATAGTGCCTTCTTTCCTGACCAATCAAGCCCTCATTAGAGAGACTCTATCAAAAGGAAAGTCAAAGTACTTGTATGCTCTGGTGTGATCAACACTTGGTTGTTTACCCAAGAGCCATTTCCACTGTCCCTCCAATTTTGTTCAGGTGTTGGGCAGCCAAGAACTTCAAGCACAGTCCCAGTCTTAGGCAGTTAAATAGCAATTAATCTAGCCAAGACTGGTAACTCCATTATATTGCTTTTAATTGGTTTAGGAATGGTCTTGTGGCAGAATTCTTGTGGATAAGACATAAAGATAATTCTACATGATGGCATCTGGAAAAGTGTACTTTGCTCTGAAAACTGGATAAGAAAGAGATGCACTCTGTCTTCCCTTCCTAAGATTGACGGGTGGGCTATGAAGCCTGGAGCAGCTGCAGCCAGCTTGCAACCATGAAGACATAAGACTGAAGAAAAAAATCCCTTGAAGATGGCGGAAAGAACTTGAGTTCTGGCAGCTGTTGTTAAGCTGCTGCATTAATTAATCTTGGAGCCTCTTTGCCTCTAAACTTCTTACTTTGGAGAAAATAAGTATGCCTAACTGATTAAGCCATTTTGAGCTGAGTTTCTTTCTTTGTAGCTCAAAATGTTCTAATTGATACATCTGGGTTCCAGACTATGTCCCTCTCCCATATCTTCCATGTTTTATCCCCTTATAGGTGATATCCCTTTATGTTTTTCTTTATAGTTTTTCTTTAGGTTAGAAACTGGCTATAAGATTTTCTAAACAGATGTTTGAAACTTTTCCAAACAGAGGTATTTTGAACAAAAGTGGATAGTTTTGACTTTAAGAACTAAATATTTACAGTTTCTCCAAGCCTCTAAAGCTGTCCAGGAAGAAAATTGTGAGTGAATGTTCTATCACATACGGAGTGGAATAAACAACACACACAAGAGCCCTCAGGGGACTGTCAAACTACATGAAATTTTACACATCTTTAAGCAAATCCACAGAGTCCAGTGCAAAATGGGCCATCAGAGCTGTGAGTGGGTTTGGGATGCTCCCTAAGGAGTTCTCCCCTCTCTTGGGAATATCCATCAGTGATCCATGATGTTCAGCCACAAACAGACTCATTATCATCAGGAGACAGTTTAAAGAATTCAGATGGAGTAGACAAATTTCTCAGTTGAAGTTTAAAATATTCTTGACTTTATTTATGTCGAACCCCATGTGTGAAGAGACCACAACTAATTGGAAAGTGTTCATGAAGGTGAAGGGCAGGTTTAACTGTTTATCTATCATCTGTCTATCTATCTATCTATCATCTATCACTTATCTATGAAGCATCTTGGATGCCTCTTAGGAAAGTTAAATGCATGTTGTAAGTCTTCCTCAGCTGTGGCCTGTTATCACCAGCTGTGACATGATTTTTATGTTAGTAGTACGTATGTCACATTTCACGAAATGGAACTCAGAGTGCTTTCTTTCGGAATGTAACCCCTTGGTGTCAAGGAGCATTTCTTATGACTTGGTTTTCTTAGGATGGGACATCTCAGACTCTATCCTCAAAAATAGGCTTGGAATTATCTCTAAGACTGGCTCAGATAACCTGGTAAGTTATGAATGCTGAGTTATTTTTTCCCCTGGATCCACAAAATCAAATATACACTGTGTCTGGAGACCTTTCCTGTGGGTCTTGGGGGTACTCTAACTCCTTCTGATAAGATGTCTGACCACATAGTAAATGTCTCCTCTAGTTTGTTCTGCTTCAATTAGTGACCAAGGATGGTGAGTTTATGTTTGTTTATGAGGGCATCTCCCTCAGTAGATGGTGAATTTCTTGAGGAAAAAGACACTTGTTCTTTTGCCTTCCCAGCATGTAGCACAGTATCTGGTACACAGTTGCAGGTGATCAGTCAGTTCCATAACCCTTTTTCTCCCTTCAGTTGCATGAAGGCACAAGAAAGAGGTAAAGACAAATACAGCAATGTGTTCTACTCTGATCCTTTGCCAGAGAGTAGAATGGACTCCAACCCAGTTGGTGTTCTGTATGCAGCCAAAGATTTCAAGGAGATGGATAGTCGCCTGGAACTGATTTGTCCTGGACAACAAAGGCAAAAAGCCAGATGTGTATTTGTAGGAAATTCATGGTGCTCTTGTTACAGCTCAAGGCCCAAAGCAAAAGATCCCTCCCTTCCCTCTAAGCACTGAAATTTGGAATTGGCAGACACATCATAGGGCATGTCTATGGTTACTAAAGAATGGAAAACTACAAAAATATTAAATGTAGGGTTATAATTATCTGATTAACCACAAATGGTACAAAAATTGAAAATCTAATAAAAAAGCTGGCATGGCAAGTAGGATTGAGACTTTCATAAGACTGATCAACATATCAAAACAGAAATGCATTGAATGTGGTACTTGTGACTTGACAAGATTAAGATTCCCCCCACCCAGAATCATTCGTAATGCAACCCCAGTGATAAGGAAATTCCCCAAATGTCATGTTCTTCATCATGCCTCTCTTAGTGATCAAAATTCAGAACGCTCTTGCACAGGGCAAGGAAAGCTGCATGGGTATAATTACAAGCAGAATGTCTTTGTTAGAATATTACTTTTTTTTTGATCGTAGGATACCTTCCTTCTCAAAGTGCTCTGGGAAGCATATAAAAATATGAAAACACATTACCTTGTGAAGGAAACCAACACAGAGTAGAATGAAGTGGGAGAAGAAAGTTGGCTCAGAAGATGAAACTTGAATCCCATTCTGTGAAAGGGACCAGGGGATATATAGTGTTTAAACAGGCCAAAAGGAGCATTCATTTTAAAATCTAAATTACATTCCAGATCAGAATGACTTGTATAAGCACTTAACTTCGAGATGTTGTCTGTCAATACACGCTCAGGGTTTCTTAAGCAACTGGGATTCTATCAGTAAAAATGAGTATCTTGCAGTTTTGTTTTTTCCCCACCGCACTGTTGCAGCAAAGTACTAATTTCTCAATATTACACTTCAGTGAACAGTGACTGGGAGAGAGCAGGACGTTCAAAGATAAGACTACTTATAAGGAGCTTTGATGGGTGTTTCCTCAATAACCTCTGCCCTTCCTTCCCACTCTTGCTTGTAAAGCACAGGCTCCAGAAGTGGTGACATTTCCAGTTTGGGGATATGGGCTTGGGAGAGGTGAGGTATAAAGCCCAGGCAGTGTCTGTGGAATGGTAATAGAGCTGTTCATTTCTAATAGAGAGTTCCCATGAGGGATTAATGGGATCGAAGGCTTGAAAGGAAATCCTGAGGGCTACCACTGATCCTTGACTTTGTGTCTGCCACTGTTCTAAGTGCTTGGATTATATAATTTTATTTAATCCTTATGGCAAGTTTATTAGTTGGGTACCTGTCAGCATTTTAAAGGCCCAGATAGGATAGGTAACAGGTTAAGACCACAGTATTAGCAAGGGTGGGCCCTGGAATTGAGCACAAGTAATCTCACCTGGGACTGAACTCAACTACCACACTTCAGCTGCCTCTGTTGGTAACATAAGATCAGACCACGGATGCCTTGAACATTATACTTATTATTTATTTACTCTTTATTCTGTTTGTAGATAAATGATTTGGAAACTTTTTTTTTTCTTTTTTTTTTTTGCGTTACGGGGGCCTCTCACTGCTGTGGCCTCTCCCGTTGCGGAGCACAGGCTCCGGACGCGCAGGCTCAGAGGCCATGGCTCATGGGCCTAGCCACTCCACGGCATGTGGGATCCTCCCGGACCGGGGCACGAACCCGTGTACCCTGCATCGGCAGGCGGACTCTCAACCACTGCGCCACCAGGGAAGTCCTGGAAACATTTTAAAGGTTGTGGAATGCTCTTTCAAATGGCATTTTGCCCATATATGAAACAGATAAAAGCGAAAGTGCCGATCTACTAAGCAGGGACATTGACTCACAGACCAAGTGCACACGCTCTGGTTGAAGTGGACTGGTTCTTGGGCCCCATCTACTCTGCTGCGCTCTCTGCCGTGGCCCGGGAGACTCATCCGCGACACTCTCGGGAGCAAGGTTGAAAATAATGGCTGTGTGCAAGGGGAATGCTGGAGTTTTTGAATAAAGTAGTATATCACTGAATGGGGTATTTTCTAGAATAGAGAATAGAATAGGGTCTCTTTAGAACTAATGTGCAAGATGATAGGAAGACGGAGAGAGAGTAGGCAGATGACCACCAGTCACGGGGTCACTGTAGGGGCCCAAGCTTGATTTGATGAAGACCTGTTCTAGGTGACGGAAACAGAGCAAGAGGTGGATGTGAAGGAAGAATTAAGCAAAGGATAAATGGTTGACAGAGAAGAATTACAAAAGAAGAGAAGGTAAATATTTCATCCAAGAATATATATATATATATATATATTATGGTTTCCTTTGCTGTGCAAAAGCTTATAAGTCTGATTAGGTCCCATTTGCTTATTTTTGCTTTTATTTCTATTACCTTAGGAGACTGACCTAAGAAAAGAATTTTTTTTTTATTAAAAAAACGAGGTGTCAACAGTCATAGGGCTGTTTTGCTGATTTTTTTTTTTTTTTTAGTTCATTCATTTAGTTCATTTTCTTTCAGAGCAATTTTTTTCTTAGTTCAAAACCTTTTTTTGGTTAAAATTTTTAATGTTTTCCTTCCATATTTCATTTTAAAAGCCAGGTTTAAGATGCAGGATATATAGAACATGTTGTAATCCTCAAGCACTCAGGCATTAACTAAAAATCACACGATTAATTTAAACCTCAGAATGGTCTGTCACTACTCTCTGATATCAAACAAATGAGAGATTGATAGAGCAGTACCAGACCCACAGAGGGAAACCCAAGTCTGTGGAGTGAGCAGAAGGGTTGTGGTTCCGCAGACCTGACTTCAAGGAATGTACTCCTGGTTTTAAGAATCAAATAGAACTTTTATGTTGATTGTATCAAGCTCCTGAATCTCTTTCACCTCTTGATGTCAACCAATCAGATTATGGAATTTTTGTAAAAAACTTCAGTCTAAAGTTAGATGGATATGTTGCTATGTGGATGGATGAACTTTCCCCCATCTTAGACCCAGAATCATAAATCATTCTTAATTGACTAAAGCTGGTCCCTGAAGAAGAGGAATCAAAATTGAGTGCAGGCTAATGAATCCACTGTGAAAGACAATTGTAACTCTTCTGATGGATGCCATTGTTTTTAAATGGCCACTAAATTGTTTCAATTAATTTCATTTGGATTTATGAATTAAACACTCATTCTCCTTTGGGCTTTCTAACCTGTCTTTGCCTTAGAAAAGTCACCTCAGCTCCATCAATCCATGATATGTTTTTTTCCAGTGATAAGATTTATACACTCAGGATTTTCTAATTTCTGTTTTTTCAAAAGCCTATCTCCGGGGACATCACGTTCTTGGGCAGTTAAAGCAGTCTACTGGGTAAAATATATGAGGATGACTTAAAAGCAGGAGATGTTAATGTAAAGAGAAAGTGTGATTTAACGAGCTCTTTTGAAACAAGTTAGAACATTGACATTGTTGGGGAAGGGGGATTCCCAACACACTCCTGGCTTCAGGACTATTCCAGAAGCTGTAGTGAAGTATTTCTTTAAACCACAAGAGTGTGAAATCTTTCTAAAGCTTTGCAGAAAGCAAAAGAGGAAAACTCATGAACACAAACTACAATACAATTCCAATTTTACATCACACTTAACGTTGCCGATAGCTTCTTAGATCGTAATTAAGTCAAGTCGGAAGGAGATTCTAGTAGAGCAATAGTCCTCTTGGCTGACAAAGTGGATACTGATTTAAGTATTATTTACCCTAGGCTGACGATGTGCAAGCCAGCACTGTGGAGTTTATATGGGGGATTGCAGGAGCTATTCAAACTCTTTTGAGTATCTAGTGATTTCCTTTACAGTATGAAAAAACATCTACTTTGGGATGAGAGAAGAAAAGGGGAAATTATGTTTATACACTTAAATTCTCTCAATAGAAGACTAAAAAAGGCAGTACTATCCCTCCAAAAATATAACGTAGTTTTCAAATAAGAAGTTGCTTAAATTAACTTAGGGAGCAGTCTTATACATGAGTGCATTGACTTTTGAAAGCAAATTTCCCTGAATATTTTACTTTTTCTCTCTTCTCGAGCTTCATAAAATGGAAAAGCCTGTACTCATTTTTTTTTCCGGTGGGCCGCTATGTTGTAATTTTAAAATGCTGGTTAAAAAGGAAGGGTAGCGTCATTAAGCTTTGAAAAGAAAAATCAGGAAATCTAACCATGTAACTTCAAATGAATTACTTAAATGGTTCTCCTCCACTGTGATGATCCCCCCTAGAACCTGATGGCTTCATCTTTACCCTGTTGCCTGCTGCTGTACTTTTCAGCTCTCAGGGGTCTTTCTGCTGGTTTTGCAGAAATTCCACTGAATTGGATCTGCCTCTCAATACTTCCCTCTTCCCCTTCTCCAGTCAGCCTTGCCCAGCAGCAGCTGACTGGGCCATATCCACTTGGGAAAGGGATTTCAGATCTGCCTGATTCTTTCCTGTCTTTCCTCAGCCCACTTCTTTAATTTTTAAAGACCTTATTTACATCCTAGAACTTCCGAGGTACTGATCAAAACTTTGCACTGAGGTACAACAGAAATAGCAAATGGCCTTATGTCAATGAAGGAGTTAAAGGACATATTTTCCAGGCACTTGGCCTCAGATTAGCACTCTGGAATGTGGGGAATGTTTTAAACATAAAAAAAGTTGAGTTGTATATTATAATACATGGTAACTTTAAATGTTAGGGTTTCATATCACAGAACGTACACACTGGAAATTAAGTGACCCATTGTTTTGAAACTTCTGCTGTTCAGATACTTCCTTAAGCACTAGTTAGAGCTGATTTAAAGACAGGGGCGGGGACCTCAGATGCCTTGTGTATGATTTGAGGTTCTGCTTCCATTACTTTTTATAAAAGCTTGGACAAGCCAAATTCCCAAACATTGGTCTGAAGATTGAGGGCTCATTTTACCATTACCTTTGGATCAGGTGGGTGTTTAATTTCTTGAAAAGTGGGAGAAAACAATACACGATAGCCAATAAAGTAACAGATTGATTTTCAATCTGCTGTTTGATGAAAAAGTTTTTTTTTTTTTTTTTTTTTGGTACATCAGGTAGGTTTCAAAGTATGAATTTTCCACCATGGAAAATTATCTTCTACACTCTTGGAGAATATGAAATATATCTTATGTCTTCTTACAAACCTCACATAATTATTTAGCTTGCTTTGAGGAAGTAGATAGCAATCTTGGAAGAGTTCAGAGAGTCTTGTGACGGTGCAGCTGCCCAGTCAGCGGTCAGGCTGGTAGTGTCCCG
The DNA here is from genome assembly GCF_963455315.2 of Globicephala melas. Taxonomy (NCBI): domain Eukaryota; kingdom Metazoa; phylum Chordata; class Mammalia; order Artiodactyla; family Delphinidae; genus Globicephala; species Globicephala melas. Next base: position 68,933,524 of record NC_083323.1, on the reverse strand, counting down.
AGGCAATGGCTTGGGAAGGACCACAAAGCCTGCCTGCTTCCTAAATGCCTGCCCACACTTTACCATTTCTTTCATCCAGCAACTTCCTCTTTTCCCTACTCCAGCCATTGCTCTTTCATGAAGGTCAAGTTCCCCCGCCTGGAGGTACTCCCTTTGTTACTTCCAGAAGGTGACCTAGAGCTAAGTCCTGGCCAAATGGGAACCAGAGGGGATCAAACTTTTCATTCCTCCCTTCTTTCCCTTTCTTTCTTCCCCCTTTCTTTTTTCTGTTTTATCTCCTTCAGAAAGAATTTATGATAGTGCTTCATTAATTCATTGACTTGGACCCTTTGGATAAGATTAGGTGATTTAGGGAGGGAGAGGAAGAATTCAGGGCATGACTCTTGCTTTTTTTCAGCCTCCAACAAATGAGTAGATACCTTCCTTCACGTGGTCAGCTCTGCTGGGTTTTCTTAACACCTTTCAAATTATCCAGATTTATTATGGGTTTCCCTATGAAAGATACTAGTAAGCCAGGGAGCAATGTGGAAGCAACTGGCTTCTCTCCCCCACCCCCATTTCCTGGGGAGGGAAGTCTTGATAATAAAAGCAGTAAGTTTCAAGAGTAGGATTATGGGCGGTCATTGAGTGGGAAACTTCATCCTCTTCAAAATAAAACATGTGCTGAAAGAATGACTAAAAAACTTTGCTTAGTGTTTTCCTTTTGGTAGTGCATGATGCAGCAGATAAGAAGAAGATGGTTTTGGATAGATAAGAAACCCACTGATGGAGCCAAAAGAGATGCAGAATTAGGTGATAGCAAAGTAAAAAGAGAATTTTACAAGATACAAATGAGTATGTTTGAATGCAATGGAGTCCTTCAGGCATCTGCCTATATCCTCAGGCAGAAACTGTATAAATAAACCAGAACCATTAGGCCATTTTGAAAGCTCATCTAAAATTGTTATGTCTATTTAATCACACTTTCATTTTAGGAAGATAATAGAATCTGCCAGAACATTTGAGAAGAGAACATAAATAGTGATCAAATTTGTTGTCTTATACAAGATTTCTGTCTATTATCTATCTATCTATCTATCATCTATTGACTTAATTTCTGCTGTGAATTTAGAAAACTTGATGGTGTCAGAGTTGTCCTAAAACTAATGCAACTGGCATGACATTTCTCCAGACTAGTCTCTACTAGGCCACATTCTATGTTTTGGGTTTTCAGGCATGCTAGAAAATTTTCTCCTCCTCCCTTAAAATGCTAGCCGTCATTCTGACCACTGTTCTCATGCGTAAACTTCATTATTCTTGCTGTATTATAAATAAACTTAAGAAGAACATTCCAGAGAACAGGACTGAAAATGAGAAGGGTAGAAAGTTGCCTGCAAGGGGGGAAAGAGTAAGTAAAATGGAAATTGGCTAAGTCAGAAAGAGAAAAACAAATACCGTATGCTAACACACATATATGGAATCTAAAAGAAAAGGTTCTGAAGAACCTATGGGCAGGACAGGAATAAAGACAGAGACGTAGAGAATGGACTTGAGGACACAGGGAGCAGGAAGGGTAAGCTGGGATGAATTGAGGGGGTGGCATTGACATATATACATTACCAAATATAAAATAGATAGCTAGTGGGAAGCAGCGGCATAGCACAGGGAGACCAGCTAGCTCAGTGCTTTGTGACCACCTAGGGGGTGGGATAGGGAGGGTGGGATAGGGAGGGTGGGAGGGAGACGCAAAAGGGAGGAGATATGGGGATATATGTATATGTATAGCTGATTCACTTTGTTGTAAAGCAGAAACTAACATACCTTTGTAAAGCAATTATACTCCAATAAAGATGTTAAAAAAAATGGAAATTGGGGTCTTGTAATATTCCACTTTATAATTTTGTCAATAGCTATTGCCATAGTTATCTTAGAGGAGAATAAAGAAAGAAGTTACATGATAGATGATCTTACGTGCTTCCTCATACCTACTGATGTGTGAGGAAGTACATTCAGTGGAACATGGATTACCATTAATTGATGTGGGTTTTGGAGACCTCTTTCCTAAGAGAAGCCTCGGTTTTAAGATTGGAAGGTGGTTGTATTAAAGAGCAATGTTTTGTCTTTTGTTTCTGTCACCATGAGAGAGACTGAGGTGGGATATGCAGGGTATGCAGGGAGGAAAAACCAATCTTAAAAATCTCATAGGTATAAAGAGCAAAATCTTCCCTCTGCAATCCTGGTTCTAGAAGAAATATCAGTGTAACTATGGTACCTAATAACTATAATAATAGGTTCCTGAATCACTGAACAGTACTGCCTTATTCTTTTGTTCTTGCTGTTAGATTTTTTTATTCCTTGTTAAACATTTAACTCTTCATAGGCATGGGCTTTATGGGTTTAAATACCAAGCTAGATCTTTGTACAAATCATCATTAGAATGAATTTGTAGAAGTGGAATTGCTAGGGATTTTGATACTTATCGACAATCTGCAATCCACCAGGGTTATACTGATTTATATGGTCACCAGTAGTGTTTTTTCCCTCAAATACTTGCCAGTAATAAGTATTCTAGGACTTCCCTTGTGGCGCAGCGGTTAAGTATTCGCCTACCAATGTAGGGGACACGGGTTCAATCTCTGTTCTGGGAAGATCCCACACGTGGTGGAGCAACTAAGCCTGTGTGCCACAACTACTGAGCCTGCACTCTAGAGCCTGCGGGCCACAGCTACTGAGCCCATGTGCTACAACTACTGAAGCCTGCACTCCCTAGAGACTGTGCTCTGCAACGAGAAGCCATCGCAATGAGAAGCCTGCGCACCACAGTGAAGAGTAGCACCCGCTCAACGCAACTAGAGAAAGCCTGTACACAGAAACGAAGACCCAATGCAGCCAAAAAATAAAAAAAAAGGTATTCTAATTCTTTTCAATATTTGTTAGCGTCAGAGGTGAAAGATTAGGTACCTAATTTAATTTTCTTAGCTTTTTGAAGCAAATACTTTATTTTCATTTATTCAGTTTTTTTGCAATAAAGCATTTAGGCTACAAATTTTCCTCTGAGCATAGCTTTTACCATTTCTTTGGATAGTTAGCTCCCACTGTTGTTATTCTTTAAATAGTTAATATTGATAATTAAAATTTTTCTTAGCTCAAATTATTCATGAGTGTTTTAAAATTGCTGTATAGTTGTTCTTAGTTGAAATCAAGCTATAAAACATTTTTAAAAAGCCACACCATTAGGCCCATGTTATGGCACTTTTTTTTGAAGTTTTCCTTATAGCGTTTCATTTTATGTTTTGGTAAACATTCCAAGGATATTTACAGTTTGCAGATTTTGGCAGGCATCTATTGCTAAGGCTTCTAACGTTATCCAAAACCATTACATTCCTTTTTATTGTTTATTTAATCAGTCAGAGATAAGCCCACTGACAATTGCAATCTTAAAAATTATTTGTTGTGTTTTTGCTTTATGTATTTTGATATCTGATATTTGGCATGTTTGTATTTAGTCCTGTAATATCTTCACTGTAGAGTATAACTATCTGACAAAATAGCTCTCTTTTCTTCACTTTTGACTTGAATTCTACTCTGTCTGATATTAATAGGACTACTTCTTTCTTCTTCTTTTGAATAGTTTTATGCCATTTTAATTTAGTGTGTCCTGTAAATAATATACACAATTGTGGTTTTGTGTGTGTGTGGGGGGTGTTTGTTTGTTTATTTATTTTGCCTAACTAGAGAGAGTGTTTGGCTTTCACAGAGGAGTTTGATTCATTTACTTTTCTCATGATGATTGATATGTTTGACTTTACTTCTGCATCTTATTTTCTGTCTGCATGCTGCCCTCTCTTTTGTTCTTTTCCTATCTTTGCTGTACTGATTAGATTTTCTTAGGTTTTTTTGCCACCACTTTGGAAGTTATGAGCTCCATATTTATATAACTATTGGCTAGCTTAAAAATTTAAATAACATATTTCAACCTATATTTATTTATCAACATAAAGGCTGAAACAGTATCTACTTATTATTTAATAGCAGTGTATGAAAATTAATGTTTTTTAAAAACACTATGCCATCAGTTTTTCTTAAAAAGTTTTGGGTTATTAGATCTTAAGGCAATCCATATCAGGGCATAATGGAGAAAAACACGAGAGATATACTAGAAAGATTGAAGTTGTTTATAAACAATGTTAGAGTTAAGAGTGAAAAAATTATGTTAGGTAGCTAGAGCAAAGGGGTTAATTTGAGGAATAATCTATATGAATAAAATTAAAGATTTCATTATTATTTTAAGTTGATATGGCGGGATATATTTTCAACATCTGGGTTTGTTTGGGATGGTCTGATTTAACATAGAGGCCATGTAGTAGGGCCACCAGAGAGAGGCAACTCAGTGACGTCATCCTCCAGAGTGGTCACCTGTGTGGGTTTGCAACAGAGATTCTTGATGCAAGCAGGTCTCAGTGAAACCTGATCCAAGATGAGCAGAAATGGGGTCTTACCTATTTCCTGATGCACAATTGGCAACTCAGAATAACCTATTAGAGCACAATAAAGTTAGATATACTGTAGGGACCAGGTAAACGCACTCCACAAATCCTAGGGCTCAGAGTTGAGATTTAATCTGATGGCTAGGAATGCATTTCTGGTTCCCAAGAAAAAAGTAAAGTCTGGACCAAACGGCATCTATTATAGTTCTCTGTCTCCATTAGGTCCTTGGAAAATTCTAAGAAGAATCATACATTTCTCACTCTTGTGTTCACTTTAGGAAATGTACTCAAATATAGGATTTATGGTATGCACAGGCAGTATTGCTTCCATAAAACATTTTGTTTAAATTCTAGTTATTAGGATTTTAATTCCACACAGATGTAGTTCTTATGAAGCATTCTATCCACTCAAGAAAGAGTCATGATTTGGGGCCATCTGTGGTATATTTAGGTGTGCCTGAACTGTTTCCTGTAAAACTACAGAAAAATTCTACTCCATTTTTTTTCTGATTTTACAGGCATCTCTTTAATCAGTTAATAAGATCTATGGTGAAACTATGACTTGCCTGACCAGTCCTCTGTTTACTGAAAAGGTTAAAATGATCTAAGAACATTGTTTTGGAAATGAACCAATGCTTGCCTCATCGGGAGTCAAAGCAAAAGGAAGAATCCGGAAGTATCAGTTAAATGTAGTGAGTGGGTGTACGTGTGTGTGGGGTGTATGTGAGGAGGTGCAGGGCAGGGATAAGTTCTTAATTGATCTTAAGGAAAGCAAGTGAAGAAGGGTATTAGGCCACTGAGTTTGGTTTCAGGCATGTTTAGTGTCTGTAACAATTTTTAGTAGAAAACCTCTTAGACTATCGTAAAATGTTTCTATAACAAGGCTATTATCATATAATATAACTGTTACCCAACCAAATGATAATATTTGGAATATGAGCATTAACTATCCTATCTCCTATTATCCAGCTATCTAAAATGCTATTCATTTTCCTTGGTAAGGCCTTTCTCTTATTCCTCAAATCAGAGTGTTTTTCTCCTTTCATTTGACTTCCCACAATATGTTGTTTATATACCCATTGTAGCATTTTATGAGGTATAATCTACATACAATAAAATTCACTCTTTTTAAGTGTACAGTTTGGTGCAAATGTGTACAGTTATGTAACTATCTTTACATTCAAGGTACAGAACATTTCCATCATCCCCTCAAGCCCCTTTATACCTCCATCTACCCCAATATCCCAGCAGCCAGTGCTCTTTTTTTCTGTCATCACAGTTTTTTGTTTTTTTTTTGTAATTTAAATGTCTTAGGAAGGAAACGTTGCATAGATCCTGTATGATGCACAGGTTAAAAGAATGGATCTGTCTCTATATAATTTTGCATTTTATAGAATGTCTTATCAATAGAATCATACAGTTTGTAGTATTTTTAGTCTTTTAGCTTCTTTTCCTTAGCATAATGCTTTTGAAAGTCATCCATGTCATTGCATGTGTCCAAAGTTCAATCTTTGTTATTGTTGTGCAGTATTCCATTTTATGGATATACCATAATTTGTTCCGTGTTAATTATCTTCATTAAAAATAACCCTGTTGGACTTCCCTGGTGGTGCAGTAGTTAAGAATCCACCTGTCAATGCAGGGGACATGGGTTTGAGCCCTGGTCTGGGAGGATTCCACATGCCGTGGAGCAACTCAGCCCATGTGCCACAACTACTGAGCCTACACTTTAGAGCCCGTGCTCCATAGCAAGAGAAGCCACCACAATGAAAAGCCTGCGTACCGCAACAAAGAGTAGCCCTTGCTCGCCGCAACTAGAAAAAAGCCTGCGTGCAGCAACAAAGGCCCAATGCAGCCAAAAATAAATATAAATAAATAACCCTGTTACCTGTAGGCATAAGGTGACCATTTACCTTAAGCTAAGCGTGTCATGGGTGCTGGGGATAAAAAAGTTAATTAGGACATAGTTCTGATACTTCTGAGATTTTTATATAAACTTCTGATACTTCTGAGATTTTTTTATACTTCTGAGATTTTTTTATATAAAAAAGTTAATTAGGACATAGTTCTGATACTTCTGAGATTTTTATATAAACAGAAGATGTTAATATAATAAGGCTGGGACAGGGTGAGATATGTTCTATGAGTATAGAGAAGGGACATTTAGAATAAATTGAGCCTTTCAATAGAATAAGAATTAGCATAGCAAAGAAAGGTGGAGAAAAGCAGGACAAGGAGAGGAATGAGCCTGAATAAAGGCATGAAGACAGATAATAGCATAGAAAATGCTAGGAACTTAACTAGAGCATTAAGTTTAAAGCCTGAGCTGGCAAAGAAGGCTAAGAAAATATGTAGTAGCTAGAACTTGGGAGACTTTAAATGTCATGGAAGGAGCTTATTCTTTATTATGTCATGTGAGGGAGTCTTTGATGTATTTTAAGATGGGAGAGACAGTCTGATTTGCATGTTAGACTAAATTCAGTGTGGCAAATGGAGTACAAAAAACCAGTTTTAGGTGGTCTTTGCCTTATTGCTGGCCAGTAATAATGAGGACCTGAATCAGAACAGGAGTCTAAAGGGTAGAGAAGTAAGAATCAATTTGAGAAATCTTTAGAAAAGAACTTTGTTATTGAGTGGTTGTAGATAGAAAAGCATAGAGAGACAGAGAGGATGACTCCCATGTTTCCAGAAAGGATGTTTGGATGGATATTTGTGTAGGTTTGAGGAAGGGAGGTAACTTTAGTTTTGGACATAGTGGGCTTGAGATGTCTATTGTGTTTTCGAGAGGAGATTTTTAGTAGGCATTTTTGTTTATGAATCATGACGATGTGTGAAGATAAGGCTGAGTTTAGGAATAATTAGCATGTAAGTAAAATACATGGAAATTGAAGAGTTAAAGTTCTTGGAGAGTAGGGACAAAAATCCTACTTATGTCTGTGTTTTTCATGGCTTATAACACAGAGGCTGAAATGGAGAAGATGCTTCAAAATATTTGTTGAGAAGATGAATAGATGCTTATTTCCAAATTAAATTCTGTCTTATGCCCTGCACACTAGAATTCATGGGATTTAGACATATAACTAAGGCATGGAATTGCATGACCTATTTAAAGGCAGCTGGATAATATTCTCTATCTATGGCAGATAGAGCTTTGTGCAGTGAACACACAATAACCTTATAGTTATTTTCTGCTTCTGGGTTGTTGAGGGAAAGAGAGAAGGCCACCTGGAGCCTGGGCTGCACGGATTGCCAAACCACCACTATGTCTACCGTTTAGTTCTACCCTGATTAGGCCAGAACTGGGTAAATGAATGTTTAATCTTGCATCTTTCCACATAAACAGATGTTCTTACCCACAGATAAATTTAGAAAACTGTGTGGTTTTATAGAAAAGGGAGGCTATTTTTTCCAGTTAGGAAAAAGGTGGCTGCATATCTTTACTCTTAAAGACATGTTCATTTTTCAAAACCCAGGTAAAACCAATCCCAGCTCTTCCAAGAAGTCTTCTCAGATATTGCCAGTTGGAATTAATCTCTATCTACCATTTACTCTTATATTATTTGTTTTGGAAGCTGCCCGATACATTGGAAAGAGCCTGGATTTTGGAGTTGGGTAGTCATAGGTTCTATTTTGGTGTTGGTAGTTACTAAACTTCTCTGAATCTCACTCTCCTTATCTGTAAATTACCTGTAATGATGCATATTGGGGTGGGAGGGGGTCTGTTAAATAATCGTTTCCTATTCTTAAATCCCAAACCTTGAAAGACACATATAGGAGAGAGATGGACCTAAAATACTGGGTGTTCCTTCCTAATTCATTAATCAGTTAAACCTCTCCTTCTTTTGCAAGAGATTGATGAAAAAGCTGTTAGTGCAAGTCATATACTTTTCTTTCCTTCAGAGTAGAGTAGAAGTGGGGAATAAATCGTCCCTCATAAAAATACCTGCTTTTAAGTTTATTTATCTGAAGGGCTACGAATAGCATGAGGGATGTGGGGAGCCCAAGAGAGGGGCAGGCAGGATAAAGCTTCTGTCTTTCTTTCCTTAGAGCTCTTTATAGCACTAAGTATTGTGCTTTAATATGCAGGTTATCATTTGATATTTGTTGAAATGAGTTAGAAACAAATTTGTTTCATTAATGTTAGATATTGAATTTCTCTCCAGAATTATTATGCTTCTTTTCCTATATGATCTTTAGACATGGTAGGTCTATACAATTTGTTTTTCTTTCTTACTTAAAAGTAACTCCTAATTTGAAGTATAGATATACGTACAGAAACATATAAAAATCACAAATATACAGCTTGAGGAATCATGACAAATTGAACACACCTGTGTAACCATCACCCAGATGAAACAATAGAACTCTACCTGCATCCTGGAATACCCTCTTGAGTCCCTCTTGAGCTTTATTGTTAACCTTATATTAACTTTGTCTTTTTTTTTTTAACATCTTTATTGCAGTATAATTGCTTTACAATGTGTTAGTTTCTGCTGTATAACGAAGTGCATCAGCTTAACTTTGTTTTTGAAGTGTGTATGTGTGTGGTCTTATTCAGGTTATGTGTATTAGATGCATTTACTTCATTTTCTATAAAAATAATGTGTTCATTTGCTGTATAATTTTCTATTGTATAAAGGTATTACCATTTATATATTGAATCTACTGTTAATGGACATTTGGATGGTTTCCAGTACTCTGCTATTATGAATAAACTTGCAATGAAGATTCTTAAACATTTTTTGGATATTTATCTTGAGTACATACATAAGAGGGAGATTGCTGGGACACAGTGTAAGTATATATTTAGCTTCAGTAGATAATGCAAAAATAATTTTCCTGGTTGTACCAATTTACATTCCCACTAGCCTTGTATGAGAATTCTATTGTCCCATATTGTCACCAACACTGGGTAATCTCAAGCTTCTGAATATTAGCTACTCTGTTGAGCATGTAGTGATATCTCATTGTTGTTTGAGTTTGCATTTACCTGATGATTAATAAAGTTAAGCATATATTCATCACAATTTTTTTTTGTCACTTGGCATTCTATCATGTGAAATTCTTGTTCATGACTTTCACCTATTTTATGAGGTTATCTGTATTTTATTATTAATTTTCAATCTAATTTAGAACTCATTTTTTTATGTTAGTGCTTTTTCATGTCCTAGTTTAATAAAGTATTGCCTACCTTATGTCATTAAGATATACTTGTCTGTTACCTTCTGGAAGCTTCCCCTCCCTCTATTACATATACATCTACATTAATCCCAGAATTGATTTTCTGTGTATGGTATGAGATAGGGTCTAGGTTCATTTTTTGTACGAATAACCAGTTGAGCAGGACTCTTTATTAAATGGAACATCTTTTAAATTTCCCCATTGTTCCTTGGTTTCCCTTTGTCATACATCAATAGTCTATATATAGAGATCTGTTTCTGGACTTCCTATTATATTCCATTGTTCTGTTGATTTATTCTTGATTACCACAACGTTTTAAAGCTATAGATTTGCAATGTCCTGATGTCTTGTGTCATAAGTCTTCTAGTTTTTCTTTCAGATTGTTGGTTATTCTTAGCCCACAGCATTTCCATGTAAATTTTAGACTTATCTTGTCAATTTCTGCAAAAAAATCTGTTGGCATATTAAAATTATTTTTAAATTTTTGGGATAATTTTATACCTACAGAAAAATTCCATAGATAACAGGGAGAATTCTCATATGTCCCTCATCCAGTTTCTCAAAATAACATCTTACATATTACTATGGTACATTTATCAAAGCTAAGAAACTGACAGTGATATATTATTGTTAACTAAACTCCAGACTTTATTTGGATTTCACCAGTTTTTTCCATTAATGTCCTCTTTCTTTCCAGGATTCAATTCAGCATACCACATTGCATTTTGTTGTCATGTCTGTCTAGTCTCCTCTGGTCAATGATGGTTTCTCAGCCTTTATTTTTCATCATGATTTTGATAGTCTTAAGGAGTACTGACTAATTATTCTGTAGAGTGTTTCCCATCTCAGGTTTTCTCTTGTTTTTCTTATGATTATTCCGGGGTTTTGGTAAAGAATACAACAGAGTTGAGTGCACTTCTCATCACATTATATCAGGGAGTACATGATACACACATGAAATTGCTGGTGATGTTAACCTTCATCACTTGGTTAAAGTAGTGTTTGCCAGGTTTCACCATTTTAAAGTTATATTTTTTTCTTTTCTTACACCATTCTTTGGAAGTGAGTCATTAAGTCTGGCCCACCCTGGTGGTGGTGGTGAGGGGGTGGTATTAACCTCTACCTCGTGATTCACATATTATTTGGAATTCTTCTGTAAGAAAGATTTGTTTCTTTTCTATTTACTCATTCATTCATTCATCCATTTATTCATATCAGTAGGGACTCATGTATGTTTACATTATATTTTGGGTTATAATCCAATACCACTTTACTTATTTTGTTGCTCAGATTGTCCCAGCTTTGGCCAAGGAGAAATTTTTCAGCTTGGTTCCTGTGTCCCTTTGATGTCCCTATAATTTTGTTTTTGAAGCATTTCCTTACTTTTTGGCACTGTTAGATGCTCCAGGCCCATCTTTTATATGCCCTGCCTCAGACCTAGAATCAGTGATTTCTCCAATGGGCCCTTGTTCCTTTTATTGGAGAGTGATATTTAGAAACCAAGATCTGGGCATTTGGTATGCTTATTGTTACCATTGCTTCTAGGCCCTCTCAGTGAATAGTACTGAATATAATATATTTATATATGCAGACACACATGCAGACACATACATATACACACAAATGTATGTATATATGTATGTCTATGTATACTAACCCATGCATATACACATTTACAATTGTTCTGCATCTATGCATCTGTGTATATATATGTATATATATATATATACATATATATGTACACATATATATATGCTAAACATGAGTTTATACGGATATTTCTGACTTATTAATTTAAATCCAAAAACCTGACAGTAAATGTTGGCAAGGTTGCAGATCAACAGGAACTCTCATTAAATGCTGGTAGTAACGAAAATAGTACAACCACTTTGGAAAACATTTGGCAGTTCTTATAAAGTTAAACACAGACCCACCATACCACTCAGCAAGCACACTCCTAGGAATTTACCAGAGTGACTTGAAAATTTATGTCCCAACAAAAGCTGCTAAATGTTTCTAACAGCTTTATTCCTAATTGCTAAAAACTGGAAGCAACCAAGTTGTCCTTTAACAAGGGAATAGATAAACTGACACATCCATGCCATGAACTACTATTCAGCTACAAAAATGAATGAGCTACTGATTCATACATTGACATAAGTGAATCTTTAATGCTTTCTATTAAGTGAAAGAAGCTATACCCAAAAGACTACTTAGTGTATGATTTCACTCATATGACATTCTGGAAAAGGTAAAACTGTAAGGAATGAAGACAGATTAGTGGTTGCCAGTGTTTAGGGGTGGGGGATGGTTGACTACAAAGAGACCTACAGAGGAACTATAGGGTGAAAGAACTGTTCTGGAGTGATGGACACATGACTGTAAGCATTTGTCAAGACTCAGAACTATATATTACAAAAAGTGAGTATTAATGTGTGCAAACTAATTCACACATTTGAAAATTGATGTTTTGACTAAAAATTATAAGGCTACACGCAAGGAACTGTACATAAACACTGTACTCTAGTTGATGAATTTCCTTCTCATAGATAGAGCACACAATTCTGAAACTGCTTTAGTTGTATACTTGTTAAACAAATAAGTAAATAGATAATAGATGGTGAATACCAGGTTTCTCACCAGGGGAAGGATTACAGATAAACAAGCAAGGAAGACTAAAATGAACCATGTAGTAATGGATTAGAGTCAGAAATATCAGTATAAACTCATGTTTAGCTCTATATACTTCTTATTATATTCACATTTATTAGTATGAAGTTGTTTATAATCCTTTTATTAATGTCTGTAGGGTATATAGTGATGTCTAAATTTTAGTTTTTATTATATTGGTAAGTTATGGTTCCCATCTACTTTTTTCTTGGTAGTTTTACTAGAGGTTTATTAACTTTATTAGACTTTTGAATAAACCGGCTTTTGACTTTATTGATTCTATTGTATATTTGTTTTATATTATATTGTTAATTTGTTTTTATCTTCATATATTTTTCTATTTTAAACTTATTGTTCTTTTTTCTGACATTGAAATAGACACTTGGACAATTATTTTAAGCCTTTATTTTTCCTAATAAATGCATTCAAGACTATAAATTTCCCTGTAAGCACTGCTGCATCTCACAAATTTTGAGACATTATGGTTTTTGTTTACCATTTAGTTAAAGATATTTCTAATTTCTATTATAATTTCTTCTTCTATCCCTAAGTTATTTGTAAATAAATTAATTTCCTAAAATTACATCTTTAAATAATATTTTTATTATGATTTTTAATTTAATTTCACTACATTAGAGAATACTCTGTATGTTTTTAAACTTAGAGATTTGTTAAACTTTTCTTTTGGCTCAGTATATGTTTGATTTTGGTACATGTTCCTCGTACACTTGAAAAGAATGTGCATACTGGCATTTGTAGGTGGAATGGTCTATATATATGTTAATTAGGTTAAGTTCTATGCATGTTATTTGTAGCACTCAACTCTGTATTCTTAATAAGATTTTAGCAGCTTGCTCTAACAGTTACTGAGAAGAATGTGTTAAGGTCTACCACTCTTTTGGATTTATCTATTTATCCTTTAATTCTGTTATTTGCTTTATACATTTTATTTTATTTTTTAAATTTATTTTTATTGAAGTGTTATTAGGTGCAAACAAATTAAAAATTATATCTTATTGGTACATTGAACTATGTATCATTATGATTTGTCCATTTTATCTCTTATAATGCTTCCTATTCTAAAATCTACTTTATTTAATATTAATATAGCTACACTAGCTTACTTTTTATCAATATTTTCATTACATAAACACATACATGTACAGTTTACCCTTGAACAATTCGGGGGTTAGGAACACCGACCCTCTGTGCTGCTGAAAACTTGCATATAATTTATAGCCGGCCCCCTGTATCCATAGTTCCTCCATAGCCACAGTACTGCATCTGCAGATTCAACCAACCATGAATTGTGTCGTACTGTAGTACTTATTATTGAAAAAGATCTGCATATAAGTGGACTTGCACTGTTCAAACCCATGTTACACAAGGGTCAACTGTGTGTGTGTGTGTGTATGTATACATATATATTTTTCTACATTTCTGTATTCTAAAATTTGACGTCTGTCTCCTAAAGCATCATAAAGTTTATTTTTTAATGCAAGGTTTCACTTATACTTATTTGGAGTATTTAGCTTATTTTCAATAAAAAGTTACAGATGTATTTGTATTTACATTTATGATTTGTTTTCTGTTTGTTCCAAGTCTTCTATGTTTCTTTGTTTTTAATCTTTTCTTAACTTCTTTTGAATTAAATCTTTTTTTTTTATTTCCCCTCTCTGTTGACTGCTTAGTTACATATAATTTTGCTTTTTGTTTGATAGTTACTCTAGAGATTTCAACATAGTCTTGACTCATTAATGTCTAATTAAATTAGTACTTTTATCATTTCCCAGATAATGAAATGATCTTAGAACACTTTAACTCCATTTTCTCCCTCACATCTTTTATTATTGTTGTCATGTATTTTTATTCTATAGGTTTTTAAGCCCACAGACATTATTGTTATTTCATACTCTCTATGTTAATTTAGATGCACTTACATTTCTACCCTTTATATTGTTCTTTATTCCTTCCTGCATTTTCATACTATCATCTTGTTCCTCCTTCCTGAAGTACTTGCTTTAATGTTTCCTTTAATATGGATCTAATTTTATTTGCCTGAGAATGTCTTTTTTGCCTTTGCTTTTGATAAATATTTTTGTTGGAAACAGATTCTAGATTGGCATTTAATAATTAGTTATTTTCCCTCAGCACTTGTAATTTTCATTATTGTCATCTGGGTTCCATTGTTTTTGCTAAGTAGTCAGCCCTCAGTCTTTTTAAAAAAATTTTATTGAAGTATAGCTGATTTACAATGTTGTGTTAATTTCTGCTGTACAGCAAAGTGATTCTTATACACATATATATTCTTTTTCAAATTCTTTTCCATTATGGTTTATCATAGGATATTGAATATAGCTCCCTGTGCTATAAAGTAAGACCTTGTTGTTTATCCATTTTATACATAATTGTTCAGTCAGCCCTCAGTCTTACTTTTTAAAGGAAATATTTCTTTTTTTTCCCCCTCTAGTTGCTTCAAAATTCTCTTGTCTTTGGTTTTCAGTAGTTTTACTATCATTCTTAGGTATAGTTTTCTTCAAACTTATTCTGATTAGGATTTGTAGCACTTTTCAATTTTGTGGCTTGGTAGCTTCTTTCAGTGTAGCAAACTTTAAGGCCATTACTTTCTCAAAATTACTTTTGAACTATTCTCTCTTTCTTCTCCTTCTGGGATTCCAAACATTATCCTGGGATACCATATGTCTTTTATATTCCCTCATCCTGTATTTTCCATCCTTTTGCCTTGTGTGCACCAATCTGAATACTTTCTTTTGAACTTTTGTTTCACTACTCATCTATTTGTGTCCATTTCTGTTAACTTACTTATTAAAGTTTTAATTTTAGCTAATGCATTTCTCAGTTCTAGAATTTTTTTTGGAAAAAATTCTGCATCTCTTCATCTAATTTCTTCAGCATATTAATAAGACATATTTAAAAGTACATGTCTAATAACACATCTTTTCTTCTATGGGTCTGTTTCTGTTTTATTTATCTTGGTTTTTAGCTCCATAGTCTTGTTTTCCGATATGCCTAGTAATGTTTGATTGACTGCAGGATCAGATATGAACAACTGTGGAGATAATTGAGCCTTTGGATGGTGCTTTCTGCATCCCTAGAGAATTTAGTTTTGCATCTGTCAGGCAGTGAGGGTCAATCACCTTAATCCAATCAGAGACTGAGTTAATTCAAGTCTGGGATTCAATCTTTGCAAGCACTGATTTAATTTTGGTTTCTCTCTATTCCTAAGGTGAAGGGTTTTTGTGGGCTGAAATGAAGGTCTGGGTAGTTTAATATGGACTTTTCTTTTTGAACTCTAACTTTTGTCCCTCAGTCATAAAACTGTGAGAAGTTTCCTCAGCTTTTTAGCCTCTTAAGTTGCCACTTTTGGGTCAGCTTCCTATCTCAGCAGTCGCCTGAGAACCCAAAAATGATTTAAGAGGAAAAGCAGTACCAAATGTTGGTGTTATCCCTTCTTTTTGGAATCTTTGCCACATGGCTTTGGAAACCTCTCATGTCTTCAAAGAAATAATATATATATATATGTATATACACATAGTTTGGCTTTTCTTGTTTTTCATCATGAAAGAGTGGTCCACAACACATCTGTCCATTATTATGGAAAGAAGTTATTACCTGTATGATTCTTGTCCATCATATATATCTGTAAGATGAGTATAATAATACTGAAGATTATTGTGAGACTCAAATTAGATCATAATGGGAAAGCATTAAGCAAACTGCAAAGCTCTATGCAAATATCAAGTATTATTATTATCCTAGTATAGAACATGATCTCTTTGAAATCTGCAGCAGTGTGGCAAAGAAGTATTTAATAATTTCTTATCTGTTATTTTAAAAAATATGGATCTTCTTGGGGGCTTCCCTGGTGGTGCAGTGGTTGAGAGTCCGCCTGCCGATGCAGGGGACACGGGTTCATGCCCCGGTCCGGGAAGATCCCACATGCCGCGGAGCAGCTGGGCCCGTGAGCCATGGCTGCTGAGCCTGCACGTCCAGAGCCTGTGCTCCGCAACGGGAGAGGCCAACAACAGTGAGAGGCCCGCGTACCGCAAGAAAAAAAAAAAAAAAAGAATCTTCTTAATGGGCTTGGGTCGATCTAGTGTAGGTGCTACTCAGTGTAGAAGTTGGAATGGTATAAAGGTAGGGGTCCCTATGCCTGGTAAAACTGAGAGATATGTTTCCCCATGGAAACCCAAAGGTAGAGGTTATCCCTCAAGAGGAACTTAGACAGTCCCAGATGTCAAATTCCAGCAGTGAGAATGAGCAGCAGGTCACTAGCATGTGTAATAAAGTCAGAAGCTGGGTGAACAAGGATAGAAAGGAAGGAAATGGGCAGGTGGCATAGGTGATGAGCAGTGAGAGATACTAGAGTTTATCTGGTACATTTCATGGGGAATGGCTGTGAGACTTAAAGAAACTCTATGGGGTCTCTAATTTACAACCTGTTGTAGTTATCGTGGACTTTTAATTTTACATGTCCTCAAGGTATCTACTAGAATTATTTCTTTTCTGCTATTGTCTTATACCCAAGTTAGAGATTGGGATGTATGTCAGCAATATTATTGAAATGCATTGAATATTATTATGCATATCTCTGGATATTGGTGCTGTGCTGTAGGAAAAATGTGGGTACACAAAGGAAGATGTATGAAAATGAACAGAAGGACAATATGCCAGGGTTGAAGTGGTCATCAGTCAGTTTAATTAAAAAAAATCAACACAATGTACTTTCTGCTTAATATTGAAAATATGTCATTTTCTTTTTTTTTTTAACATCTTTATTGGAGTATAATTGCTTTACAATGGTGTGTTAGTTTCTGCTTTTTAACAAAGTGAATCAGTTATACATATACATATGTCCCCATGTCTCTTCCCTCTTGCATCTCCCTCCCTCCCACCCTCCCTATCATTTTCATTATTGTAGTTACTATTATTGTTATTGGTTTGTTGTTTTTGAATCCATAGAGTCTATTGATGGTGGTGGAATGCTATTTTGATAGATATCCAAGATAGGTGCTACAATATATCTCTTTCTCTCAGGTCTGCTTGTCACGATTCTTAGTTAGGAATGGCCCCAGACTGTAACCCACCCACTCTGTCATTCCTTCTTTCCAGTCTTGCTCAGGGATTTCACTGTTAGCAATCCTCCACTTACCCTTTCTTCCCTACTTCCTACTAGTCCTAACTCCTCTCTGAGCTCAAGCTTTTTTGTACATTAGAAGTTTCCAAAGGCAAAAGGATGGGAATTAGCATTCCTTTCATGCCAAGCACTGTCTCTTGATATATAGTATCTCATAAAGTAAAAAGGCATTTCCAAATAAATCTTACCTATTTTTAAAAGCAGATCTTATAAATAACTGTAAAGAACACTGCATATTAGCCTAGATTGAGTTATATATGTTCTTATAATATTAATTATTCAGAGTTATAAAGGCCACCTCAAATGATGAATAAAAGAACTGTCAACAGTGATATAAAAAACAAATAGAGATTTAGAGTGAGTATGGGAGGTGGGTCCTAATGGAAGTACATTATTTGTCATAAAAGGGAAAAAATAGATGTAGTTTTATAAATCGAGGAGTAGAGATAAAAGCATTTTATGTAATGTGATAATGGAAACTCCCCAGAAGAACTAAGGCTAGAAACCACTGAGTGGTTATCTTGTGGAAGGGGGACTGGGAGTGCTAAGGGGAGAGACACTTTTTCTTTTAACCTGATACCATTCTGTACTCTGACTTTTTAATTTACCATGTAAAGTCTTTCTTTTATAATAAAAATAGTTTTAAAAATAAGTGGATGTATTAGACAAATGCACAAAATGTTAAATAAAGATAGCAATTATAATAACAGAAATCAATATTTAAAAATTCAAAAAACCCTAAAGATGTGAAAGTGCATACATTCATAATTTCTTCAGTAAAGGAGGAAATCAAAACCAACCGTATAGTACTCTTCAGAATTGACAAATATAGATTGCATAGAAAAGCTGTACTGTGCAGTTATTGGTTATATTACTGTGTAAATAGCTATTCACCTGGTAATGGGCATTTGGATTGTTTTCAGTTTGGGGCTAATACAGATATCTTATTCATTTGCCTATGTAGGTGTCCTGACCTACATAGGATATGATTTTCATTCTGCCTGAAGGACTTTCTTTAATATTTCTTATGGTAGGGGTCTATTAGTCATCAGACCCATTCTTCAAGCTTTTGTATGTCTGAAAGAGTCTTTATTTAACCCTCATTATTGAAAGATATTTTCATGAGATATACAATGCTAGGTTGACAGCTATTTGCTCTTAGTTCTTTCAAGGTATTTCTCAACTGTCTTCTCATTTGCATTGTTTCCAATGAGAAATCTTCCAGACTCCTTATCTAGGTCCCTCTCTGTATAATATGTCCTTTTTTCTCTGGCCATCTTTAAGGTATTCGATTTATCACTGGTTCTGAGCAATTTGATTATGATATACCTTGGTGTAGTTTTCTCTGTGGATACTTTTGTATTCCTATAAATATTCTTGAACTTTGTTCAAGAAATTAATTTCTATTACTATATGTTCAGGTTCATTAATCTTTTCTTCTGTAGTGTCTAGCCTACTATTGATCTCATTCAGTGTAGTATTCATATCAGACATAGTTGTTTTCATCTTTAGAAGTTTAAATTGTGTATTTTTGGTCTTCTCTGTCTTGACTTAACTTTTGAATGTATGGAATAGAGTTATATTAGTTGTTATTGTTCTTGTGTGCTAACTCTACATGTGTGTCAGTTATTGTTGATATCAGTTAGTTCATTTTTATCTTCATTATGGGTTACATTTTCCTGCTTCTTTCCATGCCTGGTGATTTTCAATTGGTTGCCAGATATTGTGAAATTTAGATTATAGGATGCTGGATATTCTTGTATTCCTTTTGGGATCTTTTAAAAATCTCTTCTATATTTTGACTTAATTTTTTGAACATAACTTTTATAATGTTTTCATGTACTCATTCTAACATCTGTATCAGTTCTCAGTTAGTTTTTTGATTGATTAATTTTTTCCTTATTATGAATCATATTTTCTGTTATTATGGGTCATTTTTTCCTGCTGCTTTGCATGCCTGGGAATCTTTGATTGGATGCCAAACATTATAAATCTTACCTTTTTGAGTACTAGGTACTTTTGTAGTCCTATCATCTTGAGCTTTGATCTGGGGTGTAATTAATCAGTTAGTCCTTTTGGGTTTTATTTTTGAGATTTGTTAGGTGGGACCGGAGCACTTTTTAATCTAAGGCTAGTTATTCCACACTACTGATGCAAGTCCCTTCCGAATACTCAATGCTCTGCGAAAATAAGGTTTTTCACACCAGCTAGTGGGAACAGGCAGTATTTCTTGCTCTGTGTGATGCTGGGTAATGTTTCTTCTAATACTTTGGGTAGTTCTTTCCCTGGCTTCAAGTAGTGTTTACACACATTTGCCCTGATTAGTATGCTACTGACTCAAGGTGACCTCTGGAGATCTCTGGAGTTCCTTTGTGTGCAACTCTTTCCTCTCCAGGACTTATTCACTTTGTCTCCTCAACTCAGATAGTCCACCAGCCTCTGCCTAGTGTTTCCCATTTTTCTCTACCACTTCCTAGAAACTTGCTCAAAGAAGTAAGTTGGGGCAATCAGAGTGCTCACCTCCTTTGTTTTCCATCTCTGCCCCAATGTCCAGTGTCTTGACTACTGCTGTTTCAGAATTTTTTTCTTTTTGATTGTTTTAGGCAGGAGAGTATGTCTGGTTCTTTTTACTTCATTTTGGTCAGAAGTGGAAGATAATAAATTCATTTTAAAGTGTTAATTTTAGAAAGAATTTCAAGAAAGATGTCCTTAAGTAATGAGATAGCGAAAGAAGTATGCTATCTTCCACTTGGATACTAAATCATTCTAGGGTGGGATAACTGTTAGACATTTACTTTTATGAAGATACAGACTTTGTAAAATTTTCAAGCTTTTCCAAAAATGATCTATAATAATTGTAGTTCTGACAGTTGAAGTTTGAGCAATACATCTGTGTATTATTTGAGTATACTAAGTGTAAAAACATATCACAACTTACATAAGGATCAAAATATCTAGATTGAAAAAAGAAGCCTGATTTTATGCTCCAGGCATCTTATTTTAAAACATCAATCTCTTTTAGAAATATTTCTTTTATAATTCCCTTTAACACATTGCCTTTGATTTATAGTATCTGCTGATAACACTAGAAATCCAATACATTTATTAATTTGACACTGCTTTAGGATATTTCAGGACATTCTTAATATATATGAAATGGAAAATGGTAATGAGGCACAACCTATTTCTTGTTAAGTGTATATAGAATGAACCCAGTTTTGATCTTTAATAATGATTTATTTTAATTTAGTTGCAAAATTTATGTGTTTTTTCATGTGTTCTGTGCAAAATGTATGGATAAGCTTGTGATAAATAAGACATCAATTAAAGTGATAAATTATACATCAATAATTATAAAGTAATTTCAGTTTGAAATAGCTTGGTTTTAAAATACTTCTGAGTACATGTAAAATGCTTAGAACAGGGTCTGGAATGTAATGAGTTCGATAGAAGTTAAAAATGAAATGATTTCCTCCTGTTTGATTTATCTTTTTTGAGATGTGTATGATTATAGTGTAACTGAAGTAATGACACTGATTCTGTAAGTTACTAGATCCTTGCACTGATGACAGATTGCATTCATTACCACCAGTCAGTGTTTGACCTGAGACCAAGGTGAGTCACATGCCAATATGGAGGCTTTTTAGTCTCTTTCACTCTTTGTTGATAGTTTTTCATTTTAATTTCTGATCCTGTGGTAGAGCTTTCACTCCAAACTGACACTGGGTGAGGAAGAATGTTAAAGTAAGGAGCTGTGAGGAAAGAGGAGGATGGAGAATAGACATGTAAGGCAGGAAGGACATTTCTACAGAGGAAGCAAGAGAGCAGTACAGAATCAAGATTCATTTCTTGCATATTAACTTTGCCAGAGACTTCTCAGGGGAAATTCTTTCCCTGGAAATACAGTTAGGAGATAGAGAACCAGTAGAATTTTAAAGCTGGAATAAACCTTAAAGTCTGCCAGATAAAAGCAATTTAAACAGGTGAGAGTAGTATTTGTAAGAGCTGTAGTGGGACAGCTAGCAACCCAAGAACAGCCCCACTTATTGAGCCTATACTATATGAAAGTTTCTTTGCTGTATATAAATTATAAAGTTTAGCATTTTCTTCAATTTAAAAAAATTGAAGTATAGTTGATTTACAATGTTGTGTTAGTTTCAGGTGTACAGCACAGTGATTCAGTTATACATACATATCTCTCAATATATTTTTTTCAGATTATTTTCCCTTGTAGGTTATTACAAAATATTGAGTATAGTTCCCTGTGCTATATATGAAAAAGTGCTCAACATCATTAATTATTAGAGAAATGAGGATCAAAACTAAAATGAGGTATTGCCTCGCTCTGGTCAGAATGGCCATCATTAAAAAATCTACAAATAATAAATGCTGGAGAGGGTGTGGAGAAAAAGGAACCCTCCTACACTGCTGGTGAGAATGTAAATTGGTACAGTCACTATGGAGAACAGTATGGAGCTTCCTTAAAAAACTGAAAATAGAGTTACCATATGATCCTGCAATTCCACTCCTGGGCATATACCCAGAGAAAACTCTAATTCCAAAAGATACATGCACCCCAGTGCTCATAGCAGCACTACTTACAATAGCCAAGACATGGAAGCAACCTAAATATCCATCAACAGATGAATGGATAAAGAAGATGCAATATCTATCTATCTACGTATCTATCTATCTACCTATCTATCTATCTATCTATCTATCTATCTATCATCTATCTGTCTATCTATATATACAATGGAATATTATTCAACCATAAAAATGAATGAAATAACGCCATTTGCAGCAACATGGGTGGACCTAGAGATTATCAAACTAAGTGAAGTAAGCCAAACAAAGAAAGACAAATATCATCTCATATTATAGGCGGACTCTTAAAAAAAAAGGTACAAATAAACTTATTTACAAAATGGAAATAGACCCACTGACACAGAAAATAAAGTTATGGTACCAAAAGGGAAAGGGTAGAGGGATAAATTAGGAGGTTGGGATTAATATATACATACTGCTATATATAAGACAGATAACCAATAGGGAACTACTGTAAAGTATAGCGTTTCTTTAAGTAAATTTTCTTGGTTGTTTGTTTTTTGTTTTTTTGTAAGGCAGATCCTACATGAATGGTAATGTAGTCATTATTGACATGAATAATTTTTTATTTCTTTTTAGATTCAGAATATCAGTGTTTTCCAAAAATAGGAATCTACTCAATAGCATTGTCAAAAGGTAATCATTGAAAACGTACCACATTTACTCAATTTTTGGACTGCCATGGGGCTACAGATTCTTTTTTATACTAAACTTAATTATCTCTCTGCTACATTCATCCATTGTAGTTCAGTATTTTTTGGAGTGAAATAGAATAAGCCTTATCCATTTCAGGTCTTGAAGATAGCTCTGCAACCCCCATTACCCTTTAAGTTTTCATCATATGACATGGTCCCTTTCCCTTCACAATCCTGATTATCTTTCTAGGTACTGAACTGATTACCAAGGTCTGTCTTGAGACTACAGTTGAGAAAGAAATATAAAATGGGCTCCATACCATTAAAGTACTTACAAAATATTGATTTTTTCCCCCAATGTTTGTTGTGTATTTTTATGCCCAACAGGTATGACAGGTAAGCAGCTACCAAAGAGGAATTCTAAAAAATAAAATCAGTTTAAGGGACCTGATGAGTTCTAAGTAGCAGTGAAAGTTTGTTTGCAGCATGTGCTGCCCAGACACATACATCCCAGTAGAAAAGGACAAATGCCAATGAACTAATTCATTCAAACATTATTTTATTCATTCATTCAGTCTTGTAAATTTCTCAAAATGTGTTCTGGGAACCACTCTGCTGAGAATAGTTTTCTGTTGCTAAGTAAACTCTACATACTGTGTTGCCCCTTTGAGTTTCTCTGTATAATTTTCACTTAAAAGATTCTAGTCAATCCTATAGTAAAGAAGCTCCTTTAACATTGTTTCAATCAGCTTTTCCAAACTTTATTTTACGACAGTAAATTTTGTGTGTAACATTCATTGACTTCTTGCTGAAAATATTTTGGAAAAACACTGCCTTAAAACATGGAACCACAGGTTTGATCCCTGGTCCGGGAAGATCCCACATGCTGTGGAGCAACTAAGCCCATGTGCCACAACAACTGAGCCTGCGCTCTAGAGCCTGAGAGCCACAACTACTGAGCCTGCATACCACAACTACTGAAGCCTGTGTGCCCAGAACCCATGGTCCCCAACAAGAGAAGCCACCACAATGAGAGGCCCGTGCACTGCAATGAAGAGAGCAGCCCCTGCCCACCACAACTAGAGAAAGCCTGTGCACACAGCAATGAAGACCCAACACAGCCAATAATAAATAAAAAACAAACAAAAAAATTGCCGTCTCGCAAACCACTAAAAAAAGACATTGACCCACAGAATTGACTGGACTTTTTATTCCACACATTTCAATGTGAATATAACCATTTTCATGAAAAATGGTTCTCATAGGAAGACTGAGTGACATCTGAACTTGACTCCTATTTCTAGTGAAGATTTATCACAAAACCCCATGAGAAGGGAACTGAATGAGGCCTATGGAAGAGAGGAAACCAGCAAAGTATAGCAGCATGTGATTTTGGGGGAAAATCATGAAGGAGCCAGAAAGCAGGAAATCTAAAACTGGGAAGAACCCTGGAGATTTTTGTGTCTATTCCATGGCTTTCCTTTAATTAGGACAGTATTTGTTAAACAATCCTCCATCATGTAAAGAAGATGTGTTACATATATACAATGGAATATTACTCAGCCATAAAAAAGAATGAAATAACACCATTTACAGCAACATGGGTGGACCTAGAGACTGTCATACTAAGTGAAGTAAGCCAGACAGAGGAAGGCAAATATCATGTGATATCACTCACATGTGGAGTGTGAAAAAAAAAAAGACACAAATGAACTTATTTACAGAACAGAAATAGACCCACAGACATAGAAAACAAATTTATGGTTACCAAAGGGGAAAGGGAGGGGAGGAAAAAATTAGGAGGTTCAGATTAACATATACACACTACTATGTATAAAATAGATAACCAACAAGGACCTACTGTATAGCACAGGGAACTCAATATTTTGTCATAGCTTATAAGGGAAAAGAATCTGAAAAAAAGATATATATGTATGTATAATTGAATCACTTTGCTGTACACCTGAAACTAACACAACATTGTAAATCAGCTATATTTCAATAAAAAACCCAAAAACCAAGGAAAAGAAAACCCAATCATCCGTCATGAACGTATTTGATTAAGTTAGAGTATTTATAGATAACTATCTACAAGGTGATATAAATGGAGAAAAAACTGTTATGCCAAACAGCTCATAATTTAACCACAGAGGAAAGCTGTACATCCAGGAAATAATCAGATAATGATATAAGGCACTGTAATTAGCTGTTGAGTTGCGTGGCTCAGGTTATAAATAGCCTGGAGTGGAGAGAAGGAAGGCATCCCTGTGAACGGAGTTAGAGAAGGTTTTCCTTTTTTTTTTTTTAAAGAAGATGTTGGGGGTGGGAGTTTATTAATTAATTAATTTATTTTTGCTGTGTTGGGTCTTCGTTTCTGTGTGAGAGCTTGCTCTAGTTGTGGCAAGTGGGGGCCACTCTTCATCGGCGTGCGTGGGCCTCTCACTGTTGCGGTCTCTCTTGTTGCGGAGCACAGGCTCCAGACGCACAGGCTCAGTAGTTGTGGCTTACGGACCCAGCTGCTCCGCGGCATGTGGGATCCTCCCAGACCAGGGCTCGAACCCGTGTCCCCTGCATTAGCAGGTAGATTCTCAACCACTGCGCCACCAGGGAAGCCCCCGGTTTTCTATTTTTAAGGACTCCTCAGGAAGGAGAGTTTTAATTTGTCCTGGTAACCATTTTTGCAAGAGAATAACTATAAAAGTTCTTTATGTTTAACAGAGGTATTTATTGCTGTAGTTCATACAAATTTCTCTTGGTGAAGCTTCAGTATGAACAGAGAAAGGACATCGCCTAATAAATGAATAGCATTGCTGCTAGGAGAATATCTTCAGGAAAAGATCATTACAATTCTCTTTTGTTACAAGAGGGTTTTACAAAACATTTAAGTAGTCAACATATAGGTCTGCAATTTAGTGATAGCATTCGAAATGTGAGATGACTTTAGAGAACAGTTTGGAAAACTAGAAGAGTTATGATAAGAAATAAATAAAAGGATGAAATCTAACAAAAGCAATTTGATACAAGCATCAGAAAGAAAAGAGCTAATAGGGCATGTGTATTTAAGTAATAGAAGAGACAGAAAAAAAGACACACACAGGGAACAGGTCCATGGGATAAGTGAAGGCTGAGATTAACATATGGAAACCAGACAGCAGGATGGGTCAGAAGAGAGCAACAGCCACCTGGGGATAAATAAAGCAGCAGATAAGAAGGAATGGAAATATTGGATGGGGGGTTTACTTCCTATTTTGGAAAGACAGGGGAGGAGAAAAAAGGACTACCACTTTAAACAGTTTAAAAATTACATACTTCCCCCTTTCTCAGAAGGGTTATGTAATTTGAAAATACTAAAGCAGACCTTTAAAAAAACAATGGCATCACTCTCCATGCTATTTTTAAAT
Organism: Globicephala melas; assembly: GCF_963455315.2. Lineage (NCBI taxonomy): Eukaryota > Metazoa > Chordata > Mammalia > Artiodactyla > Delphinidae > Globicephala > Globicephala melas. Next base: position 68,907,405 of record NC_083323.1, on the reverse strand, counting down.
AACTTTTCATTCATTAGGCACAATTAAGCTATCGGGTCCTCTGTTTTAACTATGCAGAACACAGTTCTCACAGCCAGAAGCACACCGTGGATTAGAGACATCATGAACAATTCTGAACTTGCACAAAATATAATTGGCCAATTTGGAGACATTGTTTTGCACAGTATGATGTGTCTCATACATTTTTCATATAGGGGCAATGCATTTTATGAGACACATAATAAGCATATGGAAATACATGCATTCTCAGGAGGCTAAGAACAGTAGAGGGGATGGGCAACCAGTAACTGAGCTGAGCCGTGGGACAAGATTTGTGAGCTCTGAAACTTGACAAGCTTGGAAAAGACTATTCTAGGCAAGCTTTCTAAGGCACTTACAATACTAATTATATCTGGTGCACTCCATGTTTTCCTTGTTATAATTTCTTTACTGGTTTTAATTAAGTGCTCTTAATGTCTATTAGGAAGGTGGAGCAACTAGGAGGGTGAGCTGAACCAGACAAGTTTCGCCCTGCCCGCACTCATTTTATGCCCTATCCAACCTGTGTCTTGTTAATCTTTCATATGAATACCTACATTTCTACTAATTGATGGCTCTTTATTCTTTTCTTCTGCTAATTCTACAAATTAAGGTTCTACTTAAATGTTGTCAAGTTCAATCAATACCCTCTTTTGAGTTGTATTAGAGTAAATGGGTAATACTTTTGTTGACTGACGCGGTGATATTCAACATTACTGATGCAGCTTGAAAGCATCTTTGTAGAGAACACAGAGGAAGCACTGAACTGTGGTGGAAAAAGCCTCTGTGGAGGGTGAGCTTCTATTTGTATAGACAGCCTTGGATCTGGGGTGTAGAAGGAGGACATGGCTCCATCCAGTCCGGCTTCGGCTGAGTCAGCACTTCCTGACTACAGTGTTTGGTACAAAGCATGCTTGTTATAACTTCAGAAGTACATCTGAACATTTAAAGCTGAACATACACATTATAGCATTTAATATATACAGGCCACTTATCTTTAAAAAGAAGGAAAGAAGTCCTTTTTATTCCTTCTCTGAATCACCCAATGTATTTTGGCTGCCTTGTGTATGTAAAGCACTAGAATTGAATGTAGAAATGGGTGGAATGAGACCAACTCAAGAAGCTGACATTCTGATAGGGGAGAGAGAACATGTATAGAAATAAGAATCATCTGAGACATTCATTCTTTTTTTGTTTTCGTTTAGCCTTTATTAGCTGACTACTCTGTGTCAGGAACACAGGGGATAAGAATACGAAGATGAAGAGAACACAGTGTGTGTTCCCAGAGGATTGGATAACTGGGACAGGAGCACAGACGTGTAAATGTACAATGGGACCAATGGAGTAACTGCTATTATATAGTTATATGCAAGTAGTTATCCGAACCCTGAGAAAGAAGCCTGAACTCTGCAAGGAGGAGTCAGCCATGGCATCCTGGGAATAAAGAACATTTTCTCTGGGTGGTTTGAGCCTCAAGTTCCAGGTCCTTCTCATTTTCTTGTGCTGGATTATGTGAGAAAATAAATGATCCCACTTCTTCTTCTGCTTCAGTAAGTTTGAGTTGGATTTCTGTAATTTACAGTCAAAAGAATCCTGTAAGATTCAGAGCCAGGCAGAGGCTTGCATGTGTATTGTTGCAAAAGTGCTTGGAGAGATATTAAGGAGACATCATAGGATACTTGTTTTGTCTTTTAACCAGAAAGATGACTTCATTTACATTTAAATTATCTTCTTGTACATTTACAATCTTCTTCCCTATTTTTGTATTCGAATTTATTTCTAGTATTTTATTCTGTGTTCTCTATTTACTATGCTTTTTTACCCCCTCCTGTTTTTCTGCTGTTTACTGGATGGATTACATTTTCATCATTCCCTGCTTTCTCTTTACTTATCTGGAAATTAAACATTCTATTTCTATTCTTTTTGAGGTTAGCATTAAATTTTTTAACATCAAGGGTTAAGTAAAACATTAATCAATTTATCTATCCTTCTTCTATCGAATACATGTACTTTATCATTAATCACCTTTCCCTTTAATATCCCAAATAATTGCTTGGCATTGTTTTTACCCCTCCCCGTTAATATTATTAATAACATTACTGTTATTATATTAACAACCTATAGTTGTGTAGGTTTACTGAAAGTTTACAGATTTTATTGCTTGCTAATTTATCTTTAACCTATCATTTTCTTTTGGACTCCATGCTATAGCTTGGCACTGGATCTAGGATGGCCAGGACTTAGGAAAAGAATCAACCTAGTAATGCAGAGGTGACCTGGGAGATTGGGGTGTTGCCTAGGTTGGGTGGTAATGGCCATTGTTATTGCTCACTCTAACAGTGCCTCAGAAGCAGCCCAGACTTCTGATGGTAGTGCAGCTGCTTGAATTTCCACAACCACCACACCATGCCCCCCAGTCGCAGCAGAGCAAACACTCCAGCCCTGCCTACTCCACGTGACAGCCTAACTCTAGATCTGGGGTGACCATGACAGGGGAAAGATGCAAACTTGGGCTGTGTCTGAGCAGAGCCACGATGCCTACATAGGCAGTGCATTAGACCTCTGTAAGTGCATGGGCCCCACTTGCTTCAGCATTCCCTTCCTTTGGGGCAAATGCCTCAGTGTGGGAAGAAGGAAAAGCACACACTTAAAGGGAATAGAGCCAGCTTGAACCCAGCCCTCAGGGCTTCCACTCCAGCAACCTGTGAGCAGACCATGCCTCTGATAGGGTGGTGAAGGCCACTGTGCAGAGAGGAAGTCCCACCTCACACCCTGTGCAGGCTCTAGCTCCTCCATCACCAGCAACACCCCCTACCAAGGTGATAGGGCAGCAAGAACACCCCGAGAAAGAATATGACTGGAATCCCCATCAAATCCAGCCCTCCCACCAAAGGCATTGGGTACGTACAGTCTACATAGGGACTCTTCCACATAAGAACACCCCTTCAAGACCACAATAGGTAACTGTTTCACCTAAATTCATAAAGACAAAGGCAGTTAAGTAAAATGAAAAGGCAAAGGAAATACTCTCAATTGAAAGAGCAAGAGAAAACCCCTGGAAAAAATAATGAAACAGAGATAATCAGTCTATCAGACAATGAATTCAGAATGTTAGGAATAAAAATGCTAACTGAATGAAAAGAATTGATGTAAGTACAGATCATTTTAACAAGGAACTAGAAAATATAGAGAAGACCCAGTCAAAAATAGATATTCAATTTCTGAGATGAAAAGCATTGTAGAAACAATGAATAGCAGACTAAATGACACAGAAGAATGTGTAAGTGATCTGGGAGATAGAATAATGGAAATCATCCAATCAGAACAGCAGACAGAAGACAAATTAAAAAAATAAATCTATATATGGGATCTATGGGATAATATAAAACATGATGACATTCACAATATTGGGGGTCCTGAAGGAGAAGAGAGAGAGAAGGGGATAAAAAATGTATTTGAAGAAGTTATTGCTGAAAACTTCCCAAACCTAAAGAAGCAAACAGATATCCAGGTACAGGAAGCACATAGGGACCCAAATAAGATGAATCCAAAAGGACCCATACCAAGATTTAATTAAAATGGCAAAGTTAAAAATAAAGAGAATACTAAAGGTAGCAAGAGAAGAAAAACAAAGAGTCATATACAAGGGAATCCTCATAAGGCTATCAGCTGATTTCTCTGCAGAAACTCACAGGCCAGAAAGGAGTGGCATTATATATATTCAAGACCTGAAAGGGAAAAACCTGCAACCTAGGACGCTCTACCCAGCAAGATTATCATTTAGAATAGACAGAGATAAAGAATTTCTCAGACAAGCAAAAACTAAAAGAATTCAGCAATACTAAATCTACCCTAAAAGAAATGTTGAAGCATCTTCTCTAAATGGAAAAGAAGAATCTATAGGAAAGGAAAAATCCCAAGAGGAACAGCAAATATATAGTAAGGGTTGAAGATCACTTAAATAAGCCAATATATAGATTAAAAGATAAAAAGTATAAAAGCAGCTATACCTACAATAAATAGTAAAGGAATAAAAATGAAGGTGTAAAATATGACATCAAAAACACAAAATGTGGGGAAGGGGAGTAAAAAATGTAGATCTTTTAGAATGTGTTTGACCTTAAATGACAATCAATTTAAAGAGAGTAGATATAATTATGGATCAACATGAATCCCATGGTGAGCACAAACCAGAAACCTACAATATACACAAAAACTTTTTAGAAAGGAACACAAGTATACTACAAGAGAAAATCATCAAACCACAATGGGAGAAACAAAAAAAGAAGAAATGAACAGAGAAGAGCAACCAAAAAAATTGGAAAACAAGTAGTAAAATGGCAATAAGCAATACTTATCAATAATTACTTTAAATGTCACTGTACTAAATGTTCCAACTGAAACACATAGAGTGACTGATTGGATAAAAAAAAAGACCCACCATGCTGCTTACAAGAGACTCATTTCAGGGTGAGAGACACACACAGACTGAAAATGAGGAGATGGAAAAAATATTTCATGCAAACAGAAACAACAAGAAAGCAGGGGTAGCAATACTCATATCAGGCGAAATAGATTTTATTTTGTATTGAATTTTATTTTATTTATTTGTTTATATAGCAGGTTCTTATTAGTCATCAATTTTATACACATCAATGTATACATGTTAATCTCAATCACTCAATTCATCACACCCACACCCCCACACCTCATCTCTTTCCTCCCTTGGTGTCCATACATTTGTTCTCTACATCTGTGTCTCAATTTCTGCCCTGCAAACCGGTTCATCTGTACCATTTTTCAAGGTTACACATATATGTGTTAATACATGATATTTGTTTTTCTCTTTCTGACTTACTTCCCTCTGTATAAGAGTCTCTAGATCCATCCACGTCTCCACAAATGACCCAAATTCGTTCCTTTTTATGGCTAAGTAATATTCCATTGTATATATGTACCACATCTTCTTTATCCATTCATCTGTCGATGGGCATTTGGGTTGCTTCCATGACCTGGCTATTGTAAATAGTGCTGCAATGAACATTGGGATGCATGTGTCTGTTTGAATTATGGTTTTCTCTGGGTATATGCCCAGTAGTGGGATTGTTGGATCATATGGTAATTCTATTTTTAGTTTTTTAAGGAACCTCCATACTGTTCTCCATAGTGGTTGTATTAATTTACATTCTCACCAACAGTGCAAGAGGGCTCCCTTTTCTCCACACCCTCTCCAGCGTTTGCTGTTTATAGATTTTCTGATGATGCCTATTCTAACAGGTGTGAGGTGATACCTCATTGTAGTTTTGATTTACATTTCTCTAATAATTAGTGGTGTTGAGTAGCTTTTCATGTGCTTCTTGGCCATCTGTATATCATTGGAGAAATGTCTATTTAGGTCTTCTGCCCATTTTTCAATTGGGCTGTTTTTTTTAATTTTAATATTGAGCTGCATGAGCTGTTTATATATTTTGGAGATTAATCCTTTGTCAGTTGCTTCATTTGCAAATATTTTCTCCCATCCTAAGAGCTGTCTTTTTGTCTTGCTTATGGTTTCCTTTGCTGTGCAAAAGCTTTGAAGTTTCATTAGGTCCCATCTGTTTATTTTTGTTTTTATTTCCGTTACTCTAGGAGGTAGATAAAAAAGATCTTGCTGTGATTTATGTCAAAGAGTGTTCTTCCTATGTTTGCCTCTAACAGTTTTACAGTGTCTGATCTTACATTTAGGTTTCTAATTCATTTTGAGTTTATTTTTGTGAATGGTGTTAGGGAGTGTTCTAATTTCATTCTTTTACATGTAGCTGTCCAATTTTCCCAGCACCACTTATTGAAGAGACTGTCTTTCTCCATTGTATATCCTTGCCTCCTTTGTCATAGATTAGTTGATCATAGGTGTGAGGGTTTATCTGTGGGTTTTATATCTTGTTCCATTGTTCTATGTTTCTGTTTTTGTGCCAGTACTACCATATTGTCTTGATTACTGTAGCTTTGTAGTACAGTCTGAAGTCAGGGGGTCTGATTCCTCCAGCTCTGTTTTTTTCCCTCATGACTGCTTTGGCTATTCGAGGTCTTTTTGTGTCTCTATACAAATTTTAAGATTATTTGTTCTAGTTCCATAAAAAATGCCCTTGGTAATTTGATAGGAATTGCACTGAATCTGTAGATTGCTTTGGGTAGTATAGTCATTTTCACAATATTAATTCTTCCAATCCAAGAACATAGTATATATCTCCAACTGTTTGTATCATCTTTAATTTCCTTCATCAGTGTCATAATTTTCTGCATACAGGGCTTTTGTCTCCCTATGTAGGTTTAATCCTAGGTATTTTATTCTTTATGTTGCAATGGTAAATGGGAGTGTTTCTTTAACTTCACTTTCAGCTTTTTCATCATTAGTGTATAGGAATGCAAGAGATTTCTGTGCATTAATTTTGTATCCTGCAACTTTACCAAATTCATTGATTAGCTCTCGTAGTTTTCTGGTGGCATCTTTACGATTCTCTATGTATAGTATCATGTCATCTGCAAACAGTGACAGTTTTACTTCTTCTTTTCCAATTTGTATTCCTTTTATTTCTTTTTCTTCTCTGATTGCCTAGGCTAGGACTTCCAAAACTATGTTGAATAATAGTGGTGAGAGTGGACATCCTTGTCTTGTTCCTGATCTTAGAGGAAATGCTTTCAGTTTTTCACCATTGAGAATGATGTTAGCTGTGAGTTTGTCATATATGGCCTTTATTTTCTTGAGATAGTTTCCCTCCATGCTCACTTTCTGGAGAGTTTTTATCATAAATGGTGTTGAATTTTTTCAAAAACTTTTTCTGCATCTATTGAGATTATCATGTGGTTTTTATTCTTCAAGTTGTTAATATGATGTATCACATTTATTGATTTGTGTATGTATATTGAAGATTCCTTTCATCCCTGGGAGAAATCCCACTTGATTATGCTGTATGATCCTTTTAATGTGTTGTTGAATTCTGTTTGCTAGTATTTTGTTGAGGATTTTTGCATCTATATTCATCAGTGATGTTGGTCTGTAATTTTCTTTTTTTGTAGTATCTTTGTCTGGTTTTGGTATCACGGTGATGGTGACCTTGCAGAATGAGTTTGGGAGTGTTCCTTCCTCTGTAATTTTTTGAAAGAGGTTGAGAAGAATGGGTGTTAGCTCTTCTCTAAATGTTTGATAGAATTCACCTGTGAAGCCATCTGGTCCTGGACTTTTGTTTCCTGGAAGATTTTTAATCACAGTTTAAATTTCATTACTTTTGATGGGTCTGTTCATATTTTCTATTTCTTCCTGGTTCAGTCTTGGAAGGTTATAGCTTTCTAAGAATTTGTCCGTTTCTTCCAGATTGTCCATTTTATTGGCATAGAGTTGCTTGTAGTAGTCTCTTAGGATGCTTTGTATTTCTGTGGTGTCCATTTTAAATTCTCCTTTTTCGTTTCTAATTTTATTGATTTGAGTCCTCTCCCTCTTTTTCTTGATGAGTCTTGCTAATGGTTTATCAATTTTGTTATCTTCTCAAAGAACCATCTTTTAGTTTTATTGATCTTTGCTATTGCTTTCTTTGTTTCTGTTTCATTTATTTCTGCTCTGATATTTATGATTTCTTTCCTTCTGCTACCTTTGGGTTTTGTTTTTTCTTCTTTCTCTAGTTCCTTTAGGTGTAAGGTTAGATTGTTTATTTGAGATTTTTCTTGTTTCTTGAGGTAGGCTTGTATAGCTATAAACTTCCCTCTTAGAACTGCTTTTGCTGCATCCCATAGGTTTTGGATCATTGTGTTTTCATTGTCATTTGTCTCTAGGTATTTTTTGATTTCCTCTTTGAGTTTCAGTGATCTCTTTGTTATTTAGTAACCTATTGTTTAGCCTCCATGTGTTTGTGTTCTTTATGTGTCTTTTCCTGTAATTCATTTCTAATCTCATAGTGTTGTGGTCTGAAAAGATGCTTGATATGATTTCAATTTTCTTAAATTTACTGAGGCTTGATTTTTGACCCAAGATGTGATCTATCATGGAGAATGTTCCGTGACCACTTGAGAAGAAAGTGTAATCTGCTGTTTTGGGATGGAATATCCTATAAATATCAATTAAATCTATCTGGTCTATTGTGTCATTTAAAGCTTGTGTTTCCTTGTTTATTTTCATTTTGGATGATCTGTCCATTGGTGTAAGTGAGGTGTTAAAGTCCCCCACTATTATTGTGTTACTGTCTATTTCCTGTTTTATAGCTGTTAGCATTTGCCTTATGTATTGAGGTGCTTCTATGTTGGGTGCATATATATTTATAATGTTATATCTTCTTCTTGGATTGATCCCTTGATCATTATGTAGTCTCCTTCCTTGTCTCTTGTAATATTCTTTGCTTTAAAGTCTATTTTATCTGATATGAGTATTGCTGCTCCAGCTTTCTTTTGATATCCATTTGCATGAAATATCTTTTTCCATCCCCTCACTTTCAGTCTGTATGTGTCCCTAGGTCTTAAGTGGGTCTCTTGTAGGCAGCATATATATGGGCCTTGTTTTTGTATCCATTCAGCAAGCCTGTGTCTTTTGATTGGAGCATTTAATCCATTCACATTTAAGGTAATTATCGATATGTATGTTCCTATGACCAATTTACTTGTTTTAGGTTTGTTTTTGTAGGTCCTTTTCTTTCCTTGTGTTTACCAATTAGAGAAGTTCCTTTAGCATTTGTTGTAGAGCTGGTTTTGTGCTGTTGAATTCTCTTAGCTTTTGCTTGCCTGTAAAACTTTTGATTTCTCCATTGAATCTGAATGAGATCCCTGGCAGGTAGAGTAATCTTGGTTGTAGAATTTCCCTTTCATCACTTTAAGTATATCATGCCACTCCCTTCTGGCTTGTAGAGTTTCTGCTGAGAAATCAGCTGTTAACCTTATGGGAGTTCCCTTGTATGTTGTTTGTCATTTTTCCCTTGTTGCTTTCCATAATTTTTCTTTGTCTTTAATTTTTGTCAATTTGATTACTATGTGTCTTGGTGTGTTTCTCCTTGGGTTTCTCCTGTATGGGACTCTCCGTACTTCCTGGACTTGGGTGGCTATTTCCTTTCCCATGTTAGGGAAGTTTTCCACTATAATCTATTCAAATATTTTCTTGGGTCCTCTCTCTCTCTCTTCTCCTTTTGTGACTCCTATAATGCGAATGTTGTTGCATTTAATGTTGCCCCAGAAGTCTAGTAGGCTGTCCTCATTTCTTTTCATTCTTTTTTCTTTATTTTGTTCTGCAGCAGTGAATTCCACCATTGTGTCTTCCAGGTCACTTATCCGTTCTTCTGCCTCAGTTATTCTGCTATTGATACCTTCTAGTGTAGTTTTCATTTCAGTTATTGTATTGTTCATCTCTGTGTGTTTGTTCTTTAATTCTTCTAGGTCTTTGTTAAACATTTCTTGCCTCTTCTCGATCTTTGCCTCCATTCTTTTTCCACGGTCCTGGATCATCTTCACTATCATTATTCTGAATTATTTTCCTAGAAGTTTGCCTATTTTCACTTCATTCAGTTGTTTTTCTGGAGTTTTGTCTTGTTCCTTCATCTGGTACATAGCCCTGTGCCTTTTCGTCTTGTCTATCTTTTTGTGAATGTGGTTTTTTTTTCACAGGCTGCAGGACTGTAGTTCTTCTTGCTTCTGCTGTTTGCCCTCTGGTGGTTAAGGCTATCTAAGAGGCTTGTGCAAGTTTCCTGATGGGACTAGTGGTGGGTAGAGCTGACTGTTGCTCTGGTGGACAGAGCTCAGTAAAACTTTAATCCACTTGTCTGGTGATGGGTGGGGCTGGGTTCCCTCCCTGTTCGTTGTTTAGCTGGAGGCAACACAACACTGGAGACTACCTGGGCTATTTTGTGGGCTAATGGAAGACTCGGGGAGGGCTTACACCAAGGAGTACTTCCCAGAACTTCTGCTGACAGTGTCCTTGTCTCCACAGTGAGCAGCCACCCCCGCCTCTGCACGAGACCCTTCAACACTAGCAGGTAGGTCTGCCTCAGTCTCCCCTGGGGTTACTGCTCTTTCCCTGGGTCCTATGTGCACACTACTTTGTGTGTTCCCTCGAAGAGTGCAGTCTCTGTTTCCTGCAGTCTCTGTTGAAGTCCTGCAATCAAATCCCACTAGCCTTCAAAGTCTGATTCTCTAACAATTCCTCCTCTTATTGCCAGACCTCCAGGTTGGGAAGCCTGACGTGGGGCTCAGAACCTCCACTCCAGTGGGTGGACTACTGTGGTATAATTGTTCTCCAGTCTGTGAGTTACCCACCCAGCAGTTATGGGATTTGATTTTACTGTGATTGTGCCCCTCTACCATCTCATTGTGGTTTCTCCTTTGTCATTGTATGTGGGGTATGTTTTTTGATGAGTTCCAGCGTCTTGCTGTTGATGATTGTCCAGCAGCTAGTTGTGATTCTGGTGTCTCGTAAGAGAGAGTGAAAGGACGTCCTTCTACTCTGCCATCTTGGTTCAGGGCCCCAAAATAGATTTTAAAACAAAGGATATAAGAAAAGCCAAACAAGGGCATCATATAATGATGAAGGGCTCAATACATGAAGAAGATATTATATTCGCTAACAATCCTGCACCCAATACAGGAGCAACGAAATATTTAAAGAAAATACTAAACTGACATAGAGGGAGAAATTGATAATAATACAATAATAGTAGAAAACATTAACACCCCACTGACATCAATGGACAGATCATCCAGATAGAAAATCAGTAAAGAAAAGCAGTGTTAAATGACACAATAGAGCAATTGGACTTAGTTGATATCTATGGGACATTACACCCAAAATAATCAGAATACACATTCTTTTCTAGTGCACATAAAATGTTCTCCAGGATAGATCACATCTTAGGTCACAATACAAGTCTCAACAAATTTAATAGGGTAGAAATTATATCAAACACTTTTTCCCAACCAAAATGGTATGCAAGTAGAAATCAACTGCAGAAGAAAAATGGGAAGAGAATGAACACATTGAGACCAAACAACATCTTACTAAAATAACCCAATGGGTCAAAGGTGAAATCAAAGAGGAAATCAGAAAATGTCTTCATAGAAAAAAGATGGAAACACAACTTTTCAAAATCTATGGGATACAGCAAAAACAATTCTAAGAGAGAAGTTCATAGTGATACTGACCTTTCTCGAGAAACAAGAAAAATCTCGAATAATCTAACCTACCATCTAAAGGAATTAGAAAAAGACACATGCACCCCAATGTTCATTGCAGCACTATTTACAACAGCCAGGTCATGGAAGCAACCTAAATGTCCATTGACAGATGAATGGATAAAGAAGATATGGTATATATACACAATGGAATATTACTCAGCCATAAAAAGGAATGAAATTGGGTCATTTGTAGAGATGTGGATGAATCTAGAGACTGTCATACAGAGGGAAGTAAGTCAGAAAGAGAAAAACAAATATCATATATTAATGCATATATGTGGAACCTAGAAAAATGGTACAGATGAACTGGTTCGCAGAGCAGAAATTGAGACACAGATGTAGAGAACAAACATATGGACACCAAAGGGGAGATGTAGCAAAGGTGGTGGTGCTTCTGCTGTGATGAATTGGGAGATTGGGATTAACGTATATACACTAATATGTATAAAGTTGTAACTAATAAGAACCTGCTGTATAAAAAAATAAAATTAAATTAAAAAAATGAAATAAAGGTATTAGAAAAAAGAGGACAAGCAAAGCCCAAAGTCAGCAGAAGAAAGGAAATAATAAATATGAGAGGAAATAAATAAAATAGAGACAAAAGAACAATAAAGAAGATCAATGAAATCAAGACCTGGTTTTTTGAAAGGATAAATAAAATTAATAAACATTTAGCCATGTTCACCAAGAAGAAAAGAGGAGACCCAAATAAACAAAATAAGAAATGAAAGAGCAGAAATAACAACTGATACCACAGAAGCAAAAAATCATAAAAAGATACTAAGAACAGTTTTATGTCAACAAATTGGACAACCTAGAACAAATGGCCAAATTTCTAGAAACATACAGTCTTCTAAGACTGAATCAAGAAGAAACAGACAATTTGAACAAACTGATCACTAGACATGAAATTGAATCTGTAATAGTAATTAAAAAAAAAAAAAAACTCCCTGCAAACAAAAGACTAGGACTGGATAGCTTCACAGTGGAATTCTACCAAACATGTAAAGAAGAGCTAATACCTACTCTTCTCAAACTATTCCAAAAAATTGAAGAGGACAGAACACTCCCAAATTCATTCTACAAGGCCACCATTACCCTGATACCAAAAAGAGACAAAGATACTACAAAAAAATAAAATAACAGGCCAATATTTTTGATGAATATAGATGCAAAAATCCTCAGTAAAATATTAGCAAACTGAATCCAACAATACATAAAAAGGTTCATACACCATGATCAAGTTGGAGTTATTACAGTGTCACAAGGATGGTTCAACATATGCAAATCAATCAATGTGATACTGATACACCACATTAATGAAAGGAAAGATAAAATCATGATCATCTCATGGTAGCTCTATTTTTAGTTTTGAGAAACTTCTATACTGTTTTCCACAGTGGCTGCACCAATTTACATTCCCACCAGCAGTGTATGAGGATTCCGTTTTCTTCACATCCTTGTCAGCATTTGTTATCTGTGTTCTTTTGGATGATAGCCATTTTATCATCAGGTGTGAGGTGATATCTCACGGTGGTTTTGATTTGCTTTTCTCTGATGACTAGAAATGTTGACCATCTTTTCACGTGCCTGTTGGCCATCTGCATTTCCTCTTTGGAAAAATGTTTATTCAGTTCTTCTGCCCATTTTTAACTCAGGTTTTTTGTATTTTTGATGTTGAGTTGTATGAGCTGTTTATAGATGTTGGATAGTAACGTTGGATATTAACATCTGTAATATCCTTTATTGGTAATATCAATTGCAAATTTTTTTTCCCATTCAGTATGTTGTTTTTTTGTTTTGTTGATAGCTTCCTTTGCTGTGCAAAAACTTTTAAGTTTAATTAGGTCTCATTTGTTAATTTTTCTTTTATTTTCTTTACTTTAAAAGAAAAATCCAAAAAATATGTTGTGATATATGTCAAAGAGCATTCTGCCTACATTTTCTTCAAGGAGTTTTTTGGTTTCTGATCTTACATTTAGGTCTTTAATCCATTTTGAGTTTATTTTTGTGTTTGGTGTTAGGGAGTGTTCTAATTCCATTATTTTACATGTAGCTGTCCAGTTTTCCCAGCACCACTTATTAAAGAGACTGTCTTTTCTCCATTGTATATTCTTGCCTCTTTTGTCATAGATTATTTGACCATAAGTGTGTGGGTTTATTTCTGGGCTCTCTATCCTGTTCTACTGATATATGTGTCTGTTTTTGTGCCAGTACAATGCTGTTTTGATTACTGTAGCTTTGTAGTATGGTCCGAAGTCAGGAAGGGTTATACCTTCAGCTTTGTTCTTTTTCTCAGGATTGCTTTGGCAATTCTTGGTCTTTTGTCATTCCATACATATTTTAATATTACTTGCTCTAGTTCTGTGAAAAATGCCACTGGTATTTTGTTAGAGATTGCATTGAACCTGTAAATTGCCTTGAGTGATATGGTCATTTTAGCATATTAATTCTTCCAATCCAAAAACATGGTATATGTTTAAATCTGTTTGTTTGTCTTCAATTTCTTTCATCAGTGTCTTCTAGTTTTCAGAGTACAGGTCTTTTGCCTCCTTAGGTAGGTTTATTCTTAGGTATTTTATTCTTTTTGATGTGATGGCAAATGGGGTTGTTTCCTTAATTTCTTGTTCTGATACTTTGTTGTTAACGTATAGAAATGCAATAGATTTCTGTATATAAATTTTGTATCCTGCAATTTTACTGAATTCATTGATGAGTTCTAGTAGTTTTCTGTTGGCATCTTTATGATTTTCTATGTAAAGTATCATGTCATTTGTAAACAGTGACAGTTTTACTTCTTCCTTTTCAATTTGAATTCCTTTTATTTCTTTTTCTTCTTTGATTGCTATGGCTAGGACTTCCAAAAATATGTTGAATAATAATGGCAAGAGTAGGCATCCTTGTCTTATTTGTGTTTTTAGAGGAAATGCTTTCACCATATGACCCAGCAATTCCGCCCCTGGGTATATATCTGAAAAAAACAAAACAAAAACAAAAACACTGATTTGCAAAGATACATGCACTCCAATGTTCACAGCAGCATTATTTACAATTGCCAAGATATGGAAACAACCCAAGTGTCTGTCAATGGATAAATGGATAAAGAATATGTGGTATGTATATACAATGGAATACTACTCAGCCTTACAAAAGAACAAAATTTAGCCATTTGCAGCAACACAGATGGACTTGGAGGGCATTATGCTAAGTGAAATTAGTCAGACAAAGAAAAATACTGTATGATATCACTTCTATGTGGAATCTAAAAAATAATACAAACAAATGTATATGCAGAACAGAAGTGAACTCACAGATATAGAAAACAAACTTATGGTTACCAAAGGGGAAAGGGAAGTGGGGAGGGACAAATTAAGGGTATTGGATTAACAGGTACAAACTCCTACATAGCACAGGAAATTACACATTTTATTTTGTAATAACCTATAATGGAGTATAATATGCAAGAACACTGACTCATTGTGTTGTGCACTGAATCAAATACAATATACAATCAACTATAGTTCAGTTAAAAAAAGATTTTTATTATGTTTATATTTTTCAGTCTCACTATCATGTATATAGGAAGGATATTGTTGTTGTTGCTTTTAATTCTCTTTGGGGTCTGGTAAAGCCATTCCTATCTTACCAAGGAATTATTTTATTTTATTTATTTGTTGCCTGTGTTGGGTCTTCATTGCTGCACACAGGTTTTTCTCTAGTTGCAGCGAGTGGGGGCTACTCTTCATTGAGGCATGCGGGCTTCTCATCACAGTGGCTTCTCTTGCTGTGGAGCACAGGTTCTAGGCATACAGGCTTCAGTAGTTTGGCTCACGGGCTCAATAGTTGTGGCTTGTGGGCTCTGGAGTTCAGGCTCAGTAGTTGTGGCACATGGGCTTAGTTGCTCTGCGGCATGTGGGATCTTCCTGTACCAGGGCTCAAACCCATGTCCCCTGCATTGGCAGGTGGATTCTTAACCACTGAAGCACCAGGGAAGTCCCAGGATATCGGTTTTTATTTATGCCCTTTGATATGCTTCTTAAATTTCAGAATTAAATTTGAGACTTTCTTTCATCTGGTGACAATCTCTACTGAGTCCCAGTCTTAAATTTGAGAATTCATGTTTTTTGTCAATTCTAAATGTTTCTCAGTTTTTTTACCTCTTCAAATATTCCATCTCTTTCATTCTAATTCCTACTAGATATATGCTGGACTTTCTATTCTGTTCTTCAGATAGATCTTATACTTTAACCTTTCTTTTCTATTTTCCATCTCTGTATTTTCTATGTTCCTTTATGCATAAATTTCTTACCTATATTCTAATTCACTAATTCTTTCTTCTACTATATTTAAACTGCTGTTCTCCAGTTCATTGAGTTTTTAATTTTAGTTACTAAATCTTTCATCTTATGATATTATAATTTCTCTTTTTTACATTGCCATTTAAAAAGTATCACCCTTTCCTTCTTTCTTAATTTTTTACCTCCTTAATAGTTTTAAGGAGATAGTTTTATAAGCACTTTGCCTGTTACTTTATCCCATATTCTTTGTAGTGGTAATCTCTCTGTTACATTTGCTGATTCTCTTGTGTTGTGAACTCATCTTCATCACATGCATGGCCTCAAGGCCATATTTTCTGTCACTACTTGGATATTTTCCCTTTGGCCAAATATATCCAATATACCACCAGGCTGTACTATTATTTCAGCTCTTGAGTTTAATGTTCTGGCTTTGACTCCTGCTTTGTTTCTGGTTGATTTCCCTTTTTGTCTTTTGAGTTCAGCTCTGTATTAAAATATTTTGCTATATATTTTTTTTATTTCTATATGTTTGTAAAGGAAAGGATGTTCTCTTTCCTGTTCTCTGTGCTGCTTAAACAGAACATCTTTTTAAAAGCAAGTGTTTAAAGAACACTTGTTCTTTTAAAGAAGGGTTTAAAATGGCCCATTTTATATTCCAAAGAGATCCATATTAAAAGGATGCATGTAAGCCTGAGTATGGAAAGGACCGTGCATACAGATTGGAGTAATATTTAAGAGGCATAGAGTAGGTCAATTTGAGAGACTCGAGCCTAAGCACTTGGTGAGGTTTTGTGGTGGTGCTGGTGGCAGTTTGGTCTGGGTCTCTTGGTGAATCATGGTGCTGTTAATCTGTCAAGCTGCAAAACTGTGCTGTTTCAGCCACAGGGATGAGAGAGCTGTTTCTTTTACACAGGATAAGACCCTAGAGCCAACTACTTCTGAACAGTTGATGAAACATTTGTAGGTCTTATGCAAACTAAAAGCTGCTTTCTTCTCTGCCTAAATCAGAACTCTCTCCTCTACCATAATTTCCCCTGTGAGTTCTAGCTGCTTGGGCCTCCATGAACATTCAGCTCTGTCTCTTCAACTCAGGGAAGCTCCGGGACTCAGCCTGGTTTCTTTCCCCATCCCCGTGCTGTAGCCTGGAAAAGCTCTCAAGGCAGGAAGTTGGGGCAATCGTAGGGCACATTTCTCACAGATCACTGTCATGTGTTGCCTGATGCCCAATGTTTTAAGAATCAAATTTTTAATTTATTTGGCCTGTTATTTTAGTAACTTCCTGTCAACGTTGCATCTCTTTCCTTCCTACCTTGACACCAGTAATTTATGAGGAATCTATGTAGTTTGCATTTGAATGACCTCCATGTACTTTAGTTCCATTTTTTGATTTGACTCTCTAATTTGACACTTCTTTCCCTTAGTCAAACAATTTTTTTTTTTTTTTTTTTTTGGTGGTACGCGGGCCTCTCACTGTTGTGGCCTCTCCCATTGTGGAGCACAGGCTCCAGATGCGCAGGCTCAGTGGCCATGGCTCACAGGCCCAGCCGCTCCACGGCATGTGGGATCATCCCGGACCGGGGCACGAACCCGTGTCTCCTGCATCGGCAGGCGGACTCTCAACCACTGCGCCACCAGGGAAGCCCAGTCAAACAATTTTAATCAAGTTAATAGTAAGCAGTAAAAGGGCAGTTACATGAAAAGTCCTATATTTTATGTGTTTAAACTGTTTTTCATTGTCTTTACTTGTAAGGTGTTGAAGGTGGGGTGCACTCCTGAATCTTCTTTCTGGTGGAATAAACTACATATTGTTCTGGAGTGCCACTTCGATGAATTCATGGTTTGTCCAAATGAACTTACCAGCAGTCGTGTTCTTGTTGTTGGAGCATCATTGATTGCACAGTGAAGCCAAGGATGCCGTTCCGGGGGCACCATGCTTCCATCCACATCCCGTGATGTGTTTCTGCCATTCATTTCAGTAGTGTGTATGACTCATCAGTGATGGCCAAAAAGCTGCTTGCTGTCTTCAGAGTGTTTGTTTCCATGTTTGTCTTCCCCACTAACGTACCAATCCTCACGTCGTTTGCCCTGAGGAAAATTCATAGAATGCCGTGGAGGCCGACGTGGCTGCTGACCCGCTGCAGCCCGCATTCGGGACTCGCAGGAACTCCATCGTGTCCCACAGGCCCAGCCTCCGGGGTGCACCAAGCAAAACCCGCTCAGGGAGAAAGCCGCCAGGAGCAGCTGGGAGCGCATGATAGAACATTTCACGTGGGAGAATATGCAGACTCCTCTTACGTCTTCTTCGGTAAGAATTAGAAGCTGATTTTATGCATTTAGAACTAATTCTTTTCATTGTCATAATAAAAACAATTTAAGAAACACATTAGGATGGATATACAAATGTATATTTAATAGCCAAATTCTAAGACTTAGAATGAGGAGAGCAGGGAAGCAGAACCTTGTGGAAAATGAAGCCCTAACAATGCTTATTCCTTCTGGCTGTGTTTACTTTACAAAACAGCATTCAAACAGCAAACACTTCAGTTTTAATGAAGTCTCAAATGGGACAAACCTGATTCGGATTTAATTAGTTGAAAAAAATTGCCGAAAATTAGTAGTTTGGAATTTTTGAAAGATACTGTCTTGGACTACTGATAATTGCAATCATAGTTGTTTTTCAGTTGTAGAGCTGAAATTTTGTATAAAATAAGCCATTAGAACTGAGGAAAAAATTAAAAATACAGAGATACTAGGAGGACCAGGGAATTATTTTATATCTTCAGGCCTGGCATTATGTCCAGTAGACTTGTGAGACTCAGTAAATACTTGTGAAATAAAGAATGAATGGAGGGATGAATTCTGACTCCTGGAAGGCAAGGATTGTACTTATCTTGTTCACTGTTAAGCTTACGATACCTAGGTTTTGGTCTGGCACATTGTACGCAGTAAACATTTTTATTGGTTGGGTTAATGAATGAATTAAAATTACATGCCCTACAGGTATACCGTTGTATGCCAATTTGAAAATATATTTTCAGTTCTGGAAATTTCCAGTCCTTATCTAACTGAAAAGTTATGCTAAAAAATGGGAGGCAACCCAAGTCAATGATATACTGGTTGGAGGAGTTTACACATCTCTTCCAATCTAGTGATGAAGGAATTTACGTTGCAAATAAGAGTTGTGTTGCAAAAGCTGACAATTTGTAAGAGTTCATCTGTAGGAGATTCCTTTTTCCATTTCTATTTGAAGTCCCTTTCATGAAGAAGAAATGGAAAGATAAAAATGCCTAAAAAGCAGACACAGGAATTTAAAGAGAAAGGAAAATTAGTCAGCAACCATGCACCACAAATCACTACTCAAACAATGAAGACTCATGAGATCCCGACAAAAGATGCTGCAAGGCCAAGGCTAGACCTCAGGGAACAAAAGGGGGCTAGTTCCGACGTCTCCCTCCCCTCCCCCCACCCTGAGTTCACAAGAATGTTTTATCATAAACTCCTTGTTCATTATAAGTAGAAATGCCCAGTTTTCTTCTTGCTCTTCGAAACCAGTTTTGGCGTAAGTAAGGTGGTCATGCTGTCAGATCACTGTGGAGGCCCAGCCAACATGGATGGGTGAAAATGCCTGGAGAGAGCAGGCCAGGTCAACAGCTCTCCCGGTTTTATTCCTATAGGGGCATGCGAGGGGCTATATTAGCATCCTACCAGGAAACAACTGTCACAAAACAAGAGTGCTTAACATGAGAAACGCTAATTTTATACTTGGGTCATTTCAATCTTACTCACTGATGTTAGACTCCAGTTATTGGTGGAGGTACTTCTGAGCATTTAGGTTAAAAAAAAAAACAAAACCCTACATAACTGCCCCCAGTTCATCCTCCCTACCTCCCCTGCCTGGGATGTTGGAGAATCTGTGTGAGCCTGAAACACAGCAGCAGTTCCCCCTCTCTCTTCCATTGGACCCCAAGGAAACAGTAAGACCCAGTTTGTGGGGACTTTGCCATTCCTCCACTCAGCAAAAGACAATTTCCTCTGTGTTGCAACTTTCTATTTGGCGAGAGGATAGAAGGGTTGGCAGGACCAGAGCTGGCTACTAAAAGCAGGCACAGTAAAACCTCACAATGAGTTGCCTCTTTCAGCTTGGCACATGATGTTAGGAGCTGGAATAGAGAAACACTTGTAATAAGTTGCAGTTGGGAGGAGGGTGATGGTGCTTCTGTAGAAGTCTTGTGTTTTTATCCCCTCCCCCCCTTTCGGTGGCATAATCATGAGCCTCACTTTTGTTTTTCATATTTTAAATTCAGCCTGTACTGAACTTGCCACAGAAATAGATCTGCACTGACACTCCCACTCTCAAGCTGCCGGTGCTAGGTCGCAGGTTTGACATTGCTTGAGCTAACTCAGAAACTAGACAGTTGAAGTGGCATTAAAGACGTAGCTACATGAATAGACCCACTTCCTGGCTGGAAAACCTGGATCGTGTTTTATTTCCATCTCTGATACTCTTACACATCTTTAACATCACCACTAGGCTCGTCACACTGTGATTGCCCACACTCACAAGGTCGTGTTAAAAAAGGGAATTGCTTTATGACACAGGCATATTTTTTGCCCAAGTGAAAGGGTACAGTGGGAATCATTCTCACTTGGACAAGCTCTCCTGTGGATGCCTGATGCCTGGAAGTCAGATTAATGGAACCACTGGGTCAAGGCCTGTCATCAGAGTGGGAGGTCAGAATCAGGGAGGTCTAGAGGGAGGCAGCAGGAGGTCCTGGCAGGAGAGGTAGACAGAGCATCAAAAGTGGAGGTTAGAAAGGCAGACCAAGATGTCAGGGACCCTTGCCAGGGGGGACCTCACTCCAGGGCTGAAAGCCAGAGCAGGCCTTCAACTCTTGGAGGAGTGCTAAGATAGGGTGGGAGGAAAGAGAGCCCAGAGCTCTGTCCCTAGAGACTAGTCAGCATTTATGGAGCAACTGAGCCAGGTACCGGGCTGCCAATATTCTGTATGCCAATCAATGCACTTGTCCCAATACATGTCATCTGTTTTTTCACTCTCGTATCTGTCACTGGATGGTGAGTTCCTGGAGGGAAAAGCCTATGTATGTCTCGATCACTGAACGGGATACCTGGCATATAGAAAATGTTTGGTAAATGTTTGTTGATTGAGTAAGTGACCTTACATCTTTCAAATTATTCCCATGTTCCTGTTGACCAAACCGAGTGTCAGAGAGATTAAGAGGGAAGAAAGGTCCCAGATTCTGCAAATGGAGTCCAATGTGGACTCAATCTGAATTTCTGATAAGCCAAGAATCAAACCAAGGGGCAGAAGTTAAGGGTTACTTATCTTTTAGGTCTAATAGCTACAGTTGCAGACCTTCCAAAAGGGAAAGCAGTAGCAGTAGCAAAGCAAATCAAGGCTCCAAGTTTAACTGCCACATCAATGAAGATGTGGCAGTTAGGGTTAAGATTGCCAGACAAAATCTAGGACACCCAGTTAATTAGAATTTCATATAAACAACAAATAATCTTTTAGTATAAATATGTCCCAGATATTGTATGGATGTACTTAGATTTCAAAAGTATTCTTTGTTTATCTGAAATTCAAATATAACTGGCACCCTGAGGTTTTATTTGCCAAATTTGGCAACCCTAGATGGGGGTTTGTTTTTGGGATGCAGGTGGGAATCGGGAGGTAGGTTAACCCATCTCAGCAGCCACAAAGCTAGCTCCAGAGGGTCCCAGCACTCCCATGACCGGGGTGCTCCGTCTAGGGTAAGAAGCTTTAGAACCACAGCCCACCAGGTTCTGATTTAGCAGCAGCCTGAGTGCCCTCTTGTTACCTCCTCAGAATGGGAGCCCACTGGTGCTGCTTCCTTCCCCCGGTCCTCCCGCCCGCACAATGCGTCTCGCTGTCATATTTCCCAAGACAGCATACGGCTGTGGTAGTTTGTCACTATTCAGTATAGATGGCCTGCCACAGAATAGGTGCTCAATAAATATTTCTTGAATGGATGAACAAATCAGTTTCTGTTTTGTTTTGTTTTGTTTTGTTTTTTGCGGTACGCGGGCGTCTCACTGTTGTGGCCTCTCCTGTTGCGGAGCACAGGCTCCGGACGTGCAGGCTCAGCAGCCATGGCTCACGGGCCCAGCCGCTCCGCGGCATGTGGGATCTTCCCGGACCGGGGCACGAACCCGCGTCCCCTGGCATCGGCGAGCGGACTCTCAACCACTGCGCCACCAGGGAAGCCCAACAAATCAGTTTTAAAATGTGTCACCACCCTTCTTCCAGACTGTCCACAGTCAACTCTGGCACATATTCTCAGATTTAATTAGTTGTGGCAGAAGTATCAGGGCCAATTAGGGTCTCGGTGCAAAAGCGTAAGAGTATTTTTCTGAAAGACACCCCTGGGCTTCTTTCTCAGCCGGGATCTGTAGGTGTGGCAGGTGATCTGAGATTTT
The DNA here is from genome assembly GCF_963455315.2 of Globicephala melas. Classification (NCBI taxonomy): domain Eukaryota; kingdom Metazoa; phylum Chordata; class Mammalia; order Artiodactyla; family Delphinidae; genus Globicephala; species Globicephala melas. The sequence continues at coordinate 68,885,449 of NC_083323.1, read as the reverse complement.
ATCCTGTCAGTTGGCATGGCCCATCTGGTACACTCGACTTATGCAGTCAGCCTGTCTGAGAAGCATGGCCCGTCCAGGATGCCAGCCTCAGACCATTAACAACCAAGAAGCTTTAGTCATATTAATGTTGGGGTGATTATATAATTCATTATCTAAACTGAGATACTTTGATGGAGTAAAAGAAAGTGCTAATCAAAATGCAACTAGGAAAAATAATATAAACCCAAACTGGGACATACTGACATCTTGATTTCTGTGAATAATAAACACCCCCTAGAATCCCCTGGATGCTGTGATCTCCAAATGCCACTCTTTGGACACACTGACCATATTACCCGATCAGCTGCATACATGCCTCTGGACTGCTTTTCCTCGAGGTATTTTATCAGGAAAGAGTCTATGAGATTTTCCTCACAAATCTGATTCAGGTAATACTTTGCTGAGTATGTTTCTGTCTCTATCACAGATTAGGTGTCTCTTAGAGATGATGGTCCATGCCATTTACTTTTGTATTCTAGCACCTGACACAGTTCCTTACACTTGGAAAGTGTACTTGTATCAATAGCATAGGCTGTTATGGTGCAAAAACAAACCACCCTCAAATTTGGTGGCTTGTAAGGAAAAGCGTTTTTCTTTTTCGCACCACATGTCCAGTGTTGGTCAGCTTGGACCCTGTTCCACATCCTGTTTAATCTGGAACTCAGACTGATGAGCAATTTTTATCTGGAATGTGGCAGATCTCACGGCAGAGGGAAAACAGACGATGTCGAGTCACAGACTCGCTCTTAAAGTTTCTGCTCAGAGGAGAGAGTTACCTCCACTTGCTTTCCATTGTTAAAGCCAGTTAGGCAGCCAACTCTGCTTCACTGAGGAAGGGAAATAGAATTTTCTCACAGGGAAGCGTAGCAAACGTTTTGAACAATAGTACCAAATCTACCACATACTCAGTGAATGTGAATGGAACTCAACTAAGCATCATTATTTAACTCTGTACTCCAGATTTTCCTGACACGAAGGAGAGGTGAGGAGGGATGCAATGGGGGTGGGGTAGGGGAAAAAGCACACTCTGTGTACAATATTTGAAGAGCCCAGCACGTCTGCTCACCTCTCTGCTTTCTGTTTAGGCACATTTCTACCTGGGAGGAACGAGGAAAGCTTCAGTTCTACTCTTTTCTTTACCCATCTTCTCCTTCCCCAGGGTCACGGCTGGGAAGAGAGTCTAGCCATCCTAGCAGGATCAAAGAATAGCAGCTCTCTGATTTCAAACCATTCCAGATCTGGGGCTATAATATGACTTCCTTCAATTATTTGACACCTACCCCTTGCCAAGTGCCAGGTACCGGGCACTGTCCAGGGGCCCATGAAGGTTTCAATAATGTCAAGGTTCTTGCCTTCAGGCAGCTTGCGCTCAGTAGAGGAACAAGACATGTGCAAGTAATTCTTGGTGACGGGACATATGTCAAGCCCTCAATGCTTGAAATTCCTGTGTTCCAGCCCACTTGAGTCTCTCTGGTTGCAAGTCCTGGCCAGTTTGGGTTTAACCCAACACACTAGGTGCAGATGCAGTCCCAGTGGTTATTCAAGTGACTCCTGCCTTCTCCAGGAAGGCTTTCTCAACTCAGACAGAGGAGGCTTAAGTTCCTGCCAGACTCAGTCTGACCCCTTCGCTCCCCTCCTGTGCTGTGTGCTTTGAATGTAATTATAAAGATATTCAATTGAATTATCTATCAAATATTTGGGTGTATCATGGCCCCTGTGATCCACCGCCCTGAAATACAATTATACAAATACAATTGGATTTTTCTAGTGATCCCAGGTTAGAATTTGGTCACCGCCTTGGGAAGATCATTTCTATCCTGAGGAGCTAATCAGACCAGATGGGCATGACCAGAGTCCTTAGAACACACCCCGGGCAGACCACAGGCATTCTCAGCTGTGACAGTCCCTTCCAAGGCCACCCTAAGGACCACAGCAAGCCTCACAGAGAGTCACTTAGCTCCTAGGTGAACTGTTTCACCATCCACGTCTCACTAAGTGGTTTTGGGAAATTTAGAATTAGCTAAGGTCTCAGGACACATTTCTTAAAATGATCAGGGTTTAACCATACTTCCAAGCATACTTCCCAGCAGATTCTAGAGTTCTGATCCATTAACGTTCTGATTCCAGGTTGACATCTCAGACTTCTGTTTGACCCATGAAAAACTGAAGTTCAGGGAGATTTAAGCAAGTTTTCCTAAGGTCATATATTGTTGATTGAAACATTCTACAGCTCTAAAACGTTAGACCTATATATGAACTGGAATCTGTTAGGACATTTGATGGCCAGAAAGGCAGGACAAGTTTTCATGAGTTCTGTGTTTATGAAGATGTGTCTTTTTATATTTTTCAGTTTATAAGAGTCATGTTAAATTAGGTAGCTCTGGGGAGCATGTGCTGCTTGTTTCACAATAGTACTGATACTTTAAAAGTCAGATTTCTGAGTCATGTTGAGTTATTCACACAAACAAAACCTGAACCTGGGAAATGAAATAACAGGGACAAACGCAGTGATGTCATGTCTCTTCTATAAAAGGCTAGAGAGACCCAGAAAGGAAGTTTCTCCGGGAATTAGGGCAAAGTTGAATACTGAGCATCACCCAGTTACAATGACAGATAAAGGAAAATCATGTCTGCTAAACTCGACAAAATTGGGATATTGTCTTTAATAAGCAACAAACTGCTGTTGGTGTGGAATTTAACTACTTAGTTAAAAGTAAACTGTATTATGAACTCCACTTTATGGGCTCCATGACTATCCTCATACCTTTGGGGTTCCTTTTTGGACCCTACTGCCTCTTCTCCAGGAGTCAAAATACTCCTTGTTTTTCAGGGACAATGCTTTTTCATAATTTTCTTGATCCCTCTGGTTGGAAATAGCTCCCCTCTCCTTGTTGCTTCTGATAGTGATTTGAATAAGCATCCTTTATAGCCTTCATCATATTCTAGCCAAGCACACATAATTATCGTCATGTTTCATTTCTTCTGCTGTATAATAAGCCACCTGAAGATAGGGATTGTGTCCTTTCTCCTTTGTGTCCTCATAAGGTTTAGCACTGTGCCAAGTGCATATTCCACATCCTCCAAATGTTTGTGCATTTAGTGAAACTGAATTATATTTGAATTGATAGGGCCATGGCTCGGGCAAAGCCTAAAAAACAGTCTGTTGATATAAAAGAAAACAAAGAAATGATGAACAATTTATTTTAATTTAATTTAATTAATTAATTAATTTATTTATTTATTTTGCTGTACGCGGACCTCTCACTGCTGCGGCCTCTCCCGCTGCAGAGCACAGGCTCCGGACGCGCAAGCTCAGTGGCCACGGCTCACGGGCCCAGCCGCTTCGCGGCATGTGGGATCCTCCCGGACCGGGGCACGAACCCGTGTCCCCTGCATCGGCAGGCAGACTCTCAACCACTGCGCCAGGGAAGCCCAGAAATGATGAACATTTTAAACATCAGAATTAAGATGGAGGAACAGGTACTTTTCAAACTTGGAGAAAATTTTCTCTTCTGTTCGTTGTATATTTTGTATGATATGATTAATATATATTATCAAAAATGAGTTAAGTATATTGTTTCGTGCTTGAAAGAAAATATGCTTCCTTATGAAAATAATAAAAAAAGGCTTTGAAATATTACTTTCCTCCTTTTCTATGCTTCTACTATCCTAAATAATACAAAGGCCACATTAATGACCTGTGTTAGAAAGTTGGCTTTTAAAAAGTCACCATAAGATGTTATATTCTTATTTAAGTTCCATTTGCAGGCTTGATAGCCCATTTACCCTTTTTACCCTTTAAAAATTCTCTGTATTCAGTGGTGGACTAGAGGGCCCGACCCTGTGGAAACACTGGCATGCTTTATGAGTGGACAAGGCTGAGGCCAGCTCAATCTAGAGCGAGAAAAAGATTAAAGGGACAAAGGCCAGCCCATGACCCACTGTCAGTCTGCAGGCCCTGATCAACACCTAGCAGATGGAGTGCGACCTCTCCACAGAAGATTCCTTCAGGAGATGAATCACTCTAGTTTACGGTGCATTTTGTGTGGTCAGTTGTGTATACTTGGCTTGTGTTATGAGAGTTTGTACAGACATTTAAAATGTGTGGATACTCTAGGTAGTACGTGTATGTGTTATAAGGAACCAATACACAGGGGGAATGGATAAAGGAGACAATATGTGTTGAGTACCTGCCGTGCTTTAGTTAATATAACTTTAAATAATTATAGTAATAATAATGATGATGGCAAAAATAATGTTATTTTTAATAAGTACTTGCTCTGTCCACACATTTAGCTATTTAATTCTTCCAGCAAACTTTAAATGTACTCTGTTTGTTTTATAGAGGAGTGAATAACCTTGGTGATTTTAAGTAACTTGTTCAAGATCTTATAGTCAGTTAGTGCTGGAGCCAGGATTTGACCTGATCTAGCCAGGGATGGTTTAGTTGCAGGCTCAGATCTTAATCTCAGGCTAGCTCAAGGAACAAAAGAGGTATTTTCTTTAATTAAATTAATTAATTAATTTTTGGGGGCTGCGATGGGTCTTTGTTGCTGTGCGGACTTCTAATTGTGGTGCTTGGGCTCCAGGGTGCGTGGGCTCTGTAGTTTGCGGCATGCAGGCTCTCTCATTGAGGAGCACAAGCTCAGTAGTTGTGGCGCGCCGGCTTAGTTGCCCCATGGCATGTGGGATCTTCTTAGTTCCTTGACCAGGGATCTAACCTGCGTTCCCTGCTTTTGAAGGCAGATTTTTTTACTACTGGACCACCAGGGAAGTCCCCTTTTCCTTTATTTAAAAAAAAATTGTTTTTTTAATTTTAGAATACTTTAGACAGAAAAAATTGTGAAGCCAGTACAGAATTTCCTTACACTCAACAGTTTCTCTTATTGTTAACATACTGTATAGTTTCTCCGTTATAATTAAAAAATCAATATTGACACCTTATTGTGAACGATGATCTATAGTTTATTCAGATTTCCTTAGTTTTTACCCAATGTCCTTTTTCTATTCCAGGATCCTAGCCAAGATACCATATGAAATTTAGTCATCCTGTCTCCTAGGGCTCATCTCAGTTGTGATGGTTTCATACACTTCCCTTGTTTTTGTTGACCTTGACAGTTTTCAGGCATACTGGTCAGGTATTTTGTAGACTGTCCCTCAACTGAGGCTTGTCAGTGTTTTTCTTATACTTTGACTGAGGTTATATGTTTGGGGAGGAAGAGCACAAACATAAAGCACCATCATCATCGCATTGTATCAGAGTTACATGCCGGGCTTCCCTGGTGGTGCAGTGGTTGAGAGTCTGCCTGCCGATGCAGGGGACACGGGTTCGTGCCCTGGTCTAGGAAGATCTCACATGCCGCGGAGCGGCTGGGCTCGTGAGCCGTGGCCGCTGAGCCTGTGCTCCGCAACGGGAGAGGCCACAACAGTGAGAGACCCGCGTACCGCAAAAAAAAAAAAAAAGGTTACATGCCATCAACATGACTTGTCACTGTTAATGTTGAATTTGATCACCTGGCAGAGGTAGTGTTGTCAAGTTTCCCCACTTTAAAGTTACTCAAAACAAGTTTTTTGTTGTTGTTGAAATAATTCAGAGAAACTTCACAAAAATGATTTCTAGCTGGTTCTTCAGAAACTGAAAATTATCAGGAAGCTACTGATGTTCTCTCTTTGGGACTATAGGCTCTCTCATTTCCTTTACCTTGAGTGTTTTCTTCATTATCTCTTTTGTTTTTTTTTTTTTTTTTACTAACTGGTGATAGATTCCTGGCTCTCAGTAACTCTGTTTTCTGATTTCACTATTCTCCTCTCTCTATGCTTTTTGACTTGGCTGCCGGCAACATGCCCCACATCCCTCTCACCTCTTCCTGGTCATGAACCTCCTCAGCTTGTGTCTCACTTTCTTCTAGTTTCTTTTCCCATCACAGGTGCCCCTTGATCTCACCTGGTGCCAGTCACTGTCCCAAGCACTTGTCCCTGAACTAACTTGATCATTTAAACAACCCTATGATGTGGGATTTCACTGGTGGTGGTCCAGTGGTTAGGACTCGGTGCTTTCATTGGTAAGGCCCTGGGTTCAATCCCTGGTAGAGGAACTAAGATCCTGGAAGCTGTGAGGCGTGGCCAAAAAAAAAAAAAGAACCCTGTGAGGTAGGTAGAATATCTCTATTTTATAGATGATGAAATTGAGGTTGAGAGCAGAGAAGGTTAAGAAACTTTCTTAAATTGCTATAAGTGATAGACTTGGCCTTGAAGTCAGGATTTTCAGACTCCAAAGCCAATGCTTGAAAGCCTAAAGGCACATCACCATCCTATACTGAGCCTCTAAGACTCCTAACAATCCTTTAAGGTTAAGGAGTTTAAGTGTAGGATTGTCCTTGCCCTAGATTAGCCAGCTAGTAAGTGGTGGAGCTGGGCTTAGACCCTGGTTTTCGCAGCCTGAAGTCCACCGCAACAGCTTGTCTTCCAAAATACTGAAATATGTAAATTAGCCAGATGAATTTCATTGTTTTAGGCCTGTTCTGAAAAGGTGAAAATAAAGATGTCAAATCTAATACCCAACTATTCCTGACTAAATCAATTCAGATCCAGCCTTTGTCACTCATCAGCATTTACCTTGAGTGAGTACTGAATCAGATAAGGCAATTTTAGATCTGGACCTTGTGATTAAAATATGTATTAGGAAGTTTGCAAGGCTAGTGGATGAGAAGAACAGAAAGATAAATAAACAATAAAAATACTGAAACTTCAGTAGCGTTATTTACAATAGCCAGGCCGTGGAAGCAACTTAAGTGTCCATTAACAGATGAATGGAGAAGGTGTGATATATATATATATATATACACATGCATATATATGTATATATACAATGGAATATTACTCAGCCATAAAAAATGAGATATTGCCATTTGCAGCAACATGGATGGACCTAGAGATTATCACACTAAGTGAGGTAAGTCAGACAGAGAAAGACAAATATCATATGATGCCACTTATACGTGGAATCTAAAAAACTGAACCAAATGAACTTATTTACAAAACAGAAACAGACTCACAGACATAGAAAACAAACTTACTGTTACCAAAGGGGAGACAGGGAGGGATAAATTGGGAGTATGGGATTAACACTACCATATATAAGATAGATGAAAAACAAGGATTTACTATATAGCACACTTTATTCAATAGCTTGTAATAAACTATACTGGAAAAGAATCAGAAAAAATATAGATATATACATATCTATATATATATAACCAAATCACTTTGCTGTATACCTGAAACTAACACAATACTGTTAATCAGCTATACTTTAATAAAAAAAAAATACTGAAGCTTCCATAGTTGGTAAATGTGCTGTTTTGTGGATCTTAATGTGTATGTACATTGGTGCAGATGCTGGGAACCATGCGTATTGAGGGTGTTTCCTGATACCCCTGATATCCTGAGATATTGAGTGATTGTCATGGCCTTGAACTTGTAGGAAACAGCCCCACTTAATCTTGACTTTTCTTAGTATATCAGTGGATATAGTAACCACAAAGTAGTTAGTAAAGGTGAAAAATGATGGCAGCTTGGATGAGGTAGTACTAGAAGAGGTAGAGAAAAAGAATGAGTGGTTTCAAGACATTGAATGTGGAGGCAAAGATGTGGAAGTCGTCAAGGATGATGGTATGCAAATTAGTGTCATTTACTAAGACAAGGACACCAGAAAAAGACCATGTTTGGTTGGGTGGGGGGGGTGGGGGCGATCATGACTATGGATTCTTTAGACATCCAAAGGGACATGTCAAGGGTAGACCACTGGATATATGACTAGAATTCAAGGAGAGATCTGGGCTAGAGTGATGTATTTGTGAGTCATCTACATATGGGTAAGTAACACCACGGGTATTGTTCAAATCTCCTAGAGAGAGAAAGAGTGAAAGGATAAGAGGGCCTAGTGGCTAGATAATGATTAATTTTCAAAGGAGAACAATAAGTGATAGGCTAATAATTGGAGACAAGCTGGAAAAAATCCACGTGAATAAATATGAGAACTGGAAATAATCTAGTTCCAGGAAAGAGACTATTTCAATAAGAGAGATAAGTTATAGATGAACAAACCATGGAATCATTAGTTAATTCATCAATTAATCAGGCAGTTAGTGAAAATTTCTTCTGTGCCAACAATGGTTAAAAACTGGGACTATTAAGACTATTAGGACCCTAATAAGTTTAGTTCTTTGATATGGCCTCTTGAGTCCGAAGCTGGTCATGGATTACTTGTACTAGTTACTCTCCTCCTGATTTCTTCTCCATTTTATTTTTGTCATTTCTTTGCATTTAGCACTTCCATGAAGGACTAGGCAATAATAGAGAAAGGAAGTTATAGCAAAAGCACTAGTTTTTCTTCTCCATATTTCCTAGTGTTAATACAAAATTGATGGTGTAGGAATAAAATCCTGGGAACGACTAGGCTTTTAAAAGTTTGTTTTTTGTTGTTGTCACTTAATCTCAGAGTTTGACATTACTTAAACTGGACTACAAGGTTTCTAACTGTATGTATTTTTCTGATCAGACTCATGTAGTATTTCAAAGTAATTCAAGTGAATATAATGCATCTAGAAAAAATGAAGAAGCTAGTATTATTGAAGAGACAATATGCATTTGACAACTATTTAATATTTCAATGTCTTTTATGTTCAAAACCATCTAAATATTAAGAAGGTAATAACCTGTACAGTTAAATACAGGATCATATAAAACAGTGTCTTACTAGCAAAAGTATTTTCCCTCCTCGCTGACTGTTATCCTAGAGGGGGAAGAACCTTGATATATCACAACTCCAAGGTTGCACTGGGATGGGATACTGTAAAAACTCAGAATAACTTGAAAATGCTTTCATTTCATTTAGAGACAAAACAGGATTCATTTTATGAGAGTCCTTTATCATGCAGAAACTTCTTATATTCTTAGTGTATCCTGACTGATACTGACTAAATGTTATTTAAGATCACGGCTTTCAGATTGTTGTATCTTATGGTATGAAATGACATTATGCAGTAGAAAGGCCATCTATTTGCTGGCAAACATATCATTGAAATCAAATATTCTGTCATGCCGTTTCACACCAGAAACAGAGCCAGTTCTGGCATCAGGAGCCCGGGAGGAAGCAAAAACCTGTCTTCTGCGATTCAAGGTTTCTCCAAAAGTTCTTTGCTCATAACATCTCCATGCTTAACTCCCACCCTCAACCAGCCATCGTGTGAAGCATTCCCATTACTCACTCTTTTGAATAAAGCACTAATGTATAAATGCTATCTTGGAGTGATAAGATATAAAGTCATTTTTTTAAGATAAGACATTTCATTACTTCTTGGGAATGAGACATTTGGATATGGGAAACAGCCAATTAAATACTCAGCACCATGTTATCATGTCTTGCATGATATAAAGTAGTATGTTTTTTTTCATGTCCTCACACAAGTTATATTCTTATTTTAAGCTATACTGAACAGAAACTGAGCTAGGCATTCATCTTAACATTGTGAAGACGTATGAAGAAAGTAAAACATAGAAAAACAGTGTGTTCTAAACAAAAGGAAAATGACCAAAAGAGATGCTAAGTTTGATCTAGGTACTTTAATGATCTTTTAAGGGGAAAAAAAGAAAATAGCCAGGTCTTTTAGGCAGGAACTTCAAAATCCCGCTTTAATGGCTCATGAAGTTACCATTCCTTGTGTTTAGCAATGTTACTCTTTATTCTCTGGACCATTCATTTGTTTTTCATATTTCACTTATTGACATCCATTTCCCCATCTCAAAAAGTGACTCCCAAGTGGGATATACTGTGGAAATTTGCTCATCTCACTACTTACTTACCACATATCAGCAAACTCCCACCAACAGTCTCCAGTGATCTTGACCATAACCGAAGTGCCAGGACTCTCCAGCTGGGAGTCATCCTAACACACGAGCCTCCCTGTGCACAGGCAGAAAGGCACCTGCTTGTGAAATAATGCTATTCCCTTCGTTCCTGGATCCAGGAGTCTACTTCTGCCAGCCTGGTCCAGCTATGAACCTTGGTCAATAAGGAACTTCTTTTAACTTCTTCCCCTCCTCTCCCAGCTCTGCTACTCTTGACCATCTGTGCTGTAGCTCATTATCCTGCAAGGAAGCACTTCCCAGCGTGGGACTAACACTTATCTGCAAGACTGACTCCGAAATGTTGTGCACATTGTCGTTCTGGATGACTGTGGTCACTAACCAAAAGTTAGACAATAAGCAAGTCAGAACATGTCAAGGGTACTTGGAGAAAAACAGTTAAAGAAAAATTACTTGGGTGGAAGATAAAAGTCCAATATGTTTTCATTTAATTTGGCTGAGATAGCATGGTATTAAATTATCCAATCATCCACATTCATAGCCGAAGAGTCATTTTTGTGGTAGCTAAATCTAAAAGAAATCTGTAATAAATAGACATCCATAAATAAAATCAGCTGCCTTATAATTTTTATTGGCTTCAATGAGAGGATAACATAAATAGTATTTTGTTTCTATTATAACACAGTTATTAAGGCAGGATAGTCAAACGTTATTGTAGTTCCTCCTAATTATGTAATTGCTATTATATAAACCAGTTTCCTTTCTGCTGGTTAAAGAAGAGACTTTCTATTTTATAGCAGCTCAACAATGTCACTGGTGTGTTAACAAAGCACTATTTGTATCATTCAGGATTCACCCATTATTTTATACTCACAAAATTTTAATCAACATCATCATTGCCTCTCTTTGAAAGGTGAGAATTTTACTTTTGCAGAAAAACATAGGCTTGCCTTATTCTTAGAGTGGATTTTTATTAAGAACTAATTTCCATACAAAATAATTAATGAATGTTCTTTCCAGTTGGAGAAGACACTGGAATGTATAGTGTGTTCTTTCCTTATGGACTATGCATAACTAGCTTCATTTCTTCATTTCTTAACCTGCAATAGAAGTCTTGGCCTGCTTTACAAAGTCTATTGCCTTGAATTGGGGTAAATTTGAGATGTTCTCAGACCATCTTTAATCAAATGGGCAGAACAGATAATATTTTTAAAATAATAGCATGCCTGTAATCCTTGTTCACAATTCTTTGTAGGAAAGACAGTAGATTTCCTTCTCTCTATTTCTTGGACACGGCTAGAAAAGCAACTGGCTTTAGTGGAGTCAGAAACTCTGGCCCTGTGATGTTGGGAAAGACGTTTAGTATATTTGAGCCTCAGTTCTCTCCCTGCAAAGTGAGATGTTGAATGGGATGTTCTTTGAGTTCCCTTTAAATTGTATAGAAATTGTAAAAAGCTGATTAAGCTGACTTTCCATGCTTATTTATGAAGGTTCTTTGAAACAGATGATGGAGAGAAAAGCAAGCAAAACAGTGGAGGAAGAAAACCCAAAAAGTGGAGAACGTGTAGGACGATGCGAGGGCGGCTCATCATGGCTGGCAGCCTGACTCTCCTTCCTCCCTCTGTTTCCGATAACTTTTTCCACGATGCCCTGAATGATCTCACACCACGAGGAAAGTCTGGGTGTGGGTTGAAAAGGAAGAGGGTGAATTTTACTTGTTGAGAATGCCAAGTTTAGTCTGAAATTCATTAGTTCTTTAAGTGATAGTTAAAATAATGGAACATTAGGTCAGAGGGGCAGTAGTTAAAGAGAGGCAAAAATAACTGCTAATCCCAAATTCCCCTGTAATGTCATTCGAGGCAAAAGTTTTCCAGAATTAAAAAAAAAAAGTTTAGTTATATCATTTAGATGGTCAACATATGTCATACCCCGAAAACATATGCTTCTCCCTAAAAAGCTACTTGGAAAATGTATCTTCTAAATTTGTATTCTAACTACTTTTTCACTGTGTGCGTGTGCATGTATGTGTGTGTGCATCCATGTGTTTACTTTTCATAAAGTCACCTGGAAACCTATGATGGCCCCAAGTAAATCTGCCTGAGGCACATTTTTTTCTTGGCGCTATGTTTCCTCTAGGTCTGTGTTTGCCATAGTGTGCTGTGGTGGTTTGTCTTCATTTCACCCAATGAGAGAAGTCCCTTGAGGACATAAATTACATCTTATATTTTCCCAGAGCCCAAACTGCCCATGGATCAGGGTGGATCAGTCATGGTGCTAGGGTGGGCGATGGGCAGATGCAAGTCCAAACTTAGATGCTTAGAGTTAAGTGGGGGTACCTGGAGTGAAAAATGTCTATGATGTCAATATATCGTAATAGATCCTCTAATTGATATGTGACCCAGGGGACAATAAGTCATAAAATGTTTGGTTCAAAGGGCAGAAGAATGAGAAAGAGTGATGATAGAGTAGCTTGCCTTATAATCACTGAGTATTAGACTTTTCGCATTACTACTAGATACTGCTGAAATTAGAGATAATAAATGCTGAATTAGAGAGTCAGTTTCCTTACTTCCAATGAGATGATGATGTGTCATAGTTCCACACAGGTGCAACATGAAGTCAGGATTTAAAAAACTGAACAGTAGGCAATAGCCCCACATTGCTCCCAACTCCAACTGTGGGCCCCATACTCCAAACTAGGAGGAGATAAATGCAGGCTTCACCTCCAGCTTCTGTCCACACAGTCTGTTCTCTGGGTCTGGAAATGCTTCCCTCCACTTCTCTGTCTGATGATTTCCCACACATCTATGATAGGTTAAAGATGGCTGCAAAGCCTCTCATTGAGAGATGGAGTCTGTATCTCTTCACTTTGAACCTGGTTCAACTCTGTGACTACTTTAGAGATAGAATTTGATGATCCCAAACCTCAGAGACTGGTGGATTCCACTTCCTATCTCTCGGAATGTGAACTCTGGAGGAAGCTAGCTGTCATGTAATAGGTCTGGCTACCCTGTGACTGCTATGCCTGTGTGAAGCCCATGCCCCGGAGAGAGGCCATGAAGGGTGAGATGTCATGTGAAGAAAGGAGAGGCCAAGGGACACTGAGGTACCAGACAGACAAGTGAGGGAGCCTCTTGGGAGTGGATGCTCTGCCCACATTGCCTCAACTAACACCCATGGGTCAGAGATGAACCATTCACCTGAGCCCTTCCTGAATTCCTGACCAACAAAATCATGAACAAAATAAGATGGATATTTTAAGGCAGTAGGTTTTAGTGTAGTTTGTTACATAGAAATAAATACCCAAAGCAATATCCTTCAAGACCTGGTTCATATATTATTTCCCTTGGGCAGTAATTGTTCTGTTTGGGGGGCAGATTTAGTCTTCCCTTCACTTCTCCCATGTTCCTCTGTCCAAAGCAGTTGTAGCCGTTACATTTGGTTGACTATCTCCTATGTGTTAGGCACAGCACTTGGTGTTTTACGTACATTTTCTCACTGATCTCTCAGAACAAATCTATAAAGAAGATATTCTCATTACATTGACCAGTAAATTGGGGCTGGGGATTACCTGAGATTATTGAAGGTCCCCCAGGGAAACGTTGTGGAGCTGGAATCTGACCCTCTGTCTGCCTGACTCTTTCCACAGCAGAGCCCTGTATCCATTCCAGCCATTGTCTTTCTAGATTATGATTATCTCCTTACGAATCTTTCTTCCCACACTGTGCAAAGGAGAGTTTTCTATTCACTGTGATGCTCTCCAGTGTCTAGCACAGTGTCTCATGCTCAACCAATCTTCCTGGAATGAGTGAACAGCCTGCAGAACAATTTCTAGAAAATCAACACAAAGCCCTATTCATGTAAGAGAGCTGTCTTCCAGTGGAAAGGGAACAAGTCTTAGCCATACTTTGAAACCCAGGTTCTGCGATCCCTACCTAATCCATCCTGAGAATATTGGCAATGGTAGCGTCCAGTGCATAGCCGCGAGCCTGGCCTATCTTTACCTGAGTCCTGAACAGATAATATGTCAGCAGGTTAACAGGGAGCGAATATTGTCTGCAGTTTGCTGTGAGAAAAACTGTCTAATAAATGAGTTTGCTCTAAATAATAGAGAACTCTGTCCCCTATATGGTGAGAGGATCCTTCTATCCTTCACAGCTAAAGCTATGGGAATTGTGAATGCAGAGCTGATGCTTACTTAAAATCAGGGAGACAGATAAGCAGCCTTAGATAAGGCACAGGCCAGGTAAAGATAAGATGTCCCAGAGGTGGGGCTTTCTGATTTGCTGGCACTCTCACCCTTGTTTATTATGGACAAGAATTTTCTCTGGGTCCCCTAAATCTTGCACTCACTGACATCGTTCTCCCTTTGACACTTTATTGGGTGCATTCCATACGCATTTGCCCAACAGGAAATATTCAGCAAAGAATATTTAAGAGAAAGCAGCACAGCCCAACTCCTTTTGTGAAAGCAGAGCTGATGCAAGGGATTTCCAAGCAGAGCAAGGCAAATAAAATGCCATCTTAGAGCTTAAATCCTGCCAGATGATCAGAGATAACTTACACCATGTGCCCTTTTCCCAAGCATGTTTGCATGCGGGAAGGGCTACAATAAGAAGTGAGAAATGGTCTGCAAGAAAGAATAGACCTTGAGATATCACTTGGTGTGTCCCATGGATATCCCTCAGTGTGCAGTTAAAGACACGTGAATCATTTAGGAGAGGGTAGAGATTTTGTTAATTGTGTCCTGTATTGAAAGAGAGAAATGAATTTCCGTTATAATTCCTTACATTTTGTTAATGGATTTGAAGAAAGAGACAGATTTTGTGATGGATTGATTTTTAACTAGCTTTCTGTTCCATTCCTGAGTACATGAGGTATAATAATAATAAAATATCTTTAGTCTTATTGGGGTCAAGCAGCTGTAATTTTGTGGGTTTGGGGATGAGCATGCACCATTTTGCTGGCCATGAGAGGGTCTGTACTCTTGTTAGTAACACGTAGGTATTGTCTGCTGTGTGAGGAATGTGTTTGAAACTCAAGGGGAAAATATGGATCATCCAATGCTTGTATTATATTTCTTTCTTTGCATGTCTGTCATTTTTGTTGGAACATTCAGTGAAATTAGGTCAGTTATGGTTTTAGTTAGCAAAGCAGCTCTTGTGTTGTACACAAATCATATGATGTTTCTAATTATGTCTGCTTTTTAACATCGATCTGAAACCAAATCCTTAACTATGCATGGCTTAGAGGTGTTTCCCTCTCCCCCTCTCCTTTTTGCTTTGACTTCTTTCTGGGGCAAATATGAAACTTTATCTTGCAATAGCAAGATACAATATTTTTGGCTTTACAGGCAGCTTGAAAGCCCAGGGTTAAGAGGCAAAGAAATGGATAATTACTGGATGTATAGTTGTAGATGGAAATTTTTGGAGTAATTAATTGGGTGATCCATTACCTCTAAGAGGTACTGTGATGCTTATTTGTATTTTCTGGCTATACCAAGGGACCTTTGGAAATCTCAGTGGTCTGCCTTAGGCCAAGAGCTCTAGATTTTCTGACTCCTGAGCTGTGCTCAGTTTCCAAGGGTATGGAAGCAGTTGGAAAGGATTTCTGAGGGTCTCAAAATGTGATCTTCAATGTGGTGGCAGAGGGAGGGGAACATGGGAAACGCAACATGACGTGTAAGGAGACACTAAGCTTTATTTTATTAACCGAGTAGTGGGAACGGAATCCCAAAAAGTTTTTCAAAAGCATGTCTGTTGGCTTTTATCAGTTGCTAGGATGATCTAACTGTACAGATGTGCCTCAAGGCAGAGACCAATGACGTCTGAATGCTTTCAGATCTGCAGCTCTGTAAAGAGACAGGAAAACCATCAGTGTTACCTGGCCCTCTGGGGCTGGTCCTTGGTTATGTTCCTTGAGAATCCTAGGCATGATTTGCAGCAACATGGTTGGACTTGGAGGGCATTGTACTAAGTGAAGTAAGTCAGGTAGAAAGAGACAAATACTGTATGATATCACTTATATGTGGAATCTAAAATATACAACAAACTAGTGAATAAAACAAAAACGAAGCAGACTCACAGATATAGAGAACAAACTAGCGGCTCCCCGTAGGGAGAGGGAAGGTGGTGGTGGGGCGAGATAGAGGTAGGGGATTTTTAAAAAAGGGTTCTTATGGGGTTATATGAAATCATGTGTATGAAATTTTTGAAAATTGTAAAGCATTATAGAATTTTTAAATAAATAAATGATTTTTTAAAAAGGCTTTGGCGTGGAAGATTCTTGGAAGCCTAAGGCTTGAGACAAGCTGTACATTAGGAAAAGAGAGAGACAATTTCACCTATAACCCACTTGCTTTTCTTTTCCTTCTTCAGAAACATATTTATTAAGTACTTATTAAGAGCTATGATAAGCCATGGGGATTAAGAAAAAAAAGAGTAGGAGATGGTCCTTGCCTTCAAGGAGCCCAAAGTGTGATGGAAGAGACATACATGTGAACCAATTCTTATGATACAGTTCTGACAGAGGAATTGTAGTGAATTGAGTTGTGTCCCACAGAAAGATAGGTTCAAGCCCTTACTCCTGATACCTGGGAATACAAGCTTATTTGGAAATAGAGTCTTTGCACATGTAGTTAAGTGTAAGTAAGATCAACCTGGATTTGGGCTGGACCCTAAATCATTGACTGGTGTCCTTATAAGAGAAATAAGAGGAAAATTTGAGATGCAGAGACACACAGAGAGAAGGCCATGTCATGACAGAGGCAGAGATTGGATTTAAGCAGCCCAAGCTAAGGAATGCTAAGGCTTCCAGCAGCCATGAGAAGTGAAGAAGAGGCAAGGAAGGACCGTCTCTTGGAGGCTTCAGAGGGAACCGTCCCTGGCGAACCCTTGATTTTGTACTTCTGGCCTCCAGAGCTGAGGGAGCATACATTTCTCTTGTTTTACGCAGCCTGTGTCAATTTGTTATGACAGCCTTAGGAAACGATTACAGTTATATATAAAAGAAGAATCAAAGAGCAGTCATGTCTAAAAGCTCAGGGAGGGCTTCTCAGAGAAGGAGTCACTTCAGCACAGTCTTGAAAGGAGAGCAGTTCACCAGTTGCACAAGGGGGTAAGAGACATTACAGGCAGAGGGAGCCTAACAGTGAATTCAATGTTAACAAAAGTGATGCCTTTAAGAAATTCTGTGTCATCAGTGTCGCTGGAGTACAGGGGGTGATGTGGGGGATGAGAGACAATAAGAAAACTTGGAGCAAAATTGTGAAGGCTTTGTACAGCATGCTAAGGAAAAATGGAATTTTCTCCAGGCTATTTGTCCTCAATTTCTATGCCACGATGCAGTGTGTCTATGAGATATATTGCAAGTGATTTATTAAGAGTAATAAAGTGCTGATGTTTTCTAAAATAATTAGTTTGACTTTCAACTCGAGAAGATTTGAAGTTATTCAGGTAAATAAGTCATCCTTACTCCCTTGTATTTTCGATGTGTTTCTTCATTGGGAGGGAAAGGGGCAGAGCTATGACAAACATTCAGAGAACGGTGTATAACTGGTACCCATTGGTGAATATGAACATCTGTTCTCTGTGAGGCAGAAAAGAGGTTGAGATTCACTGATTTGGGCAGTAGGGATCTAACGGAGACTTTGAAGTTGAACAGTGAGAACATGATTTTGACTTTTCAGGATACCTTTGAAGGTGATGGTGAGAATGGAAAAGAAATGAAAAGATGTTTGTGCTGGGGAGCTGGTGGTAGTAGTTGTGACGAGGATCAGTGAAGTCGTGATTTTAGACAGTGGCTTTGGGAATGGAAAAGTGAGGGGGGCAGTTTTCAAGAGATGTTTCTGAGACAGAAATGACTAGTCTATGTGATAAGGATGATTTCTTCAAAGCTTGGAAGAATAGATGGTGATGCCATCAACGGAATTAGGGAATCCTGGGGGTGGGGCATGCGGGAGGAAGGGGATAAGTTTGTGAGAGAAGATAATGGGTTGAACTTAGACATATTTGATTTGAATTGAACATCCAGAACATCCAGGAAAGAGGTGGCTGTGTTCTTCCAGAAGATAGAGTACTGGGTATCATCGCCCATTATGGAGTCTGAGACCATGACTGGGAACTCTCAGTTGAAGGAAAACTGTCTAAGGTATACAGAAGAAGGCCAAGAACAAAACTCTGCAAGAACATCTCATGATAGTAAACAAGAGGATGATAAGCCAGAGAAGGGGCCTGAGAAAGACTGGTCATATATATAAGGGTAAGAGGGGAACAAAAATGAAGGCTGTCTTGAAAACCAAGGAAGAGCTGGTGTACTAAGGCTGCCATCACAAATTACCACAAACTTGCCTTAAAACAAAAATTTATTCACTCACAATTCTGGAGGCTGGAAGTCTGAAATCAAGGGCCCAGTAGACCTATAGTCCCGCCAAAGGGGGAGAATCCTTGCTTGCCTCTTCCAGCCCCTGCTGGCTCCTGGTATTCCTTGGCTTGGGCAGCACAACTCCAATCTCTGCTTCTCTCTTCACACGGCCTTCATCCTTTTGCCTCTGTGTCTCAAATCTCTCTCTTCATTTCATTATAAGGACACCACATGTCATTGAATTTAAAGCCCACTCTAAATCCAGGATGCTCTTATGTTGAGATCCTTAATTTCATTTGCATCTGCAAAGACCCTATTTCCAAATAAGGTTACATTACCTGGGGTACTGGAGGTTGGGAAAAGGACATAGCTTTTTGTGAAACACAATTCCACCTGCTACAGAAGTTATGGTAAATGTCAGGGGAAGGAAGACTGGGCATTGGATTTGACAATAAGAAGGTTACTGATGACTTGAATCACAGCAATTCCAGCAGAAGAGGGGCTTGGAAGCCAAACTAGGGGGTCAAGCAACAGATAGGAAATTATTTCTCTCTCAAGATATTTATTCATCTCATGACTTGAGAGACCTACAGGTATTGATGGGTATAGCGTTCCCCCTAGAAGAAAGCAACATCAACACTGCAGCAGGCAAGATAACCTAGTTTACAGATGATCTGGCAGAAGACAAGAAAGGTTAAGTAATTTGCTCAAGGTCATATAATTGGAGTTCAGCCTAGATTTCCATCTTCCAGGGCTCTGTTCAGATTTATTTATTTTTGAAAAATACAGAAAGCTCCCCTCGAAAGTAAAAATCATTCATAAACCCGTAGCTTTAGAAATAACCTGACAGAGGGCTAGAGAGGTTAGTATTCTACTTTAGGACTGAAGGGGAGTAGGGTAGCCAACCATTCCCTGTTTGCCCAGACCTGGAAGTGTTCCTGGGACACACTTTAGTGCTAAAACAGAGAATCCTCAGCAAACTAAGATGATTTGATTACTGTAATTAGAGGATGGAATTATTATTGGGACTCAGCAAGAACTGTAGCTCAGGGACAGAAGCAGAATACAGCTACTGAGTAACCAGGGTCTAGCATAGAGGGCGCTGGAGGTAGGGAAGGTGGAGAGAAGGAGGTGGAAAGACTTAGGGAGTAAATACCCCATCCTCTCTCTCTTCCCAATTTCCAAATTGCTGACTTAACTAGAGGGTTGAGGAGTCCAGGTTTGTATTCCATCAAGGTCATTCTCCTGGACACTTAGAAGTTTAGGGAAGGGCTGAGAATGGATCTGAGGAAACAAATGGCAGATAACCCCCAGAAGCATCTATTATGTGCTGGACATTGTGCTTGATGCTTTAACAAAAATTATCTCCTTTAAGAACAGTATGGATGTTCCTAAAAAAACTGAAAATAGAGCTACAATATGATCTTGCAATCCCACTCCTGGGCATATATCCAGAGAAAACCATGATTTGAAAAGATACATGCACCTCAATATTTGTTGCAGCACTGTTTATAATAGCCAAGACATGGAAGCAACCTAAATGTCCATCGACAGATGAATGGATAAAGAAGATGTGGTGTATATATATATATATATATATATATATATATATATATATACACACACAAACACACACAAAATGGAATATTACTCAGCCATAAAGAGAATGAAATAATGCCATCTGCAGCAACTTGTACAGACCTAGAGATTATCACACTAAGTGAAGTAAGCCATACAAAGACAAATATCATATCACTTATATGTGGAATCTAAAGAAAAATGATACAGATGAACTTATATATAAAACAAGAATAGACCCACAAACATAGAAAGCAAACTTAAAGTTACCAAAGGGGTAGGAGGGAGGAGGGATAAATTAGGAGTTTGGGATTAACATATACACACTAACATATAGAAAACAGATAAACAACAAGGACCTGTTATATAGCACAGGGAACTATACTCAATGTTTTATAATAACCTATAAAGGAAAAGGATCTGAAAAAGAATATATATATATTCTTATATATATATATTCTTATAATATATATATATAAAGAATATATATATATATGAAACTGAATCACTTTGCTGTATACCTGAAACTAACACAACATTGTGAATCAACTATACTTTAATTAAAAAAAAATTATCTCTTATAATCTTCAAAAGCACTTTGAGAGGTAGAGATCATTAAGTTCAGCATTTGCAGATGAGGGAGTTTATGCTTAGAGGAGAGTAAAGTAACTTTATTCATGAATGCTTTCTTATGTCCAGCCACAATACAGTACCTCAATTTCCTCCTTTAAATCACATAATCATCCTAGTTACCCAGATGTGACTTGGGAACTTCTAAATCTGTATATTTGTAGCTACAAACTTATTGATAATTTCTAGGGTTACTTTTACATATTTTTCTCTTCATTCTTACATAAAGAATTTAAATTATTTTATTAAAATATAGACAATCATAAAGAGTCAAGAATGGCAAAAAATGTCGCTTTGAAAAAAGTCAAAGACTGAAAAACAAATTGAATATAGATACTGAGGTTGCAAATAATTATCAGTTGCTATAATTGGGCTGAAAACTTGACCTGAATTTCCTGGTGGTCAAAATGAAAAGGTAAACACGGGCAGTCACATAGTTCTTATTGTTCCCAAACGATAAAAATGAGCACTTACTATGAGATAAATACTCTTCTAAGTGCTTTCCTGTCTATCTCATATGACCCCCCACAAGAACCCTTATTTGCAGATGAGGTGAAAGTGGCATTCAGAGGTTAGTAGTTTACCCACAAGCATATAACTAGTATTTGGTGGAGCTGGGTTTCAAACCCAGACCATCTGACTCCAGGTCTGTGCCTTAACCACTGTACTAGGCTGTTTCTAAAGGCAACCATATCTGTCCTCAAGAGAAAGAAAAACTTTTTCAAATACTTAGTTCTATGTTTTCTAATGTGGGACATTTTACATAGAGAACCCTAAAAGAAGTAGTGGATCAATTTCTTAATGATCCTTCTTTGCTCAAAATGAAAGATTTACCAAAAATGAAAGTCAGTAGGTAGAATCCTTCCTGAAACCAAGACAATATGATCTACACTTGGGTAATTCACCTATGTATTAACCTTTGTTAGTCTCACTAACTGATTCCATGTTCATGAAATACCTTGCTTTTTTTCTTATGCACAATACAAAATACAAGCCATGTGTGCATATGCTATAATGCTAGTGAGGAAGATGAAAGGAGAAGGAAGGAAGGGCTGGTTCTTCATAAAAATGCACACCAATGCAAGGAAATTAAATTACTAGGGTCTGCAAGAGGGATTGGTGTTATGGACTGAAAAACTTCCATGGTAAGAGTTAACTGGTGTTTCGCCTGCAGATATGGAATAAACACATGGATTTTAATACTTTGTCATGATTTATTTCATGTTATGTTGAAAGGTCTTTGAACCGTGACAAATGTCTTATGATCTGTTCCAAGGCATTTTGTCATTAGGATTTTTTGAGTATAATCAAGATCACTGAACATTGGAGAAACACACAGCTTGACCAATATATTTTTCATGTCGTGTGCATAGGATTTAGAAAGTTTTAGGTCTATGCACACTTGGTTAGCCCGCAGGTGGCTTGCAAACAAAACAATTTACGGTGCAGTTCCCATTATGTAGCTTGGATTAAAAATATTTGGCATTGAGGGACTTTTTACTGCTTGTTTGGGAACCTGTTGTCAATCTCCTGTATCATTATACATTCAATTCACAGTAGGCGTCTACTTCAGACATTAGTCAGAATGGTTACAGTTTTGATTTATTGATTTTTGTTGGGTCATTTTGGTTTTGGAGAGACCATTTATGCCATCCTCACTGCATGCATGTCAGATAAATGTGCTCTCTCTGAAGGTGGAAGACCCAGGGCATGTGAACAGCTTGGTGGGAGCGGGGAGGGGGACTGGCACAGCACAGGTTGTTGACTGCTGGGAGTATCTAGGCTGAAAATATATGAGGTAGAGGCAAGGACGTGGCTGCGCATCATTTTTTTAATGTACTTTTTTTTTTGGCTTTAGTTCTGTGATTAAATTTAAACGTGGGAGGATCTTGTGGGTGTGTATATTTTACATGAGAAAAGAAATTGTTTGATGATGCTATGAAATTTTGATTTCTTCAGTCAGGTTCACAGCAATTCACATGGTCTCAAGCCACAAACATTACCTCATAAATGGCACCATGGACATGTGTCAACAAAATTCGACCTACTGAAATCAGGTCTTAGAATAACAGCTGCTGGTGTTCTGGCTCAAAAAGCAGGTGTGAGACCACCTACGGTACCAGCTCAGGAAGTTTCCCGTCAGTATGAAAACAGCTTGGGCTTCCCCCAAGGTGCCAAATAATGCAGCAGATAGGGTAGCAACATGAAGATAAAATGTTAATACAATTTGCTTTTCATAACCACTTGGGTTAGTGCCAGAGAAACAAATTAATGATGAAACAACTGCTCAAACCAAAGTGCTCAGCCTGCAGCTAATGTACCACGGTCTGTTTCTGAACATTTATGTTTTTCTGTTTATGGAGTACCAGGCTGTGAAAATCTTCATGGATGGAGGTAAGGGGGAGACAGGCCTGGTTTAATCCATTGTAGTCCAGCACTTTGCATCTGCTTTTACAAGAAAGGACATGTAATGTGAGATGTATGTGCGTGTGTTAGAGGGTGGGGGGTTGGGAGTGATTAAGAGTGGAAAACTGAGAGGGCCATCAAGCATGGTGGTGTGGGAGTCCTCAGTCAGGGAGGTCCAAGGTTTTATTGCCTGAGAACTGTCTAACTCACTGCCAAGGGGGAAACGGCTCCACCCTCCCTGTGCAAATGAAAGCTACAAACGCAAAGGACAAGTGAAGAAATCATTAGGAAATCCTTGCCTACAACACAGAAACAGCATGGTGCTCCCTGCTGTCCTTGAGGGCCCCTACCCTTGCGGTTCTGAGACAGGCAACGTTGTGTTCACCGTGTTGGAAAAGACATTGTGCGAACCCTTAAAATCTTGAAAATTTGGCTTGCATTTGCTTCCCTGCTACTTGGAAGATTTTTTTTTTTTTTTAATCACTGCATGCTTTTAATAGCAATTTACCTTAAAGGTCTCTGGTTAATTTTATAGTTTATTAAACGTCTAAGGTTTTATGGTACAAGTGAGTATGGACCGGGATTAAGTGTTGGAGAAAGGAGCAAGCTGGCTGACTATACTGCAGGAAGCTGCAGGCAGAGCAGAAAAGAAGCAAGAAACTGTTTTGCTTTTATGAATTTCATCTTGATATGACGGGTGTCTGGATTTGAGAGGACCACATATACTCTAAGTAAGGTTGTCTATGTCAACTAATGCATACTGGGTGGTAGTCTAAGAGTGTCTTTATTGTGTTGTTTGCTCACTACAATCTATTTTCCGTGAAATTGATATCTGTAAATAAAATGTAATAGTTCAGTACTAAGGCAGCAACAATTACACTGATTAAAATTGAATCCCATTAGGTTTATTCTCTTTGGAAATCCAGCGTCCTCTGATAAAGGAGGGCAAATCAAGCCAGGTATGACTGTACTGTTCTCAGTTCAGCCTCGGTTCTTGTTCGGGTTGCCTGGGACCAGGTATGAGAGAGATTATTGTAATTAAAAAATAAAACTCTGAGGAGATATTTTAAAACTCTTCTCCTGTATAGATAGACTTTGGAATGACCCAGTAAAAAAGAAAAATATCCTTCTGTATAAGCGCTGGACAGGCCTCTCCCTCAGGTATTCAATTTGTTAAAATTAATTGACTTAGTCTTTTAGAGCAGTTTTAGTTTTATGGCAAAACTGAGCAGAAAGTACAGAGAGTTTCCTACATAGTCCCTGCCTTGACACACAACACACATGCAGCCTCCCCAACTACCAACACCTCTCGCCACCCCCCCCCCCAAAAATACATTTGTTACAATCCATGAACCTACATTGACCCATCATTGTCACCCGAAGTCCACAGTTTACATTAGGGCTCATTCTTGGTGTTGTAAATTCTGAGGGCTTAGGCAAATCTATGATGACATAAATCCACCATTGTAGTATCGTATAGAATGGTTTCACTGCCCTAAAATTCTCTGTGTTCTGCCTTTTCATTCACCCCCCTCCCTTACCCCCTGACATCTACCGACCTTTTTACTATCTCCATAGTTCTGCCTTTTCTATAAGGTCATATAGTTGGAATCGTGCAGTGTATAGTCTTTTTACGGTGTCTTCTTTCACTTAGTAATATGCATTTAAGGTTTCTCCGTGTCTTTCACAACTTGGTAGCTCATTTCTTTTTTAGTGCCGAATAATATTCTGTTGTCTGGATGCAGGTATTTAATTTCAAGTAAAGGATTCTGCTGAAATGGAAGAAATAGGAATGTAGTTTGCGCAATGTGGGGCAGAAAGGGACTTAAATAAACAGCTATCTCCACCAGTGATAGTTGAATGAATGAGACCACTCCATTTTTCTTGGTAAAACAGACTTGAGTTTTCCAATACAGAATATGGCCTCCATTCTGGGAATTTCCTCATTGTCACAGGGGAATCCCATTCTACTGGGTTCTTTAAATATTTAGACTACATTTGTTAGTGAGGACAGAACTTCCTGTTCTGTCCAGCATACTGTATGCTGGACAGCATACTGGATTCTCTGTACCCCTGGACTGAATTTTTCAGTAGAGAGAGAGCTTTCCATTGAAAGAAAATTTCAGGAAGTCAGCTCCTATCGCATGAAAAATTTGCATGTCATTCATGGAACATCATACTCTGGCATGCTGGGTACTGTTTTACCATAAAGGACAGTTCTGTACTGGTAAATTTTAGCTTTTTTTTTTACTTTTGTTGATAAACTTAAAGGAAGCCTTTCCCTCTTTAGATTTAATAGTGAGAGAAGAAAAGCAGCTTCATATAAGAGGCAAAACAGACATAGAAGAGATGTTTAAAGTTACTATGAGGATGTTCAGTATAGGGGCCCTTGAAAGAATCGATTAATTCTATAACCATGGTGTGTAGTAGAGTAGATTAGGGAGATGATCACCAGTTTTCCAATCCTCCTGGGTTTAGGAGAGTTAGCTTTGAATGTTTTCCAGCTTGATGCTGGATGTCACGAGGAGACACATGGGCTGTACAGTTTGTTAATGATGTGTTGTTAGCATTTAGTTGAGTACCTACATGGAAGAGCTGGTGCAGCTGACTCAATGTAGTAAACATTTGACTCATCCTGACAGAGCCTCTTTTCATGATGAAGGGCACCACCTGGCAGAGGGAGTGCCAAAGACTGATTTATAGTCCCTATAGCATTGACACCAATGAATTCTGGATTCCCTCACATTGCCTGCCACCTTTACAATGCCAGAATGGGCATCATCCTGTTTCATCCCATCACCTTCAGCCCTGGAGTGCTTTTACCCTGATGTTTGACTCAATGTCCCCTTTCCAAATTCTCAGCCCCTCAATTCTTCTATTTGGGAATGAAGAAGATGTTTTATTTCAAAGTTGATTTCTATCAGGCATTATAACCAGGGCATGTAAAAATTCCCAGAATAGATCCTGAAAAATTATCTGTCTAAACATGAAGAGAATTAAGGGTCAGTTATCAGTCACATTGGATTAAGACAGATTGAGCTCTTACCACATGCCAGGCACTGGGTTAGGGACTGAGGCTGTATAGATGAATAAGCTGTTGGCAGTAAGTGTGATGGAAAGTCCTTATAGGCAAATGCTGAGAGTAAAGCTTGATATGGGCAACAGTATACACATCAACACTAGGGTAATTAACTTTGTGTGGGAACCAGTGCAGGGTGTGTATCATGGAAGACTCAATTTGGCTCACTAGATGGAAAAAAGGAGGAGGGCATTCCAGGCAGAAAGAATTGCATGTCCAAGGCACAAATGTATAGTATGTTACAGTAATTAGAAATTTAGAATTTGTTGTTGCTGGAGCATAAAGATGGGAGAGAGAGGGTAGGACAACTGAGTGACTGGAGAGTCAAGTAAAAGCCATATCAGGAAGCAGTTTTTAGGCCACTAGGAGTTTGTGTTTATCTTATAGATAATGGGGAAGCATCAAAGGATCATCAGAGGAGTGACTTGGTTTTCCTTATAATTCAGAGATACTTGTGAGCCTTGTAGAGGTGATTTAGAAGAGGACAAGATTGGACAGAGGTAGACCAATTAGGAAGCTATCACTCATATATCAGGTACCATCCATAATTAAGAAGATTGAAGACATTATGAAACAGACAGAGAAGACAGAGTCAGATGGGAAGTGGACAGAATCTGGAGATATGGTTGAATGTGAGGGGAGAGAGAGATCTGGATGACTCCCAGGTTTCTGTCATGGGGAAGTAGTCACCACCACGGTGAGGCCACAAGGGAGGGAGAGAATACAAGGGGAGAAGCAGGATTTGTGAGTTGTGTAGTGGGCGGTGACTGAGGAGGCATGAAGAATAAATATTTGGGGGCTGGGCACTCTGCAGCTGGGGGTGTCTGTGGGATAGCAGGTGAAGGACGCTAGTAGACAGTGGAAATGTAAGCATCAGGGCTGTATGGTCAGATTGGCATATTTCATAGGGACTCTCAGCTCTAGGTGTTTTGTTCTTTGACAAAAAGATATGCTAAAACTTAGGTCTGGATGCTACTCGTCAGGTGTTCAGCTTGGCAGCGTTCTTGTTCCTAAGATACCTGTTATTCCAAATACCACTCAAAGTTTTCATTTCAGTTTTTGTTCTATGTGCTTATGGTTAAGACACACATCTGTTCCTACTCTTATTCTTTACCTTTTCTTCTTGCAGTGGAGAATATTAATAACACCTACTTTGACAAGTAGAGATATGCCTCCCAATCTAATATACCAGCTTCATCTATGCCTTTTCTCTCTCTCTCTCACCATGTTCTAGTCACCACAATAAATGCAACACTGGTCCTGTGTTATCAAATCCTCATGGCAACTCACTGCAGGAAATGCTTTATAGTTCCATTTTGAAGATGAGCAAAGGGGCTGAGACGAGCTAAGTGAATTGTCCATTGACAAACAAGAGCTGGAATTTGAACCTGACCAATTTCAACACCTATACTCTTAACCACTAACTTATGTTGACATATTTCTCATGATTTGCTTAAATAAGTCAAAGAAATTTCTTGATATATTCCATAGTATTCATGCAACATTCTGTGGAGTTGAAAAAATGAACAAAGGAATACAATTCAACACAGCCCTAGCACTTTTTTAGTACCTCATTTAGTACAAGGGTCTGTCTATAACATACTAGACAAATTCCATCATTGGGCTGGTTCAAGATAATGTTTTTACTTACCAAAGAACACTCAAGAGCCTCATTTTGAGGTTCTTCAGCTGGAAACATCTCCATTTGCCAACCTTACTGCAGGAGATCCAAAGAGACGCAATGGATTGCACTTGTGAGGACATGAGATGGGCGATCTGGGAGCCCTGAGTCTGGTCTTGCTCTAGCTCCGTATGCCTTTAAGAAAGTCACTTTGCCTTTCTGGGCCATAGTTCCTTTTCCATGAAATGAGAGTTTTATAATAGATCAGTAATTTCCAAACTTTTTGAAGCAAGAGACTTCTTCCTTCTGATGACAGCTTAAAAGAAAGCCCAATATGATAGACAAGTAAAGGACAAAATGATTGGTTTAAAAAGAATGATGATGTGTAGAGTCCCAACCGTCCCTCTTCTAAACTTCTGATTTTGATGATGCCTTGAGAAAGGGAAAAAATGAAAACATCTTTAGGTCTGACATGAATCAAATATTCCATCTTTGATTATAAAATAATGACCAAAAAATAGCCAATGGCAGACAGTGTTCCCAAAAATGGAAAAAAAGGGAGAGACAGAAACCCCTAATGGGAGACAGCACAGGTTCTGTGGTCAGACGAAGCCACAACCCAGTTCTGCTCCTCACTAGCTCATGAGGTCATGGAGTAAATTGGTCTGTCAAAATCTCACTTTTCTCCTCTTTAAAATAGGGTTAAGAATAGGCTCTATCTCATAGCAACATGGTGAAGAATGATTAGGGTGCTCTTTGTAAGTTGGTTAGGACAGTGCCTGACACATAATAACTCAATAACTGTTAACTGCTATTAGTGTTATTCTTTTGAAATTGCTATTCAAGCATTTCAATGCGGTGCTTGGCACCAAGTGTTTAACAAATGATTGCTGATATGATGAAGGGATGACAGTGACCATGACCAAAGACAATTAAAAAAAATCAACTCCAGATTAAAGATTTAAATGCCAAAAACAACCACCAACCCCCTAAAAAAAACCCACTTTAAAATCTTTAGTAGAAATTCTAGGTAAATCTCCTTTAGACCTTAATGTTGGGAAAGATGATAGATTATAAACTTACATATCAAAAACAAAGCTTCCGAATTCTTAGTAGAAAATATAAGTGATTATATTTTAGACCTTAGGGTTGAGAAGAATACTCAGCATTGCTAGTGATCAAGGAAATGCAAATCAATATTTTACCTGGAAACAACTTTACACTCAAATGGCAAAAATTTTTTAATTTAATAATACCAAGAGTGGGAGAGGATCTGTGTGTACACGTTGCTGGTGTAATCAGGGCAACCACTTTGGAAAGCAGCTTGCTATTATCTCCTAAAGTTGAACATTCACTGAGTTCCAGTGATTCACTTCTAAATTAAAAAAATATAAAGGATGAAGATGTGTAGACCCCCAACTATCCATCTGCAGGTCCTGAGGAAACTCCTCAGGGTCTAGCTTGAAAACCATTGAATTGGGTGATCTCTAATACTGATTTTAAAATTGCCTGGTAGGACCTTGATCAAAGCCGTGGTGGTCTGCGGTGGTATATTTTTCTTTTTTTGGAAGGTTGGTAGCTGCTGTCTTGGAGGGGATCCTGGGGACCTAGGACAGAAGACTCCAGGGGCAGCAGCCAGGATGAACTGAGGATCCGAAGCTTCCTCAACGTTTCAGGATTGTGCAAATCTCTGTGTTCCTGAGAATCACAGACAGCAAGGGAAATTTTCCATCAAAATGATTCGATTGTCTTTCCTGCCATCCCTGATGGTGGGAGCTTAGCCAGACTGAATTACACTCAGAACTATGAAGGGATGGACCATTTACCTTGAATGCTTGGTGCACTCACGGTACTAATTTGTGCTTTAATGGATTTGAGGAAGTGGGTGTATTCAAGCTCCATCACTACCCCACACAGGATGGAAAGGAGGAGGAAGGAGCCATCCATCCTAAGACAGTGTTTGATGAGCAACGATGTGTTGTTTATTTTATTTTTAAATTTTTAAAAAAACTCTTTTTTAAAAAATTTTTATTTTATATCAGAGTATAGTTGATCAACAATGTGTTAGTTTCAGGTGTACAGCAAAGTGATTCAGTTATAGATATACATGTATCTATTCTTTTTCAAATTATTTTCCCATTTAGTTTATTGCAGTATTGAGCAGAGTTCCCTGTGCTATACAATAGGTCCTTGTTGGTTATCTATTTTAAATATAGCAGTGTGCATGTGTCAATCCCAAACTCCCAATTTATCCTCCCCTCTTCCCCCCCCCCCGTAACCATAAATTCATTAAGCCTGAGTCTGTTTCTGTTTTGTAAATAAGTTCATTTGTATAATTTTTTTTCTTAGATTCCACATCTAGGCAGTATCGTATGATATTTATCTTTCTCTGTCTGACTTACTTCACTTTGTATGATAATCTCCAGGTCCATCCATGTTGCTGCTAATGGCATTATTTTTAGTTGCTAAGTAATATTCCATTGGATATATGTACCACATCTATTTTTTTTTGTTTTTTTTTTTTGCGGTATGCAGACCTCTCACTGTTGTGGCCTCTCCCGCTGCGGAGCACAGGCTCCAGACGCGCAGGCTCGGCCATGGCTCATGGGCCCAGCCACTCCGCGGCATGTGGGATCTTCCCGGACCGGGGCACGAACCCGTGTCCCCTGCATCGGCAGGTGGACTCTCAACCACTGCGCCACCAGGGAAGCCCGTACCGCATCTTCTTTATCCATTCATCTGTTGATGGAAATTTATGTTGCTTCCATGTCTTGGCTATTGTAAACAGCACTGCAGTGAACACTGGGGTGCATGTATCCTTTCCAACCATGTTTTCTAAAAGCTTTAGGCATTATCAACATATAATAAACTGCACGTATTTAAAGTGTGCAATTTGATGAGTTTGACCTATATATACACCCAAGAAAACTTCACTGCAATCCAGATAATGCATACATCCATCACTCTCAAAACTTTCTTGTGAACCCCCCAATACTTTGCCACATCGCCAGGCAACCACTGACCTGTTTTTGTCATCATGGGGTAGTTTACATTTTCTAGAGTTTTATATAAAAGGATTGATAGAGCACATACTCTTTTTATTTCTGGCTTCTTTACTCAGCATAATTATTTCCAGATTCGCCATGGAGTGTCTATCCATAATTCCTTCCTTTTTATTACCAAGTGATTTTCCATTTTATGGATATACCACTTTGTTTATCCATTCATTCATTGGTGGACATTTTGGGTGTTTCCAGTTTTTGGCTATTGAAATGAATCTGCTATAAACATTCATGCACAAGTCTTTGTATGGGCATATGTTTTCTTTTCTCTTGGGTAAAAACCTAAGAGTGGAATGGCTGGGTGATACGGTTGGTGCACGTTTAACTTTCTGTGAAACTGCCAAACTGTTTTCCAAAGTGATTGTACAATTTTGCATCATTACTGGCAATGTATGAGAGCTACAGTTCCTCTATGTCCTTCAAGCATTTGATATGGTTAGACTTGTCAATTTTAGTCATTCTGCCAGATGTGTAGTGCTATTTCATTGTGGCATTTTGCATTTTCCTAGTGACTCATAATGTAGAGCATCTTTTCATGAGCTTATTTGTTACATATAAAACTTCTCAGGCAAAGTGTCTATTCAAATAGTGCCTACTTTTGAAAATTATGTTCCTTTTTTATTAGTAAGTTTTGCGAGCTATTTGTGTATTCTTGGTACAAGTTCTTTGTCAGATATATGCTTTGCAAATTTATTTTTTCCATTCTGTGGCTTGTCTTTTCATTCTCTTAACAGTATCTTTAAAAGAGCAGACATTAATTTTGATGAAGTTGAATTTGTCAACTTTTTCTTCTATAGAGATGCTTTTAATGCTGTACATTTAATGCTATAAATTTCTCTATAAATACTACTTCATCCCACAAATATTGATATGTCCTCATTTTCATTCAGTTGACAAGACTTTCTAATTTCCCTTTTGATTTCTTCTATAGCTCACTGGTTATTTAGAAGTGTATTATTTAGTTTCCTAATAGGGATTTTCCATGTAATTTTATGCTATTGATTTCTAATTTAATTCCATTCTGGTCAGAGAATATACTTTGTATGTATTAAAATCTCTTAATTTACTGAGACTTGTTTTATGACCCAGAAGATGATCTATGATCTATCTTCAAAAATTTCCTGGGCACTTGTAAAGAATTTATATACTGAAGTTGTTTAGTGGAGTGCTCTATAAATGTCAATTAGATCAAGTTTGTTGATAGTGTCTTCTATAAGCTTAGGATTTTCTATTTGTTTTTATCATTACTGAGAGATGTGTATTGAAATCTCTCTAAGCATGAATCTGTCTATTTCTCCCTGGAATTCTATTAATTTTTACTTCATGCTGAAGCTCTGCTATTAGGTGCTTAAACGTTTATGCACCTGTTGGTGGATTGACCCCTTTTTATTATTATGAAACAACTTCTTTGTCAGTAATATTCTTTGCTCTGAAATCTTTTGATTTGAGTTAGCATCCTCCAACCCTTTATTCTTAACCTGAATGTGTCTTTATATTGAAAGCGCATTTCTTTCTTTCTTTTTTTTTTGCGGTACTCAGGCCTCTTACTGTTGTGGCCTCTCCTGTTACAGAGTACAGGTTCTGGACGTGCAGGCTCAGCGGCCATGGCCCAGGGGCCTAGCCACTCCACAGCCTGTGGGATCTTCCCGGACCGGGGCACGAACCTGTGTCCCCTGCATCGGCAGGCAGATTCTCAACCACTGCACCACCAGGGAAGCCCGAAAGCGCATTTCTTAATGGGCATAACACTACGTCTTGCTTTTAATCTAATTTTATAGTATCTGTCCTTTAATTGAGGTACTTAGACCATTTGCATTTAATGTTATTAATACAATTAGGTTTAAATCTTTTAGCTGTTTGTTCCATTTATTCTTTGTTTCCTTTGTCCTCCTTTTCTACCTTTTGAATTAACTAAATTTTTTAAGGTTCCATTTTATCTCATTTTCTGGCTTATTCTAGTCTTTATTTCAGCGTTGTTTTCTGATTTACAGTATGCATCTTTAACTTATCACAATCTATTTTCAAGTGATATTAAACCACTGTATGAATTGTAAAAGAACCTTTCAACAGTGTACTTCCATTTATCCTTTTCCAACATCTGTGCTATTGTTGACATACATATTACTTTTATATATGTTATGCTGTTATTATTTTTGGTTAACCACCAATCACCTTTTTTAAAGGTTTAAATAATAATAAAAACATCATATATATTTACCATGTAGCTACCATTCCTATTGCTCTTCATTCCTTTATATAGATCCATTCTTCCTTTAACATTTCTTGTAGTATAGGTTGACAGGTGATATATTCTTTCAACTTTCATATGTCTGAAAAAGTGTTTCACTTTTGTTTTTGAAAGTCATTTCCACAGAATTCCAAATTGACAGTTTTTTTTCTTTCAGTACCTTAAAGATGTTGCTATACTCTTTTCTCACCTGCACTAATTCTGATGAGAAATCTGCTGTCATCTTTACCTTTGTTCCTTTTTTATGTAACTTACCTTCTTAATTTATTGGCTGCTTTTAAGATTTTCTTTTTATCCCTGGTGCTCAGCTGTGATGCATGCTGAGAACTTAGTCAACTGGCCACTTTGGGTAAAGGAAACTGGGAATAGGCTTATATATTGATATATGGGCTTTAAAACTCAAATTGCCCTAGAAAGTGTCTGGCCAGGATCCCCCCAGGAGGGCAGGGGCCCCAAGTCAGGAGCCTAGTGGCATAGGATGGGCCTTATGACCAAGAGTAGGAGGACACTGAATCTAGACACCCCCATGTTTCTGGCATTATGGCTCATTCCAGAGTTCTGTGGTTGATGACTGAAGCATGGGATAGGAAGTGGTGTGGCTGAACTAGATAGGGAGGCAGCAGAGATCCTACTGGAAGCACTGGGAGATGGCAGACCTCAAAATAACCCAGAGTAAGATTAGAGTAAAATAATGGAAGTGATACAGGGGATTATATCATAAGGCTTTAACTCACGGAAGTAAACATTTAGGGGGGTGTGTGTGTGTGTGTGTGTGTGTGTGTGTGTGTGTGTGTGTATTTGCCTAGTAGAATTCCATTACATTTCCAAAGTTGCCCTTTCCAAATGGGCAAAAAGTAAGAGCACTTTGTACAAAATAACTGTCTTATAAAATATCTTTAAAATATATATTTTAAATATTATAGACTAATAATATTATTAAAACACAGTTTTGTATTAGGCATTTTGGAATAGTATCAGGAAGTCAAAAAGACCACCCCCCTCGTCCCCCAAACAAAAACCAACTTTTACTGTTCCTGTGCAGTCAATTAACAAAAATTCTTTTGACATGCTGCCCTTGATATGATTTTGTTTTGACTTTCTATTTTTTGCCTCTTGTTCTGTATGGGCAAGTTCCTGCCACCTATGGCCATCTTTGCAAATAGGGAACTCCTCTGAAAGCTTTCATTTAATCTGGTTAAATGAGTTACTAATGATCTTTAAGCAGGGACAAATCCAAAGTCACCCCATGAAGGATAATTCATAATAGTTTTTTTTAGCAACAATTTTCTCCTTTTCTTGCCAAACTAGTCAGCAGTCTGGCAGTTTGGTTTTTGCAATGAATCAGAATATATGTGCCAGGCCATTTGCACCATCTGCTCCAGGAGTGTCACGGGAGAGAGGACTGTGGACACCTGGTGGGTTGACGTTGAAATGTCAGCTCGAGGGTAAATGCCAGCTCCAGTGAAGAAAGTCCAAGAAAGCATAAAGCCTGAGAGGAGAAGTTGCTGGTAGCAGCAAAAGAAAGAGGCACATGTGTTTCTGAACTGGGAAGAACATAGTTATGCATGTGTGTATGTACGTATTTTCAACATTAGTGACTTTTAAGAATCTTTAAAGATAGGGATTAAATTCTTGTGAAAGATAAGATCATCAGATAACATTATGCATGCAAGTTGTGGTAAAGGCAATAATACTATTTGTAGAAAGATCTGTAAAACATGCATATATACATATGTTGTCTGTGGATAACTTGAGTGAGATTTTCCAACTGCATCCTTTAGGAATAAAGCCATAACCATGGACTCAGAAAAGCTCTTTTAATTTCTTCATTGTATTTGTCATCCAATATACTTAATTTTGGTGTCTTTTTTATTAAGGAACTATTCGATATCCCCCCAGTTTTTAAGGTGATTAAAACAGCCAGTGTTTGAAACCAGCTGTGAAGTTGGCTTAAGGATGTTGGTTTTGAGTAACACAAAACATCTGGACATGACGGGACAGGAGTTGTGAGTCACTTTCCAGTTACGGACTCTTGAATTTGGTTCTCTACAGTGATAGCTCCCTGTAAAAATGAAAGCAACTGTCTTTTGTGTGCATTTTACCAGTTTACATGTATACACACACCATCATGTATGCACACATGCTCAAACATCTTTTCCTTCTCCCTGGTGATACACGAGTAAAGGTCATCATCAGTATCATGCTTGTAGGAGTTTAAGGTCAAAAAGTCAGTAGAGGGGGCAGCTTTCAAGGCCAGGTCCTCAAGCCCCAAGGATCATATGTATTTTTACTCCACCATGCTGCATGATAAGACCTTTGTATAATACATTAGCTCCAACTTGCCCCATTGTTGATAAACAAGGTTAAAGGAGATTGGGCTGTAGGTTGTAGTTGACCTCACTGGCATCAATTTCAGAAGTTCAGACCCCATTCCAAGCATTTCTAACTTCCTCTAAGAGTAAACTTACTGTAATGAACATAAATGTAAATCTTTTTTTTTCCTGACTGCTGTGTAGTTATAATTTTGTTATATGTCTAAAATTCTTATATCTAATTTTCCATTTCTACTCTCTTGTCTCTCTCCAACTTGCATCCATTTTCCCTGTCCCTGTCTTAGTTCAGGCGCTTAGAATTTTTCACCTGGAACTTGCAGCTTCCCATAGGCATTTCTCCTGATCCTTGCTATGGCACACATGATCATTTGTGATGTGACCTCTTATAGCTTGCTTCCTTCCTGGCATCCTGAGCTACCTTCTATTAGCTAGATGTTAAATGTACAAGACTGTTTTGTGTTCCTGGATCCTTTTCTCTTCTCTGCTCTAAGCCTCTTCTCTGAGTTGCCTGATAACTCACTCCTAAGACTTAGCTCAAGAGCCTCCACTATCATGAAGCCTTCACTGATTGTTCCAGGCTTTCTCCTCCTTGCTCTTTTAGCACCTTGATTATCCTAATTACATTGCTCTAATGATTTTTTAATTGCCTATCAACCTGATGCACTGTGAGTCCTTCCAAGGCAGCTCCTGAGTTATATTCATCTCTGCAACTTCCAAACCAGCAGAGCGCTTCACACATAAAGGTGCTTAATGAGAATTTTCTGATATTGTTCCTGAATGCCTTCTGAAATCTTCTGGAAGTATTGTTGGTGTTTGGGGAGAAGTATTATTATTGAGTATCTGTGGTGTGTTTTTATGGGAGGTATTTGAACATGACTGGGAGCTACCAAGGGGAACTTGACAAATTATCTACTTTATGAACATAATTAAATGCCTTGGGATTGGAACAGTTTTTCAACTCTGATGCTCAAGGGATCAGGGACTTAAATTCATGCAGATGATTCCAGTATTTAACTGTTGCCCAGAGAGCTCTCTGGAGGGAATGCCATACCCAGAGTACCTATTAAGTATACCTGCTTGCATACCTCCCAGGGCACCCAAATCCTCCCCACTCCCTACCATTGCAAAGAAGTATGAATGGTACCTAGATGCCCAAGCAACAACCTGGGAATTATTCAGAATACTGCTCTCCCTTATGCTCCTACTTTCAATAATCACCAACTTCCGCTAAATCTCCCTCATTAATAATATTGCAAATCTGTCTTCTTTGCTCCAGTGTCATAACTCCCTATTAGGGGTCCCCGTTTTGTTCTCCCCGGATAACTGAAAACAGCTCTGGTTTGTTTTGTCTTCTCCCATCATCTGTTCTCTACAATGCAGGTTTTTTTCCGAAAAGCAAATGTGATCATGCACTGGTTCTACATAAAGCTGTCTGTGGCTTTCCATCACCTTCAGAATCGACCCTTCATCCTGTGGTGCCTGCTTCCTTCTCTAGCTGAGCTCCACTCACTGCCCAGACCCCAATGCTGTGCTTTAGCCATACTGAATTACTTGCTTTTTCCCCCCAAAGTGACATATTTTTGCCTTCAGGTTTTTCAACATAATGTTCTGTTTTTCTAGAACCTCCTGCTTACCTCCTCATTCCCACTTTCAACTTCCTACTCATTTTTCAGTCCTTAACTTAAACATGATCTCTTTTGGAAGAATTTCTTTATTCTCCCAAACTGAGTTAACTGCTCCTCCTAAGCGGCCCACGAAAACATCTAATATGATTCTTACCACCAGCATTGTGGTGATCTAACTTGTGTTTGTCTCTCTCACTGGACTGTGAATTCCATTGGTACAAGGCTAGATCTAATTCATGATTATAATCCTAGTTTCTGAGTGTCTGGGCACAGAAGTTGCTCAAGAAGTGTTTGTTGACTAAACAAATAATTGTCAATACATACCCACATAAATACATTGCACAATTTGCAAATACTTTGAAGATCTACTCAGGCAAAACTCTTCCTAACTAATACAATATTGACATTTGTTTGAACCCGGATACGTTGAGCATTTAAAAATACTCACCTACTTCATTCAGATCTCTGTTTGTTTATGAAGGGTGAAAGAATCAGTCCAGTCTAATTAGGAGTGGAAAAAGTCTGGGGTGTGCAGCCCGACCCTACAGTACATAGGAAGGGTGTGTATTGTCTTGGCCACCACTGGTTAAAATAATGGTAAAGAGAAGTGAAACTAGGAGAGAGTTCATATATCTTCTTATGGCTTGAGCAAATTATGAATTTAAGACAAAGGAGATTATTTAAGCAGCAACTATTTTAACCTTGAATCATAAAAAGTCTGAGAAAAGTTTGCATGGGTAGAGAAATAATACTAGCCTTCTTGCCCTAGTTTACTACTGAGGGCAAAATTTACATATGATTTCCAATTCCTGTATGGATGACCTCATTTAAAAGGTGTTGAAAGTCAGTGATTGATCATTATCTACACTGATCTCCTTTGCTTAGTTTCAAGTCTAGGTACAATTCATGAAACTTTTCTGGAAACACCAGGAAGACTAGTTAAGAAAAAAAAAACACATGCGTGCACACACATACATGCACATTGAGTTGAATTACCAGCAACAGTTTGTTGTATGGATAATTTTTTTAAGTTCAAAAGAATTAAATAAGCTATTTGAAAAAAAATTCATATGCACAGTAGATTTACACTGAGCCTGCGTGTCCCGAGCCTGTGCTCCGCAACGGGAGAGGCCACAGCAGTGAGAGGCCAGCGTACCGCAAAAAAAAAAAAAAAAAAAAATGGTATGGGAAGAGCAGAGAAATATAAAAGTGCACAGGATGTTAGGGAAAGGGTGGGTGTTTTGTAGGGGGAGTTGAACAAGATTTTTAGAAAGGGAATGATAAGATGAAGCTACAAAAGTGGGCTGTTTTCAGATCTTGAAAAATGTGGTATAATAACTTCAAAACATTATTACCATGTTTTATTAATTTCTTAGACTTTTCAACTTTTTTTTTTTTTTTTTTTTTTTTGCGGTACGCAGGCCTCTCACTGTTGTGGCCTCTCCCGTTGCAGAGCACAGGCTACGGACATGCAGGCTCAGCGGCCATGGCTCACGGGCCCAGACGCTCCACGGCATGTGGAATCTTCCCGGACCGGGGCATGAACCTGTGTCCCCTGCATCGGCAGGCGGACTCTCAACCACTGTGCCACTAGGGAAGCCCCTAACTTTTTAATTCAATTAAAATTTTATATTTAAATATATACCCATATTCAAATTAAAACAAGAAATAGTTCTACTAGACTTACTACAAAATTTTATTCGTTCATTCATTCATTCATTCATTTGTCAAACACTAAGATTGCTCTTCTTATACGCCAGATGCTCTACTAAATACTTTACCAGTATTACCTCATTTGAAACTAAACAGCTGTCTTCTTTCCCTCTCTACATCACGTACCAGAGTCTTACTCCGCGGGACAGCATTTTAAACTATTTTAGTTGTTTCTTTTGGTGTTTTCCTTCATGTTTCTAAAATAACAGGTTTAGGTTGCCATTTGATATTATCAATTGAATTCCTGCTATTGTGTAGTTAAATCATCATTTTTTGATTACATCAGTATTCAGTATTTACATTATTGTGCTCACACAAATACAACTCACAGATGAGTCATATAGAATTCTATGGTAAGTTTAATTTTTTGTGAAAAGTTCTTGTCCTTTCTAGATATGATAATTGTCTTGTAATTGCTTCCTTTTTCATGTATTCATTCTTCCCCAAAATCTTTGTCAGAGGTGTTAGTATTCTCTTAACACATCCAAGTACATCAGCAATTCTATCAATTTCTTGTCTTTTGAAGACATCCCTCTGGGGCCCTCTGCTCTTCTGCCCTAGTCTGAGCCTCTGACTCTCTGGGTCTGATGCCCAGTTATTACTATTAAATCCTCTTGGACCATAATTCTGGGGATTCCTTTCACTTCTTTCCTGGGTTCTTGGATTCTTTGTAGTCCTTTTTTGGTTTACTTTCCTGTTTTGGGAGAACACTTGCTCTAGTAGCTTTTCAAAACAATTGTGTACATGAAATTTTCATAGATATTGAATTCCTGAAAATATCTTTATTCTACTTTAATTGATTTTGGCCAAGGTGGAATTTTGACAGTGTTAGTCCTTTTTCTAACACCATCGGGATTCCTGTTGCTTTGCAATAACCTGTTTCTGTTTTACCTCAACTAAGCTTGTAGGATTTCCTCTTTGTCTCTAGTGTTTTAAAATTTCATCATAAATATCTTGATATAGGTCTCCTTCACTCTTTATTGAGGACACTCAATAAACCTTTTCAATCTGGAAACTCATGTAATTAATTCTGGGAAATTATCTTGAATACTTCCTGTGTCATTTCCTCTTTTCATTCTTTTTTTTTTTTTTAACATCTTTATTGGAGTATAATTGCTTTACAATGGTGTGTTAGTTTCTGATTTATAACAAAAAGAATCAGTTATACATATACATATGTCCACATATCTCTTCCCTCTTGCATCTCCCTCCCTCCCACACTCCCTATCCCACCCCTCTAGGTAGTCACAAAGCACCGAGCTGATCTGCCTGTGCTATGCAGCTGCTTCCCACTAGCTATCTATTTTACGTTTGGTAGTGTATATATGTCCATGCCACTCTCTCACTTTGTCCCAGTTTACCCTTTCCCCTCCCTGTATCCTCAAGTCCACTCTCTAGTAGGTCTGCATCTTTATTCCAGCTTGCCCCAGGTTCTTCTAACCATTTTTTTTTTTTTTAGATTCCATATATATGTGTTAGCATACGGTTTTTGTTTTTCTCTTTCTGACTTACTTCACTCTGTATGACAGTCTCTAGGTCCATCCACCTCACTACAACTCAGTTTCATTCCTTTTTATGACTGAGTAATATTCCATTGTATATATGTGCCACTTTATCCATTCATCTATTGATGGACACTTAGGTTGCTTCCATGTCCTGGCTATTATAAATAGAGCTGCAATGAACATTTTGTACATGACTCTTTTTGAATTATGCTTTTCTCAGGGTATATGCCCAGTAGTGGGATTGCTGGGTCATATGGTAATTCTATTTGTAGTTTTTTAAGGAACCTCCATACTGTTCTCCACAGTGGCTGTATCAATTTACATTCCCACCAACAGTGCAAGAGGATTCCCTTTTCTCCACACCCTCTCCAGAACTTATTGCTTGTAGATTTTTTGATGATGGCCATTCTGACTGGTGTGAGATGATATCTCATAGTAGTTTTGATTTGCATTTCGCTAATGATTAATGATGCTGAGCATTCTTTCGTGTGTTTGTTGGCAGGCTGTATATCTTCTTTGGAGAAATGTTTAGTTCTTCTGCCCATTTTTGGATTGGGTTTTTGCCTTTTTGCTATTGAGCTGCATGAGCTGCTTATAAATTTTGGAGATTAATCCTTTGTCAGTTGCTTCATTTGCAAATATTTTCTCCCATTCTGAGGGTTGTCTTTTGGTCTTGTTTATGGTTTCCTTTGCTGTGCAAAAGCTTTGAAGTTTCATTAGTTCCCATTTGTTTATTTTTGTTTTTATTTCTATTTCTCTAGGAGGTGGGTCAAAAAGGATCTTGCTGTGATTTATGTCATGGAGTGTTCTGCCTATGTTTTCCTCTAAGAGTTTGATAGTTTCTGGCCTTACATTTAGGTCTTTAGTCCATTTTGAGCTTATTTTTGTGTATGGTGTTAGGGAGTGACCTAATCTCATACTTTTACATGTACCTGTCCAGTTTTCCCAGCACCCCTTATTGAAGAGGCTGTCCTTTCTCCACTGTACATTCCTGCCTCCTTTATCAAAAATAAGGTGACCATATGTGTGTGGGTTTATCTCTGGGCTTTGTATCCTGTTCCATTGATCTATCATTCTGTTTTTGTGCCAGTACCATACTGTCTTGATTACTGTAGCTTTGTAGTATAGTCTGAAGTCAGGGAGCCTGATTCCTCCAGATCCATTTTTTGTTCTCAAGATTGCTTTGGGTATTCGGGGTCTTTTGTGTTTCCATAGAAATTGTCAAATTTTTTGTTCTAGTTCTGTGAAAAATGCCATTGGTAGTTTGATAGGGATTGCATTGAATCTGTAGATTGCTTTGGGTACTAGAGTCATTTTCACAATGTTGATTCTTCCAATCCAAGAACATGGTATATCTCTCCATCTATTTGTATCATCTTTAATTTCTTTCATCAGTGTCTTATAATTTTCTGCATACAGGTATTTTGTCTCCTTAGGTAGGGTTATTCCTAGATATTTCATTCTTTTTGTTGCAATGGTACATGGGAGTGTTTTCTTGATTTCACTTTCAGATTTTTCATCATAAGTGTGTAGGGATGCAAGAGATTTCTGTGTATAAATTTTGTATCCTGCTACTTTACCAAATTCATTGATTAGCTCTAGTAGTTTTCTGGTAGCATCTTAAGACTCTCTATGTATAGTATCATGTCATCTGCAAACAGTGACAGCTTTACTTCTTCTTTTCCAATTTGGATTACTTTTATTTCCGTTTCTTCTCTGATTGCTGTGGCTAAAACTTCCAAAACTATGTTGAATAATAGTGGTGAGAGTGGGCAACCTTGCCTTGTTCCTGATCTTAGTGGAAATGATTTCAGTTTTTCACAATTGAGGACCATGTTGGCTGTGGGTTTGTCATATATGGCCTTTATTATGTTGAGGTAAGTTCCCTCTATGCCTACTTTCTGCAGGGTTTTTATCATAAATGGGTGTTGAATTTTGTTGAAAGCTTTCTCTGCATCTATTGAGATGATCATATGGTTTTTCTCCTTCAATTTGTTAATATGGTGTATCACGTTGATTGATTTGCATATATTGAAGAATCCTTGCATTCCTGGAATAAACCCCACTTGATCATGGTGTATGATTCTTTTAATGTGCTGTTGGATTCTGTTTGCTAGTATTTTATTGAGGGTTTTTACATCTATGTTCATCAGTGATATTGGCCTGTAGTTTTCTTTCTTTGTGACATCCTTGTCTGGTTTTCGTATCAAGGTGATGGTGGCCTCGTAGAATGAGTTTGGGAGTGTTCCTCCCTCTGTTATATTTTGGAAGAGTTTGAGAAGGATAGGTGTTATCTCTTCTCTAAATGTTTGATAGAATACGCCTGTGAAGCCATCTGGTCCTGGGCTTTTGTTTGTTGGAAGATTTTTAATCACAGTTTCAGTTTCAGTGCTTGTGATTGGTCTGTTCATATTTTCTATTTCTTCCTGATTCAGTCTTGGCAGTTTGTACATTTCTAAGAATTTGTCCATTTCTTCCAGGTTGTCCATTTTATTGGCATAGAGTTGCTTGTAGTAATCTCTCATGATCTTTTGTATTTCTGCAGTGTCAGTTGTTACTTCTCCTTTTTCATTTCTAATTCTATTGATTTGAGTCTTCTCCCTTTTTTCTTGATGAGTCTGGCTAATGGTTTATCAATTTTGTTTATCTTCTCAAAGAACCAGCTTTTAGTTTTATTGATCTTTGCTATCATTTCCTTCATTTCTTTTTCATTTATTTCTGATCTGATTTTTATGATTTCTTTCCTTCTGCTAACTTTGGAGTTTTTTTGTCCTTCTTTCTCTAATTCATTTAGGTGCAAGGTTAGGTTGTTTATTCGAGATGTTTCCTGTTTCTTAAGGTAGGATTGTATTGCTATAACCTTCCGTCTTGGAACTGCTTTTGCTGCATCTCATAGATTTTGGGTAGTCGTGTCTCCATTGTCATTTGTTTCTATGTATTTATTGATTTCCTCTTTGATTTCTTCAGTGATCACTTCGTTATTAAGTAGTGTATTGTTTAGTCTCCATGTTTTTATTTTTTTACAGATCTTTTCCTGTAATTGATATCTAGTCTCATAGTGTTATGGTCGGAAAAGGTACTTGATACAATTTCAACTTTCTTAAATTTACCAAGGCTTGATTTGTGACACAAGATATGAAGTATGCTGGAGAATATTGCATGAGCACTTGAGAAAAACATGTATTCTGTTGTTTTTGGATGGAATGTCCTATAAATATCAATTACGTCCGTCTTGTTTAAAGTATCATTTAAAGCTTGTGTTTCCTTATTTATTTTCATTTTGGATGATCTGTCCATTGGTGAAAGTGGGGTGTTAAATTCTCCTACTATGAATGTGTTACTGTTGATTTCCCCTTTTATGGCTGTTAGTATTTGCCTTATATATTGAGGTGCTTCTATGTTGGGTGCATAAAT
Organism: Globicephala melas; assembly: GCF_963455315.2. Taxonomy (NCBI): domain Eukaryota; kingdom Metazoa; phylum Chordata; class Mammalia; order Artiodactyla; family Delphinidae; genus Globicephala; species Globicephala melas. Next base: position 68,841,968 of record NC_083323.1, on the reverse strand, counting down.
ATTTACAATTGTTATATTTTCTTCTTGGATCGATCCCTCGATCATTATGTAGTGTCCTTCTTTGTCTCTTCTAATAGTCTTTATTTTAAAGTCTATTTTGTCTGAGATGAGAATTGCTACTCCAGCTTTCTTTTGGTTTGCATTTGCATGAAATATCTTATTCCATCCCCTTACTTTCAGTCTGTATGTGTCTCTAGGTCTGAAGTGGTTCTCTTGTAGACAGCAAGTATATCGGTCTTGTTTTTGTATCCATTCAGCTAATCTGTGTCTTTTGGTGGGAGCATTTAGTCCATTTACATTTAAGGTAATTATCAATATGTATGTTCCTATTCCCATTTTCTTAATTGTTTGGGTTCGTTCTTGTAGGTCTTTTCTTTCTCTTGTGTTTCTTGCCTAGAGAAGTTCCTTTAGCAGTTGTAAAATTGGTTTGGTGGTGCTGAACTCTCCTAGCTTTTGCTTGTCTGTGAAGGTTTTAATTTCTCCATCAAATCTGAATGAGATCCTTGCTGGGTAGAGTAATCTTGGTTGCCGGTTTTTCTCCTTCATCACTTTAAATATGACCTGGCAGTCCCTTCTGGCTTGCAGAGTTTCTGCTGAAAGATCAGCTGTTAACCTTATGGGGATTCCCTTGTGTGTTATTTGTTGTCTTTCCCTTGCTGCTTTTAATAAGTTTTCTTTGTATTTAATTTTTGACAGTTTGATTAATATGTGCCTTGGCATATTTCTCCTTGGATTTATCCTGTATGGGACTCTCTGTGCTTCCTGGACTTGATTAACCATTTCCTTTCCCATATTAGGGAAGTTTTCAACTATAATCTCTTCAAATATTTTCTCAGTCTCTTTCTTTTTCTCTTCTTCTTCTGGAACCCCTATAATTCGAATGTTGGTGCATTTAATTTGTCCCAGAGGTCTCTGAGACTGTCCTCAGTTCTTGTCATTCTTTTTTCTTTATTCTGCTCTGCAATAGTTATTTCCACTATTTTATCTTCCAGGTCACTTATCCATTCATCTGCCTCAGTTATTCTGCTATTTATCCCATGTAGAGTATTTTTAATTTCATTTATTGTGTTGTTCATCATTGTTTGTTTCATCGTTAGTTCTTCTGGGTCCTTGTTAAATGTTTCTTGCATTTTCTCTATTCTCTTTCCAAGATTTTGGATCATCTTACTATCATTATTCTGAATTCTTTTTCAGGTAGACTGCCTATTTCCTCTTCATTTGTTAGGTCTGGTGCATTTTTATCTTGCTCCTTCATCTGCTGTGTGTTTTTCTGTCTTCTCATTTTGCTTATCTTACTGTGTTTGGGGTCTCCTTTTTGCAGGCTGCAGGTTCGTAGTTCCCGTTGTTTTTGGTGTCTGTCCCCAGTGGCTAAGGTTGGTTCAGTGGGTTGTGTAGGCTTCCTGGTGGAGGGGACTAGTGCCTGTGTTCTGGTGGATGAGGCTGGATCTTGTTTTTCTGGTGGGCAGGTCCATGTTTGGCGGTGTGTTTTGTGGTGCCTGTGGACTTATTATGATTTTAGGCACCCTCTCTGCTAATGGGTGGGGTTGTGTTCCACCTTGCTAGTTGTTTGGCATAGGATGTCCAGCACTGTAGCTTGCTGGTCGTTGAGCGAAGCTGGGTGCTGGTGTTGAGATGGAGATCTCTGGGAGATTTTTGCAGTTTGATATTATGTGGAGCTGGGAGGTCTCTTGTGGACCAGTGTCCTTAAGTTGGCTCTCCCACCTCAGAGGCACAGCACTAATTCCTGGCTGCAGCACCAAGAGCCTTTCATCCACACAGCTCAGAATAAAAGGGAGAAAAAGTAGAAGGAAAGAATTAGTAGAAGTAGAAAGAACGAAAGAAATAAAGAAAGGAGGGAGGGAGGAAGGAAGGAAGGAAGGAGGGAAGGAAAAAAAGAAAGAAAGAAGATAAAGTAAAATAAAATAAAATAAAGTTATTAAAATAAAAAAATAATTTTTAAGAAAAAAAATACAAAAATACAAAAACGGACGGATAGAACCCTAGGACAAATGGTGGAAGCAAAGCTATACAGACAAAATCTCACACAGAAGCATACACATACACACTCACAAAAAGAGGAAAAGGGGAAAAAATCATAAATCTTGCTCGCAAAGTCCACCTCCTCAATTTGGGATGATTCGTTGTCTATTCATGTATTCCACAGATGCAGGGTACATGAAGTTGATTGTGGAGCTTTAATCCACTGCTTCTGAGGCTGCTGGGAGAGATTTCCCTTTCTCTTCTTTGTTCTCACAGCTTCCAGGGGCTCAGCTTTGGATTTGGCCCTGCCTCTGCGTGTAGGTCGCTGGAGGGCGTCTGTTCTTCGCTCAGACAGGACGTGGTTAAAGGAGCAGCTGATTAGGGGGCTCTGGCTCACTCAGGCCGGGGGGAGGGAGGGGCACAGAGTGCGGGGCGAGCCTGCCGCGGCAGAGGCCGGCGTGACGTTGCACCAGCCTGAGGCGCGCTGTGCGTTCTCCCAGGGGAGTTATCCCTGGATCCCGGGACCCTGGCAGTGGCTGGCTGCACAGGCTCCCCGGAAGGGGGTGTGGATAGTGACCTGTGCTCGCACACAGGCTTCTTGGTGGTGGCAGCAGCAGCCTTAGCGTCTCATGCCCGTCTCTGAGGTCTGTGCTTTTAGCCGCGGCTCGTGCCCGTCTCTGGAGCTCCTTTAAGCAGCGCTCTTAATCCCCTCTCCTCGCACACCAGGAAACAAAGAGGCCAGAAAAAGTCTCTTGCCTCTTTGGCAGGTCCAGACTTTTCCCCGGAGTCCCTCCCGGCTACCTGTGGCACACTATCCCCCTTCAGGCTGTGTTCATGCCGCCAAGCCCAGTCCTCTCCCAGCGCTCCAGCCGAAGCCTGAACCTCAGCTCCCAGCCCCACCCGCCCCGGCGGGTGAGCAGACAAACCTCTCGGGCTGGTAAGTGCTGCTCGGCACCAATCCTCTGTGTGGGAATCTCTCCGCTTTGTCCTCCGCACCCCTGTTGCTGTGCTCTCCTCTGCGGCTCCGAAGCTTTCCCCCTCTGCCATCTGCAGTCTCCGCCCGCGAAGGGGCTTCCTAGTGTGTGGAAACCTTTCCTCCTTCATGGCTCCCTCCCACTGGTGCCGGTCCCATCCCTATCCTTTTGCCTCTGTTTATTCTTTTTTCTTTTGCTCTACCCAGGTACGTGGGGGAGTTTCTTGTCTTTTGGGAGGTCTGAGGTCTTCTGCCAGTGTTCAATGGGTGTTCTAAAGAGCAGTTGCACGTGTAGATGTATTTCTGATGTATCTGTGGGGAGGAAGGTGATCTCCTCATCTTACTCTTCCGCCATCTTCCCGGAAGCTCCTGTTTCTAGGTATTTATTGATTTCCTCTTTAATTTCTTCAGTGATCTCTTGGTTATTAAGTAGTGTGTTGTTTAGTCTCCATTTGTTTATATTTCCTATAAATTTTTTCCTGTAATTGATATCTAGTCTCATAGTGTTGTGGTCGGAAAAGATACTTGATACAAGTTCAATTTTCTTAAATTTCCTAAGGCTTGATTTGTGACCCAAGATAGGATCTATCCTGGAGAATGTTCCATGGGCACTTGAGAAGAATGTGCATTCTGCTGCTTTTGGATAGAATGTCTTATAAATATCAATTAAGTCCATCTTGTTTAATGTATCATTTAAAGCTTGTGTTTCCTTATTTATTTTGTTTGGATGATCTGTCCATTGGAGAAAGTGACGTGTTAAAGTCCCGTACTATGAATGTGTTACTGTCGATTTTCCCTTTTATGGCTGTTAGTATTTGCCTTATGTATTGAGGTGCTCCTATGTTGGGTGCATAAATATTTACAATTGTTATATCTTCTTCTTGGATCGATCCTTTGATCATTATGTAGTGTCCTTCTTTGTCTCTTGTAATAGTCTTTGTTTTAAAGTCTATTTTGTCTGATATGAGAATTGCTACTCCAGCTTTCTTTTGATTTCCTCTTGCATGGAGTAGCTTTTTCCAACTCCTCACTTTCAGTCTGTATGTGTCCCTAGGTCTGAAGTGAGTCTCTTGTAGACAGCATATATATGGGTCTTGTTTTTGTATCCATTCAGCCAGTCTATGTCTTTTGGTTGGAGCATTTAATCCATTTATATTTTAGGTCATTATCAATATGTATGTTCCTATTACCGTTTTCTTAATCGTTTTGGGTTTATTACAGTAGGCCTTTTCCTTCTCTTGTGTTTCCAGCCAAGAAAAGTTCCTTTAGCATTTTTTGTAAAGCTGGTTTGGTGGTGCCGAATTCTCTTAGCTTTTGCTTGTCTGTAAAGCTTTTAATTTTGCTGTGAAAGCTGAATGAGATCCTTGCTGGTTAGAGTAATCTTGGTTGTAAGTGTTTCTCCTTCATCACTTTAAATATGTCCTGCCACTCCCTTCTGGCTTGCAGAGTTTCTGCTGAAAGATCAGCTGTTAACCTTATGGGGATTCCTCTATGTGTTATTTTTTGTTTGTCCCTTGCTGCTTTTATTTATTTTTTTACATCTTTATGGAGTATAATTGCTTTACAATGGTGTCTTAGTTTCTGCTTTATAACAAAGTGAATCAGTTTTACATATACATATGTTCCCATATCTCCTCCCTCTTGTGTTTCGCTCCATCCCACCGTCCCTATCCCACCCATCCAGGTGGTCACAAAGCACCGAGCTGATCTCCCTGTGCTATGTGGCTGCTTCCCACTGGCTATCTATTTTATGTTTGGCAGTGTAAATATGTCCATGCCACTCTCTAACTGTGTCAAAGCTTACACTTCCCCCTCCCTGTATCCTCAAGTCCATTCTCTAGTAGGTCTGTGTCTTTATTCCCGTCTTACCCCTAGGTTCTTCATGACATTTTTTTTTTCTTAGATTACATATATGTGTGTTAGCATATGGTATTTGTCTTTCTCTTTCTGACTTACTTCACTCTGTATGACAGACTCTATGTCCATCCAACTCACTACAAATAACTGAATTTCGTTTCTTTTTATGGCTGAGTAATATTCCATTGTATATATGTGCCACATCTTCTTTATCCATTCATCCAACAATGGACACTAAGGTTGCTTCCATCTCCTGGCTGTTGTAAATAGAGCTGCAATGAACTTTTTGGTACTTGACTCTTTTTGAATTACGGTTTTCTCAGTGTATATGTCCAGTAGTGGGATTGCTGGGTCATATGGTAGTTCTATTTGTAGTTTCTTAAGGAACCTCCATACTGTTCTCCATAGTGGCTGTACCAATTCACATTCCCAGCAGCAGTGCAAGAGTGTTCCCTTATCTCCATACCCTCACCAGCACTTATTATTTCTAGATTTTTTGATGATGGCCAATCTGACTGTTGTGAGATGATATCTCATTGTAGTTTTGATTTGCATTTCTCTAATGATTAATGGTATTGAGCATTCTTTCATGAGTGTGTTGGCAGTCTGTATATATTCTTTGGAAAAATGTCTATTTTGGTCTTCTGCCCATTTTTGGATTGGGTTGTTTGTTTCTTTGTTATTGAGTTTCATGAGTTGCTTGTAAATTTTAGAGATTAATCCTTTGTCAGTTGCTTCATTTGCAAATATTTTCTCCCATTCTGAGGGTTGTCTTTTGGTCTTGTTTATGGTTTCCTTTGCTGTGCAAAAGCTTTGAAGTTTCATTAGGTCCCTTTTGTTTAATTTTTTTTTTTCCATTTCTCTAGGAGGTGGGTCAAAAAGGACCTTGCTGTGATTGATGCCATAGAGTATTCTGCCTATGTTTTCCTCTAAGAGTTTGATAGTTTCTGGCCTTACATTTAGGTCTTTAGTCCATTTTGAGCTTATTTTTGTGTATGGTGTTCAAATCTCATTCTTTTACATATGGCTGTCCAGTTTTCCCAGGACCACTTATTGAAGAGTCTGTCCTTTCTCCACTGTACATTCCTGCCTCCTTTATCGAAGATAAGGTGACCATATGTGTGTGGGTTTATCTCTGGGCTTTCTATCCTGTTCCATTGATCTATATTTCTGTTTTAGTGCCAGTACCATATTGTCTTGATTACTGTAGCTTTGTAGTATAGTCTGAAGTCAGGAAGCCTGATTCCTCCAGCTCTGTTTTTCGGTCTCAAGATTGCTTTGGGTTTTGGGGTCTTTTGTGTTTCCATAAATATTGTGAAATTTTTTGTTCTAGTTCTGTGAAAAATGCCTGTGGTAGTTTGATAGGTATTGCATTGAATCTGTAGATTGCTTTGGGTACTAGAGTCATTTTCACAATGTTGATTCTTCCATTCCAAGAACGTGGTATATCTCTCCATCTATTTGTATCATCTTTAATTTCTTTCATCAGTGTCTTATAATTTACTGGATACAGGGCTTTTGTCTCCTTAGGTAGGTTTATCCCTAGATATTTTATTCTTTTTGTTGCAATGGTACATGGGAGTGTTTTCTTGATTTCACTTTCAGATTTTTCATCATAAGTGTATAGGAATGCAAGAGATTTCTGTGCATAAATTTTGTATCCTGCTACTTTACCAAATTCATTGATTAGCTCTAGTAGTTTTCTGGTAGCATCTTAAGACTCTCTATGTATAGTATCATGTCATCTGCAAACAGTGACAGCTTTACTTCTTCTTTTCCAATTTGGATTCCTTTTATTTCCGTTTCTTCTCTGATTGCTGTAGCTAAAACTTCCAAAATATGTTGAATAATAATGGTGACAGTGGGCAAACTTGTCTAGTTCCTGATCTTAGTGGAAATGGTTTCAGTTTTACACCATTGAGGACCATGTTGGCTGTGGGTTTGTCATATATGGGCTTTATTATGGTGAGGAAAGTTCCCTCTAAGCCTACTTTCTGCAGGGTTTTTATCATAAATTGGTGTTGAATTTTGTTGAAAGCTTTCTCTGCATCTATTGAGATGATCATATGGTTTTTCTCCTTCAATTTGTTAATATGGTGTATCACGTTGATTGATTTGCGTATATTAAAGAATACTTGCTTTCCTGGAATAAACCCCACTTGATCATGGTGTATGATCCTTTTAATGTGCTGTTGGATTCTGTTTGCTAATATTTTATTGAGGATTTTTGCACCTATGTTCATCAGTGATATTGGCCTGTAGTTTTCTTTCTTTGTGACATCCTTGTCTGGTTTTGGTATCAGGGTGATGGTGGCCTCATAGAATGAGTTTGGGAGTGTTCCTCCCTCTGTTATATTTTGGAAGAGTTTGAGAAGGATAGGTGTTATCTCTTCTCTAAATGTTTGATAGAATTCGCCTGTGAAGCCATCTGGTCCTGGGCTTTTGTTTGTTGGAAGATTTTTAATCACAGTTTCAATTTCAGTGCTTGTGATTGGTCTGTTCATATTTTCTATTTCTTCCTGATTCAGTCTTGGCAGGTTGTGCATTTCTATGAATTTGTCCATTTCTTCCAGGTTGTCCATTTTATTGGCATAGAGTTGCTTGTAGTAATCTCTCATGATCTTTTGTATTTCTGCAGTGTCAGTTGTTACTTCTCCTTTTTCATTTCTAATTCTATTGATTTGAGTCTTCTCCCTTTTTTCTTGATGAGTCTGGCTAATGGTTTATCAATTTTGTTTATCTTCTCAAAGAACCAGCTTTTAGTTTTATTGATCTTTGCTTCATTTCATTCATTTCTGCTTCATTTATTTCTGATTTGATTTTTATGATTTCTTTCCTTCTGCTAACTTTTGGGGTTTTTTGATCTTTTTTCTCTAATTGCTTTGGTGCAATGTCAGGTTGTTTATTCGAGATGTTTCCTGTTTCTTAAGGTAGAACTGTATTTCTGTAAACTTCCCTCTTAGAACTGCTTTTGTTGCATCTCATAGGTTTTGGGTAGTCGTGTCTCCATTGTCATTTGTTTCTAGGTATTTTTTGATTTTCTCTTTGATTTCTTCAGTGATCACTTCGTTATTAAGTAGTATATTGTTTAGCCTCCATGTGTTTGTATTTTTTACAGATCTTTTCCTGTAATTGATATCTAGTCTCATAGCATTGTGGTCGGAAAAGGTACTTGGTACAATTTCAACTTTCTTAAATTTACCAAGGCTTCATTAGTGACCCAAGATATGATGTATGCTGGAGAATGTTCCATGAGCAGTTGAGAAAAATATGTATTCTGTTGTTTTTGGATGGAATGTCCTGTAAATATCAATTAAGTCCATCTTGTTTAATGTATCATTTAAAGCTTGTGTTTCCTTATTTATTTTCATTTTGGATGATCTGTCCATTGGTGAAAGTGGGGTGTTAAAGTCCCCTACTATGATTTTGTTACTGTCGATTTCCCCTTTTATGGCTGTTAGTATTTGCCTTATGTATTGAGGTGCTCCTCTGTTGGGTGCATAAATATTTACATTTGTTATTTTTTCTTCTTGGATCGATCCCTTGATCATAATGTAGTGTCCTTCTTTGTCTCTTCTAATAGTCTTTAAAGTCTATTTTGTCTGATATGAGAATTGCTACTTCAGCTTTGTTTTGATTTCCATTTGCATGGAATATCTTTTTACATCCCCTTACTTTCAGTCTGTATGTGTCTCTAGGTCTGAAGTGGGTTTCTTGTAGACAGCATATATATGGGTCTTGTTTCTGTATCCATTCAGCCATTCTGTGTCTTTTGGTGGGAGCATTTAGTCCATTTACATGTAAAGTAATTATCGATATGTATGTTACTATTCCCATTTTCTTAATTGTTTTGGGTTTGTTATTATAAGTCTTTTCCTCCTCTTGTGTTTCTTGCCTAGAGAAGATCCTTTAACATTTGTTGTAAAGCTGGTTTGGTGGTGCTGAACTCTCTCAGCTTTTGCTTCTCTGTAAATGTTTTAATTTCTCCATCAAATCTGAATGAGATCCTTGCTGGGTAGAGTAATCTTGGGTGTAGGTTTTTCTACTTCATCACTTTAAATATGTCCTGCCAGTCCCTTCTGGCTTGCACAGTTTCTGCTGAAAGTTCAGCTGTTTACCTTATGGGGATTGCCTTGTGTGTTATTTTTTGTTTTTCCCTTGCAGCTTTTTTTTTTTTTTTTTTTTTTTTTTTTTTGCGGTACACGGGCTTCTCACTGTTGTGACCTCTCCTGTTCCGGAGCAACAGGCTCTGAATGCGCAGGCTCAGTGGCCATGGCTCACAGGCCTAGCTGCTCCATAGCATGTGGGATCTTCCCAGACCGGGGCACGATTCTGCATCCCGTGCATCGGCAGGCGGACTCTCAACCACTGCTCCACCAGGGAAGCCCTCCCTTGCTACTTTTAATATTTGTTCTTTGTATTTTATTTTTGATAGTTTGAATAATATGTGTCTTGGTGTGTTTCTCCTTGGATTAATCCTGTGTGGGACTCTCTGTCCTACCTGGACTTGATTAGCTATTTCCTTTCCCATATTAGGGAAGTATTCAAGTATAATCTCTTTAATCTCTTCAAATATTTTCTCAGACCCTTTGTTTTTCTCTTCTTCTCCTGCGACCCCTACAATTCGAATGTTGGTGCGTTTAATGTCTTAGAGTTCTCTGAGACTGTCCTCAATTCTTTTCATTCTTTTTTCTTTATTCTGCTCTGCAGTAGTTATTTCCACTATTTTATCTTCCAGGTCACTTATCTGTTATTCTGCCTAAGTTATTCTGCTGTTGATTCCTTCTACAGAATTCTTAATTTCATTTATTGTGTTGTTCATCACTGTTTGTTTGCTCTTTAGTTCTTCTAGGTCCTTGTTAAACCTTTCTTTATTTTCTCCATCTATTTCTAAGATTTTAGATCATCTTTACTATCATTACTCTGAATTCTTTTTCAGGTAGTGTGCCTATGTCCTCTTCATTTGTTAGGTCTGGTGGGTTTTTGCCTTGCTCCTTCATCTGCTCTGTGTTTTTCTGTCTTTTCATTTTGCTTAACTTAGTGTGTTTGGGGTCTCTTTTTCGCAGGCTGCAGGTTTGTAGTTCCCGTTGTTTTTGGTGTCTGTCCCCAGTGGCTAATGTTGGTTCAGTGGGTTGTGTAGGCTTCCTGGTGAAGGTGAGTAATGCCTGTGTTCTAGTTTTCTAGATGAGGCTGGATCTTGTCTTTCTGGTGGGCAGATTCATGTCTGGTGGTGTGTTTTGGGGTGTCTGTGGCTTTATTATGATTTTAGGCAGCCTCTGTGTAATGGATGGGTTTGTGTTCCTGTCTTGCTAGTTGTTTGGCATAGGGTGTCCTTCACTGTAGCTTGCTGGTCATTGAGTCGAGCTAGGTCTTGGTGTTGAGATGGCAATCTCTGGGAGATTTTCACCCTTTGATATTACGTGGAGCTGGGAGGCCTCTTGTGGACCTGTGTCCTGGCCCTCCCACGTCATTGGCACATCCCTGATGCCTGGCTGGAGCACCAAGAGCCTGTGCTCCACATGGCTCTATAACTCTGTCCAGTGCATTTTTTGCTTTGATAATTCATATCCACATGGAAAATGATTTATGTCCCACAGGATTCCACTCGCGCAAGTCACAGGTAGCCCTCTCTTCATTATTTATGTCACTCCTAATAGTTTGTTGTTGGAATTCGTGGGCTTCCCTCTCCTCCATTTTCAATACCTCAGTGAGAAGTGAGATGAAAACCAAATGAAGACTAACACCCAGTGATAACTCAGGCAGGAAAATAAAATAATGTCAAGTGGTTGAGTCCATTCTTTTTAACATTAGCAATAAGAGAGGCCATTTTAAATACATGGCTGCTTGGGTAGCTGGCCAGCTATCTAGGAAATGCAGCTGCAAACTTCTAGCTTTCTGGAACATTCTAGAACATATGCCTATGAAGGACTGACCTCACAAAACTGGCTTCATGTGTTTTAGGTGTTTATCTAGCAGAAATTACATCTAATCTTAGAAAGTTTTAAAAATTTGGGAATAGTTGCTTTGAGTTTGTCCAGATAAAAATTAGGTTAGTGTATTCACCTAGTAGAATACAGGCTCAATGCAGGAAGCTTACAAATTCTGTGGGAGTATGACACACTCAGAATTTCCTTTAAAATAGGCGGACACCTGGAAGTGGTATATCTTTCCCCATTTTTTCCCAGAAACTTGACTTTTAGTGTTACATCCTTTTCCATAAGGTTTTATAAAAAGAAAAATAGTTCCCCTAAATAAGAGCTGAGGTCTTTTAATTGGAGAAGTATTTTTGATGTTAACTCTTGGTGGAACTTGCATATATGTAAAGAAGCCAGGTAACCACCATAAGCTTGAAGAGAATTCTTAAGGTACTTGCAATGCTTCTGGACAATCTTGAGCCTTACACTGTCTCATTCTTCAGGATTTAGAATAAATGGAGGATTAAAGCTGCCTCCACAATCTAGGCATGAAGTCTGAAGGATGGCAGGGACTCTTATGTTTCAATTTCCTTCCTTTGTACCAATGCATTCTTCTAAGTAGACTTAATAGTAGTATACTAGCTAAAATGTGGTAAGCACCTACCTGTGCTTTTTATATAAGTAACTGTTCCAGGTCCTATTTTCTCTCTCTTATCTCATTTAATTGTTTCAATCATTTTCTGAGATAAGTCTAATTCATTATATCTATTTTACAATTGAGAAAATAAGAGTTATAGAGAGGTTAAGAGAGTTGGCCCAAATCACAAAGCTACTGAGAGAGAGAGGCAGAATTTGGACACAGGCAATCTAACATCAGACCCAGTGTTATTCGGCTCCCCAGGAATGAAATTAGTACTGAAAAGACTCATGAGCCACCAGAGGCAGCACTGCTGGCCGCTGTGGGGAGTGCCATGGTGCAGACTTATGTGTGCCTGTGCGAGAGAGTTGCTCTGGATGTGCAGTCAGAGAACCAAGTGGTTCATACTAGCCACTTACTTGTTTTTTTGATTTTTTTTTTTTAATTGGAGTAGAGTTGCTTTACACTGCTGTGTCAGTTTTTGCTGTACAGCAAAGTGAATCAGCCATATGTATACATATATCCCCTCTTTTTTTGATTTCCTCCCCATTTAGGTCACCACAGAGACTTAAATGGTTTTCAACTATACATTCAGAAATCCGGCTTTCACTTCCAGCATTTATTTAACTTAAATTATTTTCTTTGAGATTAACAATGACCTCCCAATACTAATGATTTAGTATCTGATGGCCTTTCTTGGTCTCTTTGAATTGTCTGCAGCTTTCTCTCTCTGTCTTTTCTCTTTCTCTTCCTCCTCTACTGTAGGTCTCTCTGTCTCTCTTCTCCTTTGCTCTTTTGTTCTTTTTCTCTTTCTCTCTGTACTCTCTTGCTTCAGAAAGGGACAAATGTCTATAATAAAACAAAATAGTGTGAAATCAAACTTTGATGAGGAAAACTGGCAATGGGAAGAGAGATAAGAAGGTTATGAAGGTCATGGGTGAGATAAAACACAAAGTGTCACATCTCATTTGGAACATTTGCTAGAGTTGGGCCACGAATTTGCATCTAAGGTTCTCCACAGCTACATTAAAAAGTTTCACAGTTGGTTACCAGATTCACAGTGTCCTTAAGATAAAAACAAAGTGCTTTTTCAAGATGAACAAACATTTCCTAGAACTGTGACTCAAAAGACATCTCCCTGGGAACATAGTGAACGTTTTCCATAACACTTGGCTGTAAATCCAGCAGTGCATGTCACAGTGCTCTTCTTCCAGGTTTCTCTGAGGTCTACTCTGTCACTTCATTGCAGCCTCTTCTCAGCTGCCACCTTCTCAGACAGTGGCCACATCTAAAATGTCACCTGCTCTCATTCCCCCACAACTCCTTTCTCTGCTTTACTTTTCTGCTCACCAGCTGATGTATCTTTGTTGGTTTGTTTAGTGTCTATCTTCTCCTTTAGATTGTAAGCTCCACGAGAACTGGGACATGGTTTTGTTCATATCTTGCAATTGCCTAGGACAGTGGCTCTCACACAGTGGTATCACTATATCGTTTTGAACGAATGAATGGCTAAAATGTCATCAGTAAGCTCTAGGGGCTTTAAGGTTGTACTTATGGAAAAGTACCTTGTTGGAGGTAGAGCCTGACTAGACAGTTCCTGCAACAGTTGAGGTTGCTTTTTGTACCAGTTGAGTTTGGCTTTTTGCACCAGGTCAATATAGTAGGTTGAGACTCAGTGGTCAGCAAAAGAAGGAATATTCTCAAGTGAAATTGTGAGAAGAGTGACTCCTGTCCTGTTTATGAGCAGGAAAGATTGGAGGCCATGTCACTTCCTGAGGTGGGGAAGGAGTTATGGGTTAGCAAGTTGTAGAATAATGGGGCAAGATTGGTTCTCATAGAGAGAGCCCCTTAACATACTTTTAAATAAGGATCTGATAGGACTGCTATGGGATGAAATTGTGTATGGCAGGGGTGTGGCCTTTACGACTGAGCCATCCTTTGGAGACTCAGTCCTTTCCTTTTCTTCCTTAAGAAGACAGGAAAATAATTAGGGAAACCAACCTCAGTGATGTTCCTAAAACTTTCTGAGGGAAACTTATACCCATTATATGGAGGTAAAATCGCTCTCTTCCTGTGCTTAGGATTTCTAACTTAAGTCATGACAAAAAAAAGGCAGCCTCTAGCAAGAGCATGTAAGATTCACATTTTTAAAAGTCCTATTTTTGATCACTTCCACTTTGGCTAGCTTATCCTCATCTTTTATAACAGGGGATAGAAAGCTACCTTAAGAAGATGCTTCTCTGAATCTGCTGAGAAGGGGGGCAGTGACTAATCTGGAATTAAGTATATTAGAAGCATAAGAGTTTATAAATAGTACAAATAATCTGGCCCAGGGCCATCTACTTTGCTTTCTTTTATGAGTTTCAAAATCATTTGCTTCCTCAAGATAGCCTGGCCCGGGTGTGTTATACGAAGGGTTAATTTTTGTTGATCCCCCAGTTATCATTTCTCCTTGGCTTGTATAATATTAACCTTCTTTGCCAAAAATTCATAGGCTATATATGTCAGAGGTCATGGATTTGAAAACACAGTTTCTCTTTTCATTATAAAGTTATTTATTTTTTATGGTTTTGATTCAGTCTTATAGAGGCTAAAGGATCCATGGGGGTCACCAGAAAGGCCTTTGGATACTGGAGGTACAGGAGGTTAGGGGATGCAGGTGAGGGTGGGGAAAGGAGTGCCCAAACTTCCCTAATTATGGTGATTTGAGTCCTTTACCTATGGTCCCTTGATGTTCATTATAAAAATATGCTAAAACCAAGAAACAATATAAAAGAAGAAAAAATGATGGAAAATTTTAAAAAATTAAAAGGGACAGTTGGTTAAGTAGAGGTTAAAATTTTAAAAGAGAGAATAAGGTAAGAAAAATTAAGCTAAAAGAGAATGAAGTGGAAGCTAAAATAGAAGATTTAAAATCCCCACAAAGATAAAAGGTTAAGAGTTTAAAAATACAAAGCACAAGAGATTTAAAAATAAAAGATAAAATACTATAAGCCAATGAGATAAAAGGTTAAAACATGAGTAAAAACTATAATAGTTAAGGCTAGAAGGCTAAAGCCCATAAGATGAAAAGCTAAAAACAGATCATTCCTTGGGATTAAGGCTATGGAACAGGAAATCAGAACTAAAAAGGCAAAAGAAGGAAAAATTAAAATTAAATTAAAATTCTAAGAATAAAGTGGATTAGGGGAACTATTATTTAAAAAAAAATAATTAGCAGAAAAACAAAAAAAAAGAACTGGTTAGAGGAAATGGAGTATGTGACAAAATTCTCAGGTCAGCCTGGCCTTCCCTGTGGGAGAGAGGCTGTGTCGGGGCTGCATTGATTGTGTCTTTGGATGTGGAGTCCAGGGGCAGAGGGCAGGAAGCTGGGAGGAGGACCGCACAAGTGAGATATGGTCTGGCATTTGGAGACATCCTGGAGAAGCACCCCCTTCCTCCTCCTTTTAAAAATTCCCTCTCACTTTCTCTCCATGTTTCATCCCTACTGCCACTCGCCAGCCTTGGCCTTCAGCAGTTCCTCTGTGATATTTGATTTGGCTACTGCTCCAAGGCTTTCTCCTTCCAATCTCTCCCCACACTGCAACCAGACTAATCTGAAAACACTATTTTGGTCATGAAATTCTATTGCATGAAAACCTTCTGTACTTATCATTTTAATTATTAAACTCCCGAAAGGCCTTACAAAATCTGACTTTAATAAGTTTTTTTCAAATGAGTTAGAGATCTTCTATGTTTGTACTTAAAATTCAACTTTGTCTGCTGCATTATTTATGCTAAACCCCAACATAACTGGAGGTTAAGTATTTTGAAGTTCAGAGTCTGATTATGAGATTTAGAATTATTTCAGAAAAAAGGAATCCTTAATTTCATTTAAAAAGGAGTCAAAGTTAATCAATATTTTGTTTCAGCTTCTGGTTCCCAGAGGAATTAGAGAGAGAGAGAGAGAGAGAGAGAGATATGGAAAGAGGGAGAGAGGGAGAGAAGGAAAAGAACTAGAAAGCTAGAATTCATGTGCATGTGATGTACTTCTGGGAAAATTAGATTTTTGTTTTAATCAGAATGAAGATGGAGCTCTCTTCTGAGCTCTGCCCTTGAATGACTGTCTTTCCTGAGTTTAAAGCTATATCATCTTTAAAAATGCTTCTTGAGTATTTCTCTACTCAGTTCTGAAAATAATGAAAATTTAGCTTCTCTCAGTGTTTGAAGGGGGAAAAAAAAGATTTGGGAAAGAAAACTAACCATATTTAAGATTATTCCAACGAGCTTTCTGCCAAAACACCAGATGCTACTGGAAAAAAATATCTGCTGCAATTTGCTGTCTGGGAGCTGTGCCTGCTTTTTTTTTAACAGGAGAGCAATGTAAAAGAATGAGGTAAATGGCAATCCTACTCCAGATAAACAGCACTTTTATATTAAAAAATGTTCTAATTAGAATTCTTATGATTATAGTACTAATTCATGGTAAAATTCTATTATTTATTAGGAAATGCCAGAGCACCTCAGAGCAAATGCAGTATAAATGCTGGTCACTGTCACACTTGGCCTTCCAAAAATTTTTAAAATCTTTAAAATTAAACTTTCTAGCAATATTGTATATTTTAGCCTGAGAGCATTCTAGATTAGGAGCTAAGTCTTACATTTCTATTTTCTCCTGTTGATTTTTGTTTTCCTTTTAATTTTTACATGGCTTTGAAAAGCCTTTTATAAGCCAAATCTATGCTGCATTTGCCATATCCACATTTAGATCCATTTTCTCTCTTCTCAGTGAACTAAAGCAGCATCAGACATAGAATTGAATTTTGAGAAATGGATTACGTGTGTAGCTTAAAGTGAGGCAATTGAAGCAAACCTCAAGTTAGAAGATTATTCCAACTTAATATTATTTTTGAGCATTAAAATTGCTTGGGTGACTTGTGTCCTCTATTTTCAGGAAATTCTGCTATCTGGCTCCAGCCTATAGTAGGAACAGAGGTTCCTATAAATTGTGTGAAAGGCAGATTTTGCTATACTTCTCATAAGTCTCCAGGATGTAAAGGAAACCCAGAAGGAAGATGGGATCTAAAATTTCCTGCCTTCTGCTTTTTGAGTTACCCTTTAGAACACGGAGGAGGGCCTGGCTCATGGAAGGTACTCAGTATTTATTTTGTTAACTGAATGAATAAATGAGTCGATGAACAAGTAGATAAAACATCTAAGCTTCTCATAACTGAACTGATCACTGAAGTGGATTCCAAAAGGGAGTATTGCGTCTCCTCCCTTAAAAATGTTATATGTATACCTGTCTTGTTTATTTCTGATTGTTTTGGGGCAGTCCCAACTAAAGGCCATCCTACTTTTTTTCAACTCTGGATTTTATTTGGATTTCACTGGTATTTGCATTAATATTTTCTCTTTTCCAGGATTCAATTCAGGATACCACGTTGCATTTAGTTGGCATGTCTCCCTAGCCTCCTTTGGTCTATGATTGTCTCTCAGTTTTTCCCTTGTTCTTCATGACCTTGAGGAGTACTGGCAAACTATCCTGTATAACGTCCCTCAATCTAGATTTGTCTGATGTTTTTCTCATGATCATACTGGGGTTATGGGTTTTTGGAAATAGTACCTGAGGTGAAATGCCCTTTTCATCATGTGATATGAGAAGGTACATGGTAGCCACATGAAATCACTAGTGATGTTAAACTGAAGTTGTTTGTACCATATTATTATGACTACATAATACTTCTGTAGTATTTGCAACAATAATACCTCGTATCTTCTGGTTGGACATAGAAGATCTCAACCTCTTGCCCCTAAATTCAGAAATGAAAGCGTCTTCCTTTTCACTAATGTTATAGAAAGTGAGATATGTATATCTTTATGTATGGTCTTATATGTAATGAATATTATCTTTGTAGCCTAATCTTTTTCTATCTGAAGAACCATAGTGAAATAAGATGGATAAATTTATAAGGAGGGACTTTCCCTAAGTTCATTCCTGAGATACAGATAGGAACTTTGATGGCGTAAAGCCCAACTTAGCTCGCCCTGTATTAGTGCAGTAAGCAACTTACAAAATATAATTTATTTAATGTCCTGCCAGCCATACCACCCTCAAGTGTGATGTCATCAACACATTAAATAAGGATGTTTGGGACCTCCCAAAATGAGTATTTTCAGGTAACCCAGAAGGTAGTGGTGTGGGCTCCTTTTGTTTACCCCTGAGTGATGCACTGGTGCGTAATCACAGGGCAGGGTGCTGTGAGCCAATGCACAAAAATAAAAAGCCATAAAACTGAGTCAGACCACTTCATTTTAAAAAGATTGAGATGTATCACACAGCCTTATATTTTGTGGGAACATTGATATTGGAGCTTATCCAAAGTTGAGTCAAATTAGGGTGAGTAAAGTAGCCTGTGGGGAATAGAGTGCTGGTCCAGAATGGGTTGTTCCCTTGGCCAGGGTTTGGCACATGAATGAACACTTTGCTCCCAGCAAGGTCTTTAAGTTGCCCAGCTTCATTCTTGAATTGGGACCATTGTGCCTCACTGAACTCTTGAAATTTTATTGGCTATTCATTATTTACTTTCTGTCTTGGGATATAATTTAATGCATCCATGGTCACAGTGCACTCAAGAAGTGCCTGTGACTCAGAAAATGACATGTTAAGTGCGGGTAGGTAGTAAAGAAAATTTCTGGATTAAAGTTATTTTGACCACAAAGGTTGACTTGAACTATGATTTCAAAAGTGCCTTTTTCTAGTTCAATAACTCTTTTTGAGTGTCTTTTATGTGCAAATCATTATGTTAGATCTAAAAGCGTAGAAAGAGAAATAAGAAATGGCCCTGCCTTCCCTTAGTGTCAGAAAAAGACCAAATCTGCACTCACCAATAATCAAATCCGGAATATTAAACAAAATAAAAATAGAATGAAAATATAGCAATAGATGTTATGAAGCTGCTTATTTTGTTACAATGTAGAGAGCTATGTAAACTGGGTGGACATTTCATTTTGTTAAGAGGTAAAGATGTGCCTTGTATTTGGCCACCCATAAGCATTTCCAAATCTCATAGATAAGACTTCACACTTGCCTTTGGGATTTGTTGTAGGGATATTATCTCACCAAACTAGAGGACAACCTTAGACCATTCAGTTGCATAACTCGGCAGTTCTCAGTACTGCACCCACATTCCTTGGCAGAAAAAGGCTCCCAAGGAATTCTGAGTTCCTAACCTCTAAGTTTTCTTGTCATCAACCACACCTGTAGTCACCCCCTTCATTCCTTAAGCATTCCACTAAACTGAGTACCAACCAGTAATCTACTCAACACATATGCTTAACTTTGAGAATATTAAATGATGCAATAAATATTGGGAGGCTTGCCGAGAAAAGAACGTGTGAAAGCATTGTAGTGAATTTTGTCATTTGTTAAGTATGATACGTCTTTCCTAATCTGTGGTTCTAAGTAGGTTCTAATTTGGAATGCACTGCCCAGGAATAAGGACCCTGTGTCTGGTTTTCAGGGATGACACTTTTCCCAGGGTATCCACACTTTTTTCTTTGCTGTTTCCTTTATTTTTGGTGGGAGAGAGAGGGTGAGGGCTGGGGAATTTTTCTTATTTTCATATACTCTCAGCAATGCATTTAAAATAATTGTATTTTATTTAGCATTTAGGTTTTTATTGTTGAAGAGCTTTACAGAATATCTAGTGTACCATACTCTTCAAAGTGGAAGTTCTCTCTAGAAACTGGAGAGAGAGGAAGTGGAATAAATGCATGTGATTTTATCTCATTCCTTTCAGGTTTATCTCGTGCTTTACCCATAAAATACTCTCTTGCAATGAATGAGTGAGGTACTGCAGTCTATTCATTGATATTACTAGAACACAGAATTTTGCTAGGTTCTCTTTTATACTTTCTGCAGCACCATCTACTCCATCTCCCTCCCCTACTCCCCACACCTGAGTCATTGTTGTGGAGATAAGAAACATGAAAATGTGACGTGGTCTTCCTCTGAAAGAGCAACAGTAAGTCAGGCCTCTTCTGCCTATTTTCTAGGCAGCCATATAGGATGGCTTGGCCTCGTGCAAGAACTTGGAAGAAAGTTTCATGGTGGGGCATAAGTTGGTATATCATTGCTAGGGCCAGGGATAGAATTGGGGTATGATCAGAATAACCAGGGGGTCAGTGAAGGTACAGAAATAATGATGATGAGGCTGGTAATGACAAAAATACTTATATCAGTGCTTATGATCCATCAGGCATTACTTTAAGCATTTCATATATTTAAACCATTTAATGCTTACCACAGCTCTGAGAGGGAGGTAGCATGATTTTCTCCATGTTATATTGTTCATACACTTTGCCTAAGGTCATGCAGATAGAAAGTAGAGGAACCTGGCCTTGAGTCCATGTTCTAAATCTCCTTGCTGCATCTCATGAATCACTCCAGATGTCTAACTTTCTGGCCTGCATTCTTAAGTCCACAGGGTCATCTACTTGGATATTTGAAAGGACATACATTTCAGTCTTGTGTTTATTAGCAATAGGTGATTAGTTACACCTAGACCTTTTTGTACATTTACATCGTGAATTAGTAGTTTTAGTTTTCTGTTTTAGAGGTAGGTGGTAAGGGTAAGATCAATTGTCATGTCCTTTCTGTGTTTAAGCCAAAAATTGGGAAATATATCAGCTATGGACTTAACTAAATTCAATTAAACTGTAATCCTTAGATCCTTTCCCATCATTTGTGTCCATCAGGTGTCTATCACTTGATAGAACAGTGAAGAAGAAAATGAGTTTATTTCCTTGCTTTTATATCTACTCTTGTTCAGCTGTAACATTCAACAAATGTTTCTTTTTATTTTAAGTGTCCTTTATGTGCCAGTTGTTATATTAGGATCCAGGATAACAGTGTTGAACAGGACAAACAAGGTCACAGGGCTATGTGGTTTTAAAATCTGCTGGAGGTTATAGACAAGTAAATAAGAAATGTAAATACAGTTGGATGAAATCGAAGAGATATTCAGCCTTTTCTATGCACAGACACCTAGTTTTCTTGAGATTTTGCTATTAAAGTCAAAATTTTAAATTAAAAAAAACACTAATACAGATACAAGATAAACGTAAAGAAATTGTGGCTGTTGATCTATGAAATTTTACAATGATGATTCTCTGGCATAGTGAGATTTTATGTAATAAAAAGCATTAATGGGGGGAAAGCTGTGATTCTGACATCCCTAGGTATAAAATTTAAGAAGATGGCAGCAAATTGGAATGGCACTAAATGAAATTCAGATATATTTGTTGAATGGATGAATGAAGAAAAAAATTGGCTACAGAGCTCTGCCATCTTGCCCCTCACCTGAGACGCATTTGAACTATTCTTGTAACTTGCTTAATTTCATTCCTCATGTTGATGATTGCCCTGCTAGTTCTTTATTATTTTATCAGGTTTTATTTTTCTTTCCAAAGAATCCAGCAATTCTTTTCTTTGTTCTGTCTTAGGAACATCTGTTGCAAATCTAGTGTTGAGTTTATTTGAAACTAACAGCAGCTCAGTAGTATGTTAAGAGAAACAGCCTAGGTGAAATTGCCCTGCAGATTCCTTTCTGAAAGGGTTATTTCTAAAAATTTAACTTTAATTACATTTAAATTACGTGATATGAGGGATACGGGAATGACAACCATTCTCCCTGTTTAGCGTGATGGATCAGTGTTTTGTGTTTATGATAATCCTAATGTATTTAGTCCAAATATTTAGGTATTTAAAGGCTACAACAGCAAAAAAAAGTTACAATTTGAACTTGAGGCCAGCTCGTTTATCTGGCTCTTGGCTAATGCTTTCCAAGTGAAGTGCCACTGCCCAGACTCTATGAGTTTCTTTGACAAATTCCCAGCTCATGTCTGCCTACAAATCACATTAAAATAAATTTGAACGGTCTAACAATCCGAGTCTTTGAGAGGAGCTTACTCTCCACAATTAAACAAACAATAAGCTACTACTAAAACAACCATTAAAAAGAAAACCACAAAACTACTACCAGACTAGACTCTACAAATCTTTGGGCCTCTTGATACCCAAGTCAGAAGTTTTAACTGATTCAGTAAGGAGCATGTATGAAATGTTTGCAAAGTCTCCTGTGGATGCATAAAATACAACAGCAAATTCTTTAAACCTTGAATTTGTGGAATTGCTCAACAACCCAATAAGACATGCTCATATAACATAAATCTTTGTACAGAGTCTATTAGACTAAGCTTCTACCTATACCACCTCTCACTCCAGACAACAGCCTTGAGAGATGAGGATTATTGCTAACCTCATGTGGAAAAGGAGGAATGAAAATTGAATAATTCATTTAAAGTCAGGTACCAAACAGACGTGCCAAATCTAAGGTCACTGACCTAGAAAATGGCCAGGCTGGGACAGACACAGGCCTTTCTAATTCAAAATCCCATCTGCCTTACTGCAGCTGACGACTTTTAGGTATCTGCCCTGGGAGAGTGCAAAAGTCATAAAAAAAACAGTAGGGATGGAACTCAAAAGACAAAGAAACACTGGGCAGTTCTGTGGCAATATGCTGGCTTTCTCTTTTAACTCCATCCCCTGAAAGTGAAGCCCTTTCTACCTTCTCCTTTTCCCTGTCTTTCCCTCTTGCCTCTATACCCCTTATTTCCTTTGTTCTGTGTACTGCTTATTCCTACTATGTACTAAAATGGGTAATTCTTTCTAAGTGCTCATCAAGGTCTACAAAACTCTCTACATATCACAAGACAAAGGGAACTCAAAAGATAGCTAAATAAAAGTGTAGAGACCAAAATATATCATTCAACCCTCATAGTGAAGTTTGGTTTCTTCTGTTCTCTTCCAATAAACTGGACACAAAGAATCACTGACTGATGGCATTTTAGAGCTAGAAAGAACCATAGGTGTACTCATGTCAAGGTCTTCACTGTAAAGACGAAGGAAGTGTGTCCTAGGGAGCAGGTTTGACTTGTATAAGGTCACACCACCAGTAGGTGGCAGATATGGGACTTTGCCATGGAAATCTTCATGCTCAGCTTATATCCCCTCCTTTGAATCCATGTGACGGTAGTCTCCTTCATGGCACACAGAGGGACTGCTTGCCTTCTCTCCAAGCATGGGATTCCATGCCATGCTGGATGAGGCAGTGTACGTTGCCTTCCAGACTTTGAGTTCTGGAATCAGATAGACCTGGGTCCAAATCTCAGCTCCACCACTTCCTAACTGTGATTCAAGGTCTGTTACTTACCCTCTTTAAGATCCATTCTCCTCATTTGTTAAAAGTGGATGATACTTCATGCCTTCTGTGGTTGCTGAGAGGATTAAAGGAAATAATACTTAATGTTTATAGACTGCTTGCTTGCCCTGTGTCATATTCTGTGTTAAATATTATACATTGTTTCTTTGATATAATACTTATAATGTATTTAAAGTAAATGTGTGTGTGTGTGTGTGTGTGTGTGTGTGTGTGTGTGTGTGTGTGTGTATGAGCACATACATATATCAGTTAAATAAGTAGCAGTGTCCTGTGGTAGGCAGTCCAGGGCCCTTGTGTTTGTCCCATGAAGGTACCATGGCTCACACTCTTTCTGTCCTGCCAAAACCTTGGTAGCAGGCTTCCATGCTCAAGGTCACAGGATGGCTGCTTAGTTATACTACCATGTGTGCTTCAGGCAGTCAAATAGTGGGAAGGATATAATAAGGAGCAGAAGGGCAAAGCATGTGCTCCTGGAAACTTTGCCCAATGATACATAAGTGCTCTTATTTACTTTTCGTTAACACTTCTATCTACAAGAAAGGATGCCAAAGAGAGTTTTTATCTGGGCATATTCTATCCTCAAGTATATGAAATGTGTAGGTAATTGGCAATTTCTGCCACATATTAAGGTCAGGTGAAGATTCTGTACAACCCTCTCCAATTTAGTGGGATATACATATATATATATATATATATATATATATATATGTAAATATACACACACACACTCACTGTATATTCACACATATACATTTTATTGTAAAGAAAACATGGCTACTTATCAGAAGTAGCAGTGGGTCTTAGTATATGTAAAGGTCAGGAATGTGAATATGATTTTTATGTCATCCCAGTGAATTGGTGGCTGGGATTTGGGGGTGGGATTAAGAAAAAAAAATGATCACACAAATAAAATGATTTGTTCCATGACGGAATAACTGAAACAGGATTCAGAAAGGAATATGACAGCAGGGAAGAGGCAAATCAGCTAGACATGTGATCAAAGGGATAGCTATGGAAGGAAATTCACCTAGGTGGAGAAACATTGTCCAGGAAAGAAACATATCTACAAATATCTATAAGTAGGAGATCTGGAGGGTGCTTTTGCTCAAGAAGTTAGGAAGCTGACTGAAGGGAGTGTCACCTAACCTTGGGGTCAACAGATGGAGGGAACTGCAAAGAAATGACTTGGCTTCTTCACTGATGGGACAGGGGAGAGAGAGAGATCTCCAGTTCATATTTGGGACAGGAAGGAAATTAGGATTAGAAGAGGAACTTAATAGCTTATAATAAGTTGCTCCAAGTTGAATTGAGTAATGAATCTCTATACTTACATTTCATGACTTATAATAATAAAATAAATTCTCCACCCTCACTGCCTCCCTGGGCTTGGGCTTTGTTCCACAACCCTTACTGAGCGGGTCACTGGGGAAAACAAACAGCAAAAGGACACAGAGCCAAGGCTGAAGTCTTAGGACAGCCTCTCCTGAGACACTGGTTGAGAACCATAGAAAGTTACTTGTGGCACAAACTTTCTGGAACTTTTCCATTCTAAGATACTCTGAGCCCATTTTATTGTAGGCCTTTGTGACTCGATAAATGAATGACATATGGACTAGTTCCTGCAGCTTAATAAAGGATAGCATGACATCTCATGGGTATATCAACCCCTTATTAGCTGTGTTTGAGGCTAAGAGTTACTCTATTAAAATGTAATTAAATTTATTAATTAAATTAAATGAATGAATAACTATCTAGATAGTTCTTAGGTGGCTCCAGTAAATGGCAATATGGTTATAGTATGTTTACTTATTCAACTATGTTAGTGCTGCAAAAACTAGCTTGTAAAAGTACAATTTGAGTTTTTATTTTCTAGTATTTGGTTGAAACTGTCATGAATGGACCATGCAGTGAAAGAGTGCTTCGGAGGAATAACAGCAACAATTGCTTTAAAATATGTTGATTTCCTGTTAAAATGCTTGAAATCATATCACTTTGCTCAAATCTGCAATTTGAGAAAATCTTTCCTTGCCCCACCAAAAAAAAAAAATCCTCCCAGATTAAATTAATATTCATAACGATTGGCTGAAAATCTTTTGTTGTTGTTGTTGTTGTTGCTTTTTGGTACGCGGGCCTCTCACTGTTGTGGCCTCTCCCGTTGCGGAGCACAGGCCCAGACTGGGGCACGAACGTGTGTCCCCTGCATCGGCAGACGGACTCTCAACCACTGCGCCACCAGGGGAGCCCTGAAAATCTTTTTTAAGTGAGGCTTTCTTCTTTGTTCCTACAAATAGTTTTTTTGTTGTTTTTTTTGTTTGTTTTTGTTTTTTAGTATAAGCCTTAGAGGTATGGGTCTGATGAGCTCAAAGTCTTTCCGACTTTGCATATCTGATGTTAATGGTCGTTCATTCAACAACGATGTGGCCCTACTGTGTTTGAAGCAGTGAGTCAAATAAGATCTGATTACTGCCCTCAAGGAGCTTTTAGTCTACCAGAAAATAAAATTACATAAACCATCAGTTAAAATACAGTGCTGTTAGGTGATGCAAGTGCTGGCATACAGTGATGTAAGTGCTATAATAATGATGATTTGTGCAGGGTCTTTTGGCAATATAGGGAGGCAGAATCATGTCATTTTAACAGCTTAACTTGGATTTTGAAATCTGTATTTAAGTTTTCTAACCTGCTTATGCCCCTCACTAGCTGTGTAATTACTTTATCTCTCAAAGCCTCAAATTCCTCATCTTCAAAATGATGATGGTAGTAATATTCATCTCAAAAGCTGCTGTGAAGACTTGATGAGATGGGTTTATGATGAAATCACTTAGAATAAAATAAAAACTCTTTAGCATCGGGCTAAGTTCCAGCATGGTCTCTCACCAATGCTATCTTTCCCACCCTCTCTCGCATGCCCTTTACACAAGCCACACTTCCTTCAGGTGCTGGGGGGCACCAAGCCTTCTCTGTCTCAGGGCCTCAGCACATGCTGGGTTTTTTTTGTCTGAAATGGTCTAACACCCCAATTCACCCTGCTAATTATGACTCATCTCTGAGATTTCAGCCCAAATGTCCCTTTTCTGATCCCAAAGTGTAAATCAGTTCCATTCTTTTGCTGTCTTCTTTCCTAGCTGCCTACTGTTTTCTACATAGAACTTGTCATAATTTGTAATTCTATATTCTGCTATATTTATATAATATGTATCTTCTTCACTAGAACATACCCCAGGAGGATAAGAGTCATATCTTTTTGGTTCATCACCATAAACTAAGTTCAGCACAAATCTTGGCATGCAGGATTCACTTTATTTTTTCTTTTTCTTTTTAACATCTTTATTGGAGTATAATTGCATTACAATGTTGTGCTAGTTTCTGCTGTATAACAAAGTGAATCAGCTATACGTATACATATATCCCCATATCCCCTCCATCATGCATCTCCCTCCCACCCTCCCTATCCCACCCCTCTAGGTGGCCACAAAGCCCTGAGCTGATCTCCCTGTGCTATGCAGCTGCTTCCCACTAGCTATCTATTTTACATGTGGAAGTGTATATATGTAAATGTTACTCTCTCACTTCACCCCAGCTTACCGTACCCTGTGCCCGTGTCCTCAAGTCCATTCTCTAAGTCTGCATCTTTATTACTGTCCTGCCCCTAGGTTCATCAGAACCATTTTTTTTTCAGATTCTATATATATGTGTTAGCATACAGTGTTTGTTTTTCTCTTTCTGACATACTTCACTCTGTATGACAGACTCTATGTCCATCCACCTCACTACAAGTAACTCAATTTCATTTCCTTTTATGGCTGAGTAGTATTCCACTGTATAAAAGTGCTACATCTTCTTTATTCATTCACCTGTCAATGGACACTTAGGTTGCTTCCATGTTCTGGCTATAGTAAATAGTGCTGCAATGAACATTGTGGTACATGACTCTTTTTGAATTATGGTTTTCTCAGGGTATATGCCCAGTAGTGAGATTGCTGGGTCATATAGTAGTTCTATTTTTAGTTTTTTGAGGAACCTCCATACTGTTCTCCCTAGTGGCTGTATTAATTTACATTCCCACCAACAGAGCAAGAGGGTTCCCTTTTCTCCACACCCTCTCCAGCATTTATTGTTTGTAGATTTTTTGATGATGGTCATTCTGAACGGTGTGAGGGGATACCTCCTTGTAGTTTTGATTTACATTTCTCTAATGATTAGTGATGTTGAGCATCCTTTCATGTGTTTGTTGGCAATCTGTATATATTCTTTGGAGAAAGGTCTATTTAGATCTTCTGCCCATTTTTGGATTGGGTTGCTTGTTTTATTGATATTGAGCTGCATGAGCTGCTTGTATATTTTGGAGAGTAATCTTTTGTCAGTTGCTTTGTTTGCAAATATTTTTTCCCATTCTGAAAGTTGTCTTTTCATCTTGTTTATGGTTTCTTTGCTGTGCAAAAGCTTTTAAGTTTCAAGAGGTCCCATTCATTTATTTTTGTTTTTATTTCCATTTCTCTAGGAAGTTGGTCAAAAAGGATCTTGCTGTGATTTATGACAAAGAGTGTTCTTCCTATGTTTTCCTCTAAGAGTTTTATAGTATCTGATCTTACATTTAGGCCTTTAATCCATTTTGAGTTTATTCTTGTGTATGGTGTTCAGGAGTGTTCTAAATTCATTCTTTTACATGTAGCTGTCCAGTTTTCCCAGCACCACTTATTGATGAGGCTGTCTTTTCTCCATTGTATATTCTTGCCTCCTTTATCAAAGATAAGGTGACTATATGTGCATGGGTTTATCTCTGAGCTTTCTATCCTGTTCCATTGATCTATACTTCTGTTTTTGTGCCAGTACCATACTGTCTTGATTACTATAGCTTTGTAGTATAGTCTGAAGTCAGGGAGCCTGATTCCTCCACCTCTGTTTTTTCTCAAGATTGCTTTGGCTATTCAGGGTCTTTTGTGTTTCCATACAAATTGTGAAGTTTATTATTCTAGTTCTGTGAAAAATGCCATTGGTAGTTTGATAGCGATTGCATTGAATCTGTAGATTGCTTTGGGCAGTGTAGTCATTTTCATAATGTTGATTCTTCCAATCCAAGAGCATGGTATATCTCTCCATCTGTTTGTATCATCTTTAATTTCTTTCATCAGTATCTTATAATTTTCTTCATACAGGTCTTTTTTTCTCTTTAGGTAGGTTTATTCCTAGGTATATTATTCTTTTTGTTGCAGTGGTAAATGGGAGTGTTTCCTTAATTTCCCTTTCAGATTTTTCATCATTAGTGTATAGGACTGCAAGAGATTTCTGTGCATAAATTTTGTATCTTGCTACTTTACCAAATTCCTTGATTAGATCTAGTAGTTTTCTGGTAGTATCTTAAGATTCTCTATGTATAGTATCATGTCATAAGCAAACAGTGACAGCTTTACTTCTTCTTTTCCAGTTTGGATTCCTTTTATTTCTTTTTCTTCTCTGATTGTTATGGCTAAAACTTCCAAAATTTTGAATAATAGTGGTGAGAGTGGGCAACCTTGTCTTGTTCCTGATCTTAGTGGAAATGGTTTCAGTTTTTCACCATTGAGGATGATGTTGGTTGTGGGTTTGTCATATATAGCCTTTCTTATGTTGAGGAACGTTCTCTCTATGCCTCCTTTCTGGAGGGTTTTAGTCATAAATGGTGCTGAATTTTGCTGAAAGCTTTCTCTGCATCTATTGAGATGATCATCTGGTTTTTCTCCTAAAATTTGTTAATATGGTTTATCACATTGATTGATTTGCATATATTGAAGAATCCTTTCATTCCTGTGATAAACCCCACTTGATCATGGTGTATGATCCCTTTAATGTGCTGTTGGATTCTGTTTGCTAGTATTTTGTTGAGGACTTTTGCATCTATGTTCATCAGTGACATTGGCCTCTGGTTTTCTTTTTTTGTGGCATCTTTGTCTGGTTTTGGTATCAGGGTGATGGTGGCCTTGTAAAAAGAGTTTGAGAGTGTTCCTCCCTCTGGTATATTTTGGAAGAGTTTGAGCAGTATAGGTGTTAGCTCTTCTCTAAATGTTTGATGTAATTTGCCTTTAAATCCAGCTGGTCCCGGGCTTTTGTTTGTTGGAAGATTTTTACACACAATTTGAAATTCAGTGCCTGTGATTGGTCTGTTTATGTTTTCTCTTTCTTCCTGGTTCTGTATTGGAAGATTGTGCTTTTCTAAGAATTTGTCCATTTCTTCCAGGTTGTCCATTTTATTGGCATATAGTTGTTTGTAGTAATCTCTCATGATCATTTGTATTTCTGCAGTGTCAGTTGTTACTCTCCATTTTCATTTCTAATTCTATTGATTTGAGTCTTCTTTTTTTTCTTGATGAGTCTCGCTAATGGTTTATCAGTTTTGTTTATCTTCTCAAAGAGCCAGCTTTCAGTGTTATTGATCTCTGCTATCGTTTCCTTCATTTTTTTTCATTTATTTCTGATCTGATCTTTATGATTTCCTTCCTTCTGCTAACTTTGGAGTTTTTGGTTCTTCTTTCACTAATTGCTTTAGGAGTAAGATTAGGTTGCTTATTTGAGATGTTTCTTGTTTCTTGAGGTAGGATTGTATTGCTACAAATTTCCCTCTTAGAACTGCTTTTGCTGCATCCCATAGGTTTTGCGTTGTTGTGTTTTCATTGACATTTGTTTCTAGGTATTTTTTGATTTCCTCTTTGATTTCTTCAGTGATCTCTTGGTTATTTAGTAGTGTATTGTTTAGCCTCCCTGTGTTTGTATTTTTTAACAGATTTTATTCCTATAATTGATATGTAGTCTCATAGCATTGTGGTCGGAAAAGACACTTGATACGATTTCAATTATCTTAAATTTACCAAGGCTTGATTTGTGACCCAAGATATGATCTATCCTGGAGAATGTTCCATGAGCACTTGAGAAAAATGTGTATTCTGTTGTTTTTGGATGGAATGTCCTATAAATATCAATTAAGTCCATCTTGTTTAATGTATCATTTAAAGCTTGTGTTTCCTTATTTATTATCATTTTGGTTGATTGTCCATTGGTGAAAGTGGGGAGCTAAAGTCCCCTACTATGATTGTGTTACTGTTGATTTCCCCTTTTATGGCTGTTAGCATTTGCCTTATGTATTGAGGTGCTCCTATGTTGGGTGTATAAATATTTACAATTGTTATGTCTTCTTCTTGGACTGATCCCTTGATCATCATGTAATGTCCTTCTTTGTCTCCTGTAATAGTCTTTATTATTATTATTTTTTTGCGGTACGTGGGCCTCTCACTGTTGTGACCTCTCCCGTTGCAGAGCACAGCCACTGGACATGCAGCCTCAGCAGCCATGGCTCACAGGCCCAGCCGCTCCGCAGCATGTGGGGTCTTCCCAGACCAGGGCACTAACCCGTGTCCCCTGCATTGGCAGGCGGACTCTCAATCACTGCGCCACCAGCGAAGCCCAATAGTCTTTAGTTTAAAGTCTATTTTATCTGATATGAGTATTGCTACTCCAGCATTCTTTTGATTTCCATTTGCATGGAATATCTTTTTCCATCCCTTCACTTTCAGTCTGTATGTGTTCCTAGGTCTTATGTGTATCTCTTGTAGACAACATATGTACAGGTTTTGTTTCTGTATCCATTCAGCCAGTCTATGTCTTTTGGTTAGAGCATTTAATCCATTTACAGTTAAGGTAGTTATAGATATATATTTTCCTATTACCATATTCTTAATTGTTTTGGGTTTGTTATTGTAAGTCTTTTCATTCTCCTGTGGTTGGGTGGTGCTGAGTTCTCTTACCTTTTGCTTGCCTGTAATGGTTTTAATTTCTCTGTCGAATCTGAATGAGATCCTTGCTGGTTAGAGTCATCTTGGTTGTAGGTTGTTCCCTTTCATCACTTTAAATATATTCTGCCACTCCCTTCTGGCTTGCAGAGTTTCTGCTGAAAGATCAGCTGTTAACCTTATGGGGATTCCCTTGTATGTTATATGTTGCTTTTCTGTTGCTGCTTTTAATATTTGTTCTTTGTATTTAATTTTTGATAGTTTGAATAATATGTGTCTTGGCATGTTTCTCCTTGGATTTATCCTCTGTGGGAATCTTTTTGCTTCCTGGACTTGATTGACTATTTCCTTTCCCATATTTAGGGAAGTTTTCAACTATAATTTCTTCAAATATTTTCTCAGACACTTTATTTTTCTCTTCTTCTCCTGGGACCCCTATAATTCGAATGTTGGTGTGTTTAATGTTGTCCCAGAGGTCTCTGAGACTGTACTGAATTCTCTTCATTCTTTTTTCCTTATTTTGCTCTGTGGTAGTTATTTCCACTCTTTTATCTTCCAGGTTACTTATCCATTCTTCTGCCTCAGTTATTCATTTTTTTTAACATCTTTATTGGAGTATATTTGCTTTACAATGGTGTGTTAGTTTCTGTTTTATAACAAAGTGAATCAGTTATACATATACATATGTTCCCCTAACTCTTCCCTCTTGCATCTCTCTCCCTGTCACTCTCCCTATCCCACTTCTCTAGGTGGTGACAAACCACCGAGCTGATCTCCCTGTGCTATGTAGCTGCTTCCCACTGGCTATCTATTTTACGTTTGGTAGTGTATATATGTCCATGCCACTCTCTCACTTTGTCACAGCTTACACGTCCTCCTCCCCATATCCTCAAGTCCATTCTCTAGTAGGTCTGTGTCTTTATTCCCATCTTACCCCTAGGTTCTCAATGACTTTTTTTTTTTTTAGATTCCATATTTATGTGTTAGCATATGGTATTTGTTTTTCTCTTTCTGACTTACTTCATTCTGTATGACAGACTCTAGGTCCATCCACCTCACTACAAATAACTCAATTTCGTTTCTTTATATGGCTGAGTAATATTCCATTGTATATATTTGCCATATCTTCTTTATCCGTTCACCTGTTGATGGACAGTTAGTTTGCTTCCATGCCCTGGTTATTGTAAATAGAGCTGCAATGTACATTTTGGTACATGACTCCTTTTGAATTATGGTTTTCTCAGGGTATATGCCCAGTAGTGGGTTTGCTGGGTCATAAGGTAATTATATTTTTAGTTTTTTAAGGAACCTCCACAGTGTTCTCTGTAGTGGCTGTATCAATTTACATTCCCACCAACATTGCAAGAGTGTTCCCTTTTCTCCACACCCTCTCCAGCATTTATTATTTCTAGATTTTTTGATGATGGCCATTTTGACCAGTGTGAGATGATATCTCATTGTAGTTTTGATTTGCATTTCTCTAATGATTAATGATGTTGAGCTTCCTTTCATGTGTTTGTTGGCAATCTGTATATCTTCTTGGGAGAAATGTCTATTTAGGTCTACTGCCCATTTTTGGATTGGGCTGTTTGTTTTTTTTGTTATTAAGCTGCATGAGCTGCTTGTAAATCTTGGAGATTATCCTTTGTCAGTTGCTTAATTTGCAAATATTTTCTACCATTCTGAGAGTTGTCTTTTCGTCTTTAGGGTTTCCTTTGCTGTGCAAAAGCTTTAAAGTTTCAAGAGGTCCCATTTGTTATTTTTGTTTTTATTTCCATTTCTCTAGGAGGTGGGTCAAAAAGGATCTTGCTGTGATTTATGTCATAGAGGGTTCTGCCTATGTTTTCCTCTAAGAGTTTGATAGTGTCAGGCCTTACATTTAGGTCTTTAATCCATTTTGAGTTTATTTTTGTGTATGGTGTTAAGGAGTATTCTAATTTCATACTTTTACATATGGCTGCCCAGTTTTCCCAGCACCACTTATTGAAGAGGCTGTCTTTTCCCCACTGTATATTTTTGCCTCCTTTATCAAAGATAAGGTGACCATATGTGTATGGGTTTATCTCTGGGCTTTCTATCCTGTTCCATTGATCTATATTTCTGTTTTTGTGCCAGTACCATACTGTCTTGATTACTGTAGCTTTGTAGTATAGTCTGAAGTCAGGGAGCCTGATTCCTCCAGCTCCATTTTTCGTTCTCAATATTGCTTTGAGTATTCAGGGTCTTTTGTGTTTCCATACAAATTGTGAAATTTATTGTTCTAGTTCTGTGAAAAATGCCATTTGTAGTTTGATAGGGATTGCATTGAGTCTGTAGATAGCTTTGGGAGGTAGAGTCATTTTCACAGTGTTGATTCTTCGAATCCAAGAACATGGTATGTCTCTCCATCTATTTGTATCATCTTTAATTTCTTTCATCAGCATCTTGTAATTTTCTGCATACAGGTCTTTTTTCTCCTCAGGTAGATTTATTCCTAGGTATTTTATTTTTTGTTGTTGCAATGGTATACGGGAGTGTTTTCTTAATTTCACTTTCAGATTTTTCATCATTAGTGTATAAGAATGCCAGAGATTTCTGTGCATTAATTTTGTATCCTTCTACTTTACCAAATTCATTGATTAGCTCTATTAATTGTCTGGTAGCATCTTGAGGATTTCCTATGTATAGTATCATTTCATCTGTAAACAGTGACAGCTTTACTCCTTCTTTTCCAATTTTGATTCCTTTTATTGCTTTTTCTTCTTTGATTGCTGTTGCTAAAACTTCCAAAATTATGTTGAATAATAGTGGTGAGAGTGGGCGACCTTGTCTTGTTCCTGATCTTAGTGGAAATGGTTTAGGTTTTTCACCTTTGAGTACTATGTTGGCTGTGGGTTTGTCATATATGACCTTTATCATGTTGAGGAAAGTTCCCTCTATGCCTACTTTCTGCAGGGTTTTTTATCATAAATGGGTGTTGAATTTTGTCAAAAGCTTTCTCTGCATCTATTGAGTTGATCATATGGTTTTTCTCCTTCAATTTGCTAATACGGTGTAGCAGGTTGAATGATTTGTGTATATTGAAGAATCCTTGCATTCCTGGAATAAACCCCACTTGATTATGGTGTATGATCCTTTTAATGTGCTGTTGGATTCTGTTTGCTAGTATTTTGTTGAGGATTTTTGCACCTATGCTCATCAGTGATATTGGCCTGTAGTTTTCTTTCTTTGTGACATCTTTGTCTGGTTTTGGTATCAGGGTAATGGTGGCCTCATAGAATGAGTTTGGGAGTGTTCCTCCTTCTGCTATATTTTGGAAGAATTTGAGAAGGATAGGTGTTAGCTCTTCTCTAAATGTTTGATAGAATATGCCTGTGAAGCAATCTGGTCCTGGGCTTTTGTTTGTTGGAAGATTTTTAATCACAGTTTCAATTTCAGTGCTTGTGATTGGTCTGTTCATATTTTCTATTTCTTCCTGATTCAGTCTTGGCAGTTTGTACATTTCTAAGAATTTGTCCATTTCTTCCAGGCTGTCCATTTTATTGGCATAGAGTTGCTTAGTAATCTCTCATGATCTTTTGTATTTCTGTAGTGTCAGTTGTTACTTCTCCTTTTCATTTCTAATTCTATTGATTTGAGTCTTCTCCCTTTTCTTCTTGATGAGTCTGGCTAATGGTTTATCAATTTTGTTTATCTTCTCAAAGGACCAGCTTTTAGTTTTATTGATCTTTGCTGTCGTTTCCTTCATTTCTTTTTCATTTATTTCTGATCTGATTTTTATAATTTCTTTCCTTCTGTTAACTTTGGGTTTTTTTGTCCTTCTTTCTCTAATTCATTTAGGTGCAAGGTTAGTTGTTTATTTGAGATGTTTCCTGTTTCTTAAGTAGGATTGTATTGCTATAAACTTCCCTCTTAGCACTGCTTTTGCTGCATCCCATAGGTTTTGGGTCATTGTGTCTCCATTGTCATTTGTTTCTAGGTATTTTTTGATTTCCTCTTTGATTTTTTCAGTGACCCCTTGGTTATTAAGTAGTGTATTGTTTAGCCTCCATGTATTTGTATTTTTTACAGATCTTTTCCTGTAATTGACAACTAGTCTCATAGCATTGTGTTCGGAAAAGATAGTTGATATGATTTCAATTTTCTTAAATTTACCAAGGCTTGATATGTGTCCAAAGATATGATCTATCCTGGAGAATGTTCCATGAGCACTTGAGAAAAATGTGTATTCTTTTGTTTTTGGATGGAATAGTCTATAAATATCAATTAAGTCCATCTTGTTTAATGTATGATTTAAAGCTTGTGTTTCCTTTTTTTTTTCATTTTGGATTTTCATTTGGTGAAAGTGGGGTGTTAAAGTCCCCTTCTATGATTGTGTTACTGTTGATTTCCCCTTTTATTGCTGTTAGTATTTGCCTTATGTATTGAGGTGCTCCTATGTTGGGTGCATAGATATTTACAATTGTTATTCTTCTTCTTGGATCAATCTGTTGATCATTATGTAGTGTCCTTCTTTGTCTCTTGTAATAGTCTTTATTTTAAAGTGTATTTTGTCTGAGATGAGAATTGCTACTCCAGCTTTGTTTTGATTTCCATTTGCATGGAATATCTTTTTCCATCCCCTCACTTTCAGTCTGTATGTGTCCCTAGGTCTGAAGTGGGTCTCTTGTACACAGCACATATACGGGTCTTGTTTTTGTACCCATTCATCCAGTCTTTGTCTCTTGGTGGGAGCATTTAATCCATTTACATTTAAGATAATTATTGATATGTATGTTCCTATTTCCATTTTCTTGATTGTTTTGGGTTTGCTTTTGTAGGTCTTTTCCTTCTCTTGTGTTTCTTGCCTAGAGAAGTTCCTTTAGCATTTGTTGTAAAGCTTGTTTCATGGTGCTGAACTCTCAGCTCTTGCTTGTCTGTAAAGTATTTATTTCTCCATCAAATCTTTATAAGTTCCTTGCTGGGTAGAGTAATCTTGGGTGTAGATTTTTCTCCCTCATCACTTTAAATATGTCCTGCCACTTCCTCCTGGCTTACAGTTTCTGCTGGAAGATCAGCTCTTAACCTTATGAGGATTCCCTTGTGTGTTATTTGTTGTTTTTCCCTTGATGCTTTTCATATGTTTTCTTTGTATTTAATTTTTAATAGCTTGGTTAATATGTGTCTTAGCGTGTTTCTCCTTGGATTTATCCTGTATAGGACTCTCTGCACTTCATGGGCTTGATTAACTCTTTCCTTTCCAATATTAGGGAATTTTCAACTATAATCTATTCAAATATTTTCTCAGTCCCTCCTTCTTCTCTTCTTTTTCTGGTACCCCTATAATTCGAATGTTGGTGCATTTAATGTTGTCCCAGAGGTCTCTGACACTGTCCTCAATTCTTTTCATTCTTTTTTCTTTATTCTGCCCTGCAGTAGTCATTTCCACTATTTTATCTTCAAGGTTACTTATCTGTTCTTCTGCATCAGTTATTCTGCTATTGATCCCTTCTAGAGTATTTTTAGTTTCATTTATTTTGTTGTTCATTGTTGCTTGTTTCCTCTTTAGTTCTTCTATGTCCTTGTTAAATGTTTCTTGTATATTCTCCATTCTATTTCCAAGATTTTGGATCATCTTTACTATCATTATTCTGAATTCTTTTTCAGGCAGACTGCCTATATCCTCTTCATTTGTTAGGTCTGGTGGGTTTTTACCTGCTCCTTCATCTGCTGTGTGTTTTTCTTTCTTCTCATTTTGCTTATCTTACTGTGTTTGGGGTCTCCTTTTTGCAGGCTGCAGGTTCGTAATTCCCGTTGTTTTTGGTGTCTTTCCCCAGTGGCTAAGGTTGGTTCAGTGGGTTGTGTAGGTTTCATGGTGGAGGGGACTAGTGCCTGTGTTCTGGTGGATGAGGCTGGATATTGTCTTTCTGGTGAGCAGGTCCACATCTGGTGGTGTGTTTTGGGCTGTCTGTGGCCTTATTATGATTTTAGGCACCCTCTCTGCTAATGGGTGGGGTTGTGTTCCCTTGTTGCTAGTTGTTTGACATAGGGTGTCCAGCCCTGTAGCTTGCTCGTCGTTGAGTGAAGCTGGGTCTTGGTGTTGAGGTGGAAATCTCTGGGAGATTTTCACGGTTTGATATTACATGGAGCTTGGAGGTCTCTTGTAGACCAGCGTCCTGAAATTGGCTCTCTCTCCTCAGAGGCACAGCACTGACTCCAGGCTGGAGTACCAAGATCCTTTCATCCACATGGCTCAGAATAAAAGGGAAAAAAAAATAGAAAGAAAGAAAGAAAGAAGATAAAATAAAATAAAGTTATTAAAATAAAAAATAATTATTAAGAAAAAATTTTTTTAAAAAAGTAGAAAAAAAAAAAAGGATGGTCAGAACCCTAGGACAAATGGTGAAAGCAAAGCTATACAGACAAAATCTCACTCAGAAGCATACACATACACACTCACAAAAAGAGGAAAAGAAGAAAAAATAGTATATCTTGCTCCCAACTTCCACCTCCTCAATTTGGGATGATTCGTTGTCTATTCAGGTATTCCACAGAGGCAGGGTACATCAATTTGTTTGTGGAGATTCAATCCGCTGCTCCTGAGGCTGCTGGGAGAAATTTCCCTTTCTCTTCTTTTTTCCGCACAGCTCCCGGATTCAGCTTTGGATTTGGCCCTGCCTCTGCTGTAGGTTGCCTGAGGGCGTCTGTTCTTTGCTCAGACAGGACGGGATTATAGGAGCAGCTGAATCGGGGGCTCTGGCTCACTAGGGCCGGGGGGAGGGAGGGATATGGAGTGCAGGGCAAGCCTGTGGCAGCAGAGGACACTGTGACATTGCAGCATCCTGAGGCGCGCCATGCATTCTCCCGGGGAAGTTGTCCCTGGATCACGGGACCCTGGCAGTGGCGGGCTGCACAGGCTTCCAGGAGGGGAGGTGTGGATAGTGACCTGTGCTCGCACACAGTCTTCTTGGTGGTGGCAGCAGTGGCCTTAGTGTCTCATGCCCGTCTCTGGGGTCCGCGCTGTTAGCCACAGCTCACTCCCGTCTCTGGAGCTCCTTTTGGTGGCACTCTTAATCCCCTCTCCTCACGCAACAGGAAACAAAGAGGGAAGAAAAGGTCTCTTGCCTCTTCGTCAGGTCCAGACTTTTTCCCGAACTCCCTCCCGGCTAGCCATGGTGCACTAATCCCTTCAGGCTGTGTTCACACCGCCAACCCCAGTCCTCCCCCTGGGATAGGACCTCTGAAGCCCGAGTCTCAGCTCCCAGCCCCTGCCTGCCCCGATGGATGAGCAGACAAGTCTCTCTGGCTGGTGAGTGCTGGTTGGCACCTATCCTCTGTGCAGCAATCTCTCGGCTTTGCCCTCTGCAACCCTGTTGCTGCGCTCTCCTCCGTGGCTCCGAAGCTTCCCCCCTCTGCCATCCTCAGTCTCTGCCCACGAAGGGGCTTCTAGTGTGTGGAAACCTTTCCTCCTTCACAGCTCCCTCCCACTGGTTCAGGTCCTGTCTCTATTCTGTCATCTCTCTTTTTTCTTTTGCCCTACCCAGGTACGTGGGGAGGAGTTTCTTGCCTTTTGCGAGGTCTGAGGTCTTCTGCCAGTGTTCAGTGGGTGTTCTAAAGAGCAGTTGCACATGTAGATGTATTTCTGATGTATCTGTGGGGAGGAAGGTGATCTCCATGTCTTACTCTTCTGCCATCTTCCTCAACTCCCTCCTGCTTCAGTTATTCTGCTATTGATTCCTTCTAGAGAATTTTAAATTTCATTTATTGTGTTGTTTCATCATTGTTTGTTTGCTCTTTAGTTCTTCTAGGTCCTTGTTAAACGTTTCTTGTATATTCTCCATTCTATTTCCAAGATTGTGGATCATCTTTACTATCATTACTCTGGATTCTTTTTCAGGTAGACTATTTCCTCTTCATTTGTTTGGTCTGGTGGGTTTTTTCCTTTCTCCTTCATCTGCTTTGTATTTCTCTGTCTTCTCATTCTGCTTAACTTACTATGTTTGGGGTATCTTTTTTGCAGGCTGCATGTTCATAGTTCCCGTTGTTTTTGGTGTCTGCCTCCAGTTGGTAAGTTTGGTTCAGTGGCTTGTGTAGGCTTCCTGGTGGAGGGGACTACTGCCTGTGTTCTGGTGGATGAGGCTGGATCTTGTCTTTCTGGTGGGCAGGACCGCGTCCAGTTGTGTGTTTTGGTGTGTCTGTGAACTTATTATGATTTTAGGCAGCCTCTCTGCTAATGGGTGGGGTTGTATTCCTGTCTTGCTTGTTGTTTGGTATGGGGCATCCAGCACTGGAGCTTGCTGGCCGTTGGATGGAGCTGGGTCTTAGCCTTGAGGTGGAGATCTCTGGGAGTGCTCTTGCCGATTGATATTACATGGGGCTGGGAGGTCTCTGGTAATCCAATGTCCTGAACTCAGCTCTCCCACCTCAGAGTCTCAGGCCTGACACTAGGCTGGAGCACCAACACCCTGTCAGCCACATGGCAGATGAGTTGATGAACCAACATCCAGATGAAGAGATTCATAGGGTGAGGTTGAGAACAAGGAAACGTCAGTCCTCTTGGAGTTTGGAGCCCAGCATGGTGGCATGTGGAGGAATTCTGCTTCACCAACCTGGCAGCTCTCTGAAACCCCTCCTTTTGGGTTTTTAATGGTGGCTTCAGTACACAGGCATGGTTGATTAAATCCTTAGGCATTGGAAATTAATTCAACCTCCAGAAACTTTCTCCTCCTCCTGGGTAATCAGGGGGTGGGGATGAAAGTTCCAACCATCTAATCAAGTTCAGAATACACTTTAAATATTTGATATTTGATGAATAGTTAAATGAGTGGAAGCATGACTTTGCATATAAAGCATTAACACTGTGTTTGGCTGTTCACGTCTTTTAAATGCCATCTTTTATCATTTCAAAGAACAAGTATCAGATTTGGCGGGGTTGGGGGATGGTCAAAACGTTTTCTTACAAGAGATGACATTGGAGATACATTTTGAAGTCAAGTTCTTATATCCCCCATATTTCTGGCCTTATACAACAGAGGTTTTCAAGCTAGATCAGTATGTCTTATTCCTTAGAAGAATCTTAGGAAAAAATGACTAGTACTTCCCTTCTGAAATTATTTAATGTAGTTTCTTCTGAAGTGTTTAAAGTATTACCTCTCCTTGAGGTGGGTAGCAGGAAAGACGATTATTTTTGTTTTGGAGGTAGAGAATTACTTAACAAAAATCATAACTTAAGTCAGGCTATCTGATGGAACTTCTGGAAGAGATGAAGAGCTAAAAGTCAGAGGGCAACAAAGCAAACTTTAAAGCCTACAGGTCAAGGAGACTATTACTGAATCCCCAGCATATTACACATTTGGCAGCTATAAACTACATGCTGGAAATGATCTACCCAAAAATGGCATGTAGGAAAAGGGAGTGGTCCACATTCTAGCAGTCTGGGCCCTGCAAGCGAAACTCACCAGAGCCTCATTGGCAATGATGATGTTTCAGTCTTGGTGGGCCTTGGCCTTGATTCTGTGGACTGAAATGACCTCCAGTAGGTCAAAATAAGACTCAAAGTCTGAAGTGTTGCAAGGTGCTCATAGTCTTAACTTAGGAATGTTTTTTGTTTCAGAAAATACTGAAGATTTCAAATTTGAATGCCTATTTATGGAGTTTTGTAGGAGACCATCATTCTACCACATACTCTGATATTTCAATTTTGCCAATCTAAGCTCATCTAAGGGACTTAAAATAACCAAAGAAGCTGAAGTATTTAACATCTATTTTCCTTAAAATGAGTGGAAGGCAGAAGGATTAGATTTTGTTTTTGGGAAAGTCATCAAAGTTTACAGCAAGAAGAAAAAGATTCTGATTTCTGTTTAAGAATTTTTTTTTCTTTCTTTCTTTTTTTTTTTTTTTCTTTTTTAATTCTCCCTTGCTCTCTGGCCTCTAAAGTAACAACTCTCAGAAGAGATGACAACAGAGACTATCTATCAAGCCTGACCTCTCAGTTTCTTCTGTCTCTGCTTTGGCAGGCTTGTCCCAGCCCATCTGAATTACCAGATTCAGTGTCGTTCTTGAAATGAGTACAGTTACTTTCTCCTGCCTGACATGCTAGTCTTGTAGATTGAGGCTATGACTCCTTTGAGTCAACATTTATTTAGTGTTTTTTATAAGCCAAACTCTAAACTAAACTCTAAGAATGCAAAGACAATAAAACAAGATCATTTCCTATGAGAAACTCTAATCTAGTGGGTAGGGAGAAATGTCAACAATTTGCTGTAGTGTGATAAGTACTCCATGATAGGCACACATTCTTTGGAAACCCAAGAGAGAGTAAGGCCATTAAATCATTAATTTGTGGAGCATCCACTTAAGGCAAAGCCTTGCCCTACAGCTGAGGAAGATAAACACTGAGAAAGAAGTTTCTTTTCCTCCAGGAACTCCACATGGTCCTATGAGAGGCAAACACAGATAAATAACTCATTATATATGATGGAATCTGCTATAGGGTCTTTAAAATAACCATGAAAAAGTACTCTGTGTCTTGGAAGATGTCTATTTCAAGTATTATGGCAAACTAGAAAGCCTAAAACCCTCCCATATCAAAAATGCTCAGTAGGATATTTTAAAATACAGTGCTCATCTGGAAACAAAGTAAAAAGAATCCTAAGAAGCTGAAAAATAAAGCAAAACTACAAATCTATAAAGGTAAGCCAGTGATAAAAATTAGCTGTTCTATCTACCATTTCCCATGACTCAGAGCTTTGGTTTTGTTGCTAAAATGTGGCTCATGAAGAAAGACTACAACCATATCATAAGGGATATCCGATTAGAGATAAAAAGGCCCAGACACCCAAAATTACAGTCAGTGAAATGGTGAAATAGAAAAATTCCTTCCTTGGTCTTGACTCTGGGTGGTAGAAAAAACCCTGATTTGGTCATCACAGGAGTTTGGGGCCCACATTCATGCTACTTCTGTGTTTGAGATACATTAAGCTGAGAATTTATTATAAAGTGACCCCATGTTGGAAGAAACAAATATAAATTCTCTCTGGAGGAATGCACCTTTTAACTCTAGGCCTCAAAAATTCCCACTGATGAAGTTTATGGAACATATGCTTATGATAAAAAAATCATAAAATTCCAGGAAAGGAGCAGTAAAGAACATGAATCAGAAAAAAACCCCAAAGGAACATAAAAAGCTAAACAAATTAAAAATTAAAGACAGTAGCTTCAGACCCACAAATCCATTAGATATTGTAATTATTGAATTACTATATTTAATGTGTATAAATAAATAAAAAAGAATATTTGAAATATGAGTATAGAACAAGAGATCTTAAAAATGAATAAGCAGATTTGAAAAGACTCAAATAGAAATTATAGAAGTAATAAGTATAATACTTCAAAGGAAAAGCACAAGGAGTAGGTTAAACAACACATTAAACAAAGCTGAAGAGAGAATTAGTAAACAGGAAGATATCCAAAGAAATCCAAAAATTAAGAAACATAAACGATGTAGTGAGACAATATAACAAGTATCTAATTGGACTTTCAGAAGAAAAACAAAGATAATGCAGAGGCACTATTTGGAGTGATAAGGTCTGAGAATTATCCAGAAATGATAGAAGAACTGTGAATCCATAGAAGCAGGAAGTCCAGAAAGTTCCAAGCAAGTTAAGTAAAAAGAGATCCACATTAAGACATTTTGTAGTGAACTTTCTGAATACCAAAAAACAAACAAAAATGAAAATTACCTCTTAAAAGAAGCCAAAGAGGAAAAACAAGTTACCTATGGAAAAAAACCAGATTGATATCTAACTTCTCAAACACAACAGTGTAAACTAAAATAACATAGACAACCATCTTCAGAGTGTAAGGAAAATACTTGTCAACCAAGAGATGTGTACTCAGTAAAATTATCTTTCAAACTTGAGAATAACATAAAAGTTTTTTCAGATAAACAACATGGAGGAATTTGTGGCTCAATAATACACCCTAAATATGCAAGAAGGGCAAATAAACGTGAACAATTGTATAAACAATAACAATACTGTAACAATACTACCTAATTTTGTGGATACAATAGTGATATAACCAAAATATTATGGTAATTAGACTTTCTTTGATTAAATATAGATGTTAAAATTCTAGGTTAATAATTAAAATAAAAAAGGAAGAATTTATAATTCCAAATGAGTTGTGGGCAGAAGCAAGAATGAGAAAAAAGGTGGCACAAAAGTATGCAAGAAAGAATATTAAAAGAAACACAGAAAAAACAGAAAATTTAGAAAGCACAAAATAAGAAAGTAGGAATGAATCAAAATATGTCAGTAATCATAACAAATGCGTATGGGCTGAGTTTATTTTTAAAAGGACAAAATTGCCAGATTGAGGAAGAAACAAAATTCAGCTCTGTATTGAGTTCAAGAGTCATGCCTAAAACACAAGAATTCAGAAAGGTGGAAAGTGAAAAGACGTCACAATCGATATGTAAAACTGCTCAAACTCTAACCGTCAAAGAAATACAAATAATGCAACCCTCCAGATATCAAAAACTAAAAGTTCACATCTGGCAAAGATGTGGAGTACTAAGGATGTTTATATGCTGCTGATGAGGGTGTAAACGGGTGCCATCATTTTGGAAAGTGCTCAGACATTATCTAATAGAGAAATTCACACACATATGCCACAGAATACATGTACAAGAAAGTTCATAGCAGCACTGTTGTAATATCCCAAACTAGAAAAATCCAAATGTCCCTCATCAAAACAACGGATAAATGTTGTGTATTCGTAAAACAGAATACTACGCAGCAAGAATATGAAGGAAACAGCCATACAAAATAGCAAATGTTATCATATTGAACTAAAGAAGAAATACACAAAAGAATACATAGATAATGACACCATTAATATATTAAGTCCTTTTATTAATGCTATTTTCCCAAATAACTTGCCCACAGGCACACAATTGGCAAGTGGCAGAGATGGGATCCAAACCCAGGCCATCTGACTCCAGAGATTGTCCTTAACCACTCTGCTATGCTGGCTGGGAACAGGAAAGATGGAGAAACAGGGAGATGCAAGGCAGGTTTGGGGAACATGTGATCAGGTCCAGATAGACTGTGGGAATATTGGTGACAAAGGTGAAAAAGTATCTGGTAGGGGAAATAGAGCAAACTTTGAATGATAAATTGCATTAGTTCTGTGTGTACTAGGGAGATACTGAGGATTATTGGGCAGAGAAATGACACAATGAAATCTGTATTTTAGGAGAATCTGTCTGCTGTCATGGAGGAGAAACATTTGGAGGGTGAGGTAGCAAGGTCTTTCAGCAGAAATTAGAAAGGACCTCAGCCAGAGAAGTTTAGATAGAAGAGAAATATAAGAGGAAGGTGCATTTCTGAGGCAGAGTTGATATTTGATACATAATTAGACGTGGAGAGTGATTTGAAATTTCCAAATCTCTGCAACTAGGAAGAGGATGATGTCATGAACCAAGATAAGGAATGAAAATGAAGGACTAGTATGTAGGGAAGGTGAGCCCTAGGTTGGATGTGCTGACTCTAAGACATCTATGAAATGGAAATACTTAGAGGTCCATTGCTGATGCTGGAAATGTGGGCTGGACTTAGAAGCGAAATAAGTGAAAAAGGAAGGGCTAGAGATGCTGGCTTGGGCATCATTCTCTGTGGTGATAATGCATCATGGGCAGCTTCTGAGAGACATTTCTTCAGAGGAGGGAGCCCTAATCCCAAATGGAAAAGGTTAGAGAAGGGAAAGGATGGAGACGTGCAGACATCCAGTGTCTGCTGATCTTTTAAGAAGTTGGGTAGTGAGAGAAAAAGAAGGAGAAAACGGTAAACTAGAGGAAAATGGCGACAAACCGGAAATAATTGCTGACATAATATTGAGTATTTATTAAGAGCTTTACATAGATTATCTCAGTTAACCCTCAGAACTCTGAGATGGGTACTTTTGCTATCTGCATTTCATAGATGGGAGAACTGAGGCACAGAGAGATTGAGACCACACAGCTAAGTGGTAACGTCAGCATTTATACAGAGGCCGTCTGACCGGAATGTACTTTTTAAACATGATAACTAAAACACAGCAGGATTCTCAGCAGTAGGTGAGATTTCAGCATGTTGGTAGAATCAAGGGAGTGGAATTAGGAGAGGGATTGTGAAGAAAGAGGGCAAGGTACAGCAGGAAAGAGGAGGCTCTGGGATGACCCAGGAGGAGTGGTGGGTACATAGAAAATGCTTTCCCTTGGGGCTAGAGGAAAGGAAGGCGGATGGAGGTACTTCGGGGCGTGGGTGGCAGGAAATAATGGGCGTTCATTTGGGTGATTTGGTCTCATGGTTGAGTCCTGGAAATCATCTCTTTAGGTAAAGGGAGACCAGAGTAGCTTTGTGGCACCGAGCGGTAGCTCTGGTTTCAAAGAACTCGGGGCCAGAGAGGCTGAAACAGTGGCAGTGCAGTGGAGAAGCACATTACTTGGGGTTACGATCTAATGTCAGCACATAA
Source organism: Globicephala melas (assembly GCF_963455315.2). NCBI lineage: Eukaryota > Metazoa > Chordata > Mammalia > Artiodactyla > Delphinidae > Globicephala > Globicephala melas. The sequence goes on along the minus strand of NC_083323.1, from coordinate 68,797,107 downwards.
AGTAAAAATCACATATAACCAAAGTTACTTCTGAAAAATTCCTCAAGTCTCTTATAAAGTACAGTATATACAGTTTGTGTATACTGTCCTGTCTCAAGAAGTCTGACAGAGCTGGCTTTGCCTCTGGGGATGAAACAGATGGCTATTTCTTTGGTTGAGCCCCAGAAAAATGAGTTGCCCTGCGCTAGGCTCTTCGTATGAAAAAACTCCATGCAGGATAAGATTTCACTGCAGGGATGTGTTACAAGGATAGCCTGTGTAGACAGACTAGGGTGTGAATCCTGGCCTGGCCTGTTAGTTGTGTGATGATGGGCAACTTTACCAGATTTTTTTAGTCTCATTTACCAGATTTTTCTTTCTGTTTGTTTTTCTGTAAAAATAATTAGCCTGGGGCCTGGCATAGATTAGATGCTCAATTATGAGTAGAGAAAAAGAAAACATAAAACCAAACAGTAAAACCAGCTGGTGTGGACAAGTAAAGGAGGATGGAACCAAAATGAGAAAGTTGAATTTACCCAGAATTGAGGATCAGTGTTAATGCTATATTGGACATGTCTATGTAAAGTCAAGAGCAATAGCACCTAAGGCGCTGATAGGAGAAAGTGTTGCGAATAGTTGTCTTGGGAGACTACCTTGGATGATTACAGAGAGGTGGGAGGAGTTAATACACTGAGAGAAGAAGGGAGAATCAAGGAACTAAAATCCACACTGAGTTTTAACAGCAAGATCAGTCAGGATGAGGGAAGAAATGAAGTAAAGTTTGGGAGGTGATGGTATAGGGGAAGAAAGACTTTTTCTCTACTCTCTTAGGTTCTGTGCCTGGGGCCCACAAATTAAGCTGGCAAAAGGCGGATTAACAGGAAAGAAAAAAAAGACAAGGTTTATTTGATATTAATATTTTTATGTGGCACTGGGGCTTCGTAGGAAGAAATGAAAACCCCAAAGAAGCATTTAGACCTGGGGGCTTTACTATTTAACAAAGGGCAATGAATTGCGGAGATGTTATAAGACAAAAGAAAAATGGGTTTGGGCCAGGGCCAGTAACTTGTGGGAAAGTGACTAGGAAATATATGAGGGAAATTAAAGGGAGATAAGGGTTATTTTAGTAAGTAAGTTATTTTCAGCCTCCTCTTGGCATCCACTCCCCGTCTCCGGTGATAAGAATGTTCTCTTCTTCCTGGTACAAGGAGAGCATCTTTCTCACTGGAAATTTATGCCCAGCTTTTAGGTAGAAAAGGGGAGGGCACAGAGCCCTTCCTGCATCTGTTATTTCTCAACTGCCTTTGGCTCAAATACTTAATATGCCAAAGTGGCATACTTTGGGTGGTATGTTTTGATGCTCTTCAGTGGAGTCAGAGATAGCATCTGGAGACTGTCCTCACTGATCTGGAGCTTTCCTTCCACAATAATGCCTTTCATGGACTTGGGGGTAGTCAGAGACAACAGAACACTTCCTGTCTAAAGTCAGATTTCGATTGTGGGGCTCAGCACATTTCTTTGAGTAGTCATGAGAGCCTTGTTATTTTTAAGGGCTGCAGCAGCATACGCTGTTAAGATCATTAGATCTGGAACCAAAAGCATGACGTCTGAACCATATCCTCTAAGTTCAAATGCTAGCTCTTCCACTGACGAGCTGTATGGCCTCGGTCAATGGGACTAAGTTCTCTGTCCCTCAGTTTTCCCATCTGTAAGGAGAGTCAAAGTGGTTAGTGGGAGGCATAAATGAGTTACACACTTTGAACTGTGATGAGCTCTCAGAAAATGCTTGATAAGTGAGCCGTTACTTTATTATGCAAATGGGAAAAAGCTGATTTTCTGATGGGTACTGAGCTTTTTCGGAGCTGGTTTTAGTTTCATTGTCTAGTCTGTTTTTAATCAATGCTGGGTACTTTGGAGTTTGCTGGCTGGGATTAAAAATGCCATCTGTAGCGGTGGAGCACACTGTGCTCTGTCAAGGGAATGACCCTGGATGGGATGAAGGGTTTAGTCTGTGACTGTAACTTCGGGAACCCCGTGATCAGCACGACTGGGAAATGTTACTATCTGCTGGCACCTTTCCTTTGCCGCCATGGAGACAGACAGAGCTCTTCCTCACTCTTTTTTTCTAGAGGTCTTTTCATCCCTATAGAGGAAATCTATCCCCAACTCCTGATTACTCTTACAGACAGACCTGTACAATCACATCTATTGTTGCTTTTTTGTCATAATTTTAACTTAAAAAGATCTGTGTAGTTTGCAACCTGATGACTGTTTCTGTAACAACCATCACTATGACAGAGATAATGATACCCAAGTACAGTAAGGAATGAATAATTTAACAGGAAAAATTAAAATCCCAGTATAAGCTTTTTCAAAGAGATTTTCTGAATGGAAGGTGAGGTAGTCTGTTTGGTGTAGAATAAATTTACCCTTTCTTTTGGGTTCAGAACTTCTTGGAGGGTTGTTCATATCTTATATGAGTAAAGTTGAAACAATGAGGTATTACCTATACATCTAAAAGCATCCATGCAAGATACTCTTGTTGTATGAAAAATCCTTGGAATAGTTAGTGCAGCAACCTATCTAGCATAAATGTCTAACCTGTGTCCCCACCTGGTTTCTCAAAATGTCTTTCACACGTAGAACCCCAAGCTCTAAAACCCTCTGAAGCCATATCACGCTTGACTCTTACTGACTGGAAAACCAAGCTGCTTTGATTCCTTCCACAAGGTTCAGAAACTAACTCTGATGCGACTCCAGCGCTGTATGCTCTTAATGTGAGGAAGGGCCAGAAACCAGATTTGTGAGGCATTTTTCTTATATACCAACAGTGTTTGGCAGTGTTTGCTAATGGAAAATAGGACAGGAGAGACCATGAAGAGATATTGGTATTGCCAGGATCCAGAGAGCTCAGGAAAACGTGGGACCTCAATGACATTCAGGTTGAAACAAAGAGGAAAGGTGATTTATAGTTTAATAAACCATTATAGTTTTTGACTTTAGAATTTCTTCTGGAACTAGAAATCTGGAGAGCAATAGCCAAGTAATGGTAGTAAAGAGTTTAAAGAAGAAAATATGTTTTTGGTTTCAGTATCTCTTTTAAAGTATGCCTGGAAATAAGGAATGGATGTTTGGGTCTGCAGCTGGGAGGTCAAAAGGCCAATGGAGAAGAAGTTTTTTTAATTGTAAACATAAGAATTAATCATAACTCAAAAATGGAATCAGGAGAAAACCTGCAGCTGGAAAAGAAAACAAAAGAAGAAAAAGCGTTTTAATTAATTTAGTTGTATATACACACACACAGTATAACTATGTTCTCATACTCACCAGCTAGTTCTTGAAAATCATGACCTCAAAAGTAGAAGCAATACCGAGTTGACACTTGGGTAGAAAATCTAGCATTCCTATTTTTACCTTGGGCTCAATGTTTAAGCTGGAGTCTTCTTAACAGATTTTAATACAAAAGGCTTTCTTTACACCTATTTACACCCCAAATCTGCTATATTTCCAAAAGTAGGAATTATATTCAAAGCCGTGTGAGTTCTTGTGTGGCAGAGCCTCAGAGGTGTAAAGAAGGCCAGCAGCCAGAGAGGAACATCGAAGCAGCAGGAGGGTAAATGGTTCTTCTTCTCTGCTTTGAAGTATTTTCTTTCTAAAATTTGCTCTATCTTTCTATCTGTCTACCTATCTACCACCTATCTTTACCACAGTACAATGTACAAAAACATCTCTTCTAACTTTATTCTTTTTCCTTCTTCCAAATTAGACTTTCAGAATTTACAACCCCGAATACTGATTCTAGTCAATGTGGTTAGTTCTCCCTCACAATTACTGGCTACTCCAGAGGGCTGGGGTCAAACGCTTGATTAAATAAATTACAGCTTCGGGTCCCCTCCAATAAGCCATGTCAGGCTGTAGGCAACCCAAAACAATGCTCCCTGTTTTAACCCATAATGTACAGTTGAGTTCAGTAAGTGGCCTAATCACTGTAGCATAAATATTTATGGGAGATTTTTTCCAATTAAGGTAGAGGCTTGTTTAGATGCTATCAGTTTAGAGAGGGCTCTTCCAATAAGAAAATTACTGTTAAACGACATCAGGAAATGGTTAAACTCCAGAAGGCTAAAAGGTCAGTGAGTCTGCAATGCACCAGTGCTGCCATTCTGTTACCACTGTCTGCATGTGTTAAACCTCCCTCTTTCTCCCTTAAATGGGGGATTAAAAAATAGCCCTTTCTACCTGGAAAAAAAAAAAAGTTGGTTCATTCATATAAAAAATATCTATGTTGAGAAATAAAAAATGTGGGCAGTGACTCAACCAGGTTTGGTGTTATCCCAACTTTTACAACAGGCTGTACATAGGTCTTGCTTGTATGCTGGGTCTAGAGTATGGAAGGGGGTGCCAATAATGGTATTGAGTGCTTTCATAGTACGTGCTGTTAGCATGGACTTCAAGGATCTCTGTTGCATGCAACCTAGGAAGAGATGCAAACATGCATTTTGTGAGTCATATTATCAAGAAAGAGCTATATAAAATCTGAAATGTGGAGTACAGGCAGAAAAACTCCCAGAGGAGAAGAATATGTGATCTCAGTGGGAATTCATTAATCTACCAAACAGTGTGGATGCGTGTCTACCATATGGCATTTTACTCTAAGGGAAAACATGAAAAAGAGAGAGAAAGTGGGAAAAAACAATCCCCGTAGAATGTGAACACAAAATACCTTTGCCTGAAAATAAACTTGCTAAGTTTATAGCAGAAGAAACATGGGAGAGTATCCTAGATCACACTATTAGAGCTGAGATGGTTTTAGAAACATTGCCATCTGATTTTGATTTTCCTTGGAAGATGGAATAAAGTATTAAAGATTAAGGTTATTTAGCAACAATTTCAACAGTTAGCTATGACGTAAAACACAGCATAAACCGCATAAGATGGGGAAGATTGGTCTATGTGAGGATAACTTGGGTCTCTTGAAGCCAAAAGTATGAATGATTCTTTCCAAGTCACAGCTGTTACAAAACCAAAAGGCAGTGAGACACCTGAAAAAATATGAGACCACAAAGAGAGGCATTCGCCATTTCATAATTAGACTGGAAAGACAATCTACTTTGATCCGCTATCCAATCCCTACTTTCACCTCCATCCTCAATGTGAACCTGAAAAAGGCCGCTGAGCTCAATCTTAGCAATGACTTTGGCTTTTGCCCTAACTGCCCTTTTCCTCCTAGGACTGCAAGTTAAGTAAACCAGAGCTTGAAACACTGGTGCAAGCAGAGTTCCCTGGAACATTCCTTCAACCAAGAAGGTGCATGCCTATAGATGCACAGAGCATGGGTTTGAGGGAGAGCCACTCTGAAACAGTGACACTTTGTCAGAGCTGACTTGGATTCTGCACAAGACATCCTGGAGCGTGGAGAGTGCAAAGCAGGTTGTCTACTAAAAACTCGCCCCACTGGGGTTGGCTTTGGGCAAGGAATTTGAGGTAAAAAATTTCTGATACTTATTGTTCCTGCCCTTCTTATTCCCTCCTTTTAAAATAGCATATGTTCTTAGATTTCCCCTTTCATATTTTCAACTTAATGATATTAGTTTCTTCAGAACTGAATTTCACTCGAGGGGGAAACTGAAGCACAATGGATAGAACTTCTCTTAATTTGGACTCAAAGACCTGTTAGACACCATGGTGGGGAAGACAGCAGGTTACACAAACCTAAGCAAATTCTTATTCTACTCAGACTTGTCTCCTGTTAGGTAAAAGTGTGTTTGTAGTTAGAGAATTTGAGTTTCCACTTGAGAGACCATATTCTATAGTATGCAGGATAGGAGTCAGCTCAGATCCCTATCATTACCCTTTTTTCTGAAATGTTGACTGGCCTAGGTTTCGAGGAGGACACAATTTTAATGCTGTGTTTGGCTTATGAACTAGCAGCTGAGAAACAAATGCATTTAGAAAGTTCTTCTAAGTTAGATCTCTACTATATGGGGAGATTTGAGATTTGGGCAGATTTGATGTGGTTTTCTGATTTCCCATCTAGAAGTGTTTTAAAGATCAACAAAGTGATGTTGATAATTGCTTTAGGAAAATGCATTGAATAGGTTGAAGACTCACTGCTAATTAGGAAAAGGAAGTTAATCTTCCTTCTACGTCTTCTTAGGTCTGTTTAAAGAAACCATCACAGATAATTTTAAGAGCTTTGGCAGGAGTGCTGGATCATCGTGATGATCACACTGGGGCTTTGGTGGACTGGTGATTTCCTTCCTTGTCTCCAGCTAATGTATATTGCAGTCTTGACCATCTGTAACATGCAATAATGCTTCCTTTTCCTGACATAAGGACTTCAGCATGAGTACTTATTCAGTAACTTTTTAAAATGGGTATTTTTATTATAAAAACTGTAATCTGTCCTTTAAAAATAAGCCCACAGATTATAAGAACGGGCAGAATTTTTTTTAGGTTTAGGCAAAGAGCATGTAGCAACAGTTCTCCATTCAGGTAGTTTCTCAGGTGTTCCTTCTCACATACTTTCTGTGCATGTGTCTCTCTCTAAGCTAAGTGAAGGAATGACAAAAAGAACATGCTGAGTTAGTTAGCTCTGTTTTGTCTTCTGACCCCAAAGATTGAAGAGAAGTTATTCTTGCTGATAATATGCTGTGATTTAAATTGGAAGAATTTTTTTTTTTAATTTTTGTTAGGGATAAGTAGGGCACTATTTAACATGCGTTTCATTGCTTGTACTATGGCGATGACTAGCCCCAAATAAATAACTAAACTTGAATCACATATAAAATAATAAAATCAGAACATACATGAGATGTCTTAGGAAACCTACTGTTTGTGTGCAGATAAATGAACCCATCTGACTAGCACTGAAACAAGCCACGATTCCATTTCAACACAATGAGCTTGAGTCTGTGGTGGACCAGGTTGACCAAGGCTTTGAGTAAACTGTTTACTTCCAGCAATCAAATCAATTCTTTCCCAAGGATTTGGGGCTTCATTTAGTGCAGTTTTGGAATTGAGTAGTGTTCTGCACACCCAGAGAAATAAGGACTAGACTCAAGAAACTTTAGTTTGGGATCTAATAGTAATTCCACATATATATATATATATATATATATATATATATATATATATATATATATATATTTTTGCTTTGTTCTTTTTGTTTTACTCTCATGGAAACTGCCATTTATGAGGAAATTCTGAATTTGTTTAATGTTATAATAAGTTTGTGCTGTATTCGTCAAGTGATATAAAAGAAAGAATAGTTTTATAAATGATTTAATTGAATGCAAATTTTGAGGGTACTATTGAATTGTTCATGTTTTTTTTTTCCAAAGTTCACCATTTTGTTTTATTTATTTATTTCTTTATTTTGGCTGTGCTGTGTGGCATTTGGGATCTTAGTTTCCCGACCAGGGATCAAACCTGTGCCCCCTGCAGTGGAAGCACAAAGTCCTAACCACTAGACCACCAGGGAAGTCCTGAATTGCTTATGATTTAAAGAATGGGTTTAACATCCTTCAGGATTTAACATTCTGTTTTTCAGTAATTTTCCATTTTATTCTGTGGATGGATTTATATTATTTTGCTTACATCACATCATTTTATATAAAATTCAAGTACAGCCACCATTAAAAATACATACAACACAAAAGGGCAATGTAGTAAAAAAAAAATCCTAATTTTAATAATACATTACATTACTGAAATGTTGCTAAAATCAGTCACAAATTTATCTGTCTTTTTCTAACATATTATTTAGAAAAAATAAACCGGAAACATACAATGCTAATTAAATATTGCATTTGTAGAGTACCTTAAAATTTTTGAAGTTGTTTTATATCTGCGACTTAAAAACAAATGATCTTAATAATGTTTTAGTGGTAATATATAATTGGCTTTTCCCACCAGTGTCCCTGGTGGCTAATGGTTGAGAGTACTTTTGAATTCGATCACATAAATATTTCAAACGCTTGGCTGGAATACGTTTTTCGGTGATGGCCATATTAAAGCAAAACCACTAGATTACCAAAATGTCTCTGTATACAGAAAGAAAACCTACACTTTAAAAAAAGGTGTTTTTTTTTTTTCAGTAAGTGACCATAAATGACATATGCAAAATTTGAAACTCCAGATGATCTGCTGATTTTTAAGGTGGACATCATGATGATCTATGACTTTTTTTGTGAATTTTTCTTTGCTTGTTTGTTCACTTTTTATTGAAGTATAGTTGATTTACAATGTTGTGTTTGTTAGTTTCTGGTGTATAACAAAGTGATTTAGTTACACACACATATATAGATCTATGATTTTTTAAAAAAGAAATTGTCAAGGTTTAGACTCACTATTTGATTTCAAGAAGTTGATTTTAATCATTTTCAGTAAGTGCTGGTGGTAGTTACAGGGGAGTGGGGGGGACTCCATTTACAGTTTCTGAGACACAGGTCTGTGATCCCAAAGTTGGCACTTGGGATAACTGTGGCAGAGACGACATTGCTATAACTCAATTACTTCACAAGTAAGGAACGCGTGTCTGGAAATTTCCTTCTGAAGTGAATTTTTCCTTCTGCTGATAGCTGTGGTGTTGAGAGTCGCAATCTGCCACACGATTTCCCTTACTCCATGGCTAGTCTAGACGGTGCAACAGAAGTCAGGGGTTCTGACAGCTGGAGCCTCCTTTCCTAAGACTTTTCAAAAGCCTCCATCGTTCACTTCTTTGTACACCTGCTGACAGTTTCTTAAATGGATCAGTGGTTTCCTTTCTGTTCTACAGAACTGATGACAGTTTTCAAGGGGGTATGAGAAATATCCTGGCCTTGAAATTGTTTACACCAATATTCACAGTTGATAAATTGGGCTGTCATTCTGATCTTACCACAGAGGGCAGAAAGGGGATTTAGTGGTAGCGTTGATCACAGTGATACAAGACACAAACGGATCCTACATCCATTACCAGATTCCTGCATTTGCCACCATCTGTTCTTCTCCATCTCTGCCTAGAGTGGGCGAAGAAGACCTAGTGGGCGACAAGAAGGATACAGGTTGTGATTCTGAGGAAAGGACATCTGGGAAATGAAGGTGTTACATCCCGCACTGGACGCCTGAGAGAGTTTACACGCCCTCCTTACACTAAAGTGTTTTCAACTTAAACTGGAAACTCTACTGTGTGGGGACTAGTTTACTAAACATTCTTGTGTAAAGACCATGAAGAAAAAACGATCTCTCAGTGGTTGTTTCATGATTTTGATTCTTCGGTTCTTTGGTTCACTTCCAAACAACTGAAATGTGTGGAGAAGCAGGCTAAATTACAGAGTTAAAAATAAGTGATGTGATGTTTAGGAATGATTTATTTCTGATTAAATCTCTATATATGAAATTCCCAATTAATGTGCAATGTCAGAATCATCTGGATAATTTTTGCAAGCAACTTCAATGTAGCTGAACCGGATTATTCTTGGGACTAAGGTGGGAGGGAGAAAGGCTGGTGAAGTCTGGCCATGTGATTAGCTGCTGTCCTGCTGACCAACACTGCTTTTGGTAAGTCAGTGTTTCCTAAAATCTCAGCTTCTCAGGATCACCAGGGGAGCTTTATCAAAATATAAATATCCAGGTCCCACTCCAGCCCTGAGCAATCAGAATCTTGAAGGGGTGGTGGAGGGGCAGGACCTGGATATCTGTTTTTTTTTGAAAAATCTGCCTAGATGATTCTGATGCCCTGACAGGTTTGGGGACCCCTGCTCTAGAGGATGAAAGAAATTGATGGAATGAGAACAGCATTTTTAACGATGAAAAGGCTACCTGACACAAAGGGAGAGATTCATGGAGGATTCAAAGCTGAGATTTGATGAAGACTATTTTCATTACCAGTATTCTGCTTACAAAATCAGTTTATTGAAGTTGCAGTTTTTTTATTGACAATCAGATATATTTATTGTGTTAATAGCAGCAGTGACAATGGAAGAATATAGATATTTCTGAATATTAAGGTAGGGATGTTCAGAAATGAGCTTTAATTCAGAAATTAGTCTAAGGTACAAGGCTGATAGGGGGAAAAAGTGGAATTGATGAAAACTGGCTATTCTATCTGTGGGCTGATGTGTGGATGAACAAGGGAAAATACTGATCGAGCTGCTAGTCTGTTTGCAGGGTTCTTGCGTTGAGCTCTCTGTGGTGACTCTGACTTGCAAAAGATTGCCACAGAATACTGGCTGTTTAACTATTTAAGTAGTTACCTGAGATTGGCAGAGTGCTCTTTTAGGGGTGTGTGGTGAGGGGGATGGGAGAGGGGTTGGAAGAAGCTGAGAAATTTGGGAGGAAACAAGAGTCAGAAATCACTGCACAGCCTGATAAGCATAGAGGGGAATAGATTTTTTATAGGGATAAGGTGGTTCTACTGCACCCAGGTTTTGTCAGCCTTTTGGAATGATAATGTAAGCTCTATCTCATTTCCCACTTTTTAAGAACAGCAATCTATTAACCAAGTTAACATTAGAATGTAAAATTTTTGTTTTAGATAGTGTAGGTGTACAAATGATTCCTTGGTTACAAAAATCTTGGGAACTTCAAACCACCAGAAAGGAGGCTGGCTTTTATTATGTAAAGCCCTCTTTATCAGAAGTGGCCCACTAATCTCAAAACTGGAGTTATGGGAACCACTATATCTCTTGCAGAAATTGGATAGGAAGTAACTGAAACTGGTTTTCTAAATGGCAAGGATCAAACCATTTGGAAGCCTTAGGCTACAGTAACAGAAGTACTGGAGCCCTGCTCTGTGAGCTCCAAGTCCCTTTAAAGTTGTGCCACTGACTGAGGAGATAAATGGTGATAAGAGACAGCAGCAGGGCCAGGGCTGTTTTCTTTCTGGGGAACAGCCCTAATTTGAACTCTGCTACTCCCCATCCCCTTCTCCTATTCTCTAGATCATGGATGTTTGTTTGTTTGTTTTTTAATGCTGTCACCTTTCAATGTAAGATGCTAAAGGAACAAGGACTGTTTCATTTGAATGTTTTCATGTATATTTCTCAATACAGTGGGTACTCTTAATACATACTAAGTAACTCAAAACTTTAAAGTATATTTACCTCCCTAAATTTGTGCTCTAAAAACATTCTATTTTGTAAGATTTCTTGGAAGAGAATCTGGTGGGTTTCAGAGAAACTTCTTAGACGCTTTAGTGCCAAACTGGAAAAGAGCTTTTGCTAAATGAACACAGGCTTTCTTGTAGTGGGCATTTATGCAGCATTAAAATGTAAAATGACCAATTATCAATATCACATTAATAGAGCCAGTTTAATTAGCATTTAAATTATCTCGCAGGATATGTGTATGGGCTACGGCAAAGGATGTGAATCTAAATCACATGGATTTTTATTCATTACGAGAATACTCTTCAACTCAGTTAAACAAGTAGTTGACGAAATATCTGGAAAGCTGACTCAGTTTTCAAGGCCCTAGAACAGTAGTGGAAGAGCCAATAATTTTCTGAAGTCCTGATACCCCCTGACCTGAGGGAAAAAAGCATTTGATCCCAGGACCTAGGCTAACTGGATAACCTGCAGCACAATAGCCTAATGAATAATGGGATCTGGGCGATAAATAAATGTCAGAAGGAACTTCACAATAATGGCTTACAAGCAATAATCTGGTTTAGAAAAATATTAAATTAGGCCTAAATGGAAAATGGTGCTTAAACAGTTCCATTTGAGGGACCCAGATTGCACTCTGCTAAGCAGTGTTGGCGGGCAAAGGGCGTTTGTTTCTGCCGTGGCAGGAGTGTGATTGATGCAGCTGCCCCTGCAAGCTTGGTAACCAACTTATTATTACAGCAGCTCTGAGGTTTGTCGCTGGGCTGTGCAAACAAATGATCAACATCATGTGGGAATGGCAGTAAGTGGAAGGGCCTCGGTGGAAAACATCGTTTGTGAAACAGGCTTTTCAGCCCAGAAGTTAGCTACTGAGAGTGTAAAAACAAAGGTCTTTGCAAGAGAGACAGTGAGCAAAGCATGATGGATAATCTCGACCATGCACGTAATTGCTTCCAGGTGTCTGGCCACTTTATTACTCTTGGGGTTATGCTACCACCCTGACAATGTTTTCTTTCTCAAACACGATAACTCCTCAGAAGGCTGGTGCCAGCGGTTACTGTTACCTCCATCACCCTAGGTTTGACTCGGTTATAGCCCAGTCTCCAGACAACTGCTACATTAGGGAGATTTAATAAGGTGCATGTATAAAATGGAGTTTAGGGGAACCCCATGAAAAGTCAGCTGAGTGCTGGAAGTTTGCTTTCTCCATCTGGGTTACGTTGTCCACTGCTACAAGTATCAATAATTTTTTTAAAAGGCAGGTTTTTTTCTCCTCTGTATGACAGTTTTTTTTTAAATTACATATTTATTTATTTATTTTATTGAACTATTGTTGATTTACAATTTTGTGTTAGTTTCAGTTATACAGCAAAGTGATTCAGTTTTATATATATATATATATATATATATATATATATATATATATATATATTCTTTTTTGGATTCTTTTCCCTTATAGGTTACTACAAAATATTGAGTATAGTTCCCTGTGCTGTACAGTAGGTCCTTGTTGATTATATATTTTATATATAGTAGTGTGGATATGTTAATCCCAAACTCCTAATTTTAGATAAAGTACATAGCTTTCTTTTATGAAACTGACTGGCTTTCTAATGCCATTTTCAAAGTTTTTGGTATTCACAATTTAGTATTTAATGAGTTAATTCAGATTTAAACAGAGTGAAAATATAGTGTGTTCTTGCCTGAATGTCAACACCTGGAAGTAAGAGAGTTCAAGCAGTTTTCTTAACCACCTACTTTTCTAGGCTAGAAAAATTATCATGAAAGCTTGAAAATAATGTCACATTTCATTTCTAAGATGCTTGTCCCAAGAATAATCAATTCAAATTCTTATGTCCTTTAAAGTTATTGATACAGGCAGATTTAGGGACTTTGATAATTCAATATATAATTTTAAAAATTTCTGTAAAATATCAAAATCTTGTCAATTAAAATAAATACTAAGGACGTTTTGTAGCTATTCACAGTTTCACTGCCCCTCCACCCTCTGCCCCTGAATCTCTAGAATCAATGAAGAGGGAAGGAATATTTTTTGAAAGCTGGAAATAAATGATAGATTTGATAAAAAAAATATGGTATGTAGGATAAAACAATAACTCATCTAATCTGTTTTACCATTAGGCATAATTTGATTTAAAACATACCTAAAAGAAATATAAATAAATATAAATATATAAATATATATATACTTATATATATATAAGTATATATATACTTTATATATATATAAGTATATATATATAAAGTATATACTTTATACTTTATCCTATAAGAATATTTTTATACTATTACTTTAAACTCTCACAAGAAAAAATGTTATCAAACTATGAGAATAATTTTACCCATAAAGTAAAAATAATTTTATTTAAATTTTGATTATTATTTTAAAAAAAGTTGGTCATCATGTCATCAGAAATAGCCTTTTGTTCTAAACACTGACTGGCACCTACAAGGTGAAAGTCCTGCCCTTGGGGCAGCAGAGGATTTTACATTTCAGGGCCCCTACAGTTGGACCGTCATTCACCCATTTTTTTTCACGTGTCTGTGTTTCTCTTCTCTTTTTGACTGTATCTAATATAGTCACAATTCAGGAATGAACTCAAAGCTTAGATCTTACATCTAAAAATTCTAATGTATTTTTACTCACATGGTTCAATCAAATTTTACGCTAAAGTTGAATTGTGTTGGAATACAGACCTAATCCCCAAGGATGCACTGAAGCATCACTTTTGACCTGGGTGAAACCAAATGCATCTGCGCACTGGTAGGGGGGCCACAGTGGAAAGCAAGATGGTTATTAAAAAATATAATAGCGTGGGAATTGCCATGAATTTTAATAAATTTATCTTTCTGCAATTTAAGTCCATTTCTTCTATAAGAATATATAGATGTATGTATATATATAAATAAAATGGTCCTCCTTCTTCTTAAAAAGATGATCACAATAACTTTTCACGGTTCCAGCGTGCCAAGCAAAAGGCTTTTATTTTGTATAAAGCAATATAAACGGGGACCTGGTCTTCGGTACCACAACAGTTTTAATGATTTGTCTGAATTTATTTTACATTCCCCGTGACTGAAGTGGCAGGTCTAGAGTGGAGAATAGTCTGCAAGTAGGTCTTTCACAGACGTGCGGCCTGGTTCTGCCCTTTCCAGGGCACTATTCTTTTGGCCTGCTTTTGCACATTCTGCCCTCATTCGCTCACCCATCTTTGCTGTGAAGGTCTCTCTTCCTCTGGAGCCAATTAAATGACTGATCCTGTTCTCTCGGACCACCTCTCCCATTCTCTAGTGGTTAAAAGGAACATTTCTGAGTAACAGCTCCTGGCGTCTTCCCATGAGGTGCCTGGAACCTCCCTGAAAATACAGTCTGCACCGTATCACCCATGAAATGCTTGGATTCACAGCATGAACCCAGTTTAGGGCTTTCCTCTGAGAACCTTACGTGAGACAGTTAAAAAGTCAAAGTGAAGAAGGAGCAACAGTGGCTCTGGAAGGAGATAGCCAAGGATAAAATGTTTCCTCTTCATCTAGGGCCTTGGAAAGGCTTTAAGCAAAGGAACCCTGTCATGGGGTCATCACTTTTCTTTTTGTGGTGGTGAGCATTCTAGAATAAGGCCACCGGAAAACAGGTGAGAAAAGTGAAAGCTTAGTTGCATATTGCAGGAAGGTGAGTCAGACCCAACCTTCTTGGTGTTAGCAGAGGTTTACATGTTACACAGGTGCCTGGGTTTGTCACAAGAAACAGGAATGTGAAGGGCTGACTGAGGCAGATATAACTCAACAGTTCTGCTTTCAGAAGCAAACTGCCAAGGCAGAGGCAGTTTAGGAAAAGATTGTTCTGTGGTCATTGGTTTATCAAGAAAATGGCAGTCTGGGCTTGAGTCTTAGAATTCTTTGTACCAGTGGGCTGTGGAAGGATCGTAAGCTGTGACCATGGCACTGACTCCTTCCTGGCCCACGCACACCTGACTGGGTGAATCTTCCAGGGCTCTGCTTCCGTTTTTCCTACTGTTAAGTCAGGGAGCTTGCATTTTCTCTATCTGAAATGTTCATCCAGTTCTACTTAGCCAAACCTTGACCATGCCAGGTGGCTTAGCTCCGATGTCATCTCCTCAAGTTTTTGCTGATCACCTCGACAAAGACTGATCTCTCCTTTGAAATCTGTGTGGGTTGATTGTAATGCTGTATAATGTTTACTTCCTATAGCCTTCCAGTGCAGTTATTTTTGTATTTATCCTAGTTCTTCTATTGGATTTATAATCACTTAGTGGAGACAAAATTCGTATGTGGCACGCAGCGTATTCATCACTGTTTTTATCTAATCTCTTTTAATTCTGGTGAAATATCTCTAATCTAGGCATTAACTGTCCTCATTTTTAAAATGAAGAAACTGAGGCCCAGAGAATTGAAGGAAATTGTTGGGGTCCCATGGGTATTAAGTGGGAGGGTAGAGATTTTGACTCAGGTGTGTATGACTGCACAGACTGTGCTCTTTCCAATATTTTATGCTGACACTCTCAGGGCAGGGGTGGGAAATAATTTTTATCCTTTCCACAGACTGTTAAATAATTGTTGATTTAATTAGTGATTTTGACCAATTATTTGGCATTTGGCTTTGTAAACATTGTATTCTAAAGTGGTTGAAGATGACATTAAAGAAAAAGGAGTGAGTTTTGTATTGGATATTGTGGTTAATTGATGACATGTCATTTTAACATCCTAGGGTCCAGTGATAGGGTAAAATGATAGGAAAAACTGATCTATTGGACAAAAGGTCCTTAAATTTCTCCCTATTATTTTAGTGCATTTTAAAATATGGATGAATTAAAGAAACGTTGGGGTCAATTAATTTATTCAAAATACCAGTAGCAAATAGGAGACACGGTGTTCTCATTCCCTTGAGTTTTTTCATAACAGATTAAGCAGATGTTGAACTCCAGGTCATCCTGAGAACAAAGAAAGTGCACACTCTTGGTCTGAAGTCACTGGTTCTACGGAAGGAATAACTTTGAGTGCAGTTTAATGTAATGTCCCTGGAATTGAGGTCCATCTCAGGGGAACCTGAGCCAGGTTGAATAAAAAGACCCAACACCCAATGGGCCACAAGGCGCTCTGCAGGGCAAGTGACTGGGTAAAGCACTGGGGAGGTAAGACCGGGCTCTTTCCCCTCCAGCTGACGGACGAGGCCACTGGGGTAAAGCAGAGGAGCCACGGGGCTTTCACATGCAGGGAGGGAGGGTAACAACAGAGTCAAGACTACATATATCTCAAGGGTAGACACCAAGTCTTCCTTGCTCATTCTTTTAATCCCCTCTACTCAGCAATTTCCTTGTCCATAGTTCTTAAAGATGCTTGTTGAATGAATGGCTGTTAGAAGTTTTATGGATCTGTGCTTTTGTCAACATACAAATCGTGTTATATAAAACGTTAACTAACGTGTTATGTGAGACCAAGAGACCCATTATTTGTGAATGCTACTTTCTCAGGGTTATTTGGAGTTAGGTAGGAGGCAAGTGGGGCTGAGGGACAGTGATTTCCACAGTAGGAGCTAACCTCGGGATTAGTGTTTCTTTCTTTCTGATCCCATTATTCCCCTGGGTAGGTACGGCTTGAGGAAATAGGAGTAACGTACTTACATATTTGTGCTGAGATTTACATCATGGGAGATAGTTCTTAGGATAATAAGATGAGTACTCTTGGAAACTGTTTTGTCTTTTTCACGGATCGTTTAGTAAATTTTTTTTTTTTTCAAATCTTAAAGGGGCCCCAATATGGCCACAAAGAGATAATGTAACTTCCAAAATTCTTTATATTGTCCTAGGGACTGACATAGTCTCAGGAGAAGCTATTTCCAAATTTAGTTTACAAACACAATAAAACAATCTCTGTGGTAAAAGTTTTGAAGATATTACAAAATTATTTAATTAGGCCCTGAATTTAGCACCCATTTAACTTACCATCTATAGCCTGGTATAATACTTCTAAGATTGCTGACTTTGAATTCCATTTTGAGCTTGTAAGCCTTTTTCAAAACCTCATTTCCTTAAAAGGAACAAGAAGCCCTGTTTTTGTCCCTCACAGAGGAATTTGCTCAGGAAACAAGAAGGTAACAGGGTTAGTTATTTGAAGCAGATTCCTGCTGCGTGCAGCATCGTTGACTAAATTACATCTGAGGCTCCAAAGACAGTTTACTCAAAATAGGTATAAGAGCTTTCTGTTGATCTTAGAGAACAAATGAAATCAAGACACACCATCCATCTTCTGCATTTCAGAATTCCTAGAAGATGCTTCTGCTTTCTTTATTGACACTTGATGTAAAAATTCATGGTAAAAGGCAGATGTTCTTAATTAGCACCTAGGAATATTGCTGATAACCTATAAGTCTAGCCATTTGCTGGTAAGTCCCTAAATGAACTTGAGAAGCAAAGAAGTATTTTGAGGGAGGAGTGGAGAACCTGAGAAAAAGAAGCTCTGTTAGATTGAGGAATGACCCCAATTCTCGACTGATGAATAAGGTTCTTGTTTCCAGGGAAGAGACATTTATTCGGAGGAAAGAAGCAAAAAGAATGAACCTCAAACTGGAGACATGATTTCCTTCACTCCTGAGGCAGCAGCCAGACCCCGGCACAGGATGGAGTCCTGTGCATTTGGGTTTTCAGAGAATGTCATCGTGTTGCATGCAGTGATGGAGTTTGCTTACCTACTTATTTTTTGATGCTGTTGATTAAGCCAGTATGGGAGTCCAAGGTCCCAGACCAGATGGTCACAGAATTGTCCTCTGTGTGGTTTGGTTCATCAGGGTCATCCATTTATCTGTTGTTTAGAAACAAAACATAATCAAGCTCAAAAAAAAACAAAAACAAAAACAAAAACCCCCTCCAAAAACAACATAATCAAGCTTGTAAAATGGTTAGGACTCATATCCAGTCCAGGCAATGAAGGAATAAGGTCAAGGCCAGGTCTCAGTAGAATGCTGGGTTACATGTGGCAAGAGGCAGAGGGGGAATAAGATCAAAAATTGAAATATCAAGGACAGAATTGGGAGTGGAGAAAGGCAGGAGAGAGGATCACAGGGCAGGATGCCAGGGAAACCACACTGATGCCTTTCTTCTCGCCTTCTTGAAGAGAAGCCAACTTGCCCTCTGTGACAGAATAATAATGCGTTGGATTTACATAGAACTTTTGTAAGTAAGAATTTTGCTTCTATAAAATATTGACATTTAGAGAACTAAATATTTTCTTAAAATATGTTTTTCTTAAGAGTTTTTATGCAATAAACATTCCTTTTGAATCTAAAATATAAACCCCATAAGAGCGAGGAGTGAGTTTCACTCACCATTGCATTCCCAATGCACAGAACACGACAGTACCTCCTAAATATTTATTAAGTGAATGAAACAGAAAGGAAACTCTCATGTACCAGGCACTATGCTGGACACACATAGCTCCAGCTTTCAAGAAGTTTATTAGAAGATTTAGGACATATTCATAAATAACCAAACACAAGGCAGAAAATGGCATCAGAGGAGATCATACTCAATGCGTTTATAGTGAGGGTGGAGTCTTCTTGGTGGGTGGGAAGTGGGGGGAGATAAAGGAGGACCCCATAGCATCAGTTATATTTTAGTTAGGGTTTGTAGGATGGGATGGGGTTTAGAAATGGCATGGATGGAGAAAAAAGTATTCCAGGCCAAAGAAAATGCATGAATGAGGGTATTTGCGAAAGTGTAAGGACCCTGAGTAGTTAATTTGAGCTAAAGTGAAAGCTACAGGATGGGGGAATCATGGGAGGTAAGGTTGGGAATGGGAGTCAGGATAAACTGATTGAATTGATCACAGAAAGTAGTGTGAATACCGTAGAAATGAGTTTGGGCTTTATTCTGCAGGATGGAGAGGTACTGGGAGTTTTTGAAAAGGAGAAATAAGGCTAGGGTTGTACTCTTGAAAAATGCAATAGGCAGTAGGACAGGGGATGAATTGGAGGAGAGTGAGGTTAGAAGCAACTAGGGACCCCTTCCCGGGGCCCAGACAAAAAGCCATGAGCATCTGAACCAGGGCAGTGATAATGAGGGTGAGACATGCAGATGCACATGGAAGGTATCGACATCACAGAAAGAGGGTCTGAGGTGCAGAGGAAATAGCCAGGTCTAACTGTGTGAGGTAGAGTTGGAGATGTAAGAGTGAAACTTGGGAGAGAAAGCAGGGAAAGGAAAAGATTTGGAAGCCATTTTTATAGAGCTGTTGGTTGAGGCTACAAAACTGAACCAGGCACCGAGTGAGAGAGAGTCAAAAGAACAGGGAACTTGGCCGAGAAAGATTCTTTAGGAACACCTGAATTTATGGAGATGATTAAGGAAGAAGAACTGGAGAAAAATGCAGAGGAAAGACTGTCAGAAGCATAGAGAGTGAGAGGCATGCATGATGGAAACCATGCGAGAGGATTTCGAGAGTGAGTGCTCACAGCTTCTCATGTGGTTAGAAGGTGATGACGCAAAATGAGAAAAAACTCTGTCAATGAAAAGTGTCTCATTAGAGACACTTAAGGGAGTACGCAGTGATAAAACTGAGGCAGTGGCACAATTCACGAATTCTGGAAGTTTAAGAGCAAAGAGCTATATAGTGCCTTGACTGAGAGCTAAAGGACCTGGGGAAAATCTTATGGATAGGACTGGCTTGTGTTGCCTGTTACGAACGGAAGGATGGAAGGAGTAGGATAAAGAGGGAGAGAGGGAAAATGGAAGGTGGTAAGGGGGGAGGGAGGGAGGAAGAGAGAGAGAGAGAAAATGGACGGAGCATTTGGAAATATCCTGGAATCACTGGACATTTTTTTCTCTCTGATTCTTTCCAGTAGAGCCTAGAAAAGGGGCTTAGTAGATAAGAGATGTCAGATTATCTGTTGACTATGGAATGTTTTCCTGAATTCTGCTTTTGCCAAGACCCAAGTTATGTTTTTGCAGAAGATCTTTTTCCTATCATTGTCTTATCATTTGTTGGCTGGGATGTTCCCAGACTGTACCTGGTCTGCCAGTTTGGAAACAGACCTAGACTTTTCGTTCCAGAGTATAAACACTTACTGTTGAAGCTATTGTCATAACTTATTCTTTCATTCATGTGAATGGCTCAGATTAGAATGGCCCCATCAAGTCATGTTGTCCCTCTTAAGGGTTATTTCTGCTTGTTTCTTGGCACGGGCTTGGGCTGCTTTTGAAAATGGAAGCCAATGCCAAAATTACACGCATATTCATAAACTATAAACAAACACAAAATTATACATACACAATTCGACACACCCCCTATAATAATAAAACTGAAACCAAAGACACCACACAAAATACTTTTTTGCTTTGCTGGCAGAGGTTCTGGAAGGCTTTTTGTAATACTCGGCTCAATTTTCAGAGCCCAGTATTACAAGTCCACACTAAGATAGTACACACAAAAGAATTATTCTCAGATGTAGGATTGCAGTACTGTTTGCAACTCAAATATGCACTATCTGGGGTGCTGTTTGAGGTTCACAATCCAGTACTTATAACTATGTAGCCCTGGTCTTGTTTTCAACATATTCTTGGAAAAGTTCCTTTATTTGCTTTTTAGCATCCACAGGCCTTTGCAATTTGTTCTCTTATTTGGACTGTATAAACAGCATCAAGATGCTTTTTGCCTTTCATTCAAACAAACAATGGCTTTGTAACTAAGAAGAAAATTAGTAACAGGTGAAAGTTTATTTTTAATGACGTTGAGATCAAATTGCTGTTTAACTTACAGAACAAACTCCCCCCACGTCTCTTTTAATGTTTCAAAATTATTTATAAATTAAACTTAACCTCTAAACATGCTCAGAGCATAAAAATGGCCTCTTTATTCTGTATTACTAACCGAATACAAAGAATATTGCTTTGTTCTGACTTTTTTTCTTTGCAAATTTATTTTTAAACCATCTTGCATTATAAAAGTTTACATAGAGCTGTCTTGGAGATTTTTAATTTTGTGCTTGCATATACATCAGAGTTTTGTGCTTAGAATTATGTTTTTTTTAAAATTTATACCAATGTTTGCTTTTATTAGATATGTTTCATATTTCATTGTATCAACATTATTGTATCTTTTGGGGACTTTGCTTTATACTTATCCTATTTCATTACTGTAATTTACATAGTTTATAACCACCAATTTAATAAGAATATTCACTAAAGGTTAAATCCTCCCTACGTTCTTCCTCTTTCTTTAAAAAGCCATAGAGTGTCTGGCACCTATAGAACTACATAAACAATATAAATCAAGATCAGGTTTTACCCAATGTCTCTACTTCTACCATAAATTCCTGTTAAAATAACTCAAATGTTGAATGATTCCATTAATAATCTTTTCATAAAGTATTTGGGACAGAAGGAAGATAGATTTCAGCTCAAACAAAGAGTGTTTTAAAAATCGAGAGCTCTTCAAAGATGGGAATAGTGGTCTTGAAAGGTGGAGGGGGTCCCGAAAGTAGGTCGGAGATCCCCTGGGGAGGAGGCATCCCTCTTAGATGAGATACTGGGGAAAATTGCCCATGCCTTGGACTTGTTATGTGAAATGCTAAGAATCTACCAATCTATGAGAATTGCAAACTTGAGAATAATTCCACAATGGGATCCAGCTGAAATAATGCAGATTTTGAATCCTGAGGTGCGACGTGGTGAATGGATATGTTTGAGGGGGGAGAAATAGCTTTATATGGCCTTGAAAGTGACTTTGGTGACAAGTTAGAATTTCATTTCATTTTATTTTATTTTTGCTCCAACATTAGGGATTTTCTGTCTTATTTTGAAGGCTTTTGTTTGTAACACTGTACAACACATGTGACTATTTCTAAACGAAATTTAAAAAGGTAGGTTAAGAGTGCAAACTCCCATGGGTTCAGAGCATGTCTACTTCATCCAGCCCTTGGCATTCTTGTGCAATATTCTAAAATATCTTGTGACTATGAGATTCTGCAAATACTGCACAGATGCAATCCAATCCCACTTAACAATTTATTAGATATTAGTTATGTGTAGTAATTTTGCTAGCATAAGACCCAGTCCTCTAATTAAGGGGTTTGCATTCAGAGGGGTAGAAAGCAGGTAGAAGACTTAGGTGTTTTTACTTCTCTTCTACTCTCTTCCTCATATTACCTTTCCTCCTTTTTCCCACTGACAAACTGAGTGAGGAAATCCAGACTAGTGAACCATGGGTGTTTTGGGAACAGTTTAGCTTGGCAAAGAGGTTCTGATGATGGCAGCTTCAGTGGCTTAGAGGTAAATCTGGACATAGGGAAACCTGCAACATTTTTTCAGGCCAAGGAATGGGTGACATTCCAGTGCATGGAAGGAATCCATGTATTTTGATTTAACCAATACGTAGGTAGGATCAATTTCAGTGTTCCTCTCCCAGCTACGTTCCTAAAACCTTTCTTTCCCTCCTTACTTTGGTATAACCCCCATTATCATGCTACCATGAGTCTCCAAAATGCCTTCCCCTCTCCTACTCCAAATCAAAACTACACTTCTCTAAGGAAATGATTTTGATCATTCTTGACCCGGAGTGAATGGAGTCCCAGGGCACCTCTGGGAAGTGGTGCATTTTAAAGACAAACACATTGATCCAGTGACCATAAAACTGGTGTGAGGTGTTGGGTGACAGCACAGGGAACACAGTTCTGGGTTGGGGGCTGCTGGCCTGCTCATCTTTCCAAGGACTAAAATGTATGGAGTCAGTTTTGCAGAAACAGATGTTTAGCTGCCACTTTCTCCCACTTGTGTAGACACTGCATCCCAGGGACTAAGAAGAAAGAGCTGTTGCTCAGTGAGAAGGTGTGTGTGCACAGAGTGTATCACAAATATTGGAAATCCAGGCTCCCAGCAGTGGGGTCCTCTTTGAATCTCTTGCAGCACAGTTTTAACTAAGTATACTACCAGCACTGTTCCAGTCACCTACTGCTACATAAAATGCCCCAAACTAGGAGGTGTAAAACTGCAACCATTTTACAATGCTTATGATTCTGGAGGTGAGGAATCACAGAGGGCACAACTCCACAATAGGTGGGGCCTCAGCTGGGAAGACTCCAGTGACTGGGGCTGACCCACAGGACTGGGGCTAGAATCACCTGGAGATGTCTTCAGTCACAGGCCTGACACTTGGGCTGGAATTACTCAGAATGGGCTCCATTGGGATTGTTCACCAGAACACCTACCTGTCCCCTCTCCAGATGGCTTGGGCTTCCTCATAAGGTAGTAGCTGGGTTCAGAGAGGAGGTGTCCAGGAGGGTCAGGAGAGTGTTTCAAGAGAACCAGGGGAAGCTGCAGACTTTCCTCACCTCGCCTGGGGTTACAAGGGTGGCACGAGGCCAGCTGGATTCAAGAGGAGAGGAAGTAGAGCCACTTCTTGATGGAGGAGAGTCCCCGTCACCCTGGAAGAGCATGTGGGAAAGGAGTTAATGGCGTGGTCCTGCTGGGAAAGCACGGCTGGCCAGAGCACTTCACAGCATGGCCCTTTATAGTCCAGCCCATGCTCCATCTCCACACATGGTCTCCAGTGCTCTCAGCCACCCTGAAGGTAAACATTACCCTCATTTCTGAGCTAAAGAAACTGAGGCCCAAAGAAGCTTAGAGACTTGCCTCAGGCCACACAGTGATAAAGCCAGAATTGTACCCCAGCTCTGCGTTGCTCCAAAGACCACACTCCTTCCATTTATGACATTTTTATATTAGATTATATGGGGAAAGGGGAAAATTGTGCTTAATAGAACTAGTTTTAACTTGCTATGGTAATTAGCAAATTATAAGGGATTATTTAAACTGAAATAAATACATGTTCACATTTGAGAAATGAGAAAGTCTCACACAATACAAGTCATTTTCCCTTCTTACTGAATTTTTTTTTTTTTTTTTGGTCTACCCTGGAACAAGTTGAAAATATGACGTAAACATGAAGGTAGACTTTCTAAATTTGGGTTATGTACTGTTTAGGCAATAAAGGGGTAGTCAAATGCTTTGGGAGGAAAGGAACAAAATCTCCCAATTTTTATAGTGAGCCAACAGCAGATTATCTGAAAGTGTTAACTGTATGTGGCAGACACATTGTGAGAGCGAAAAATCAAGATTGTTTTTAACTACATTCCTTGTTTCAAAACTTTCCAACGCATCTCTCTATAGACTCTCCGACATTAATTAAAACCAACTCGTTCAAGCGTTTGTGATGTATTAGATAAAATATTAAGATATTTTATTTTCAAAGGAAAAGTGTAAATGACAAATGCTTTGTTTGTATCTGTACGTAAATGTACATTGCTATGACCTGGAGTTAACTAAAAAGGTAGAAGATAAAATTTCACAAAATGTATACAGATACTAAATTTCTGGTTCTAGCATCTTTGTGTGTATATATATGTGGGAGAGGGAGTGGGGTGCTGGGAGAAACATGCTGCTTTTTCTTTGAGGAAAAATATTGCTTTCAAACTAGTTTGATTTATGTAACTTGCATATATTTACTTTAGAGAACAAAGAGTAAATTATCAGGACTCTGAATGACCGGTAAATCCCACAGACACAGATTCCTCATAATAGTGAGCTGTTATGCTTTCTAGATAAATGTGTTAATAATTTACAACTCCCAGGCAGTTTGAGGGGTGATTCTGAGGTGTTTTCAGGGAATGGAACCTCAACTCTGATATATGTTGTCATTGCTAATTGAGCATTTGTGTCATTATTCACAGTGTGAGTTTTAAAGTTTCCTCTCTAGAGTTCCCATGGAGCACAGCTACAAGCAACGGGCCTAGAGGATTGTCAGAAGAAAGCATCACAGTTTCAGAGTCTGGGAAGGAGTGGTGTTTTGTGGGAAGGGAAGCTCAGGAACCAAGAAAGGGCGGGAACTACATTTCCCCCCTTGGATTCCATGTTTGTTTGCTAGGGCTGGTGTCACAGAGTAGGTACCACACACCAGGTAGCTCAAACAGCAGAACATTTATTTTCCCAGAGTTCTGGAGGCTAGAGGTCTGCAATCAAGGTGTTGGCAGGGTTGGCCTTCTGCAGGCTGTGAGGGAAGGAGCCATCCCAGGCCTCTCTCCTGAGCTTGTAGATGGCCACTTTCTCCCTGGGTCTTTACATTCATTGTCCATTCTCTATGCCTGTCTGTGTCCAAATTTCTTATTTTTATGAGGACTCGTCATGTTGGACTTGAGTCCCTCCTAATGGCCTCATCTTCATTTGATAACCTCTCTAAAGACCCTACCTCCAAATAAGGTCACATTCTGAGATGCAGGGGGCTAGGACTTCAACACTGCGTGGGGGTGTGGGCAATGGGGACACAATTCCACCCATCTTTGACTCCATCCTGAGCTTGGACTCTCAGGCATTCTCTCTTCAGAAGAAGGCAGATACGGATCTGGAAAGAGGCATGAAGCCCTCTGGCTGTTTGAGAATCTGGCCATTCAAAATCATTCAGAGGATTGAGAACACTCAAGTTCCTAGTGCAAGGGTGACTGCATGATGTATCATGCCACGAGGACCCTGGAGAGCACAAGGGCCACTAACCAGATGATGTGCTGGGCTGTGGTGCATCCTGGGACTTCACCTTACTGTTGCCATTTTGAGAGTCCCTGGTTTGGAATGGATGCACTCCCGCAGATGGCGCTGCCTCCCCCAAATGCCCCCTGGTCACTGTCCTGTGCATAGCATGATGACATCAACAGCTATCACTCTCTGCGCAGCGGGCGTCTGCCCTCCCTTTCCTGTGATGTCTCGTAATCTCTCTAATGTTCTTCATGGCAAGTGTTATCTCCATGAAGAAAACGAGACCCAGAGAGAGTAAGTGATCCAATGGAAGTCACACAGCTACTAAAAAGAAGAGTCTGGATTCCTACCCAGGTTATCCCCTTCTCCAGACTATTTTCTCTTTCTCTCTCTCTCTCACCATTTTACTTTCTGCTCTCGATCATTGTGCACAGGGCACCCTGGAATGCAGCAAACTAATGTGGAAGGACTTTTTCCAGTCTGAATTTGCATCTGCCACAAAAGCCTGGCCTAATACACATGCACTGGGAAAGGGCTGTTGGTCTTGCGTTGGTTCTACAACTACACATGCGCAAAGCAATCCTCACTTTAGAAACACGCCGTCACAAGACATTCTATTAACCTGACTTACATAGTGTCATAGAGGGTTGTTTTAAAGATCTGGATGGATGGTTCACACATGTCTGGTTAACTAATACAGGTTGGTGAGCTTACCTCCATCATACCACCTGAAGCTTTTGCTTCTGGTTATAGACTTGGGGTCTTGCCACTCTTTTCTCGAGATGCATCATTTTAAAGCTCTTTATAAGTCTAAGTTCTGGAGCATGATTGCACATATAGCACTTAGCAGGGTTGATAATTGTGCCCTTTGACCCAAGAAGAAGGATTAAGTGATTCAATTCACATTTAATCATTTTTACTTCATTCTGATGCAGAAATCCATTTCTTTCAGAGTGAAATAATGATTGAATCTTCCTCCAGAGAAGAGTTAAGGTAAATGCAGTTGCCACATAAATTCCAAATAGCTCAAGGTAATGTTACATATTTCTAAAAGTAGGCAGTTGGAGATGGAAATGAAACTTAATAATAAGACTGCAGGCATGCCCTGGGATTTTATTATAAGTTTATTTTGAGCGTAAATGTGGAATTTACATGCAATATATGTATTTCAATATTAGATTTTGTTAAATTAGTTCAGCATTTAGTCATTAACTTGTTGGTGGTATGTTATGGTATGTTATTTATATTCCCTTTGCGTTGCACACTCGACTTCTGAGACCCACAAAATGAACTAAAAATCAATTCTTTACCCTCACAATATATTCCAAAGCAGAGTTTATGTATGTTCTCAGTGTTTCAACCACTTAGGAGGTTTTTGGCTAAAACACCTGTGAAAAATTAAATCTGTTCTGTAATCTGTGTGCTTGTGTGTATGTGTGTATGTGAGTAAAATTGAGGGTTTGACATGGAAATTAAGCCATAAATGATTTAATGACTCACCTAATGATCTACAAAGAAACAAAATGACTTCCTTCTCTAAATTCCTAAATGAAACTCCCAGGGCAGTCCATCATATTAATTCACCAGGGAAGCCCACACGTTGTCTGTGTCTGAACTACCATTTTCTAAACACACGCTTGACCAAATCCCAGGCGTGGGGCTCTGGAGGGTTGTCACTGCCATGCTCCATGGCTGGGGGTCCTGTGGAGTTGGTTTTCCTTCCCACCTTTATTCCCCTGTTTTGTTTCTATCTCAACCCCCTCCACGTTGCCACATTTCTCCCACACCTGCCATCACCTGGTCCTCTTAAGCAGGGCGGCCAACAGTTCTTCTAAATTCCTATTTCCAAAGCCAAGTCAAATATATTAGGACAGTGCATTTTCCCTTGCTTTGGACTATCCTGGGTCTTGTAAGAAGTATATCATGAGTTTCAGTGCCAGAAAGAGGCTTTAGCTGATCTTGTCCACCCCACCGATTCTTAGAATCTTATTTATGTTAAGTTCCATTTAGTGTAAGCTTATTACAAATGGTTTTAGTAAAGAAGAAAATGTTTCCAAAGGACTCACTTTGAAGTATTTATTAAAACACACAATGTTCTGAAACCTTATTATAACATCATTTTAGGGTTCAATTCACACAACTGCACAAACACAGAATCTTCCCGTACTTTTTGTAACTAAATTTACTTGGATGAATTTCAAGATAGATCAAGTTTATAGTCACAAATTGAATTGTTATATCCCAAATGTAAGCTGTGTCTACACCCATGCCACCTACTAGTGAAAGCATGTGAACAGTGAATAGTGACTACAGAATTTTTTACAGTGGGTTTGGGCTAGAAAACTAGAACTTGTGGTGGGGAGCTGCATTTGCATGGCAAGCACATTTTTCTTTTTCTAAATAAATTTGCTCTGTTTCTAAAATGATTTTTATGTTACAGATCAGTTGAAATAGCAGCCTTCTATTTCCAGATGCTTTTGTTCACACCTTATTAACATTGAGACACGTCAAGCAACTGCATATATATATATATATATATATATATATATATAAACATGTTTATTGGAGCATAATTGCTTTACAATGGTGTGTTAGTTTCTGCTTTATAACAAAGTGAATCAGCTATGCATGTACATATATCCCCATATCCTCTCCCTCTTGCGTCTCCCTCCCACCCTCCCTATGCCACCCCTCTGTGTGGTCACAAAGCACCGAGCTGATCTCCCTGTTCAAGCTACCATATTGAAAAATATTATTTCATTTTACTTAAGGCAATTAATAGATAGCCTTTTTGTGTGGGACTCAAGCCCCCTCCCCACATTCAAGCCACCCCTTGGTGCCAAGATAAGAGAAAGTTAAAGCAATTTAAGAAAACAAGAACCAAACGCAAAAACTCAATTTTGACCGTGTGAATTGGTTGGTTAATTCAAGCCTCCGATTCCCCATCCCGAGCTCTCATAGTCTGACAAATATTAGGAGATGATGCAATCGTAAGCATAGCACAATTATGGAAAGAGGGAGAAAATATTAAACCTGGAAAGAGAAAACAATGATAAAGATTCTTATATCAGGTTGTATTAGCAAGGTGAAGGCAGAAATTCTTCCAGAAATTCAAGGAAGATTCTAAATGCTGTTTTTCTCATTCCATATGCCTGTGCCAGTGACCCTAGGGGGTGGTGTCGGTGTCCTTGCTTTCATGACCCTTACAACTCACCATTTCTCCTTTTCCCAATATCCTTCACGTTTTCTGCTCATGGCCCAGTACTGCTATCTACACCTCCTCCTTGCTGAGGTCATCCAAAGAGCTCTGGCTGCTCTCCCTCATGATTCGAGATTTTTAGCTTTTGTTTACTGGCTCTCCATCTCCATTCAAAATTCATGGATATTTCAATATCCATGTAGACAGTCCTTCTAATAACCTGCCCTCAAATTTCCTCTCTTCTAATTTTCTTGTTCTCCATCCCACTTCAGTTGTCGACGTCTATGGTCATGCATACCATACACAGGCTTTTTAATTATCAATAACAGCATCTCCTTTATGATAATAATTTTAAGCATCATACATTCTGACTCCCTCTTCCTTTCTTTATAACTTACTTCATCAAGAACTTGGCTCGAAGTATTCTCTGGACCCACTGGGAGAAACAGCCTATACCCTAACCCTAACCCTCTTTGATACTTCTACTCTTTCATTGTTTTCCATTCCCTCTTGTCCTTATTTACCTCTTTACCCAACTTCCATTCCATGATCCTTCTTCACCATCTTCATTATCACCATCATCCTAGTCACTACCTACACCATCTTGCTCCACTTTCTCTTCATTCTGCTCATCTAGAAAATCCTAACTGCACATATTCAACCCTGCAT
Source organism: Globicephala melas (assembly GCF_963455315.2). Classification (NCBI taxonomy): domain Eukaryota; kingdom Metazoa; phylum Chordata; class Mammalia; order Artiodactyla; family Delphinidae; genus Globicephala; species Globicephala melas. Next base: position 68,767,618 of record NC_083323.1, on the reverse strand, counting down.
CCATACAGCTGAATGTAGCTGGAGAAAAAACCCTACCATGCCACCTGGTCTCCCTTTCATTTCATGACTGCCATCCTCAAGTGGCTTCTCAGAGCTTCCAGGCAATCCTACGTCCTGTCCCTAGACTATTCATTCCATGGTTCTTCCAGATGATTATGTCATTCCTTCTCCCCTTAAGCCTCCAAAACCTCTTCCCATATCTCTACCCTCAGCTGATTACTTTGCTTTCTGTATCTCTAAAATCATATCGTATATTCCCACCACCATATCTACCAACCAACTAACACTTGTATCTATAAGTTTAGTGTCTAACTATTACTATGGAAAAAATATCCACACTCCTTCTGCCTAATTTTTCTGATTGTGCACTAGATGCCCTCTCTTCTCCTTTTCCCAAGGATACCACTGCAGCAATTTTCCCCTCTTTCCTGGAATCTATAAAATTTGGCTTCTATGGTTACACAATTCTATAAAGACACAAACATGCTATAATGTCTGTCAGCTAAAACAAAACAAAACAGAACACTTAAACTACTTTCCTTTCCATATACTTCTCCATTTCTCATTTCCTAACTGAGAAACTTCCTTCAAAGAGATTAAAAGAAAGTTTACTAGTTTTCCTACTGAATATGTGTTAGTGGCTAAGGAATTGCACCCAAATTGTAGATCAAAAAAGTGTACCAGGGTTCTGGGGAAAAGGCAGGAGTAGAAGCAGATGTTTCTCAGTCTTAGCCCATCTGACTTGATAAAAGTTTCTGTCCCTCACATCTCTGTCTTCATGCATCAAAATCATTAATATTCTTAATGATTCTTATTAGTATGAAGATCTCTCTTAAAAAGAATTCAAAACCTGGAATTGTTTTTATTTTGCCAGCACTATTTTATGAGACATATATTTTATCCACAAACACTGAAAGTTTTGGTAAATCTGAATCAGCATTTTGTTTGCTGAAAGCCTTACAGGGAGTTTAAGGGAAAAGTTGCTGACTATAAGGGATAGGAGGGAAGAAGTGTCAGGACAGAATTCATTCTGCATTTATTATATTTCTTTCTGTTAGAAAATTTTCTAAACGTTTAGAATAGATGGTACAGTTATTCGAGTAGCACCAGATGACCATAAATTATATGAAGACTATTTATTCAATCATAGCTTGGCAGCTAAAGTGAAATCCTGCTTTCAAACCATATATATATATATATATATATATATATATATATGTATGTATATGTGTGTGTGTGTGTGCATGTGTGTGTGTGTGTTTCTTGAAAAAAATATTTTGAAACCCACTGCCCACCCACCCTGAAGTACAAGTGATTCAAGCAGAAGAAAAAAGTCAGAGCAAAATTCCATGAAGAAATAGAGTAATTTGGGAAGTAAGAAAAAAACTGCCTAGCCAAAGAATAAAACAAAAGTCTTCTGGACAATTGAATTTTCCAGGGTAGCAGGTAGTAATGTATTAGCCACCTTGAGAAAGATGTGCCATAAGGTTGATCCAGACTTCACATCATACTCTCATGGGAAAAGATAAAATGCTGTTATTAAAATGGTTTTGCATCTCTTAGACATTTTGTCTCTATAGTTATAACATTTTACAATGTAACTAACAGACACTTGACTAATTCATGAGTCCAGAAATTAGCATACTTCAGTAGTCAAGAGACACAAAACTGCTGTTGAAATAGAATCTTGCTTGGAAAAAATATCAGAGAACATAGGTTTTTGGAAAACACTTGAGGGTCCCATGATTTATACTTTTGCATTTTATGTATATATGACTTCTGTATTTACTTATTCATTTTCTCCCAGAAAAATTCGCATCAAAGTCATTTCTTGAGGCCATATATAAAAATGTGAAAATCAAGGCGAATAGGAATAAACAAAAGCCATGTGTATCTGAACAAGCTGTTTGAGGCATGCTTAGGAGGTGCTGTCTGTAAAAGTCCTAAAGGCTGAGCTAAAAAGTGACCAAAATATCATCAGTTCTGAAAATTAGAACTGTTTTGATTTATTGTTAAAAAAATAGATGCTCTAAATATTCCTGAGAGCCATTCTTCTTTCTCATTCTCTCTTCCTTAAGGATACTTCATGATAAGAAGGAACAATGATGACTGATTTTTTTTCTTTTTTGTTAGTGCCAGTCCCCTCCCCTTCCCTTTGGTACTTCTCGAGTCAGCAAAAGCCTTTCAGAGCCCTCCCTGAGCTGGGGCCTTACAGTTCTCAGAGGCCAGAGTTCTGGCAAGAATCCAGTTCTTATCATTCAAAGTCACTGTTGTTTCTTCTCTGGAGGGGGTAGGAAAAGGAAGACAATTTCATGCATTGCTTGCAGCCAGAATAAGTCTTTATTTTGAATCTGTTCAAATAATATCTTTTTCAAGATTTTCTATCTATAAAACTTGATGCAAATTTTGAAAAGGATTTCTGCAGAAACCAGATTTCCTGACAGTTGCTTTCTATAATTCATTGGCTAGCTGTGAGGAAGCCTTTTATCCAACTTAAAATGTCTTTTATTAAAATCTTTGTACCAAAGATAAAATAAAGAAAAACCTATTTATAAGGCCCAGGCTAAATCTGTTTTTACCATCTTATTTTGGTAAAATGTTTCAGTCATATAAAATAATGGTATAAAGTAACAGAACAAATAACTGTTTCTAGCACTTAGTTAAGAAATAAACCATTATGAATGCAGTGGAAACCTCCTGTGTACCTTCCCCACTTTTATACCTAATCCACAGGTAACTATTGTCCAGAATTCAATGCTGATCATTTCTACTGTGACTTTATACTCTAGTATGCTAAATCTTCAGAACAAATTTAGCAACCTAAGTCAAAGCACATGGAGCAGTAGAATAAGAATTCATAGAGACTATGTATATGGCTAAAACATAGAGAGCTTTACAGTCTCTCCACACTCTAAAATTTCATAATTCTGTAAAATGTGGGGAATACAGTGAATCAGCTAATTTGTTAACACAGAATCAAATGACAAGTTTGAAATCCAATCCAACCTTCCTATTCCTTTAAGTGAATTGCGTTTATTCATATTCATTATATTCTTATTTGATTGTGTAAATTATTCTTGGAACTTTTAAAAATGAAAAAAAGTTATTTCCACTCCTAGGGATATGACTTCTTGATTCCTTCTCATCCATCCTTCTATTGATATATACTTATAAAACGCAGCTCCCATACTGAAAGCAAATAGCAAAGCACATTGAGCATTAGAGCCCGTGTGAGGCTGTAAATTCAATTTGCATTGTAATTCAGCCACCTGTGGGATTAGACTTTGATTTTTGGATCTGAGGCTTCAGAAACAGTGACAGTGCAGAGGCAACAGCTTTCCTTGGACTTCTCCACCAGCTTCCCTTTATGGGTCCACTTTTGTAGCTGGACAGCCTAGGGCCCCAGATTCACCTGCAGAGTCCAACTTGGCCACCTGCACCATTGCTTCAGGAGAGCTGGTTAGTGGATTTCCTCTGATGCATCCCCCCCGCCCCCCCCAACAGGAAACATAATTATAACTTAGCCAAGTTGACACAGATCTAAGAACTTCATAGTCCCTTCCCCAGACCTGGAGTTGGGAATTTATAGGCTTGTGTGTTCATGATTTTCTTTGTCCATGCTCTGCAGTGCACTAAGAAGTGACAAACCAACCCAATGTATTCTTTATTTCCACTAAAATATTATCTGGTTGCAGCTACTTGTTCATTTGAAACCTATGTACTGTAAGTATTTGATTATAAGTGGTGATAGTGGTGATAGTGGTGATATGGTGATGCCATAGCATGCCAGGGACAACCAGTGTCCCCTTTACCAATGAGCACAGGGTCACTAGTGCCTTTAAATCCAATTTTAGCAGAGCAATAATTCCTGATTCCCATCGTTGCATGTAGTTCTGTCCTCTGGAGCCAATTCTGGTGGCAGTAACTTAGTCAGGATTCAATTGGTGAAGCAGAAGCACTAGGAGTTAATACTATGAAATAAGGATTTTTTTTTAAATAGGAATACAGTCTATACATTTGTAGGAGAAGCTAGAGACATAGGGTCTGGAAAGGGGAGTTGGAGGATCAGAGAATATTTGCTAAGCAACCCTCCTAACGCCAGGTACATCCACTGCCAGGAGTGCACACATAGGAGAGCTGGTGGAAAGAAAAGAGAAGGCCATCATCTCTGCATTGGGGGATGGACCTGCGGTCACCAGTGGTCAATCAGGCCAAATGTCAGGAAGAAAAGCTAAGTCTGGAGTGGGGGAAAGGGAAAACAAGCTGGACCCCACAGCGCCTGTGCATCCATCTCTTACTGCATCTAAGCAGTACGACTCTCAGAGAGTAACGGCTTCTGTGTCATTTATGTCCCCTGTACCTAAGGCCAATTTCTCTTCTGGCCAATCTCCACCTAGAACCACATAGGAACAGGATTCTTGGAAATAGAGTTTCAGCTTCACCAAGTTGGTGCAAAACAAAACCAAAACCACCACACCTTCTTCTCTTCAGTTCTTGGCCCTAACTGCTGACTTAGAATCTATCTTTAGACTCAAATTTTCTGGTTCATTCTTGCTCAGACTTTTTTTTTCTTTTTGCCTACTATTGCCATATATCTGAGTTAGTCTACTGTTTGTCCATATATCTGAATTAGGTATGTCTTTATCTCTGACTCCACCAAAAATACCGGGCTTTTATATTTTATCTATATTTTCCCAGTATCTAACTTCAGTCCTTAAGATATTTGTTATATTTGTGGCCACCAGCATCTTTTGAAAGCATTTTCCACATTATGAGTTCTTCCACCCCAAAACATAAGCTGTATCTCATTTTCCCAGCTTCCAGTGATCTATGTTCTGCAAGTCAAACTCACCACCATGGTCTCAGACTGGTATTAAAATTTTGGATGCAGCAATAGCAGAACTTCCAGTGGGTGTGCTCTGTGCTGGGAATCCTCAAGGGAGAGATGTGCTGACCATTCCCACAGGGCGAGAGATGTTGAAGGCACACCCACCAGCATTCTGATATTGAGATTACATGTAATTCCTGCATGCAGAGTCTCCAAGATGATTCTTTGGACATTCCAGAGGCTCCAGAACCTCCCTATGTCCTAATATTCTTTAGTACAATACTCCTCAAACTGTAGTGTACATAAGACATAGGTCTAGAATAGGGCCTGGGATTTTGTATTTCTAACAAGCTCCTACTGATGGCAAAGCTTGTGATCTAGTTGATACAGGCCAAACTTATTTTCAACTTTGCTACTTTCTTGCCCTTAGTGGTAAGGCCAGAGTAGTGGAGGATAATAAGAACTCTAACTGGTAAAGTCTGGTACTAGTGGTGAAAGTTCCAGCTGGAGATCTATGGAGCCCTGGTGTTCCTGGGATTTTAGGGCAGTGAACCTCTTGCTGCAAATAAGAGAAGCGTGACTATCATTTTTTTCTACCTTGAGGGAAGAGGGACTTCTTACATTTTACTTATTATTTCATAAGATTCTAACTATGACTGGCAATGCTGGACGATCTCATGGCTTCAAGCACCATCTATACACTGTTGACTCTCATGTTTCTTTGTCCATCCCAGAACTCATCCCTGACCCCTGAACTTGTATATCTAACTGTCAAGTCAACTTTTCCACTTGGAAGTCTCATTTTAGATTTAACACAACCCAAACTGATCTCATGATATTTTCCCCAAACCTCCACTCACAATCTTTCTTATCTCAGTTTATGGTAAATCTACCATTTGAGTTGCTTATGTCCAAACCTCAGAGGTATTCAGATTCCTCTTATTGCAAATAATATCCAATTCATCAGCAAGTTCTCTGCAAAATCCATTTCTTAGCACCTTCACGGTTCTCACTCTGGTCTAAACCACCATCGTTTTTCACCTGGATTATAAGCCTTCCAATGCTTCTATCCTTGCCCTGCCTGTCTGTCTGCAGCACAGAAGTTAAAGTTTTACTGATAAAACACATCATCATGTCACTCCTTTGTTCATAATATACTGGTGACTCTTTTTTCCTTTCAGAATAAAACCAAATTCCTTACAGCGGTCAGCAAGCCCCTAAACACTTTGGCCCATTGTCAACATTTGACTTTATCTTCTACACATTGATCCTCTACATTTAGCTACAGCCAGATTGGCCTTGCCCTCTCAAACACATGAGTCATGGACCTACCTCAGGGCCTTTGCACTGACTAGTCTCTCTATCTGGAATGTTTTCCCCCAGATATTCACATAATTTGCTCCTGCACTACCTTTAAGTTTTTCTCAAAGTCCCATTTTCTCAGTGAGGCCTTTGCTGGCCATACTAAAATTCAATCCCCTCTCCTGACCTTTCCTGTGCCTCTTCCCTGCTTTAGGTTTTTTCCTTTTCCTTATTACCATTGATCATACACATATCTTGTATATTACCAATTTTTCTTACAAGAGTGTAAGTTCCATGAGGGAGAGACTCTGCTTTTTTTTTTCCATTGCTCTTTACACAGTGCCTAGAAAAGTGCCTGGAACATAGTAGGTGGTCAGTGAGAATTTGTTGAATGAATGAATTGATGGAAGAGAAGATAAGTTGGTGTTAGGCCTGCCAGTCAATAAGAAGTGAATTTCAGGCCTTTCAGGTAGATACAGGCATAAAATATGCTGATTTAGGTCCAGTTAGATAAGACGACACTGTATGGGAACAATTCTTTGTAGTGACATTTATTCAGTACTAGGAAATGTGGGATACAAGATGTACAGAGCATAGTCTTTGTTTCTAAAAATCTAGAAATCAAATTAAGATAGAAAGTATCTCTAAAAATAACTGTAATACAAGATGGGTGTTTGTGGGTGGGGTCTTCCTAGAATGTGCTATAATCAAATAATTTTTTTAAGGTTCACGTGGGTAGACTGCAGTGGAGAGGACACTTCTAAAGCCTTACAATGAGATGATACCTGTAATCACACAAGCCAATGCTAAGTAAGTGGTAACCATTATAAATAATAGCATGTCTTCATAATAATGCCATTATAAGTAGGAGAGGGGCTGAATGAAAGAGAGCTTGTCTCAGAACTGGCATTAAACTACCATAATTTTTCTGATTAGTTAAGTAGGACTGCTTATTATATAAAATTGCAAAATTGAGCAAGGTCAAAATATCAAATGAGGAAATTGAAATTCACTGATAATTCTACTACCCAGAGTTAACAAACTTTGATGCATATGAATTAGATCAGAAGGCATATTCTGTCTTGTATTTTTACAATTTTATCTAGAGAATTTCTCTTTATCAACGAACATCTTTTAAATGTAATTTTAAATGCTTAAAAATGTTTCATTTTATGTATGTTATACAATTAAAAAATTGTTCTCTAATTGTTGGATATTTATGCCTTTACCTTTTTTCAAAATCATAAATAATACCATCCATTTTCCTATTATTTCCTTAGGATGGATTCCACAAAATTACAATATTAGTCAAAGGTTTGATTATGTTTAAAGCAAAAAAACAAAAGCAAAAAACCATACTGCTATATAGCACACGTCATCTAAAGAGGTATCAATTTACTTAGTAAGTGAATGAATAAATCCATAGAGATGGACAATTTTACTGGCTACATAATTAGGAAAATGTGCTTTTCCCACGTTGCAATACAAGCACTCGCAATTCTGTATTTCCTGTTGACTTGGTGAGTGTCCAATACCCTTGGCTCCAACCAACCATTTCACTGTTGTTAGGAAGAACTTGGAGGTGAAACATTTGGATCCTTGGGAGTGTGGTTCTGCTTTGCCCACCTAGTTTGTACTAATCACTGGAAGCATTTCTCTTACATGATCACCTGAAGGATTTCTCTTACATGACATAAGAATGTTTAAAATGTTTTCTCTGAATCAGTGCTGTGTTCTGCTGGTGAACTGTTTAAGAGAGGTAGGGGGAGAGAGCCCTGCACACCCCCAGTGTTGCCCCTGACAGCAAGCAAGCTTGGGAAACCCCATAATGCCAAAGTAAGCTATTGTACAATGGTGGAAATGTCTTCTCATCTTCAAAGCATTACCCAACATTAACTCATTAACCTTCATGCCATCCCTGTGAGGCAGGCACAGCTAGTTAGAAAAAACTAAGTAATGATTATAAGTCCTCTTTAAAATAAAAATGCTATATAAATGCTGAATATCAGATCATAAAAAGCAGGTAAATATTATTATGCCAGTTTTATAGACTGGGGAACTAGGTCATGGGTATTAAGAAATCGCACACTGGGGACAATATAACTAAGAGTACAGAAGAATTCATAATTAGAACTCAGGCATCCTCCAGTCTGAGAGGCTGTGCTCAGAGATTTGAACCAGGCCTTTTGGCAATGGTATTATGCACTGGGACCTATTAGGGATTGGGAACTACTAGTAAAGATTAACTGCTTGAAAGCAAAAGATTCATAGCTTGTACTGAAATGCTCTTTATGTTTGGCAGTAAAAAACTAGTTGCAATTGAAGCCATAGTAGGGTCACGGCAGAGCTACTTCCTCTGAGCTTCCATTGCACAGTAAATATGTTAATATAATAGCATCTCTTTCTCCTAATAGTTATATTTTTTTGACATTTGTGTCTTTCACTAAAGACATCTCTGAGATCATGAATTGCATCTCATTTTTTGTATCTTTGGTGCCTAGCTTAGTACATGGTACCTTGTAGGTATGAAATAAAATTTCATTGAATTTACAAAAATAGAATGATTAGAAATATGGCAGCATCATAATCTCATACAACAAATATACCTCCTAAGAAAAAGTATTTCAAGGGTTCTCAATGGAAAGTTCATATCAGAATCCACTGTAGAGCTTTTTTTTTTTTAACATCTTTATTGGAGTATAATTGCTTTACAATGGTGTGTTAGTTTCTGCTTTATAACAAAGTGAATCAGTTATACATATACATATGTTCCCATATCTCTTCCCTCTTGCATCTCCCTCCCTCCCACCCTCCCTATCCCACCCCTCTAGGTGGTCACAAACCACCGAGTTGATCTATCTGTGCTATGCAGCTGCTTCCCACTAGCTATCTATTTTATGCTTGGTAGTGTATATATGTCCATGCCACTCTCTCACTTTGTCACAGCTTACCCTTCCCCCTCCCCATATCCTCAAGTCCATTCTCTAGTAGGTCTGTGTCTTTATTCCTCTCTTACCCCTAGGTTCTTCATGACTGTTGGTTTTTTTTTGTTTTGTTTTGTTTTGTTCTTAGATTCCATATATATGTGTTAGCATACGGTATTTGTTTTTCTCTTTCTGACTTACTTCACTCTGTATGACAGACTCTAGGTCCATCCACCTCACTACAAACAACTCAATTTCGTTTCTTTTTATGGCTGAGTAATATTCCATTGTATATATGTGTCACATCCACTACTGGGCATATACCCTGAGAAAACCATAATCCAAAAAGAGTCATGTAACAAAATGTTCATTACAACTCTATTTACAATAGCCAGGACATGGAAGCAACCTAAGTGTCCATCATCAGATGAATG